>NW_025335589.1:6310218-6703063 GCF_004798865.1 Varanus komodoensis
CATGCTAAGCTACCCCCTGGTGGCTTAGACACAGCTTAGCATGTTGTGCAAACCCAGTCCCAGAGTTTCATAGAAAAGTATGGATTTGAACAAGACTACCTCCCATTTAGCTCAGCACTTCTTTACATGTCATCTCTGATGATGGCCAACAGGATGTGTAAGATGGCAATAAGCATCCACTCTAAGGGTGCTTCCAGACATGGCTTTTACTGTGAAATTGTACTGCATGTTACAGGGGGTCATCTTCCATTTGTAGTTGCCCTGGAAACCAGAAGCAATTCAGTCACAGCACATCCCATGTACTGCTGCCCATGATTCACTGAATCTACTTCCAGTTAGCCCAATTGTCTGTTGCTGTGCGATGTGTGAACCCAAACACTATGGGTTATTCTTGGGATAAGCACTAATAGTATGTTAGCTTTGGGTTGTTTAGGCAAGGAACAAGCCATAGTGTCCAGGTTCACAGTTCATATAACTACCTATAATCAGGCTGATAGGCAGACGATTATGCAAAGCAGAAGTGGCAAATATGGGGCACACACGCCAGAAAAAACCTATCAAGCCATTGTTTGCTATCATATGTTACTAAATGCAATTTGGAGGCTTCAATATCCCTGCCACATCCTTCGCTTTGCTAAACACCCAGCACGATGAACTCAGGCTTTTGAGCTTGCTAACTATTTTATGATATTTTGGTTGGTCCTAATAAATGTATACCTGCCTGTGGAATTTTTTTTATAGACCAAATAACCTCCATTACTACTATTAATTGTCCTTCTCCTTCTCCCCCAATTTTTCACATAAGTTCCAGAGCAGGGACTAGCTTTCCCTAGTTAAATATGGGGTCCCTAGTTAAAAATGTGGGCATTTTATATTGCTCTATATTTGTCCAAGAGAAGGGAAGAAAATAAGGTACAACCATGTCCAGGAAAAGATGTCAGAAAACTGGGAACACTTCTGCAAAGGGAGATTAATTCATCTGTTATAACTTGAAAATATGACCACAGTGTTCAATAGAAGGAGAACTGAACAACATAATTTATTTGGACTTTCAGAAAGCCTCTGACAAGTTCCTCACAAGAGGCTAGTAAAAACAAAAAACCTCAAAGTCGAATGCTGTTGTGGACCAGAAACTGGTTAAAAGGTTGGAAACTTTCTTTCTTTTCTTTAAAAAAAGGAAGGAAGAAAGAAAAAGCCAAGTTTTAGTATTTCAGAAATAGGCTGACAAAACTTCTGCATAAGACTCAGCAGCTGAAAAGTTGCCTGTTATGATTTATGCCATATATTCCATGATATAGACCCAGCTTCTTAAATCATGGAAATCTTGGGTTCCTTCA
This sequence comes from Varanus komodoensis, assembly GCF_004798865.1. Taxonomy (NCBI): domain Eukaryota; kingdom Metazoa; phylum Chordata; class Lepidosauria; order Squamata; family Varanidae; genus Varanus; species Varanus komodoensis. Next base: position 6,311,556 of record NW_025335589.1, read on the forward strand.
TATTAATAACCCTTTCTAAAAAAAAAACACCAGATACAAGAGATATATTTTAACGTTAAGATCTACAGCTAGCATTAGTGAATGACTGACATTGCTCAATTCAGCTAAGCTCCCTGAATTAAAGCTAATTCACTGGAAACAGTGGGTCAGATGCTCTTAGTACAGGGGTGCTGAACCTGTTTTAGCTTGAGCCTGAATTCCTTTTTGGAAAAGCTCTTTGGACTGCATTCCAGTGGTACACAGTGATGAAGGAATAGGAGTTGGGGCCAAAAATACCAAACGTACCAGCATCTTTTAGCTTAAAGTTCCCTGTGTGAAACATTGCAACCTTTTAGAATGGAGGGAACTGTACAAAAGCCAGGAAACCACCAAACATTTGGTGGCCAGTGGGGAAAGGGATGAGTTGGGGGAAAGGAGTATGGCTGTTTGAGAGCCCTGAAGGGCCTAACTGGGACTGCAAGTCAGAGAGTCTGCCTACTTGTTTTAGGACATTTCTAGACAAGGCTGTTAATCTGCCACATCCACTTTTGTTTTCATTCCAGATATGAGATGCAAATACTACAGAAGTGTCCCCTTCCCTGCATTTTTACCACATAACCTCTAGGTGGCATTGTGGTATACACAAGGGAAATTGTGCTTTCTTTCACCATCAGAAATAATACTCCATTTTCACTGCTTTATTAAAAAAAAAAAGCTGGCTGCTTACAATGGAAGTAAAACTAGAGGGTCATTGATATTGTCTAAAAACCTATAAATAACTATAAATAGGAAATTATGCACAGAAAATCTCCCAGAGTTAGCACATTTTCAACCAGCCATCTGCAGTAATGCTTTTACTGGCAGATTGATAAACAGCAATGAGGCATTCTTTTTTCCTACCCTGGAGACAAAAATTATATCGTGCTCACTGCTGTCTCTCATCCACAATGCTAGAATCATGGTTGAAAAAATGATGATTTAACACATGGCCACCACTCAATGCTATAGTATTGCTAGCTAGTACTATTGCTTGCTAGTACTACTCAGCAGCTAGCATTAGCATTCAGAATGGGGGCTGACTTTCGTCCATCTATTCTATGTTGCCACATGTAAATACACATGCCCCTTACTGTCAGGAGGCAGACTGTTAGAAAGACTATTACAAGCTTTTTTTCTGGCATGCTCTTGAATTTTAATTTACATAATATATAGCCACAACTTCATAAATGTATGTTCCCAGGGCAACCAATGAAGTAGGAAGTAACAAGAATATTCTTACTAAAGTCAAGTAGCTAGAACAGCTACAAAAAAGACTGGGATTAAAAACAAAATAAAAATAAACCCAGGCTTACTACTGGGTGTATACTCAACAGCTTGCCATCACAGCCTTTCTATCTTGAGTACAGACCTAAAATGAATGGGGCTTGCAATTTGAAGGCAGTAATTCTCCATCAATGAAGGGTTTATACTGCCATTTTGTTGCAACTGAAAGCATTATGCAATGAAGCACTATTAGTGACTCATTGAAATAAGCAGGCTTTATGCTTGCTTGATTGTAATACTCTTTCTTAAATAGGTTTACTCAGATTCTATTTCCTGTTGTTTCAATAAGTCTTACTTCTAAGTATGCTGACCTAAATATACTTAGCCAGAAGTAATTCAGTTAAATTTAGCAGAATTTGCTTCTAAGTAAACATGCTTAGGAGTACAGTGTAATAGAAGAAATTGATAAATTTTACAATATGCAACTGCACATAAATTAACTGAACAAGACTAACATGGCTTCCAACAGTAAGTTCAGATAAGGCTCACGATTATAAAGGTAGCACACATGTAGCCAGGGTTTTAAATATGGTTGCTAGTTTTTGAACTAGGCTCTGAAGCTGTACTGGGTAAACATACTGTGGTCTGGAGCAAATAAGTGGTAACAGCGTTCATTGCCAAACCATAAAAAGCTTTGCCTACTTATTTCTGCATATCAAAGCTTTGTTAAAAGGCAGAAGAAGAGCCCAGGCTTTTTATCCCTGAACACTGGCAAACCTCACATACGTGGGCTGTATCAGATACTACTCTGACTTGAAAATACACTGTCACTACTCTTCCAAGTCCTTCCTTCTCCTAGGAAAAACTGGAACTAGTTCTCATTTCCCTTTTACTGTGCCATTGCAGCCAATTCTTATTTGTGCTGAGTTCTTGCCCAACTGCCTAAGCCTTCCTGGTTTAGCTCATTGGCCACCTGGAGCCAATTAAGCAGCCTGGCTGAGACTAACTTTCCCTCCAAAATACACTACCATTTTCCCCATACAGTATATATTTTCTGAGTGAGAGGGCAGGGCTATGGCAGATGGGCGGAGAGGAATGAGTACAAATAACTTCATACAAATAGTTTTTTGTATTTACAGGCATGTTTGTAGCTACCAAAAGATAGTAGCAGCAAGCTCCTTTGCATGTGTACTCAAAAGTATCTCCCATTTTATTCAGTGGGGTTTCTTTTTAAGCAAGTTTGCATTGCAAAGCAAACCTAAGGCATGAGAAAGCATAGTGGTTGTTATATCACCAAAGCCTGAGTTTAATTTGGGAAATATACTACTATTAACACTACAGTATCTAATATCATTTAGAATTGGAGGGGCTTAGAGACATTCATATTTGGCTTAGCAAAACAAAAATATAGTAATTACATGTTGCCCTACCCTGCCCTGATATGATTTTCCATAGACTGAAATAAATTGAGCTTGACTGTGCAGACTAGTTTGTGGATTACAAACACAGTTCTGAAGGCGATTCTCTTCTGCGCTGTGTAGAGAAAGGAGATTCGTCTTCTTTTTCTTCTTGTAAAGTACTGCATGCCTTTTAGCTTGCTTGTTAGGTAAGATTCTTTTAGCTTTGCTCCCATCAGGAGCCAAAGCCCATAAATGACTGTTAGCAGAGTGCTGGCAGGCATAAGCAAGACGCATGTGTTTTCCCTTTAAGAGTGGTCAGCTGAGGGGGTGTTGGCAGTGCTCCTTTAACAATCCGGGCCGTGTGTCTGTGTCACCATTCTCTCCTTGGCATGTCTCTTCAAGACAGTGTATCAAGTTTAGAATGGTCTGCGGTTGGCTCTGAGGGGGTGGAGGGTGCCTCCTTCCCTTGGTTTATGTCTTTAGTCCAGAGAGTCATCTTACTAAACTGCTGAGTCTGAGTCTCAGCTGTGTGGAAAAATGCAAGGCTCCCAATTCAGTCCTTGGCAAGGCAGCCAAGATGAAGCAGCTCACGCATTTTCTTGCACTGTGTGTATAACGGGAAATTCTCTAGAGAAGAATTCCATCCTAAAACTTGAATTTCTCAGTCACTCTCTGGAATGCATCTGATTTTGTTCTAAGTACCACACAGATACAAAACAAGACACTATTATTTATGAGAGTGGTATTTAAATGGGAAGAAATAGGTGGTCAGTGTTTAATTTGTTTAAATAGGGGACTCACAATTACAGCTGTTTATACTTCACTGTCATAACTGCATGCTTAGATTGGTGGTATTTGGTACAGAGCAGTAGCTCAGTACTAGCATCTCCTGGTAGGGCTGGAAAAAACCTTGCCTGAAGCTCTGGAGAGCTGGTGTGGGACTGATGATCTAAGTCAGTGGAAGGCTGCTTCTTATGTCCCTAATTGCTAAAGTGGGGAGCTGCCAAGAGTACAAGGGCATGCCTGCAAATATCTCATTCAAGGTATGGAGGCTACTGTGGTTATGCCTTCAGTGATGAAGGGAAAGTATTCTACTCATCTTCCTGTTTGTTATTACTTCACATGTTCCAGGACAAAGCGCTGGCACTAAAAACAGGTACTATTGCTGAGTCTTGGTCCATTCAGATTAAGGCCCCAATAGTAGAGAAATAAATTGTCTTTGATTAGGCAAATGACACAATATGGGGCTTTTAACCAATTACTGTACCAATGCTTCTGCTTCCAGATTCTTTGTGACATTAAGATCAGTGCCTTTACCTGTTGCTTTTTCTGGGGCTTCCCCCCTCCCCCGCCTTTTACTATGTCTCATTACACAAATATAAGAGGGTGTGATAGCTTAGAACACCTCTGCAAATACATGAGGGTTTCATGCCACCATTTTAAAATAATGGTGGCATGAAATAAATAAAATAATGCCTGACATTCCTTGATCTAAAAACAAAGCCATGGAAATGGTTGCACAGAATGGAAGATGTTCTGGAGGACAATAACATCATTTTGTAACTGTGATATTAATGGCAATGTTATTTGCCATTTCCTGGCTGAAACTTTTATTTGTTAACTGAGTTTCTGCAACAACAGTGGAGAATAGCTACATTGAACCAACAAGGCCTTAGTCTCCTTCAGCAAATATAAAGCAAGTTGTTGAAGGAGTTCTGCTCATACTGCAGTTGTTTAATCAAAGCTGAATGTGGTAGGTATTGACTTCTGTCCAGGTATTTGAAAGAACACCTTTTCTCATTAAAATTAAGCTGTAGTTTTGAAACACTATCATTTGCCATTGCCATTTGCAGTCAAGTACTAGAAATTGTGCCTTATCTCTCATGTTTCCTCCTCTGTGCAGTATGGATGCTTCAATGGACTGGCTTTTTCTGAGTTCATAGACTTCCAGACCATTTTTTTAAACTTTCAGGAATTATATGCAAATGGAGTTATACAAAAACTGAAAGGTTCTGGAAAATACACTCATATATATGCCTTTAAAGAAGAAAAACAAAAACCAAACCAAGTGCTTTATACATCTGATTTTTCTTCAGCCTCTGCTGTATGTGTATGTATGTGCATGGGTGTGCAGTCAGTTCATTCACTTACACTAAGCTAAGAAAAATACACAAAATGTTATGTGCCAGTAAAAGCTCTATAAATTGTGGCAAACATTTGGTGCATTTTTTCCAAACATGGTATGGCGGCAGGTGGGGACACAGGCGGGCAGTTGTATCTGAATCCATCAAGAGGCAGATGATGGAGCCAAGGATGGCTGGCAATCTGCAAAACACAGCTGCAATAGATTAAAAAAATCTGTACATCCCTGATTTTTGACTGGGTTCACACAACATGACAACCCAGTGTAGGTTGCTATGCATTATGATTTGTTGTACCATGCAAATCTAGACCAATTTGCACATGGTGGTTTGTTTGAGGGCAACAAGCCATCCTGACAACACAGCTTGTTCTATGGGTCGCTGAACACACCTGGGCTATCCTATTGTGAGCCCTGGGAATCAACCAGTGACTGACTTGATGAGAGGAGCAGATGCCCCTTGACCTTCTTGCTAAGCTTGCCCAAGAACATGCCAGTGCCATCCAACCCATAAGTGTCTTAAGTGCATTTGGTGGCAACTGGCAATGGCTGGATATCCCCTGCCAAGAATGCAAGCCTATTTCAGCTTAGTACGACTTTTTGCTATGCTGCTTTTATTTTGAGAGATCATGAAAGCATTTTTGACATCTAGCTTGATCCCCATGTTACGTGAAGAGGCACTTTGGAGAGGCTGTCTGAGCCTCGGGTTTTTTAAATCATCATCATTATGCACAAAATGTGTGCAAATAGGTTCATTCTCTCTCTTTCTTAACTGTGCCACAAAAACGACACATTGTCCTGCCAAATCCCTCTCTTAAAGCTAGCTGCAATCTCTGAATAAAAAAGGATCAATACAAAAAAGCTGTGGCAAGCCAAAGATGGGTCATAATTGTAGTGGGAAGGGAAGAAATAAGTTGAGTTTGCCATGGTGTCCCCTGGAATACCTACAGGATGACTAAGGGGGACAGAGAGGAAGGGCAAGGAAGAGGTCCAGAAACCCATGGTAAGCCCAATCATCTGTTGGGTGCACTGTGGATTTTGGGCCAACAGCCAACACATTGTGGCATGATGTATGAATGCAGCCTTTGAGAGGACTTCCATTTTCATTTTGAACCTTTTTGTTCCAAAGACAGCAGTTTACTCATATAATGCAAAAGGATAGGCTGAGCAATCTGTAGTCCTAAGCTTCATTTTAAAAACAAAACCTTTGTAAAAGGTCATCTGTCCTTTTCTTGACGCCCTTTTAGTTAGGAAGGGAGAGCAAGAGAAAAAGATGGGGCAGAGACTAGGGGTAAAAATTCCTGCCCACTTTTGGTTTTGGTCCTCTATGCCATGGGCTTCAGCCTTGCCTATGGTTTGTATGTGGTGTTTGATAAATTACTACAGAGGAAGTATAGCTCTAACAGAAAAAGAAGGTTTTCTAAGAAAAATGAGATTGCCTTCCACTACCTTATCAAAATTCTCCCAACTTCCTTTGGAACATTTGCAGAGATGGTTTGTTGAAGGGACACCTTGCAAATTTGGTTTTAAGTGAAATTTTGTTGCAATTTTACTTTGGACAGGGAAAAGGCTGGTTTGAACTTGAACTCTGAACTGTTTTAAAGTGCATTCCTATGCTTGCATGGAATCGAGAAACGAAAAGCATATGCCACTGTTCTGTGTTATGATGATGCCTTGAAGGTGTTTAGAAACATTTAATTAACATTCATTCAGAGGAAAAAATGTAATCTAGACTGACTTTGTTCTCCATGGTAAGAATGAAATGTTTGGTAACGCATAAGAAAGAGGTTGGAGGTAAAGTGACCCATGGATAATGATAGGCTAAAGTTCTGCTGTCGTGCAACACAAAATGATTTAGAATGGAAAATAATTAATGTTGAGTAAAGAATGGAGCTGAGATTATTATAATGAGATGCAGTGTGCTCTTCAGACCATTCAGAGGTCAATCTTCTTGGGTTCCAAATGGTTACAAGTAAGTAAGAATTGTACTGCTATAAAGTAGAAATAATGGAGCAGTATACATTCAGTTTCACAGTGACCTTAAGGTTAATGGTAGTTGCTTTTAGTATGTTTATAGAGGTTTAAAAGAGATGTATGAACTAGAGACTTTCAAGTCTGGGGCTATAGTACTAACAGACTAGTTTAATCTTGGTATTTCTGAAAAAGTGGCTTAAAGTATACTGTACTTGGAATTCTCTCAATAGCAAAACTGAATACTTCAATAAAGACTTTCCTTTCAGAGTGGTCCTGTCTCTTGAGTAATACATCATTCGTATGTCTCACTGCGATAATAGATTATACTTGTATATTATTAGAGCTACAGATGTATTCGTGTCATGTTCACCATTACTGGAACAGAGCGCTTGGAAGATGATGAATCTCTCAAAATATAGCACCATCCAAAGGAGTACAGGCCTTGAAGAAGATCTAGTTCAATATGTCAGAAAGTGCCCTGATGCACTGAACTTTCTGACACAAAAGCATCATGGTTTGGCTTGAATTCCCATTTGGTTTTAGCCTGGAGGCCATATGATCTGACCATGCTGAGCCTTTATTATCATTGTTAATGTATGAGGAACAACAGGTGAGCACTCTGGCCAAATATAACTATGTGACTCAAGTATTTCCATAACCAGTTATCATGCATGTACATGCATATGTATGTACAAGGCAAGATTCAATTAAGGAATTGGGCATATCACACAAATCTCCCTCAGTGGAGATGAGAGAACAAATATTTCTCTTGGGGCTTCTAGATTTAGGTGTTTGTGGTACAGAAATGCCACTAGTACAGATAGTATTATATATGCATAATTGGCATGCTTCATTTCAACCAGGGTTCCTTAAATGTTCATTAGACTTACTGGAAAGTAAGTACACTTCATGTAAATGAACCATAAGGAAATGTAGTGTCTCAGACTGCAATGACATGTCTCTTGAGCTTTCTGACATCAAGAACAATTTTATTTTATTTAAAATAAAAGAACAAAGCTCCTAATATACATTGGGCAGCTAAAAATAAAGATTTAAAAGAGAAATAATTTACTGATATGCCTAAAGTTGGCACTTCTCATATTTGGGTTGCATCCAGTAGTCAGTCATTATAGTGATTAATGTAATCTTGAATTATTAACTAAGCACTGAACAAGATTCCGATATTTAGATTACCCTATCCACTACATTCTCCTTTCTTGAATAGAATCATTCAATGTCAGGAGGCATGTAATATCTAGTTCAAACTCCACCCTGTGGGAGACATAATTTGTAGAAAGAGCTTCAGGTTGTTTTATAATTACAGAGTATTCACGGTACTGGGAAAAAAAGAAAGAATAAGAGCATCAAATGCTAGCATCATGTAATTTATTTTATGGGCAATCTGATAGTATGTTTTAGTTGCTGAGGAACTTGCTTCTGTCTGTGGAGTTAGATTAGCATGTATACACATGTGTGGCAGCTTTCCGCTGCTCATTTATTATCCTGCGTCCCCATTCAGATACGTTATATTACACTTCCATATGCCTTAGCCTTCATGGCAAATGGTTAGGGACAATGGGAGTTGTAGTTGCAAACATCTGAAAACCCAGTTGAGAAAGGCTGCTTTGAACTCTGAACTGCCACTGTGCCTCCTTTATATTCTCCCTGTAATGCTACATCATGTACTTCATTTGTCCCTCTTCCAAGTAGCCTGCTAGCAGAAGCTACAAGCCTGGATAGTTTTGTTCCAGAACATGGTTCTCCAATCCTCCTGGAATTCAAGCTACTGAAGGTTGCTTTCTCAAGCTTCCCCTACTTCCTAACCTCTTCTTTCAGCATACTGTCCAAAACCTACTGGAAAGTGTATAGATGCATTGCTATATAGGTGTAATGGTGCAAACTCTTAATTTATCAAAAGAAAAAACTCTGGCATCAAAACTAGGGTGAAGGAAGCACACAGAACAGCAAGGATATATGTATGTGGGGCAAGACAAATGTGATACAACAAGAATGTTGATGCAATAATAAGACATTATTCAGGGGCTTCCAGCCTTATTTCAGTACCATAATTTCATAGAATCATAGAATAGAAGAGTTGGAAGGGGCCATGAAGGCCATTGAGTCCAACCCCCTGCTGTTGCAGAACACTGTGTTACACCATCCCACTCAGATGGCTGTCCAGGTCCTTTTTGAATGTCTCCAGTGTGGGAGCATCCACCACCTCGCCAGGCAGTTGGTTCCACTGTCATATTGCTCTGACCATGAGGAAGCTTTTCCTGATGTCCAGCCTGAATCTGGGTTGCTGCAACTTGAATTGATTATTCCATGTCCAAATATCTGGACTAATGTATTCAGAATGTATTTATCTGATCTAAATTAGGTGCCTGTTCTTATGATTTGAAATGTAAATATGAATCTTATTTTTAAAATATCTACTCCATTTCTGTGTAAGCAGGATAGGAAGGGGGAAATAAGCTGGAAATGGGACTATTATTTGCTACAAATTTGTCCCAGACAGATGCCACCTCTTTACCTCTCTATGAACAGTTTTATGTGGTTTCATCTGCCCACTTCAGTTGTTGGTTTATCTTCTGCCATGATTTCTCAGCACCCATTATCTAAAAGGGTTTCCCTTGAGCAAAGCTTACATGAGAAGGCAAAGCTTGTAGAAATGTGTATTTGAAAAATTTTAAAATGCAGAATATGTAAAACAAATGTTCAGCTACCCTCTGTTATAGCTGCTTGATTAACTTACAGGTCACAACAACTCTGCAGCTTTCAAAATGTAATCTTAAAGTAAATACTGTAAAGCAGGACCTCAAAAGGGTGTGTGAGAGGGTCTCCATTGCACTGCTACATCCGGTTGAATATAACTGCTCAAGAGTCATCATTGATAGTTAGGCATTGCATCAAGCTTTTAAGCTCAAGATTGTTATTCAATACCTCCCTTGTCAGATTGTTGTTCTCTAGTTCAGTGGGCATGACTTCATGTTTAATTGCTCTAGATTCAAACAACATCATAACTCACGGAGTAGTACATCATGACTTTTACTAGAGTTCAGCTCTGTTTCATCAGCTTCCTGAAATTCTTCGTTCCTATATAGATATCAAGATTGCGAAATGTATTTGTATAAACAGTCACATTGAAAGAAACTCAAGCCCAAACCAGCTAGAACTGTTTATAGAGGGAAGGGCATGAACACTGAAGACTGAGGTACAGTTCATGGTACATTTGATAGGACGAAGTGTGTTCAACCTGTTCTGGATGGGGTTGCATTCCACCTGGAAAAGCTCATTTATAGTTTTGGGATGCTTCTGGAACTTTGCCTCTAGTGGCCTCAGTGGCACAGAGTACCTTCTACCAACTTTGTTTTCTGGTTCAGCTCATATCTGAACAAGGATAAACTGGCTTCATTTTATGCTCTGGTAACCTTCAAGTTAGATTCCTGCAAGGAGCTCTGTGAAGGGCAGCCTTCGAAGATGGTTCAGAAGTTGCAGCATGTGCAGAATCCAAGCTGGACTGATAACAGGATGAGAAAGTCTGGAATTATAACACCAAATCTAGTCTACTTACACTGGCCATGTTTATGCTTCCAAGCCCAATTCAAGGTGCTGGATTTCAGGTATAGAGCCTCACATCACTCAGAATGGAGCACCTCTCTTGGCATGAACCTGCCGAACTGTACTCATGAACTGTACTGATAATCTAAGGTCTTCCTCTGGGTGCTGAAGGAGACTTGAAATGTGGCAATAAGAGGAAGTGCCTTCTCAGTGGAGACCCACAATTATGGAATGATGTCCCCAGCAGATCCTGCCCACTGTTATCCTCTTAGTACCAGTTTAAGACCTTTTTCTATTCTCAGGCATTTTGCAGCATATAATAGGTTTTTAATTCATGCCCTGAATTTTGTTTTGTTGATGGTTAAAACTGTTTAGACATGTGTTTGTATGTGTTGTCTTTTTATAATGTAATACATTTTTGTATTATGTACAATTACTCCATTTTAAGCATTTTAGTCTTTGTAAACCACCCAGAGAACTTCAGCTACTGGACAGCACAGAAGTTCAATAAATAAAATGCACTCAAATTCCTGTCCAGGCAGAGGAAGATGTATGTCAGTCTTCTAAGCACATGTGACCCTCAGGCAAAGCATGTCTCTCCCCTACTCTCCCACTCTGCTTTCCAGGCCCTTTCAAGATTAATGTGGTCAAACTGACCCACTGAATCTGGAATCAGCTTTTTGATTTACAAGTCAAGTGGCATCAGTTTGGACAGGTGCTCTCCTATATTGCAAGCATTTGAGTCATTGCTGAATTTTGGCATGTGTCACTGAAATGCACCTTGGGAAAAGAGCAGGCTTAAAACAACGTTCTTTTACCACCCCTGTGTGTGTGACAATGTTGTCATCATACTTCATGACACATCCTTTTTTGTTTAGACAAAGTAATGGGGTAGATAGAAATTAATGTGTCTGGTTCTTTCCACTTGATTGGTTGTCATTGTTTTGGATCTAGGTATTTAAACTGATTTTCTTCTTTGGAAAATGATAGGTAAGAAGAGTAATCCTGAGTATGTCAGTCAAATATTATTGTAATATAGCCATCAGTCACTAGACATCAAGGGCTTCTCTATACAAGACATTTAACCTGGCACTTTATTGAGGTTTCTTCTTCCATTTTCTTTGCAGGAGGATTTGAATGTCTTTCACACAGAGTTTTGTTTTGTTTGGCAGATATTTTCCTCTCAGCCTTTCTATATGTTTCACTGTGCAACACAGGGTGGTGCTGTGGTATAGACCAGAACTGAAAAATGCACTAGGCTTTTACTGCAAATAATGCCACCATCTAGGAACACAGCAGATTTTCCTTGCTCTAAAAAAGCTGTGAAGGTTGCTGGAAATTTGGGAGAGGCCCTGTATGAGAAGGGTTTTGTCTAAAGAACCTGCAAACTTTCTGCAAGCTTATGTGCATGGTCTCCAAGCACATAAAAATACCTTGTATACAAATCATTATATTAAAAATAAAACACTCACAGCTAACAACGAATATTGCTCAAAATAAGTTTAAAAATAATTATTTTCCTTAACCATTTCCTATAGGTTTCTGCAGTGCAAAGGCAAGAAACATGGCAATTCTAAAAGTGGTATATTAAAATCAATCAGTAACAACTCCCAAAAATTGACAAGGCTTTTCCTTTCACCCAGTCCAAGGATATGCTTCAGTTAAGATCATGAATATTGTATCCTTGGTGTACAGAAGGTTGTTGAGGAAAACTTTACTCAGGAATGCCCTTGAGATGGCCTTCCCAACCTGTTAGAGCAAGAGTGTTTACAGTCACCCAGAAAAGGCCTTTCTTATTGTAATATTAGCTAAACAACTAGTTGTCTTGTGATTATAAAGCAGGGAGTTGTTAAATAAGCAAATAGCTTATTTGACTCACAAGAAAAATCTTTGCCTTTGGGACCATATCCCAATGTTTCTAAGCAGCTGTATCAATATAGGCTTACTTCTATCATTACCTAGGGATAATGAGAAGGTTGTCAAAACCCCCATATCAAAACAATCAGGTGGATCTTTTCAACATGTTTCAACAGCAGATCTTTGTCTTGAGTATTAAGTAAGAGACATCTGAGAGTGCGTAAAGATGATGGCATATTGCTGCTGAGACCTGACAACTTGCTGTTTGTACAGATGCAGAAAAAACAAATTAACTTGCAATGAATCTCCATTTTAATTGCAAGCATGTTACAATATCAGCAGATCAGAGTCAGGACTCTTTTATACCTGTGGGAATTAGAAACCACCTAGGTTCATAGTGTGGACCAAATAATTATGAGTTTTGGTAGCATCACCAACTAAGACTCTTCTTGGCAGGAGCTGAGCCTAGAAGGAGGGCAATTGTTCTTCCAAAATAAGTCACTTTCCATCAGTTTAAATTGAGATAGGACTGCCTGAGAAGCTGATATCAATCTCTTTGTGTCACTCAGGAAATTTAAGGCTCTGACCACTGCAATCTGTATTTGCAAGCAGTGCCAGTGAGGCAAAGGAATCCCATAGAGGATGTCAAGTGTTAAAAGAAACCAAAGCTGTCCTAGGCTGTTATGTGGTCAGAAACTTACAAGTTGCTAGCTAAGGGTGGTTCCAGATGCAAGGGCCCTTGTGCTGTTTTCAGCCTGTGCAGAAGGAAAAGCAATCTGCACATAAGAAGCAACAGTGAAGTCAATGTCTGTCCCACACCCTGCAGAGAATCCTGGGAAATATATTTAGTTATGGCCAAGGAGACAAAATGAGATTATATATTCAGACTACATTTCCTTTTTTAAAAAATCCTGCTAGTTTCAGGCAGGAATTCTAGGATTGAGTCATATTTAGCCACTTGCCTGCTAAAACATCTATATCCCAGGCATCTTAAATTAAAAGGATCCAGTGTGTTGGTCTGCTGGGAGGTATCACATCAACTCTCATCTCGGAATACAAGTGTAGATTAGAAACTCTTTATATTTTATTTTGGGTCAAAATGGGGAGAGGGAAGAATCTGAAATAAACCCCCCAGCTGCTAGCTAAAAACTATGCGGTAAGGAAACTGGGTGGGTCACCACAGAGAAGGAAAGCAATCCCAGGGAAATTACACCTTTGGGTGCAGGTGGGAGATGCTTAGGCCTTTCCCTCATGACTATTTTCTCAATCCCAGCCTGTGGGAAAAATATAGACAGATCAAAATCATACTCTTCCTTCCAGCCCAGTTGCTCTACTTTTTTACTTATTATAAGTAAAGTAAGACTATTGTTAGATTAAAGGATGGTGCTTTTTTTCTTATCTGGCTAATTGCAATGCAGCATGTGCTAAGTCAAACCAACTTATTTATCATGTTTTACAAAGATCAAGATCTGTTCAGTAATAAAACTTTTCCCACAGGCTTTGATGCTCGCCCTTTGCACTTGTACATAATGTGTCCTACTAAAGGCATTGGTGGACAACCTAATGAGATATGTAGCCTTGAAATACTTTCTACTGCTTTTTAATAAATAAGGTTAATTGTTATACTTTTTGTAAAAACCTTTTCCCTAACCCCCATAACAAAGCATCCTATAGTTTTAGAAGATTCACATATCTAGCCATTTAAGTGTTTATAAATTGGTTATTTCTGCTGTTGTGGCCGTCCCTGTGCTGTCCTTTTGACAACGGTCCCTAAAGTATTCAAAAATTACTTTATAGGCACATGATGGAGTGACACAAAAGGCTAATTGACTTGTTCTACTGTAATGATCCATGGCTGTGTATACACAGATGCCTTTGTTTGCAGTCAGCGATATACATGGACTTTCAACTGAATGCTGGGATTTATATTCATCACTATCCGTGCTTGTCTATGTGAAGTACCAAAGGAGACCGAGAGACACCACAATTGCTTATAATATTTATCAGAATGCCAGTACATGGATCCTTCTTCTATTTGATGAATAAACAAATGGCATTTAAGTTCTTAATATACCTTTAGGGATGTTGATTAGACTAGAAAGGGCTTCATGTACCAGGGCAAAAACCCAAATAGGTTTGTTAGTATAAGATGAATCTTATACCAGTATTATTGGAAGTTGATACTGTATCAACTACTTTCTATAGAAAGCAGTTTGGAGTCTGTAGTGCCCTCTTCTTCCCTCTACTCTGTGGATACTAGTGCCAACAGACATCAAAACATGAAGCATTAAAAGTACTACTTGCTACTGGCAAAAATCCAAAGGTCCCTAGATGGGCTTCTCTGAGAAGACAACCCTTCTTCACCTCTGAAGTCCAAAAGTCATTTCAGGCTTGCCTGAATAAAATTCTTTCCCAGCCCCATTAATCAATGACTAGCAGGTGTCTAGAGCAATCATGATTATATGCACTAGGCTACAGAAAGATAAATCCAGAAACAATTTAAGGTCAAGGGTGGGGCAGACATCTGAAAAATAACAGACACCAGACCCAGCAAAAGTACTTTGCACCTGTTTTTTTTTTTTTTTTATTAGCTAGCACTCTTTAAGGGGGGAAGACATGTGCATCTCATCAGTATCAACTTCCAATTTTCATTTGCTAATAATAATACTTAACATTTATGTATCACATTCCAAGTATTTAAGGCACAATAGGTTAGATTCTCACCAGGGGTGCAACAATGTGTTGAGTAATTGATTAAATTATCCAGTTAAAAGCAGTTCAGTTTTTAATCAATTTATATTCACAAAACCTGAGTGTGGATGTCAAGTGCAACCACAGAAAAGCTTTCCTGCTTCTTGCACACTAGATGCTGCTGCTGAGATTTCACATGTGCTCAGAGACTTCTATGAGCATGTTCCCCTCCATTAGGAATGATTTTATTCATATGCAGATTAAACTGAATAATACTGATTAAAACTCATATACTGATTTAATAGATATGTTGAATGGAGACTCATAACTTTAGTTCATGGCACATCCTACTGAGGTTTATGAGTATCTAAAGCAGAGCAAGAAGAGCAGTAGAGGTAATCTATACCTTCCCAGATCCTCCTGCCCATCTAGCTGAAGGATCTTGTGGGGGCGGGAATGTGAAGTATCCTTTGCCCCTCCAGTGATGCCTAGAGGCCATAGGATCACTTTCTATATTCTTGTTACATTGTGTGTATATCCTGCCTTGTAAATCAGGAATTTCTCACACTGCAAGACCCACCTTCAGACCACAAGACCCAAGCAAGTTGGAAAAAAGATCGTCAAAGCCAGAGTAGAACAATCTACTACAGAGCAGACCCAGAAGAGAAAAACACCAGAAGCCACTGGTGTTCCAGGCTAAAACTTCTCAGATGTATCATCAGTGATCCACAGCCTATCATGGACAATGACACTCCCTGTTCACAGGCCTTGGGTGAGGTAGGCCTGCACTTGCTTACAAACAGTTCCTGCCTGAAGCAGGCATTCATCAGCAACAACAGACCATTTAACAAGGCTACACATATGGAGAGCTGGGCTAAAGCCAGAAAGCAGGTCTATCCTCCAGCTGTCTGTCAGCAATTATTAGAGGCCCTAATAATGTCACCTACAACATCAGTCATTCATTTACTTGCTCATCTTCCAGTGTGATATATGCACTTCCGTCAGCAATACCCTTCTACATTCTGTATAGGGCAAGCTGGCCATGCTCTACAGAATAAACTGAATTAACACAAATCTGATATCAGAAATGGCAGTATTTCCACACCAGTGTGAGAATGTTTCAGCCTTCCAGTATGGCCCATCATGTTCTTAAAGTACCAGTGTGAGCAGAGAAACTTCATAGGTGGATTACACTGAGAGACTGCTGGGTTAGAATTCATTGACAGGTTAATTCATTTATTTAAAATATTTGCATCCTGCCCTTTGCAGTGTCTCAGAGTGGAGAGAACATAAATAAGACACAACATCACAATAATATATTAAATCAAGATTAAAAACAGTACTAATTTTTAAAATGCTGGGGAAATAAAAAGGTTTTGGCCTGGCGCCAAAATGAAAAAAGTGTCAGTGCCAGGTGCACCTCCCTGGGGAGCTCATTCCATAGCTGGGGTGCCACTGCAGGTTCAGTTCTGTCTTTCCCCCACCTCCCACCTTTCTCTTCTGTCATTTCTTTTCTCCCTTTGAGATGAAGCTCACTGAGTTTCTTCAGCCTCTCAGGGAAAGATGCTTTGTCAGATGACCTTTTCCAGGTTTGGGTGGGGGGGGAGAAGGGGGCACCCCTGGAAGCTAGACAGTGACTGCTCATCAGGTTATATCTGCTTCTTTTCCCAATCCCTCAGTACAAGATATTTCCTTAGCAGTAGTTGGGGAAGTTGACTGTGTTCTTCCCTCTCACTGCTTCCCCTTATCACATTTCTTTTCCCTTTGACCTTACTCTTACAAGTACGCATCCCCAACACACACATGCAACTGAAGACAACTCTTTATGCATCTGCTGGAGTGGACTCTGGTCTGCTAAACAGGTGGTTTAGCATTTAAGGAGACAGAAGATTCCTTAGGGTGCTGCTAGACTGTGTGTTCCTAGTGCTACGACAGAAAGGTAGGGAATGACTATTCCATGCCTCTTCTCACCAACATGGTTTCCTCTAGATGTGATGGACTGCAACTCTCTGCATTTCTAGCCAGTAGGATAGGGGATGCAACCCAACATATTGAGGTCTTCAGGAAGGCTCATTCATTCCATTTTTCTCATTGACAGATATTTCTGGAAAGACAAATAGATGGAAAGCATAACAAATAGAAGATATCTGAACACCCAGAATGGGTCTATAAGCCTGGCTTGTTTGGGGCCAATTATAATATTGGGACTGGATATGATGAAAAGTTAGTCCCTTCTTCATTAATATGTTGGCCCCATGAAAAGAAGTGTGATGTAATACCAAATGGGCAACATGTACAAGCACACTGCGTTCATATCCTAATTTGTTGAGTCTTGCATTTGGCATTAAAGTTATGTGTGAATGCCACCATTGTTATACATGCCACACATTAGGGGGAAGGAAGCCTGCAAAACCAAATAAATAAATGAAGTGGGCCACAGAGAGCAAGGTATCCCCCAAAATGCAAGATATTACCAGATACGTTGAACCCATTTCTCAGTAGTGTGCAAACACCAAAAGGATTATTTAAGCCTTATTTCAAAACATTGATAGAACAAATATTTATTCTAAGATTGAAGTGATTATGGCATTATTTACTTTGGAAAGTAGGTGAATAAAGGAGGGCAGAATAAAAATACTGGTTTAAGAAACAGTGCTGCTCATGGTGACTTTGCATAGGGAAAGAGCAGGTTATGCAATCCCAATGCATAAATTGAAGCTAAACTATCAAAGAATGAGGCAGCACATTCTAATTCCTATATAGAACATAATTCCAAGACAGTTCAATTTTATATACTTAACGCAAATTCCTATGGCTCATTTTCTATAGTGTAATTTGTTATCAGCAAATTGGTTCTTCTTATTGGTTAGCATATAACCCAAATTAACCCAATTTTAATTAGCCTATTTTGTTGTCTTCCCACTTTTAACCAACGTACATTGGCATGCTTATAAGAGTACAATAAGGCTAGAAGCAAAGTATCCTTAAATAACACTAATGCCCAGCCATTGCTTGTAGTCAGAAAAGCTTTTTGGAGCGTGTGTGTGTTCATGTGCATATACCGGAATTGCCTAGATCTTTCACGAGTCTTTCTATGGCTGGGGCATTTTACAAATTTAAGCACTATCCTTCCTGCTTTTCTTGCACCATCATAATATGTGTTCCTGAGTGTTTGCCAGTGCTTCCGGTTCATGCTTTCCACATTGCTTTGGGGAGTAAATACCCAACATTTTACACAAATCCTCCTTGGTGGATGGGAAGGGGTCTAGAGAACCCCAGAGAGAAACACTGGAATCCCAGGCAGACTGGTTTAGAACCAAGGACCTTAATGACCCAGCTTAATGATTTTTCCATTTTGAGTGAAATACATATCCTCCTGCAGAGTCTAGAAAAAAAGCAGTATGCCTGAAAAGTGTGTGGCAAAAAACTCAAAACAGAACAAAACAATGAACAAACAAAACAACTGTGCAAAATAATAAGAAGAAAGAATTTAAATACAGCTTGGAAATCACAATTAAATAAGCCAAAGCTCAAGTTGGGCATTTTTCTTCCACATGATATGATTGATATTTGTACTTTAAAACCTTTAAAATATTTAAGCAGAAAAGAAATGAAATGAACTACAACCAGTTAAGGTCATCTGCTTAAGACAAAAAATGAAAAAAAAATGACAGAAACAAATTTTCCAACAGTTAATTTACCAAGGCTTCCTAGAGATGTATTATTCAAAGAAGAGAAACATGGATCACCTCTGCTCTATTTTACAAAATGGAAAGGATATGAAAGTTCAAATCTAGAAATATGTGGGTATCAAGAAGAATGAGAAAGAGACACAACATGCATACCAAGGGCTGATTTGATAATTACTCTTGGTGCATACTGTGGATGTGAAAATCAGTCGCCCAATTGCAAAAATAAAATAAAATAAATGTTTACATTTGCTTTATTTCAAATTATTTTAGGGCACTATTAAAAGTGAAATCAAAACAGCTGTGAATACACAATGTAACATTTGAACCTTTGGTCAAATATGTGACCTTAAAATGCAGTCTGACTCCTGGATAAGTTCTCTGTATTGTCTAATGCAGGTTAGTATGGTAAAAATGGCTTTGAAATTAATGACCAGTCTGCCATTCCCTCTACTTCAGATGCACTGTAATTCTGCTGTGGAATTCAAAACTATGGCATTCTAAAATCACTGCTGTATCATTTTGCATGTGTGGGTGTGTTCTGAACTTACAATAAAGAGAATGCAAACACAAAAATCCATTAACAAAAGTACACACACACACACACACACACACACACACACAGAGCTCATGTATTTCTTTTCGAGTGCTTCTAGGATCTGCCATTGCCCTGCTTTATTCACAGAATTTTATGGGGCCTCTGGATGATACTGTCTTGCACTTGTAACCCTCCTATGCTTTCCCATCATTTCTCTCATCTTTCTTCTTTCAGTAAAAAATCATCTAAGGGAAAAAGATGGAGAACCAGCACAGCACCTTTGGATTGTTAGCTTTAGGACATTTCCATCCAGAAGTACTCTCAGTTAATGCTATTATATCTGTAGTGATGTAATAGGATTCAACAGTGCACTTCCATGCATCTACTGAGAAGTTAGCCCCAGTGGGTTCATTGCTGCCAGGTGGGGACTCCATGTTGAATTACAGCCTCAAAGCAGAAATTGCTTTTAACCTAAGACAGCTCCATCAGCTTGAATTCCCAAACTGAGAAGCAACAGGTTCCCAGTTCTGTGTTCTCACTTATCAGTTGAACTAAGTATTTGGGCACAATGCTATACGCTTCCCTCTTTGTACAGGTGATGGTGCTCATTGCATTTTGAATCTGTACCTTATGGATTCATTTCTTATACACCCTAGGTGGCCTCAACCTTCCCGGTTTTGTTTATCTGATCAAACACCTTATTGTTAGTGATCTGTCAGTGTGACTGCTGCAGCCACTGAGGGCTTCTCTACATGAGGCATTTGTTGTGTGCTAGTGATCTATCACTCACAGAAGTTTGCAGGCTGTTTACACAATGGGCCTCACCCATATTTTCCTGTCATTTGCACACCTTTTTCAGAACAAGGAAAATGCAGCACTTACCTGGAAGCTACCATTATTTGCTACAGAAGTCCCCTGTATTTGTATAATTCCTGTGTATGCCATACAGCACCACCTTGTGTTGTGCAATGGAACATATGGAAAAGCAGAGAGGAAAACCCCCAGGGAGAAAAACACCCCACCTGAATGCCACATGTAGGGAGGTTGCTTGAACCGGAGTGCCTTCAGCACCTGCTCCATTCCCTGCCTGACTGCTTAGGTTCACTTCTGATCTATCTTATCATTACATCAGGAAAACAAATAAATAAAGCTGTCACATGGATGGGCTAGTGAAATAACCAGTCATGCTCTCTAAGTTACCTATATATGTATACTGTATAGGCTCGCCAGGAATTGCCAGTGTGTGACTCTGGCTATTGGCATAATGAAAGATGACTATTTCTGTAATAATGACTTTAATGTTGATACAGGTTATGAAGTTCTACTAGGAATGAATGCTGTTAAATGCATATGTAATTCTAACTGCCTAGGAAAGCCGCCTGAGCAGCAATGGTGGTCCCACACAAATCTCACTGGAATGGATGCATGATGTGCTGTACTGATACTTAGTGAGGTCTACTCCTCGTATCCACCAGGAGCTTCATTTAAGACAGCCTCCCCCAATCTGGTACCCTGTAGATGTATGGAACTGCAATTCCCATAACACCCAGCCAGTCTGGTCATTTTGGTCATCAACATGTGGAGGATAACAGGTTGAAGACAGCTGCTTCAGGGTGTCTGCTTCTTAAAGGCACCCATACAGAGCCACACTACTAGATGGATGTATTCTAGTAATACCAATTATGTATTTGTTAGCATTATTTTGTTCTATTTCTATCCCAGCTTTCCTTTATGGAGGTTAAGGCAGCATACAGGATCCTCCTTTTCTCCATTTGATCCCCACAACATCCCTGTGACATTTGAACATGACCTGCACCAGTGCTTTTTTTGTAAGAAAAAAGGTGCCGGAACTCAGGAAATTAATTACCTTTCTCACGTAGTCAATCACTGTACACACACCCACACACGTCAGTTATGTAACGAAACATAACGGTTGCCACCCGCAGTAAGCACTCAACGCGCGACCACACGACCAATCACAAGCCGAGCAGCGCCATCACAACCAGGGCGGATGAAGTACACATGCATCGGATTCGACACACAAGCAACCCGCATGCACTGTTTTAATGTTTTTGCCACTGACCTGCTACACTCGACAGGGCGATTCAAATCCACTTGGACCAAACATCAAATTTTCAAAAATTACTTTTAAAACTTGGAAAATCTGTCGAAAAAAAGGTGATGGAACTCTGTTCCAGTGTGTTCTATGACAAAAAAAGCACTGACCTGCACAAAGTCACCCCATGAGCCTCACAACTCAGCAGGTGCTTGAACCTGGGTTTCCTCTGTTCCAGTCCCCCATTTTACCACCACATCGCACAAATCTATTCTTTCTTTCTCTTCTCAACAGATTTTTTTGCAAAAAGAAAGGGAGATGGAAGAAGTAGAGGGAAAGCATGGCAGAGTTGGAAAAATAAAATCTTGAACCTTCATACATTTTCAGGAATGGAGTGAAGAAATTGCAAAATAAATCCCTTGTCTGGAGCAGCCACAAGCCCTCCTTTGTCTAAAACTCTTTCACAGCTCCTTTAAATATTTGTACTGTATTTCATATTTTAATTCTTTGTATTGCATTTTGATCTTTTAACTATTTGTAATCTGTCCAGGAAACACAGGTTAATGGGTAAAATAAATAATAATAACAATATGAATATAAATAAATATTTATAAATAAATTTCAATATAAATAAATATGAGCTTCAAATAATTTTTTAGAATAAAAATAATTCTAACTTAAAGTCAGCACCATTTGCTTCAAGAAAATCTTATGAAACTATCAGTCATGCTTTCAGTTTGCTAACAACTCTATTTAGTTTGCAAACTGGTGTAAGTGAAATAAATTAGGTATGAGGAGTTTCTGAACTCAGCACATGTGTTCTGTTTGGGCATATCTTTTAGCTCTTGAACTGTAGCATTTAAACCGTAATGAAAATCTTTACCAATTCATGAAAAATCATGCATGAATATTAAGATATGTAACCTTTTATGCTCCAAATTCAAAACATGGTTTAAAGTCAGCAAATCCTACTAATTTCGATGGGATAAAGATATTTGCAAATACGTTCTGCAGCGTGGAGTTTTAGTTGTTAGGAACATAAGAATGCTAGATCTTATGGGCAGTGCTAGATCAGACCTTGGGTCCATCCAGTCCTACAGTCTGTTCACATCGTGGCCAGCCAGCTGCCCGCAGGGTATGAGTGCAACAGCAGCACCTGCCCAAGCTCCCCAGCAACTGGTGCACTCAGATATCAGAGGCAGCACACAGCCTTCAAGACTGGTAGCAGTTGTTAGCCTTCCCCCCATTGCTGCTGTTATCATGACCTTCACCTATTTTCTACAATCCGCCTGTAGATTCTTCTGTTTCTTGAAAATCACTAAATGTGAAGCTAGGGCTATAAGCACACCCTGCTTCATCTACTTAGGTAGCTTTAAAAAAAAAAGATAAAAAGAGCAAAAAGTTCCTGGATGAATGCCCAAAGGGGAGAATAAAATCAAAAAGACAGACATTTTAAAGGTGAGCTCACTAGATTAATGATATTAGGAGAAACTGCCATACTTTCTAGATTGCTCTTTAGCTAGCAATAATGCCAATATCACAAGAAAGACATAAGATTTTTTTTTCTGTAATGGATATAGCTATTAATAAACTGAAGAGACTATTTAACGTATTGATAATAAATTATCTCTCCCCATCCCACTTAAATGTAATGTTGCCTTATCTATATAGGTGAGTCAAGACCTGCAACACCAACAACACCAATTTACATATGAGCGCGCGCACACACACACACGCGCGCGCGCGCGCGCGCGCACACAAGGCCCCCCAAGAAGGCCAACCCGATTGTAATACTTTGTGTTGAAATCCAAAAGCCATGTTCAGATTCTAGCAGAGGAATCAGCTAAATTATATCCTTTTTCTAAATAACATAATTCAGTTGCTTCAGCTGATACATTTTCATACAGCAGAAATATATTAAGCCACTATATCCCGCACAGAGAGGAAGAGTTTGAACACACTGGGACATTTCTGAGTTCTTGGAAGTCCCTAAGATATTTCAGGGGCTTCAAAACAAAACCTGCTAGAGACAGGAATACCCTCACCCTGAAATTAAGAGGAATTGCACACAGGGATTATACTCAGATTAACTCAGTATACCCAAATTAACTCAGACACATGGGTTTTGTTTTAGTTTACAGGGCAGGGAATACAATGCATGGTAGGGAAATGTAGCACTTTACCTATTTTCAAAAACACACATGAAAATATTTGAAAGGAAACTAGTTGGGAAAGATTTTCACCTTGTGTTCCTTATTTGAAAAATCAATGACACAACCGGATTTGAAATACTAATTAAAATAGAATATATCAGTTCTATCTAGAATATATTAGCCAAGATGTGAACATAGTGCGACCACATACTAAGCTGTTCTTAACTAAATTCTTGATCAGCAGAAACTCATAAATCAGTAAGTTCTCTTGAAGCCTCTGGCACTGATCTCCAATGGAGACAAAAAATGAGGTTACTTTTGGCTGGTACTTTTGGCTTATGATCCCAACACATTTGTTTACATGATCGCTGGGAAAGCTTGCAGTCTGGGCATTCTTACTGATTCCCCCTTCTCGCACTGCTCTACCAGGCCAAGGTGGCAACTGCCTGGTCAGAATAAGATGGTAACAATAGATAATTTGGGGTGTCATAAAAGGACAGAAAAGTGTTTATTATTTAATTTAGGATTGTTTTATTTCTGTTGAGGAGGGGAAGTGGTGCTTGTGGGAATTTTTGCCTTGGGTACCAAATGACTTGCCTGGCCTTGGGTGTGATATACCTTGAGTTGGGGTAGAGCTTTCACTGCTGCACCCCAGGCAGCAAAAACTTCTTGCTTGCCACTAAAGGTATGAGCTTGTCCCCATGTAACAGAGTGCCTTTTACCAATGTGGGCAGCTGCACACTGCCTGTGGCCCTCTCTGGCAGAGATTGCCTGCCCTTAGTTCTCCATGCTCTGGTAACCTCCAGGCTGGACTGCTGCAGTGCTGCCTTTGGGGCTACCTTTGAAGATGGTTCAGGAACTGCAATCAATACAAAATGCCACTTCAAAACTGTTAATGGGAACAGGCATTATTTTATTTTGCCAGTGTTTCGCCAACTGTACTAGTCAAGCTCCTACTTTAGTTCCAAGCTCAAGTCAGAGTATTGTGTTTGACTTTTAAAGCCTTTTAGGACTTGGGATCAGGGTAATCTAACTGTTATCAAGACATGGATGACAATGGTCAGGCTATCTCTTCCCTGGAGGGGTCATAATTGGAACATCAACCTGAACTGCTGCAAAGTGCTTTGTGCCACATATGGATCTCCAAAGTGAGGGCAGGAACTAACCGTGTCCAAAGGTGAGAACCTGGTCCTTTTTCGGGTGGGCAAACTATGGCCCACCCAGTTGTTGCTGTTCCAATTTCCATCCGCTCCATCATTTGGAATGGTGGAAGCTGCAGCCCAACAACACTCAAAGAGTGAAAGATTTACATCCTGTGGATTGCAACCCCATCTAGAAGAGGCTCCATGCTGTGTTCAACAGGCACCCCTATTATTTTTGTGGGGTTTAAATGTCATACCACACCAGTCTTACTTCTCCTTGAGACTGGCCCAAACATCTCCAGGGTCCTTTTCATTAAAGGATAATTGAATATGCTGAACCAGGAACCTGCCTTATACAGTTTCTGCCTAGCCCAGTTTTTCCTATGTTCAGCAACAGCAACTCTTCAGAGCTTCAGACAATGGCCTTCCTCAGCCATAGCTGGAGGTGCCAAGGATTGAATCTGAGTGTGTGCTGTACCACCAAGCAATAGTCACACCTTCTTATTGTCCTGCTGCTCATTAGTTTTGTTTTAGATCTGTCCCACCTTTTCCTGTGGGTTCCTTTGTTCACTATTTCTCTCAAGGCCTCTATTTCTCTCAAGGCCTCATCAGAGGCACTTTGCAGCCTTCTAGATGGGGCCAGAGCTCCCCATCAGTCTAGCAAATATAACTAATGATGGGAGGTTATGGAAGCTGAAAGTGAAAACATATGGAGGGCCATAGGTTGCATGCACCTGTTCTACATCTTTACTGTATAAGAGTAGACAGGAATTTGCCAAACTTCCTCTGACTAAGGGACACTTGATGGGTGTGATTTAAGTCCTCTTGTCATGTTTCCTCCAAAGTGGTTTGCCTAATACACAATGCTCCTGGTTTAACTTCATATGATGACAACCTCCTCCCATTCTGTCCTTTCTTCTGTGAGTTGCAGAGTCTGCATTATTGGCTTTGACTAAGCTTTCCTCCCCCTAGAACTGGTTGCTGAATCTGACACAATGCAATCACTCTCTCTCACTCTTGCTCTCTTTTTAACAAATCCTATATTGAGGAAACTGCTGAGTTGTGGCATAAGAAGCTTCTTGCTGAAGAAGACCAGAGACATCAGCTCTTCATTTTATTTTATTTTTAAAACATGCTTGACATTTAGCTTAATCTGGTTATTGCAAAAGAAAACAAAATCCTGTTCCGCGAATTATAGTAGCATAAAGAGACAGAAAATGTTAACTGAGGTAATGTGTGTGAAACGCTTTGAACATTTTAAAGCCATATATTGATGCTGGTGGTGGTGATGGTGATGATGCTCTTAATAATGTATGAGTAGTCTGATGTTTTCCTCTGATGACTTCAGGGTTGAAATTCAGGACAGGTCCAGGCTACCTAGTCATTTTAAAGCAAGAGTAAGTACCATGCAGCTTACCATGGGCATCTCAAGGAACCCAAGTCCTCCTCTTCCATCTCTCCATTTTGTTCTCACGATAACCCTGTGAAATAGTGTAGGTTGAGAATCAGTGGTTGAATGGAGCTTAGAACCTGGATCTCTCAAGTCCCAGTCTAACATGCTAACCACTAAACCACACTGACTTCTGGGTTGTTCATAGTAATAACCCATAATTAGACCCTAATCCTAACTCTAATTAGACCATAGTGCAGGATTTGTATGTAACAACAATCCATAATTCAATAATGCACACATATTTGGACTGTACTCTCAATTGTAGAAACCAACTGTAGAAACCAAGTTTTCATCATCTTATTTGTTTGGCTTGCTTCTTGGCCTCAGTGCCTGACCCTGAATGATGACTTATGATCAGATTCCTGAACTGGCAATCTGTTCACTTTGATGAAGAGTAACCAAATAAGTCATTTAACAGTGGGGAAGAACATTCTATCATATCATTTGTGTGGGACTACCTTTTCTTGAGTTAGAATTTCATCTCTGGGCAACTGTAGAAATCAGAATACCAATCAAGATTTTACACACAATGCTTTTATTCCAGAGCCAGCTAACCTTTTTATGTCCTGTTTATGGGCACACTCCAACAGATGATGCCACATAGTGACATTTTTTTTAGCACTTCAGGGTTGCTGTTTGTGAATAATGTGGCTATCAAAGCTCATGGAGTCTTCTTCAGGTACATCCACCTGCCTTTTTACTAAGGGACAGATTGATACAGAAGAGTACACAGCATAGAGTACCTGGGCATTAGCACTGTAGCGGAAATAACCTCACATAATGTATTCTACTTTTTACTCTCAGTAAGCAAGGATTTCCAACTTCATATGAACTAAGGAATGGATGGTTCAGTGTATTTACAAACAATCCAGTAGAATGAAAAAGTTCACATCCATAATTGATGAAAAGTTCATAGCCATAAAACATGTCAAAGGAAATCCCAGTGCTGAGTCACCAGCACAAACCAGGACAGGTTAGCTTCTCATTGTATTTGAGAGCTGAGTCAATTTTATTTATTTTGAAAAGCTCTAATTGTTTAAAAGCCAAACCTTCAGAATGTCTGCCTTTCACCACTCTTTGTCACCCTCTTCTTCATTACAATTCAGATTAGAAGAAAGAAGGTTATTACATTGTCAGTTTAATTTATTTTCTGAAATAGTTGATTATATTTCTTTTGTCAGTGTTATACTATTTCAATAGTCCAGTAGCTTATCATTAAAAGCTCACAAACAAAAATATTCTTAGAATTATTGCCATAGAAAAAGTCAAAGGAATTGGGACAACAGTGAGTGTGTGAGAGTTCCAAAATGTACACACAGCGCAGTGGGGATGTGCACACAATATATTTTTGAAACTGAAAAGAATGGTTTTGCATGTGCACAGGCCCTGCAGGACCTTTAGTCATGGCAACTCATATTTTATGAGAACAACTCTAGTAGCATACAATGGTTGCAACCTTGAAACTCTGCAAGGCTCTCCATTAGGTAGTAGTGTCTATTGCAAAATGAAGTGGCTTTCAAGTCTGCTGTTGTTTTACTTAGTTGCTGAGAAAATAATGGAAGCAGTGGGGTTAGGCAAAGTTCATTAAGAACGTTGAGAATAACGCTGCTGGATCAGACCAAGGACCATCCTAGTCTAGCATTCTGGTTCACAGTGGCAAACTAATGGTGCTTCTAGATGTAGGAATCCTATGCTAACAACCAGAATACGATATACAGCTATTCTTGCTTTTTGTAAACAGTCAGAAGACATGGTACAGCTATTCTTTAGTTTCTCCTGTAACAGATTTCCTGTGATAAGAAAAAAGACAAAAGAAATAATGGGAATAATATGTAAGGGCTACAAGTGGTAAAATTTTGTAAATGAAGGGGATGGCCTGTAACTCTCCCTCTTAGCAAGGTAATCCTCTGGGTTTTAAGTATTGCACTGACACTTCTCAGTGCCCTCCACCTTGCATATACATCTCAAATCACCAGGTAATCCAGGAAAGGAAGGCCATCCTTTTTTCATGGCTTCTTTTGGGGCTGTCACTGTGGTTCCCTGATAGCTGTCAAAATCCCTGACCAGGTGACTGGGTGGAATGGCCGTCCTATTTTGCAACTTCTGTTGCTTTTTTGTTGTTTTGTTTTTAAGTGTCTGGGAGATGCATGCAATTTTAATAGGAAAATACATGCAAATCTCATGTCTCAACAGTAAGTGAGGGAAAATATATGCAGGATTCCCTTCCATTTACTGCCCAGCTATGAGATCTGTGCAAATAAAATAATGATGATGATAATATATGCGTGCACACACATTGCATTTTTAAAGAAAAGATGGCAAACCAATGACAGTCATTCTGAACCACCACTTGGGTATAGATAGAAGGACTGTCACTAGTGGGGGCTTGGACAAACTCACCAAGAGCAACAAGGGTTGCTTAGCGATCAGTGTGCTGGTTTCAGACAATGCATCTACCCATTGTTGTTCCAACAACCTCTAGAAGAAACCATAGCTTGTCAGAGTGCTTTTCCCATGACAAATGCCCTTATGTGTATACACAGGCATGCCTAACTCTGACTTGCACATTACTAATCTGGAAGCAGGGAAACACATATTCTTTTTGCTACATATTTGAATGATCTCAAGCCAAGACTCCCAGTTCTCAATAATATCATTCCCTATTTTACAGACCTTCATGATCATACCTTCTTTCTAATATGTGGCCTCAATACCAATGTATCTTATCTTAATCTCTACTGCCCTCAGCTTGCTAGTAACTGACACGTTATAGCTTTCTTTATTTCCATTGGTCAAGCAATGTGTCTGTTTAGTGCAAGAATACACAGAAGGAAAAAGGTGGAATTGCAGCAAAACTTTTTAACATTTAATAGAAATCTCTGTGGGAGCTGGAACAGCTGGAAATCACTGCAGTCATACAGGTACATTCTGGAGGGGGAATGGGGGGAATCTATCTCAGGACACAGTGGACCAGTCCAGAATTGTTGCTGCAATCTATAGGCAAGAACAGGGAAAGGACAGGGATTTTGTTCATGGGGGCTTCTGGGAAACATGGTGGGCTTGGGAGGACAGAGTGGGGAGTGTTGAACAGTAAAAAAACCTGTGCACCATGGAAGGAGCACAAGGCTGTCTGCCATGTTATGTGAATCCAGTCAACATGTTTAATTTGAAACTTATATTGTGGATGCTGAGCAAATCTCAAGTTGAAACTGGTTACTTGCAGCTAATCTTCAAACGCCTTTATCCTGAAACTTATGAAAGATAACAGATTTGTATGGTTAGATTTCATAGAAAGCAAGGCTTCTATAAATGTTGAGTCAGGTAATGAATAGTATAGGCAGGAAAGTCTACAGCTAAAGAGGTTTCTTGATCTTAGCTCTATTCCCAGTATAATGAGCCATGCTACCTCTTAAATAAATATTGCATAATCAAGGTCGTTTATTGCCTTGTATAAAAGAAGCAATATATTATTGCTATCATGTGTGCAGCTAGAAATTGGGCACTGATATGGAACAGTACAAAGCTCATCTCTCTGAGGGTCTCCTGAAGGAAGATCTAAGGCAAAAGCAGACAATTTAAATGTGTAGTTTTCTACACTACAGAACAGAGCTGTACAAGTAAATGCATATGTTGATATTTTAAATTAACCAAATATACAATAAACATGGTTTGATACATCAAGCAATTACAATAAAAGCAGGCATAAAAAACTGTTGTCACTTTTATTCATCAGCCTGTTTGTCTAGCATCCAAAAAGTAAATGCTTGTGCTAACAAGGCCTACTTTGTAATATAAACGAGTAGTTCTTTTCTGTCATACATTCCTGTGATTATTGATAGTTGTGTTTGGGTGACATTGATCAGAGTGGATTTCTTGCTGAACGCAACACAAAAGCTTTCACAAAAGACAGGATTAGACTGTATTGTAGGCCTATCACCCTGTTGCTGCGAGGCTTTTCAAAAGCACTCTCTTTCCACTCCTACCCAGATATGATTAATAAAAAGGGGGCATCTGAAGATCAGCATCTTTGCTTGGACAGTGTTGATGGCCTTCAGTGTAGTACTTTGTATTACAAGACATTTAGACAGAGGAAGCAATTCTAGGACTACAGAACTGAATCCTAATGCTGCTCCCACTATTTAAACCAATTGCTGATGAGGGGAAAGAGATTGTAACAAGCTGATTACTGGTCTTACTTTGATTATCGGCATCCTGATGGAAGATGTGTGCTCTAGACACTATGTCAGTGGATAGAAGGACCAAGTGAAGATTGCACTATTCAGCACTTTGGCTGATATGCAAAATTGATGCCCTAAATATACATTTCATTGGGAATATACATGGATGTCTTCACAGTTATGCTCAGTAATTGGGTTTGCATGACACAAAACCCAACTGTTGCTGGTCAGGGTTAGTTGTTCTTGTTAGAACCCAGTCATGGTGACCAACCATTGTGACTTAGGTTGGTGTTCAACTGCAATAACACACTTCGGTTCTAGAGTCTGAGGCTACCACACTTGTGTTGTCTGAACACAGATGATGCAACCCATTGTCAAGCAAGCTGCAGAACAAGTGAGCCATTTGGCAGAGATGGCCCTTACTGTTCTTGCCAAGTGGATAACCAGAGAGCACAACTGACAGCTGCCCTTACTTTGGAATGGCTTTTGGAGAGGATCTACTCTTGGACAGGAGGCAGGAGCCAGGGACCAGCTCATGACTCTGACTGTCATGGAAAGGAGTCCCCTTCTTCTCCAAAGTGTCCCCTCAGGTACCTCTGGGGGGAATGAGAGGGAGCAGGGAGCAAGGCACCCACAGTCAGCCTGACCACCCATCCAGATCATTGTGGACAGCTGGCACTTAGCAACCTGTTGTGGTGATTTGCCACAGTGAGTTGCTGGTACATAAGAACCTGTCCATTGGGTGAGATGACATGACATGTCAACGTACCTGCTTAATAAGCAGCAGCGTTGTTCAGAGAACGACACACAGTGCTTCTGGCTGAAGATCGGCCTTGTCATTTCGTGTCTCCTCCTCCTGCTCTCTCATTCCAGCCCTTCATTACAGAGCCCGCCTTGTCTCCAGTGCTCTCCCTACTCCAATTGCCACCTTTTTTGCACTTACTGTGCTATTTTCTCATCTGACACATTGGAGCAGCTGCCACTGTTTTGTCACTTTTTTGTCTTTGCATCATAGATGTACACAAACGTTTTCACTTCTTTTTAAAATTGGGGTGGAAGTTTGGAGGTGTGCAAGCGTAGAACTCTGACTACTCCAAATGTGAAGCTTTGCTTGATCCATGTTCTGGCTTGGGCCTGCTGTCAGAGCAGACAACATCCATGGATGCTGACAAAGCTAGGTGTCAAATATGTTACCGATTTCGTGGCTATATCCATCCCTGCCAAAGCACACTGTTTAGCCATGTAAAAAACCCTGTTTTAACAGAAACCCTTGCTTTTGACAGCCATCAAAGATAAGTGCTCCTGTGAATGGGGTGGGCTGTACTTTTTCATTTTCCTGATTACTGGTTTACCGTAGTCACAGTTTCACCTGCAGAAAATGAAAAGGAAAATACAGCTGAATGTCATCAGTGTACTGATAGCGATGTACTCCAAAGCTCTTGATGGCCCCATTCAGCAGTTTCATGTAGCTATTAATAGCCTGGGAGGCTGAGTCACCCCATACTGGAGAACCTATGGGGCTGAACAATATTCCCCAAGTACCACTTTCTGGAGTTGGCCATCCTAGCAGGAGCAGAACCACTGCAATGCACTAGCCCACAATCCAACTCAGAAAACTACAATACATTGAGTTGCCAATGCACTCTTACCTTCTACAGCTTGCACATGTGCCCTGGTGCTCCTCAGCAGCATAGGAAGGCTGTGTTGCTACATACACATTTATCTTAGAGCAAGCCCAATTGAATAAGGTGGAAATTACTTCAGAATAAATATGCTTCAGATTGCAATGTAAGCCTTATAGAACTTGATAGGACTCAATAATCAAATAAATATGCATAGTATAGATCTGTTAGACCCTTTTTTTCTGGAAGCAAATTAAAAGGCCAAAGAAAGGAGTAGGATGGAAATAGAATTATTCTTTATAATAAAAGGCTAGGCTTGTCTAGCCTGTTGCAGTTTATACATACCTCCTGGCATAATCAGATAGTAAAGGTTATGTTACTCTGCCACTTGGAAAAAGCCTGTTGGAGAAGCCCTAACATCACTCATTAGAAGGGACAGTGCATGACCTAGTGCTAAGGTTAATGCTAATAATATGTTCTACTGGAGCCATGACTATGGTCTCTCATTACTATCTTTCTCTGATTTTTTTTCCCGGTCAACGCAAGCATTCTAATTGCTAAACCGATTCAGTGTGCTGAGCTACATTTTCTAAAACACATTCCATCTGCAGTGTGCCATGGGTACAATTCATCAGGAAATGCTCTTGCAGTCCCAAGGAGCATATTTATACATTACATGGAAAGAGATGTGCCTTTAAGCCTCTCTCAGGCTAACTGTTGTCAATTGGGACAGAAAAAGGGAAGGAGTCTTTACTGAATAGATGCACAGTTTGGTGAGCATGATCATGTTTGAGAACAATATAAGCTAAAATAATTTAACATACAATTCTATGCATGTCATCTCCAACATCTCATTTATTCACCATACCAAAAGCCTAATCTGTAAAACAACCAATGTTGCCTTTATAAGCCTTTTGTTACTTTGACTCCTAGTTACAATCTGTGGCATTTACTAAACTGGACTGTCTCAAAGTTAGATATTTTACCTGGAATGTGTTTTACTTTTTAAGCAAGAGACCACCTTCTCCCTTATCACCTGCCAGTACATTTTCCATAGTTAATGGAAATTGGTTCTTTCAGAGTTATGCTGCTCTGTTACTTCTCAGTCAAATAACCAAACACACTGCAAGGAGTTGGCTTTAAAAAGTAAGATAAACCAGCATTTCTTGCTAGTAATTGCCATGCATATCTATATCTAAGTCTATTTTTTCATATGGATGCGCACACATTGACATAAATTTACTGTCATAGAAAATGACTTGCCTGCTTATCATGCGCTTGTTTTCTTCTCTCTCTTTGAAGAATCATGGGAACTAAAATCTGAAGCTGATTTTTTTTCATACTTCTAAAATTGTTGACCCAAATCCAATCTGTCCAATTCATGTGTTATCTAAGCTGCTAGATTATATCATGGTAGTCTACAACATCCAACATTTCTAGTATGCCAGAAAGAAAGCTTAATTGACCCATCCCTTTTCTAAAACTTTTCAATGTTTCATAACCAACCACTTACGATCAAACTAAAACTCTTTCATTCCTTCTCTAGTAGCTGTAACTCAGCAAAGCAAGATGCTGCTCCTGTGAGACAAATAATGAAAGGCACAATCCTGTGCTTGATTTCTCCAAAGGACGTTCCCTTCTATTGGTTTGCTTTTACTCTTGAGCTAGTAGGCATGGGTAGGATGCACTATTCATCTTCTGAAAAATCATTTGACAAGCAAAGTTCCAAGCCTTCATCATGAGAATGAAAAAAATGAAACACCTACAGATCATTCATAGGGGGAATGTACAAGATTTGTTGCAAAACTACTCATTGTTGCCTTTAGGAATTTTCCTTCCATGGACATGTGGAAAAGGGGCCATGAGAAGACATTTGCTGCCTCAGATCAAGATGGTATCCATCCTCATCCTTCTTGAAGAAGCCAACTGGACTGAAGGTTAATAGGATAGAATCTTCCATCATGCTAAGACTAGCTTAGGGTCACCAGAACAGGCCATGCAGCTTATCTAGTTCCAGCTCTCCAACAGGTGGGAATGGCAGGGAGCTGTAAAGGAACAGCCAGGTATGTTGTTGCTTACTTCCAGCATCTCCTGCCTGAAACACTTGCTTTGTTCTGCCTGCTATAATTACTCTAATATCTCACAGTTAATATGCATCCAAGGTCATAAAAGGTCAATATAACATGATGGTGCCGACCAGTCTTCAGAGAGAGATTGTCAGCCAAGACCAGCACAAATGTAATGGGAGGGGAGACTCATACCATGAATGTAATCTGTATTGATGTGAGTTCAGAAAAGCAGCAGGACTGAACCCAGATATCCCCCAAGCTGTCAAATGGCCACTTACTCATTACATTTTGCCTAAAATGAAGTCTGAGTCTGACAGATCACCTATCCAAAGACATTTTATATACTGCCTCCCTACAAAGGAGGAGAGATAATGATAACTATAACATTAAAAAGTATTAATTAAACATTCAGAACTGGAGAGAAGCAAGAGAATTATGTAAGTTGCCTTAGGTTCCTTGTTGGAAAAAAGTCAGGATAGAATTGTAATAAATGAATTAATGAATAAAAATGGACCCTTCAAATCTCAGTGTCTTTATTTCAATAGCAGCCAATCTACATATTCAGAAAAAAAATCCCATGGCATCAGCCTTTTTATAAGTAATCTCAAAATGCAGGTGTGGGAGTGCATGTCTGAATGCTTCTCCCAAATAGATATATTTTAAAAAATCACCATTCATAAAAAGGCAGCATTATTATTTTTCCCGACACAGTCATCTTCCATGTGGCACCATTAAGGAAAAGGTGAGTCACCATCATTTTTGCAGTGTCCTGGGATCACAGTTAAATATCAAGTGCTGTCTAACCAAAGAGTATCATGGGTGACATCCAATTTGCACAAGCAGCTTTCTGTCCTCTCTCACCTCCTCACCCCCAAATATGCTTTAGTGTGCCTCTGAACACTTCATATCAGATTTTAAGTAGAATATGGGGGGCTGTGGAAGGAATCCATTCCACCAACTTTCTGTTCTTCTGGCTGATAGATACCACTGGATTTCCATCCCATGACAACAAATATCCTTCTGATATCCCTAAATATCAAACAGGACATATTTTCCTGCCAAACAACACACCACAGCTGCAATCCTAACACTTACTTGAGTGGATGTCCCACTGGATTCAATTATACTTACATTATAAACTTTTAAGCATGTTTTGCAAATAACACATCTATAATTATTTTTTTTGGGGGGGGGGGAGTTAAAATATCAAGTATTCTATTTTCCAAGTTCTTAGGTTTCTTCAAGGATTTTTCAGAGAAAAAGAAGAAAAGGTGGTTAAGAGACAACTGTGTTTTAATTTTAATAGTCCCTTGAGGACATTCATTATCAGTTCAGTATCATATCTTGCCTTTTTATGTTCCCAAGGTTAGTTCTGTCTAGACTAGTCTTGGCTTTAGTTTCGCATGGTAGGTTTGTTTCTTTAACCTCAGAGTGTGCCTTCCACCTGGATAAGCAGCAGCTCTTTCTCCTATTTTATCAATTATTTGTGACCTCTCTCTGGTTAAAAAAGGTCATTTATATAGCAGGCAGGTTTCACTTGCTTTAGTAGCTGTGGCACTAAGAGGAAACATGCAAACAAAAAGCCTCAGCAATGCCTCCCCTCACCACCCCCACTTTCTACCTTGTTGGAAGTGACATCACTGTACATTAAAGACATCATATCTCCTTTCATATTAAAATGCCTGTCAGTTCTCATGCTCAAAGGCTGTAAATCTGCCACAGAAGCCTGTGCTTGGGGAGCTTTCATTATGAAAATATGAAGATAAGAACTCAGCCTCTGTGTTATAAGATGCACAACTGCAATGAGGTTACTTTAATGTGTGTTCGCGGGCACGTGTGTGTGTGTTTTCTTAACTCTGCTATTATCTGTTGGGGCCATTTTTCATAAGATATCTCTGAATTTAGAGAGCTGTTACACACACACAAACACACACACAAACACACATAAACACACGCAGGCAGAGTTTTAAAAGC
Source organism: Varanus komodoensis (assembly GCF_004798865.1). Classification (NCBI taxonomy): domain Eukaryota; kingdom Metazoa; phylum Chordata; class Lepidosauria; order Squamata; family Varanidae; genus Varanus; species Varanus komodoensis. The sequence continues at coordinate 6,347,295 of NW_025335589.1, forward strand.
CAGAGGAAAAAAGCATAAATATACAGGGCAGTAAAATGTACTAGTGCATACATTTTCAACTAGCTCATGCAGTAAATCATTAGCCTTTCCCATTGACTTTAGGCCTCCAGCCTCAAAAGAAATAGCATACAATAATTTAACCAATTTCCCCCCATCTTTAAATCACATATAAAACAAAACAAAACAAAAAAACCCCTGTGTGGCCTCTAGGAAATAACTATAAAAATATTCAACTAGTGTACGTGTTATTAAGGAATCTGATAGCAAAATTCCTTTTGAACAGTAATAAAAATATAAATAATGTATTAGTTTCTATCTCATGACATTGTCAGCCTTCTAGTAAAGCTCACCTGCTTTCATGCTTTCAATAAATTGATTGGAAATGACTTTACAAAAGCAAAATTAAACATTAAAGATTCAAAACCTTGCCTTAGCTTTTCTGACTCACCTTTTAGCAATTCATTTATTCCAGTCTCAGTTCCACACCTGTAAAATGGGAATAAAAGTTTCCAGGATTGATGTAAAGAAAAATATCTGTAAAGCACTTTGTACAACTTTGAAGAAGAATTTAAGACATTTAATTAATGTGATTCAAATGGCTTAACTTTACATTGCTGGACTGTAACCTTGCCCTTCAGTATTATAATGTGTACATAGTTTGGACATGTACACATATAACTTTCTAACAATCGTTCTGGAACAAAGAAGAAGAAGAAGAAGCAGAATGCAATATTAGGTTGCTTTATGTCTTTTTGTTGTGTGTTTTTAACTTTGTTAATTGCCCAGATAGCTTCGGCTATTGAGTAGTATAAAAATGAAATAAGTAAATGGCATCCTTCAAATCTGTTTGTAGTAACTATATGTCCAAATTTTGCTCTACAATAGAAGCAGGGCCCCTAATCTGGATTAGGACCCTAGTGTGAAGATCCATAGCAAATGTATGAATGTGTAGCTAACTATGGGTATGACAATGTGTAGTCATATGTGACTCAAGATTGGGGTATGTGAAGTCCCATCTCCTTCCATATGATCCAATTTGCTATTAAGGTCATCTGAGGAGTTTTGCTTTTGCTTCCCATCACAACTGCAGCAACGCCTGACTGGGATGTAGGAGAAGGCCTTCTCCATGGCCAGGCCTTGGAATTATCTCTCCAGGAAGGCCAGTCACTTCTGCTGCACTTTTGTTTTCAGCAGGCACTTGACCAGCCAATCATAATTTCTCTGGCATTTGAGCCTCAACATGTTTTATCTCTTGCTTTAGTCTTTGTAGTTGCCATTAACCATGTTTAATTAAAAAACAAAGATAGCTATGTTGGCCCCAAGAACAATTTAAAAAATCTGTATTAGTGCGATACCTTTAGCAGGCTAACAAAAAGGACACCAAAGTTTTAATATTATTTGTTGTAAGGCTCCTCAAGCATTCTGCATAGAGAGGTATTACATGTTTATTCTGCTTTTACAGCAAAAAGATCAGGTCAGCATGCAAGTTCTCTCCCCCGACTCCTGGCCCCCATTTCATTCTCATCAATCCATATAAGGAAGACTGATCTGAAGGAATACAATTGGCCCAAGGTCACACAGTGAACAGCAGACCTAAAATTGCGGCTGGCTGAGAAGGCTGAGGGCTGTAGTTCTCCATATCTGGAGAGGCTTGCAAGGAGAGGACATGCTGACCACTGCTGCACTCTGGCCACCACCTACGCAGTGGCCAGAGGCGACACCACAGCTTTGCCAGCCCGATCAGGCCAAGTGACCTGAGGACCAATAAGAAGCTGGAGTGACTACGTACAGCTCTTGCTCCAGACTTGATTCTTTAGCAACCCCTCAGCAACTCACCTGAGAGAATAGGTGAGGAGAACAGGTGTTCAAATGGACTCTTCTTCTCAGAATCAGACTATCTGCCTTTCTTAGTCCACATCCTCTGCTTCTGACCACTCTGGGTCTTGCTGACAGATATTTAAAACATATTCTCCCTGGCTTTCCCTGGATCAGTTAGCAAATGAGCCTGTTGTGAAAGTGTCATGCTATTTCAAATGAGATTCATATTTACAGAGAAGCAGTTCTCACATTTCACTATCCTGATTCGGAGGCCTGTGTGTGCTCTGATGTTCGCATCAAAGGATTTCTGCATTATTTTAATGAATGGAACAACAGGCATCAATAGATTGATATTTGGCCATATGATTGCAGGAATGGACCCTTTGATCTGGATCAGACCACAATAAAAGGAGGGGTTAAAGGCGCACTAAACCTGTGCCCCAGCTAGTGTCCTGATAAAGGGGTCTTGTACTTTATACTAGAATAAGTGCAAGAAATAATGAAGAAAAAATAATGTGAGCTTTGGTCCTGAAGTGAAAAGACAACCATCACAGAGGTCCATGTGTCCATTGGAATCACCCTCAAGACAATCAGTTTGTTGAGCCAAATTTGTTCCTGTAGATTAGAGCAGATAACATTTCTTGCCCTCTCCTGTAAACACCTTTACCTCATTTTGTCCTCAAAACAAAAATTGTTCAGTGGATTAGGCTGAGAATCAATGACTTCCCAAGGTTGCACCATAAGCTTTATCCCTGACCAACAATTTTATCAAAACATGTTCATCGTAACACCTGTCCTCATTTCGCAGAGCCTATACATAAAGGCAATAATACTATGCAAAAATATCTTCATTAAGGAATAACATGGTTAACTGTAAATATTACATATCACATAAACCAAATCCAAACTAAAGCAAGTAATGCAAATAAAGATTACAGCAAAGGGAAAAACTATTCTGCACTGTGTCAAAAGTACAGTATGTTGCTCTTCCATATGACCACATCATTTATATTTTGAATAAATTTTTTAAACAGAGGAGAAACAAGGTGGAGTTTACTAGACAATCTAGGTGGATATTTGTGTTGATAATCAATGTGGTGCTTATACACACACACACATACACACACAGAGGCTAATAATAAATTAGATTCAGTAATTAGAAATATGGCTGTAGAATAACCATTGCTGATAATAGGTTTCTTGCCATTGTTTCAGGACCTGGAAACTGACAGATAGTGACCCATATAATTTAATGTATTATAAAATGTAGAATTGCCAAGTGATTTTATTACATTTTTACAGTGCTAACATGAAATGCAACGGCTGTCGTTCAGACATTATAGGCTTAGAGCTATATAATAGTAAAATTTGGAGTTGTTCTGAATGACCCTTCAGAGATTCTTTACAATCCAATCAGTTTTGGTCAGGAAAGAGTTAATGGAACCAGTAAGCCTGCTGGGCATCACTTCATGGCTCTGGGAAAGTGGCCACTTCCACTGCTTTTCTTAAGGAGAGAGCCATTTGACAATCAAGACTTAGCTCCCTCCCTACACTCCCATGAGAGGTGACGTCATCCAGGATTTTGTGAAGAAGCTGCAGGTGAAGATTTTCAGGCAGAGAGAATTGCACAACAGAGACAGATTGAGGAAAGGTCAGACTGGAAGATTTTTGGGAGCAATGAAGCAGCTGGGCCATCCTCTAGAAATCAGATTGGGGGAAAATATCTGTTGGAGTGTTAGTGTATCCATTAACCTGCATACATGTGAACATAAGCTATATAGCATGAAACAGTGTCAGTCTCCAGTGGCCTCATGCCAAGAAAACAGAGCACTGGGTAACACTGGTACCCCTGGTGGTGTCATCACTTGGAGAAATGGGGCACAGAGGATGTAATAGTACCTTCATGTAATAGTACCTTCAGCACAATTGGGTGTAGAGAACATATAGCTGGGAAGTTGAGGATGTAACAATACATTTGCCACAATTCAGCAAGCATGATCCATAAGCAGAAACAGATTTTCCTCTTGGATATCCCCTGCTAGGAATAACAAATGGTGAAGAGTAGGAACTGAACATCCAGCACCTGTGCATACACACATGGTATGTCTGTATTGCACAGACAGTGCCAACAAAATAATAAACACTGTCAGCTCTGACAGCACTAATAATCTATTGTGGGGGAAAGAGAAAGGGGATTGGGGACTGGAGTGAGTCCAGTGCTTGCTTTCCTCTTCCCTGCTCAATATGCGATTAGAACTGGCAATCTGTTCCATACTTCCTCAGGGGTGATCTTCGGGTGTAGCAGCAAGCAAGCAACCTTCTGCTGTGTTCCCAAATCTCTGGGCTGAGAGGTCTTTAACTGAGGCTGCGGTGTGCAAGTAACCCACAAGGGTGTCATTGTTCTTGTCTGCAACAGGTGGCCATTTAAAACATGTGTGGATGTGAACGGTGGCCCACTGTTAGGCCACAGTAGCGAAAGTGCGCCATGACAGTTCTGCTAGCTACGCTCAGGGCTCTAGGCACATCTTGCTGCCAAACTTGGACTGCTTAGGCCTTTGGCAAAGCACCTGCCTGGTCCTTGAGACTCCATGCATGGTCTTGTTTGTTTTGTTTCTTGTTTTTAAAATTTGTTTCCAATCACTTTTTTTACTAATCAACTCTAGTTAAGAGCGATTATTGATTAGTAAGATTCGCTTGTCTTGTTGAAAGCTGCTTGAATTGCTGCAACAAAAGAGAGCATACCCCAAAAGATGGTCCATAAATTGAAAGGTTCAAAACTACATTCAAGATGTGTGAATTTTTATCATATGCTATGTTGACTGAATCAGGTGTCCACCAGATTTCTAGCACTTTCTAGCACCTTGTGTAATGACAGAGGAGGTTCACTACTTGAGGCTATTTTTGTGTGTGTACCCTTCCTATCCTTCCACAGTCATTTTGGTGGGTAGCTTAGGACTTGTTGTTGTTTTCTCTTATCTGGTAATACTAAAATGCTCCCTTTTCCCTAAATCTGCTAACTTGGCATGACATAGAGCTTCATGTGTGACAAAGAGGTTTCCAAAGTTTTGCTTGTGAGAGAAAACAGCAAGAAAAATTCCTGTGTGGTACCTTCATGTTTTCTTCCTTTTAAAGACAGGTCATGTATGCATCCTCCTTCTGAACAGTAAAATGGGGTTCCAGCACTTCCAGGCTTCAGAGGTGTTAGTCACTAGAGACATATGGCATTTCTGTACCATTAACCTTATTTACACATAAAAGTGAGAGTTCACAGCATTAGCATGCTATTGGATTCCTATTCACCATCAAATTTCTAGGGAAACTCATATTGCCATAGGATTTCCTCCAGAAAACAACGTTAGCTTTCTGCCTCCTTTTAAGACACGGTTCTAGCATAGACTGATCTCCTGCTAGATACACAAACTTCACTCATCCCCTCCTGAGCACAAAATGGCTTGCTGTGGTGTTCTGGAGAGATTTCAAAGGCACGCCCATCATGCACTTTATTGAGTTCAGACAACATGGGAAGCCACACCTTATGAGAATATTCAACCACATGGTATGGCATGTGCCTGGTACAGATGGGGGTGGGTTAAAGCAGCCATGGCGTGAACCCCGCCATAAGCTCTCTTAGGTTGTCCTGCCTCCCATTGAAACACACCACTAGAATGTCACCAGCTCCTGAAATGGGGAATTGCACTCTTACTGATAGTTTTACTTAAAGAAATCTTAGACTCAAGGATAACAGAGGGCTCCAGATTGTCTTTGCAGCCATGGGCACTGGGCTGTAAGCAACCCCTGAAAGTTCATTTGGACCAACCCCAAGTTCCTAAGAATGAGAATAAGAAGCATAGATTGACCCACCAGTGCACATACCCAGGATACTCTAGGCCAGAAATAGCCACACACACCCTGAAAAATAAGCTTTCAAAGTGAATTGATCCTGCAGGCAACTGGAGCCCCAGAACATCCAGCTTCTGTTTCAAGGAGAAGCTGCCTGTGCATGTAATTTTGACTGCAATCTGACATGTGATTGAGTTCTTATTCCAATTTTTCTGATTCATTGTTGCTAGTCACTTTGGGCATTGCATATGGAAAGGCTGGATTTAAAAAAAATAATAATTAAAAATATGTCACGTGTTAATTGACTGGATCTTGTGACAATCACAGATGACCTGCTGAGTCATTGTGCTGTGTCAGTGTACTCACTGGCAAGCTCTTCCAGCAAATCACAAACCACCTTCCAACCGTGTTGAGAATTTTTAGAAAGTTGATTATTTATTTATTTGCAAGATCCATATGCTGCCTTTTAGGAGAGGAAAAAAGTACCATATAAGGTTTAAAAGCATAAAACACAATAAAACAGTGATAAATACAATGACATTAACGTTAATAACCAAATCCAGAAAACACCATATACAAACATAACCCAGTAAAGTCCTGACTCACTTCTAGGCCAAGGTAAAGGGTGATGCATTTATCTTGGCCTGTACAGAATACTTTATTTCCCAACTTGTGTAAAAGAGGGACAGAGCATCTTGGGTTATCATCAGTGTGTCAAGTTAACATACAGAAGGGTACACTTGGTGTGTATCTTGGGTTCCCCAAAGATTTGCTGTGGACCAAGTGCCTTTCAAAAGTGAGGCTTTTAATATTAGTTGGATCTGAATGGCTATTGATAAGCTAATATAAAAACAAGTATCAATATGTGTAAGAATGTAATCAATCAAAGTTTATAATATGGCCACAGTTTTATTTATTGCAACAATGTTATGTTTTTACCCTGTTGCTTCTATCTCCTTGGCTTCATCACAGAATCAGCTACAGATAAAATAAATTAAATGCAACTCTGAGCTTCATCTCTTTTTCATCTTCTGTGCAGTTCTGTTGATCTGTAAAAAGGATTCATTATAAGTAGCTGGGGCTAAGAGAACTTCTTATGTTTCATTGTTTTGTACTTCACTAAAAGGAGAACAAGAGAAAGACTGTCAAATATCACTTTATGTTTTACAGTTGGCCATAAATGTTTAATTGGGTCCTCTGAACAAGGATTGTGAAATTGTTCCCATTTTAACACTTTACAGTAGGTAAATGTTCCATCGTCTTGATTTCCATCATTAAGTTCAATTGACAAAGGCCAACACAACTCTTCTCATTGTTACTTTGTAACCATTTATATTTGAGGTGAAGATGTTAATATGGAAATTTTGTGAGCTAGGAATGACTCTGAACTCTATCATGGTGATTTATTACCTTTCAACTAATGCCCAATCTAAAGGAAAACTTCCATAGTTTTATATCTCAAGGCCAGCACCAGAGCAGATGTATGAAATTTGAAATGTTGGACATAAACTTTTATTACCAAATTATAAATAATTTCTGCCACTTACAATGTTCACCTTTCAAGTTCATCTTGATTAAAAGACAAGGGCAGCTTCTGTCTGATTCCAATGAATAATAAGACTAGCAACACTTCACCATCATGCACTATGAAGAAATGAAGAGATATAGTGTTAAAAGTAACCTGTCTGATCTGGTCTAAATCCTTCTTTCATCTGCATGGGTTAAATATAAAAAGAGACCAAGCTAGAATCCATGAAACATTTGCTGTCCAATGTATGTAAGACTATTTGTGACTAAAAGGTTTTAGTATTCTGGTCATACTTGTATAAACCAACTTAGATTAGCTTTTATTTTCACCTCCAGAGTTTCAAACTGTTTAAAGTAGTCCATTAATTATGGATTACGTCAGCTCTTTGAAGACTGTATCTTTAAGGTCGTTTAGATTTTGTAACTCCGGAAATGTAGCATTCTTAGGTTGTCCATTAACAGATGTGATTACATGATCTTTGTGGATATATTAAGATGGAATCCAACCATCTTAGAGGTTTTCATTTTCATCTGCTGTTTCCATTCTCCAGTTGTTAATAATTAATATCCATTCCTCTTGACCGGTAAGGAAGATAAGGCATCTACCAGTTGGCCTATTGACTTAGGGTTTTCCAAGAAGATTCAGATTAGTCATTTTAATGCACTGTGTAGTCGTAGTATTTGAAAGAATTGAAAATGATTTCATTCACCCAGTACTTGGCAGTACAGGGAAACCCTGATTATTGAATATTCAACAGTAAAAAATTCTGACCATCTAAACTTACTCTGTGCCACTTAAAGAGATTAATTTGAGTATTATCTGAATGTTTGGATGTCTCTTAATCATTGAAATGAACAAGATGGTATATAATTTTTTGTGAAATCTACACATTTTGGCTATAATCTTGTATAACCTACTGAAAATTTGAAATCAACACTTATAAAAGTGCATTGTTGTTCATTTCTAATCTGTTTTTCTTTTCATCAAATAACTATTCCTTGTTTGTTGTTGTTGTTGTTAGTCGCGAAGTCATGTCCGACCCATCGCAACCCCATGGACAACATTCCTCCAGGCCTTCCTGTCCTCCACCATCCCCTAGAGTCCACTCAAGCTCACACCAACTGCTTTAGTGACTCCATCTAGCCACCTCATCCTCTGCTGTCCCCTTCTTCTTCTGCCTTCAACTATTCCCAGCATTAGGCTCTTCTCCAGTGAGTCCTTCCTTCTCATTAGGTGGCCAAAGTATTTGAGTTTCATCTTTAGTATCTGGCCTTCTAAAGAGCAGTCAGGGTTGATCTCCCCTAGGACTGACTGGTTTGATCACCTTGTGGTCCAAGGGACTCGCAAGAGTCTCCGCCAGCACCACAATTCAATTTAACTATTCCTTAAATAAGCTCATTTCAGCTCCCTCCACCCCCCACATTCTCTACAAATAGACTTTCAAAAATGCAATAGAGTGCCTTAGGAATAAACTTATACATACTTAGCCAGAAACAAATCCTATTGAACTCAATGGAGTTTGTGTCTGAGTAGATATCTATAGGATTGCAGTCTTACTGAATGGAAGTTAACTTACTTGAAATTAAAACACTTTCAGGCCTTAAAATAATACTGGAACCTTCTATAAGGAAGAGATCAACCAATGTAGATTTGGCCAAACCTCCTTGTGCATGGATACATGTAGAGCCTGAGCAACTTGAACCAATTAAACTACCAATTTAAGAACAGTTGTGCCAGATCTTACTGAAAGACTACCTAGACCAGCATGCTATTTCCACAGGCCCCACCAGATGCCTATGGGAAGGCTATAAGTAGAATGTGAATGCAGCAGCTCCCTCCTCCTCTTTCTGAGCAACTGGTGTTTAAAGTCATAGCATCTCCAATATGGGAGATAATTGACAGCCATTGTAACTAGTAGCCACTGATAGACTTATCCTACATGAATTTCTCCAAACCAGGGTTAGGTAAGAAGTGGCCCTCTGGATGTTTTGGCCTACAGCTCCCATGATCCTTCAACATTGACTATACTGAGTAGGGCTGATAAGGGTCAAAATACCTAGAGGGGCACAAGCTTTTCACCCTGCACTAAGCCCTTCAAAGCCATCTAAGCTGGCAGTCATTACATCTTCTGATAGCAAATCCCATTGTTTAACTATGTACTATGTGAAAAAGTGCTTTCTTTTATCTGTCTCAAAATCTTCCTCCAGGTTCATTGATCTTCCAGCATTATAAAAGAGGGAGAAGGTTTTTGTCCTATCCACTTTCCCTCCATAGTGCATTATTTTGTACACCTTTATCATGATAGCCCTTTCTTACTCAGCTTAAAAAAACTCCAATCATTGTCCCCTTTACTCCTAAAAGAGTTATTCTAGCACTGTGCTCATTCTGGAAGCCCCTTTCTGCACCTTCTGCAGCCCTACAATATATTTTTTGTTTGCTTGTTTTTTGTTTATTACATTTTTATACTGCCCAATAGCCAAAAAGTTAACAGATGGTTTAACTGGATGGTTAACAGAATTAGAAGAAAACAATAACAACAAAACACTACCACCAACAAAAAAAGCAATAAACTGATAAACCATGAAAACCAATCAATAGAATCAATAGAACAGCAATGGACTAACTGCACTGGCCACAGTTAAGTCATGGAAGAGGCACAGCAGCAGATAAAAATACAGTACAATGTTAAAACTGAAGTATAAGCCTTCCAATTATTAAAATACCTAGCGTATAAAAAGGAAAAAAGAGTAAGTGCTAGACATACTTTTTTAGGGAGCTCATTCCACAGAAGAAACCTGGAGAAGGCCCTTCTCCTGGTTGCCATCCTCTTTGCTTCTTTTAGAGGGGGCTCCCTGAGAACCCCAAAAGATAATCTTAGGGCCAGGTAGGTACATAAGGGATAGTACATTCTTTCAGATAACTCAGCCCCAAAACAATTGAGGGCTGTAAATATTAACACTAGAATTTTGAATTGGGCCCAGACTTCAGCCAGCGCAGCTGAAAAAGGACCAGCAAGATTTGGTCTCTCAGACCAGTCCCTGTTCACAAGTTGCACTGCCCTATTTTGACCAGTTGGAGTTTCTGGACTGTTTTCAAGGACAGCCCCACATATAGCACATTACAGTAATCCAAACAAGAGGTTAGCAGAGCATGGATAACTGTTGTCAGGCTCTGACTGTTCAAATAGGTCAGAGCTTGGCAGTTAGTTTATCAGCCTCAGCTGATAAAATGTTCTCCATACCACTGAATCCACTTGTGACTCAGGTGATAGTTCTGGATCCAGGAGCTCCCCCAAACTGCAAACCTTGTCTTTTAGGAGGAGTACAACCCTGCCCAGGCTAGCTTGAGTATCTCCCAACTGGACAGATGATCCATCCACCAACAGCACCTCCGTCTTGTCTAGCTTGAGTCTCAATTGGTTGACACTCATCCAGTGTCATTGGCGTCATCAACTAATATGGCAACTTCACTACTGGTTAACTTAAGCTCTTTTATCAACAAGTTTCATGAACATTACTTCAAATAGCCACTTCTCAGTTTCCTGCAGTTCTGGCTTGTTTCATATGTGTGCCCTTCATTACCTTTCAGTATGGAAACATGCCAATAGATGTTGGTTGTTGTTGTTGTTGTGTTGCTCTCCCCTATAGATTTTTAACATTATCCTGTTCTCTGAAAATGACAGCTACAGTGGAAGAGATAAGGAGAAATGATATCAAATCTCTTAAAGAAGAAATGTCTATTAGGGTTACATTATTCTTAGGGTTCCTTTTCAAATTGTCATAATTTGATCCCCAATAATACTAGAGGAATCCATTCCTTTATTCCACACATTTATTTATTCCAGACTGGCTGGCTCAGGCTTCAGGGGTTATATACATTAAGAAATGGGTCTTTTGGTGTCTTCAGATCAAGATGCAAACATTGAAACAAAATGTACATGTCATGTTTCAAGTTGTAGTGAACAGTGAGCTGTGGTTCATTAGACAGGCATTGATGAAATGATTCCTATTGACTCAAGCAGATCTGAGATTTCAACAATGAAGTTTTAATGTAATTGTTGGGAGGAAGCTTGCTGAGTGAAGATACAGCTCAGAACATGATATTCCGCTGTCCTTTCCATTGTTAAACATTCAGCCTCAGCAATGCATTATGAAAGGATCTTGGTTATTTACAACATCAACAATAAAAACACTATCACAAAATTGTGAAACACTGCTTTCAGAATGAAAGATTGGATGGATATAGAAGATAACAGTCCTGCCAAATGCATATTTGAGACATTATAGGAAAGAATGCATTGTCACTCTGCCTTTTTTTGTTTTGGTCAAAGACATTATTTTAATATGCATTATAGTGCTTAGCAGAATCTAAAAATATAAACCTGGTGGTATCCAAAATTCATTTTAAATAGTATCCACTGGCAAGAAAGTATATTACGTGAAAAAGGCAGCATATTGGAGCGGTCTTGAGATTGGCCTTGCACAGGTACATGAGCTTTGCTAGGCCTTTGCTAGAAGGCATTGACAGCCATCTTCTGCCATTTACATTCCTTAGGCATTCCAGCAGTTCACAGTCTCCATGAGAAAATCAAAACAAATGAATGTGTTTATCCGAAAATGTGCATCATTCACTTTTGCAGAAATCTATTTTGGATATGATGATGGGACTGAATAAATATTTCCCATGGATATGTACTTCATTTTTTGATCTAAGATATGTAAAGATTTTGATATACAACCAAAACATCAACAGTACACAATATATGCAGTTTGTATAACATGATTTCTTAGATATGCTGGTAGATTTTGAGATTAGATATATGGTTGCAAGATAAGCTCTATCTTCTATTACTGCTAGTAAAGCCCCTGTTCCGAGGTTGTCTTCCTAGCTATTATTCCTTTTCAGAAATACGATTATTTGGTGGGTATGGGTCCATGGAGCCTATATTCAAATGTTATAAAGGAAAACCAAATTTCCATGAACCTGTCCTTTTTAGCTTCTCTCTACATTTTGGAAATCAATCCACACAGCCAAAGTATGTCACAAATATATGTCTTCCCTTGTTTTAATGTGGTCTGTCTTTAAGTCTCTGATATCTACTGCTGCCACCAGGGATTTTAAGTCCAATCTTTTCACTTAACCTCCCACAGTATTGTACCCAAGCTGTAAGATTCCTTTGTTGGACTGTGTGGTTCTGAAGAAGAGACGCTGATAATCAAACAGCCTGTGCCTCTCAGTTACCAATAAACAAAATAAAACTTTATTTGTATAATAAGCACAATAGTTTCAAGATGTTCTGTAACTTTTTCTTAGTAAATAAACAATGTAGAACAACAACTTTTAAAGGAGGTCTCTCACTCTTTCCCTTCTAAATCACTCCTCACACACAGATGCTCCTTTCTCTCCTGAATGTAAATTTGACCAGCCTTTATTCTGTTTCACTCAGCTCAATCTTTCCCTTCTGCACTCAAAATCTGTTTAGCTTCCATCTCTCATACCCTTAGAATACTTGACCAAATTAGGTTCTGACTCTCTCTATTCGCTAATATGTCCTCCGAGTCTTCTACTTCCTTCTTTCCAATCTTAAATGCTTTCCACAGCACTATCTGGGATTCTGCTGAGAAGGCTGCCTCTTCAGGTTTGTTGACAACCCACCACCCTGCCCATTAGCCACTGACAGTCCACACGTGACTGTAACAGTGGACAGACCATTACACAACTGGCTGGCTATTGAAAGACCACTACTCTGACACCTTTTCTTTTTCATCTAAGCTTCACCCACATACTCTCCATCACCAACCAATCACCTCATTCACTCATCTCCCCTTCATCTGCTTCTGAAACGTCCCAGTATTAAAAGAACAAAATCTCATAGCACTTTAAATCATTACAGTAACTTCGACTTCTTTTCCAGTTGGCTTTTGTTCATCCTCTTTGCATAGAAGGGCCACAAAATTAGGCTTTTATGCAATAATTGTTTCTTTGTGTCATCAAAACCTGAGAAAAGGCCAACACTGGAGTGCTGTGTATTGTTTATATGTGAAACAGATAAAACAGATGTTCAGAATCCTTGGAAATATTCACGTCAGCACATGTGGAAGATGTTTCTAACTTGACTTTCCCCTCCACCTCCCCACAAAGAACTTTGTCAGTGCGATTTAATTTCACTGATGAACCTCAGAATAATATGAAACTGTGAAATGGGCTGAACTAAACTACACATGAATAATTAATACCAGCAAAGCAAACAAACAAAAAATTAAGTGTAGCCCTGTTAATTGGATAATTGCAGTTCTGTAGAACTTTCCCACTTGCCTTTCCTGTGTTAAACTGAACCGAGATATTGACCTTTTCATTAATTAGGGTTTCTAAACACTGATTCAGCAGGAAGATGTTCAGCAAGTTTAGGTTTTTCTGCAACTGCCATACCATGATGGGAGAAGCTGGATCTGGTGTGCTTCCGGATATGCAGGGCTTTTGAGAACACTGGAGTTTTCTATGGATAAGCAGTTGGTAATTCTTGGGCGCATCTCCATGGGAGGTTTAATGCAAACCAGAAATGTAGGGAGTGGATGTGCAAAAAAGAAGGTGCTGTGTTATAGTGGGTTTTCTGTGCTTTTCTATTCCCACCAGAAAACTAATGCAGGCTCACATGTACCAGGGCACTGGATGGATTGATGGAGCAGCTCACCAGAACACCCCAGTGAAGCATGTCTTAAATCAAGCTGTCATTCTGCACAAGCTCGGCTGAAATGGGTGAAACTGATGCAAAAGCATTTTTGTGGGGCTTATGTGGAAGATTTTCTCAGTTGTGCCTTCTCTTTGAAGATATAAGTTAAAATCATTTAAACAATACCAAAGCCTTTGTCTTTGCTTCCTCTTCTGGCCACACATGAAACTGCTTGCTTCTTTGGAGTGTTTACTCAAGTCTCCCCTTGACATCATAGGAGAGCATAGCTATAACAACCCCATGATTTAGGGTGTACTTCCTGATTTGCTTGGCAGGGGAACTAAAAACAAAACAAATAGAAGCAGCATTTTAACAATAAATACTTTCAGACTATGATAGCCAGTTAAGTAAAGGAGAGCAGAGAGTATGTAAATTAGTGCAATTAAGTTCAAGCTGCCTACTCTAAGGAATCCATATTTTTTTAAAAAAAATCTTTGGGTATCCTGAAAGAATATGAGATGCAATGAGTGTCCAAGATCATTGCAGGAATTGAGTTTTTCCCAATATTACTTCCTGAATGTGTGTTATGTCATGAGCAGCCTAGCAATTTATAGGCTCTTGGTAGCTATTTGATCACTTTATACCTTCTCAGTGCTTTTTTTGTCATAGAACGCATCAGAACAGAGTTCTGGCACTTTTTTCAACAGATTTTCCAAGTTTTAAAAGTAACTTTTGAAAATTTGATGTTTGGCCCATGTGGATTCGAATCTCCCTGTCGAGCGTAGCAGGTTGGCGGCAAAATCATTAAAATGGTGCATGCGGGCTGCTTGTGTGTCGAATCCGATGCATGCGTACTTCCCGTGCTGGTTGTGATGGCGCTGCTCGGCTTGTGGCGCTGCTTGGCTTCTGATTGGTCGTGTGGTCGCGTGCTGAGTGCTTACTGCAGGCAGCGACCGTTATGTTTCGTTACACAACTGACGTGTGTGTGTGTACAGTGATTGACTACATGTGAAAGGTAATTAATTTCCTGAGTTCCGGCACCTTTTTTCTTACAAAAAAGGCACTGCACCTTCTCACTTGTAAAGCAACCCAAATGAGGATTTTGGTTCCTTCCCTGCCCTGTCCTTGGAATACCTAATCCAGGATTCACAACTTCATCCAGATTAAAGGAAATCATAAGAACATAAAATGAACTCTAAAGACATATCTAATCCAGTGTTCTGTTCCCACAGTGGGCACCCAGATGATCAGGATTGGTTTTAAGGAGCAAAAATGGCATGTCCTAGGCCTATGTGTGAAGCCCCGAAGGTTTGCATTGCACTTTATTTGCACACTTCCTCTCAGATGAACACAGCAGAAGGCCAGGGGAAGGCAAGAGCTGCATAGTTGTGCATTCCAGGAACACTGCAGGGAAGCTTACTCCATGTTATGGATACACACGTCTTTGCAATTACTCTGGTCAGAGAGCTTTCACTGTTCCTCTTTATGGCTGCTTCTCTCTGGCACTTCCTAAATCTTCTGGGCAGAAGCTAAATGAGAAGTTAGTTGCAAGTGACCAGGAGGAAAACAGCTCTGCCTAACTGTTAGAAAAGCAAGAAACAAGAACATTTCTCGGAGTCTCCCCCTAGAATTGTTGTCCTTACTGTTTGAATGTGCACTGATTGGCATTCCTGAGCCAGCAAAGGACCAAGGGCTGCTAGAATCTGCCTATGGTCCCACTCTTGGGCACTCTTGGGCTCTGCCCTCAGGCCATAGCTGAAACCATGATGTTTTTGTCAGAAGTTAGCAATTCTACTTGCTGCAATCTGTAGGTTATTCAGCCTGCTACAGTGCTTCTTGAGCAGAAGGCTACAGGTCTTGTGAGCACTGTCGGCCCATAACATTTTACTTCCTGCAGCAAAGCAGCAGTGATGCCCCCCCCCCCCCACAAAGCAGGCAAGTGCTTTTGGCACCTGAGGTGCAACATCTCGTAAACAGCTTCCCCCTTCACACCATAGTAAAAATGCAACAATAAAATAAATGAATAAAATATTGCCCATTTTAAATGACAGCCCAAACCCAAGGCCTCACACTGCCTCACATTGCCCACTGGTAAAGCCAGCTCTGAGTAAAAATATATACTTTTTGGCATGCAGGTGCTCATCATGAAGGTCTCCATAATTACATACTGAGGAGAGCTCAAAAATGCAGGTAGCTATGTTGATCCATATCAACAAACCAGCAGTTTTTATCTTCACTGCTAGCTAGTCTTTTGTAATTTAAGAGGTCTTAATAGGCCATTCAAGACCAAACCAAAATATTGTTTTGGGGATAAATAATTTTTTCCAAGTTACTGTGAGAAATGAAGCTAAGCTCAAAAGGAACCTTAGGAGGTGCCTGATGTGCCAGAATCTTTGCTAATAAAAAGTTGCAGGCATTGTGTGCCTGTGAGCCCTGGCTCCACTACACTACTGTTTGGCTTATAGCATGGATCCTCAAACTATGGCCCACGGGCCAGGTCCGGCCTGCCATGGCCATTTATCCGGCTTGCCTCAGAGGTTTTGGACTCGCTCGGAGAAAACAGTCTCCGAGTGAGCAAGCTGCCGCGTTGCTGCACGCATGCAAATAAAATGCGCCCACCACCACGGCCAAGCCCACTGCCGCTGCCTTTCAACTGGCCCCCTGTTGAAATAGCTTGAGGACCCCTGGTTAAAAGGATTGTGGTACGGTTCTCTAATGCAGCAGTTCCCAATTTCCTTGGTCATGGAACCTTTCTGGAGACTTTTTTTTCTGTGAAACCCTAACTGTATCCCTGATTTTTACTAAGCATTGTGAACCCACAACATTCTTCCTTCTTTCATCTGCTCCTGTTACCCAAGTGCTTTGCATCACATAGTAGTTCTGGAAATAAAGAGAAAATATTTTAACTATAACAAATGAATAAAGTGATTATATGGTAATATCCCAAATGAATTCCCAACACTATGCAATGGAATCCTAGGAACCAAATGACATGATGTATATCCTTGTTTGCTGCTTGGATGCCAACTGACAATAGAATAGTTGGCCTCATCTGGTTTCATTTTAAAATCCGTTTTAAATTTGATTGTTGAGATTTTTCAAGGAACTCCCATGAGGTTTTTGCAGAACCCTAGGATTCTGCGGAACACAGTTAGGGAGTCACTGCTCTAATGTATTGCACATTCCCCAATAAAGAAATGCTATAGAAATCCACGGCACATTTCTGACCTGTTTCAGGACAGGCAACTAAGAGGGATTTCTGAACAGATCCAGAGAGTATCTATAGCTTCTTTAACCCTGATGACAGAAGCTACATTGGTCCCTCTTCATTTGGTCCTGCTGCAGGCAGGGAAAAAGTTTTGGTTCAGGTAGGCGCTTGACATTCAAACTGGTCTGTTACTGAAAAAGAAAGAATAAGATCATGTGCTGTTTGTTTCTTTTTAACGATTCCTTTAAGGGTTTTTTTTTAACCCTGGGCTATTATTGTTGGTTGCTTTTGAGTGTTATGGTTCGGTGAAAAGGTGGGATATAAATCAACCATGGGTATACATAATTTCAATTAAAAAATTGGCCTCCGCATCCCGCTGTCCTGAAATCATCCTGCATTCTGATAATTCAGAAAGAAGAAAGCGTTTCATTATGTCATTTCCAGTATTTATTATTTTGGTTAATTCGGTTGGGAATGTTCTGAACTGACCTCAGAAGTGTCTTGGTTCTAAAGCAAAAGCATAACTCACTACTTTTACATTATTTTAATATGCGCACGTAACGCATCCATGCAGGGTACGCTCCTGCTGCGGGCGCGGATGGACGAAAGTCCTACAACTCCCAGCATGCTGACTAAGGAACGCTGGGAGTTGTAGGACTTTAATCCTTCTGCACACGCAACAGGACGGTGCATTTAAGTTCAAAAAAACAAACCACCCCAACCAACCGCTTTTGAACTTGTTTCCTCCTTTTGTATGAGGAGCGCGGAACTGCATTAAAGGAACCCGATCCTCCATATCCCTGTGCACTCGGAAGCGAGAGCCAGCGGGTTCAACAGGGCTTACTCCAGATCAAGAAAGGGCTTCAGCAGCTGGCAGATTCAAAATAAGAAAACGCCACCCGCTTCAAAGAAAAGAAGGGATGACTTTCGGCGACGTTCGGCCACCGTAGTTACGGCGCAGAGTCGGAAAGCGCCGATTGGCGAGGCGAGCGGCCCATCATTCTTCGTGCGGAAACCCGCCTGGGCTCGTGAACCAGCGTGAGGAGGCGCGGGTGAGTGCCTGAGGGCGGGCGGGCGAGCGGGCGTAGAAGTGGAGGGCAGAGGCGGCGTCTGGCGGGGCTCCTCTCGCGGAACGCTCCCAGCAGCGGCCTCCCTCCCGGCGATCCTTCGGCGGGCTGTCGGAAGGGGCCGGTTCTCCCTCCGCGCCGCCTCGCTCGCCTCCCCGCCGTCTGGGCGAGCGAGACCAGCGGCCGCCACTTTCGCAGTCCATGCCGGCTAGGTGGTCGGGGCCTCCGTCTCCCGCTTGAGTTATTATTTTTCTTCCCTCTCCCGTTCCTTCCCTGCAATGTGTGGCCGAGCATCTTCGAAGGCTGTGGCGCCGTCGTGGTTTCTGGCCCCCAGGAGCGGTTCATGTTGAGCAAGTCGTAATGGATAAGGATAATTTATTTATTTTTAAGAATATACAGTGCGCTCATTCTTCAAGAATTCCAACGCAGTATATGTAAAATAGAAACAACAAACTAGGTCAGTTTTAACGCTTCCAATGATCTAACCCAATGTACGCCTAGGAAAGAAAAATAAGAATGCAGGCCAAACTCGGAATTTTTCTGTGTAGGAAAGATCACTAGGAATATGGCTTTTTTATGAGCTGCATTGCTATCCAGCCTGCCTTCCCGAAGGGATCAGGGTGGCATATATAGTTCTAATTACTTGTTTTTTCTTCCAATTTTCTCCACACAACAGCCCTGTGAGGTAGTTCAGGTTGTGAGAAAGTGGCCATATCAAAGTAATCAAGAGAGCTTCATGGCTGAATTAGGATTTAAACTTTGGTGTCCCTGATCTTGAGTTGCGATAACTGCTGCATCACATAGGGTTTTTTAATACAATTTTAAGTAGATGAAATTAACATACCAGGATTAAAGGCTTGGGTTGATGGTGCAGGAAGGGTGTTCATCTATGTAGTACACCATGTACTACACATAAGTACAAATAATCCATTGAAATTGACTGGCCAATCCTAAACATGCCTGCTCAAAAGTAAGACCTTCTGAATGTTTAAGGATTTGCTTCATGTGTTTAGATTATAGCCCAGTTCAGACTGTTAAATCCCTACTGTATGCTTTCAAGAAATTTTAAATAGAGAGGTATTCTGATGTTTTTGGTCAGTGTGGATATCATGAAAAAATGGTTACGTAGATGCCAAAAGTTTTGTAGAAATGTCTTTCCTCCAGTATCTTTTCTGGTGTTTGCTTCTGGACATTTCAATTAGATTTCCAGTGCAACTTTATACAGCTTAGTTGGAAATAAACAAGTAAATGCACAGAGAATTGTACTGTTAAAAGACTTTAAAGTCATATATGGCTAGAATGAATCATGTTTACTATACTACTTGAGCAAACAAAACAAAGCAGAAGTTATTATTCTAGAATACCAGCATCTAAAGCAGGGTGAGTTTCATGCCCACCAAACCTTATCTTTAACCCTAGCCTGCTTCTGCTGAATGATTGTGGCGTCTTGCTGGGAAAAATGTGTATTTTCATTTGTTTTAATGCATGTTCTTCCAGGGCTTTGGGGAATGCATTTGTGCATTAAACAAGGTATGTTTTCCCCACATGGCTTGTTCCAAAGTGAAAATGAACAATTTTTGCAGTTACTGAATTTGTTGGTGAGGGTGGGATGCAACCCATGGTGCATTCTGGGGATGGCAAATTAGCCGCAGCCTCTCAGATTTCCTCTCCCTAGGAAGCGTCTTCTTTGACATATATTCCTTTACTGACTACTTCTGAGAGGCATCTTATTGTCTCTGCTGAACCTTTTTAATTATATGTTCTGCATTTAAGCCATTTCCTACTTCTGCTTCTAGCTTCCAAGGTCTTTCAGAATGAGTCTACGGAAACAAACTCCAAGTGATTTCTTGAAACAAATCATAGGCCGACCAGTTGTTGTAAAGTTAAATTCTGGAGTTGATTATCGAGGTAGGTTTTTTATTTATTATTAAAAAAAACCCTTTTATTTAATTATTTTTAGGCCTCCTCTAAAGTAAAACCTCTCTCAAACTCTTCTTCTTTCCTTCTTTCCTTTGATATATTGTGTGATATTTCAGTTAGGGAGAAAGATTCGTATATAATTCATGTGATGTTGACAAGCCTGTTCTTGGTGGGCTCTTGGCCACAGTCAAAATGCTTGAATTGTGGTTATTTGAACAAGGACAAGAGTAGTAAATATGAGATTACTTCAGTCCTCAACACTGGGGATCTTGTGGTAACTCAGCCAGGATTCCTAGATGTAGGGATGTTAGTCAGTTTGAACTATGCTTGAGGTGATAAAATTTAGAACTTCCTTAAATTCTATAAATGTACCTAATTGTGTTAGACCAGAAGTTTAGAGAATAGAAGTATTAAAAAGCACTTGAACTATGGGAGAGTTGGATTATATCTCTACCCAGTCCTAGATAGTCTTTCTGAAAGTATGCAGTATAAATTACACATTTTGTACTTTCTAAGAGTTAGATGCAACTAATTTCCTGCAGGAACTAACTCCTTTCAGATATGGTTTTCAGGCTAACAGGGAACTTCAGCTTGCACTTGGCTTTTGGAAGAAGAACCATTGTTAAATAAGGTCCCCTGTGGTCCCAGTGGTTGTTTAGGAAGAATACCATTTTATGTTTGACAAACACACAGATCAAAGGGTGGAAGTTTGTGGGATTTTTATTTTTTATTTGAAAGAAAGAAGGAAAATATACCATTTCATTTATATAATTATAGAATAAAACAGCTTACAAAAGTAAAACTGGCATGAGTAATTGTATGTTATCTTAAGGCATTCTGAATCAAGTACAAAAAGATTGTTATGGGGTACATCTGTGCAATTTTTAATAGAGTATTTAGTGAATGCAATATAATTCTGATGCCTGAATGGCCCTTGTTGTTGTTGTTCCAGGTGTGCTGGCTTGCTTGGATGGGTACATGAATATAGCTCTGGAGCAGACAGAGGAGTATGTAAATGGGCAGTTGAAGAATAAATATGGAGATGCTTTCATCAGAGGAAACAATGGTAACTATGTGTAACTACAAGAGATTGGGTTTGGATATATTCATTCAAAACATTTGAAAAAGAACAACACATGAAGAATAAAATTAGGCAGCTTTTTTTCTTGTACGTACTTCTGGCATAATAGATGTAGAAAGGAAGCACCCACAGATGTCTGGCTTCTGTGAAAGGCTGATGCAAAATGACAGACGCCGTCCTTTTCCCTCTGTCCCCTCTCAATCAGGCATGCATAAAAGTATCTCAGGGAAGTGTATGTTCTTCTTTCAACCTGTGCAAGGTTTTGTAATATGGGAAGGAATTACGGCAGTCATCAGCACAGGTAACACTTTGTATATAGGCAATGAGACTCTGCCTTATTTTCACTGCACATTTCAGGACTTGTTCCTAGTGCTTGGAAAAGAGAGTGAAGCTCATCTTCTCCCTCCTCCCATCCCTATGTGTCATAGATTTCAACAAAAATATTTTCCATCACCTTTGCAAGATGTTACTACCACTTTTTGCAGACTTAGAGAACTGTAAGCAGTAGGAATGCTATGCTGTCTTTCTAACCTTTGCATAATGCAGTTTCCATTTCTTTTAGCAGGATGGCAGGGGAAGGTAGATGGAGTGTAGTAGTGGGAACACACACACATGCGTGCACACATATGCCTACACAGCTGTATATATGACAAATGAATAGTTTACAGTTCAGGAGTGTTTGCAACTGTTAGAGAAGTCTAGCAGAAAGGACCTTCTCCAGCATTTATTTATTTTATTTCCATCCTTTACTTAAAAAAGGCTTCCAAGGCAGCTTACACTAAGTTTAATAAGGGGGTCCCTGTCTATATTGTTATGATCTATGTCATATCTGAAGGACATGACACAAAAGGAAAGGGGATTGTGAGGGAGGAAGAAAAAAGCAACCACAGATGCTATAGTTTTGATTGTAAAGTTCAGCAGATCGTGGACAGAATGGAAGGGCTTCCTCTCCCTTTCCATCCGATGAAAGCAGTGGCAGTTTGTAACAGGAGATAGAGGGGTCTCCCAGCTGACACAATAGAATCTTATTTAGATTAATTTTTGATGTACTCTGTCACACATTTAATTAAAGCAAAGCAAAACACTGGGGGAATGATCCAGTCAAAGAAAGCCACTTGATTTCAGTAGCAGAGAAGAATATGCTTAAAAATTCCTTTCATTCTAATTTGTGGGCCTTAACAGGGCCTTGCATTTATCCTACTAAAATTTTCCATTTTCATAAACCTTACCAAAAAACATCTTAAAACTTTAAAGAGAAGGAAAATAGCCCTTAGCACTGGTGTACAAATACTAAAAAATATCATATAAAGCTATAATAGATTCTATAACAGTTCTTATGAAAGACGTGCCAATAGATCATCAGCAGCAGATTTAGTTTGACTTTTCTTACAGAACACTGTAGTGAAAGTGTAAAACAGGCTTTCCATGACCCAAGAATCAGCTTTGCATCCAACTAGTAGTTCTGGTAGTAAACTGTTTGTGGACCACGGCTGGACTTACTTTCATCTGTTGCAAGCTGTTATATTTTTTGTAAAGTATCCTAATTGTTTCTTCCCACTCCCCTTTTAAACAGTTCTATATATAAGTACACAGAAGAGGAGAATGTGAGCATACCTGAAGATGGAGTATTTTGTACGACAATTTTTGTTTCTTAACATTTTGTTTGTTGCTGGTAATTTTTCAATGAAAAGTTACATGGCCTATATGGAAGGTTGGATATGTTTTAATATGTGAAAACAAGATGGAACATTTTCTGAGTTTGGAATACTTTTTGTTAAAATCTGGAATGAAATAAAAATGGAAAATAATGTGATCTGTTTATGCTGTAAAGTTAATTTTAAACAACATCTGGTACATACATGAACAGTTCCAACTTGGAGAGTAACACCACACTGGAACCTTTCTTGGGCTGCCAAGGTGTGAAATTCTGTTTTCCAACTTTTTGGATGACTAGGAAGGTAAGCAAAATTACATATCCCGTTTAAAAGCATACACACTAAGATCGTCAAGTTTAGTATCAGGGTAAAACTTTCAGTTGCTGATTGAAGTTAACCAACAAAAATCTTGGTGGGAGTGTAGCAGTGACAATTTGTCAATAGGTAACAGATTGGAAGAAAATTCCAGGGCTTAGCACTGTGTCAACTAGAATTAAGCACCACAAGTGAGCAGCTTTTCTGTTCGTGTGTCAGTGTTTCAAGTCCCAGCAACTCTTTATTTTGCTTTTGAGTTGCAGGCTGTATGATGTGGTATCTAATATAACATTCAGCAGCTTGATTGCATGACTTCTTTAAACAAACCAACACACCCAAGTCAGTTTCCTAGCTGTCGTGTTTCAGGTCAAACAAGAAAATAAATTACTAGTTTTTGCTATAACATAAATAGGGAAAGGCTTGTTGCAGTGGTCACGATTTCACCTTACATAGCTGTTAGTCCACACACTTCTTTTCATCTTTCATATATTTGTGGCTAGGGATGTTCAACTAAATGCATTGCTTTTTTAAGCTGCACAAATGTGAGAGTGATAGGAAAACATTGCAGTCAGAAACTGCTTTGGGTTTAGTAATGTAAGAGTGCAGACCAGTGGAGATGCCCATAAGCCTCTGAATGTGATTATGGGCATTTTGTGCAAGGCAGGAGAAGAATGCAGGCCATCTTTGCCCCCTGACTTCTCACTGTGCAAGTCAGTCAGATGGCCAAGATCTAACTGCAGCACACTGAATGGGGAGGGAAAGCAGGTTGAGGTTGCACAGCTTGAGTCTCCTCCA
This sequence comes from Varanus komodoensis, assembly GCF_004798865.1. Taxonomy (NCBI): domain Eukaryota; kingdom Metazoa; phylum Chordata; class Lepidosauria; order Squamata; family Varanidae; genus Varanus; species Varanus komodoensis. The sequence goes on from NW_025335589.1 coordinate 6,371,192, forward strand.
CATCCCACCTCAGAACACCCTGTGAGGTCAGTCTTTGAGGTACAGCTTTTTCCATGCAAGCTTGCCTGCGAGGTAGTCCCATTGCACTCAATGGGACTTATTTCTAAGTAGATAAGTATAGGATTTTAAAGAACTAAAATACAAGAATAGCATAGAACAGAAGTTTTTTAAAAAACCTCAGCATGGGGTATGTTGCCCATTCTCTCTGAACAACATAATGCTTCCTTTTAGAAACAGCACACACATCTGAGATGTGCATGAATGAGCATTAACAATAGTGTGAACACAACTATTGTCTCATCTCCTCAAATACCAAATAGGAGGGAATGGCACCACTTGAGAAGTAGGAATTAATAATTGTTTGTGTTAAATATTTCACATGGCTCTACTTGACATACAAAGAGAACATCGTTTATAATATGTTTCAGTAATTTATAATTTGACAAGGGCTTGGGAAAGGTCTTCCATATAAATACGAATCATGTTTGGTCTCCTATGAATGGCTTCTTTTTTAAAAAATTGAAGGATGTTCCTTCAAGTTTACTGTGTAATTTTGAACTGGTTTTGGAAAAAGCCTACAGCTGGCAAGGTTACTGCATCCCTTCTTCACCTCAGATGACCCCTGAAAGTTGCTAATTTATTTTCATTCCACACACTTAGAGCAATAGTCTGGTTGACACATAATTGTAACCTGTTAGTTGTCACAATTTGTGGACTCAGATACAATAACTATGGTTTGTTAACCATGAGCAATCCAGAAAGAAAACACATTGTTCGATTGTGAATTCTGTTTTTAAAAGAACTATGAATTTTCCTTAAGTTTGAACCTAGAACCATTCATTGTTTTGCTAAGCTACAGATGTGGCAGGCAAGAATTGCCAAAAATCCGGGTGTTTTTACTTGCCAGGACTGCAGTGCTGCAAGGGTATTTGGGTGAAGGAAGAAGGAAACAAGCAGACCCAAGATTATTAAAATAATGTTTTTTTTGCATCATTTGCCAGAAATGCCCTGGGCAGAGCAACTAACAATGGAGCGATGGGTTAGCATATGTGTGAATAAGGTCAGTGTATTAATGGGATGTCTTATGTACACCACCATGCTGCCTGATTCCTCAATGATGCAGTGCGCAAGATCCAACAACTACTGTGGCTTAATTTACCAGTGGGAGCTGTCACAGAGTGCCAGGTGTCTGTTTGCACTTGGCTTCTCTTATGCAAGCCAGGTGGCATGATGGTTTGGCCCATGGCTTGCTTTAGGGTTGAGAGTTATCTTGCCTACAAACAGCCCATGCTACCTGGGTTTGCATAGCAATGGCTGTGGCAACCCATAGTGGGCAGTCCTTATGAGTGAACAGTAGGCCTAGAATCTCACCTATAGTTTAAACATGTCACAATTATGAAGAAAGCATTATTCCAGATTCACATGCAATGCATATGAAGCCCTGTGTCTTAACTGGAAATTCCCTCTGGAACACCAACGTGAATAGAAAAGCACAGTGTTCAGCATGATGTGAAGTTACATTTGTGGTCCAGCTGTACAGCAGATTCACTGTGCACAGTGCCTGATACAGAAAGGTTGAATGACTGCATAAGGGCAAGGAAGGTTTTTTGCATTCTTCAGAGGAAAGGAGTGAAAGAAATAGATATGATAGTCCTATTCAGGAACAGAAAAATTGACTGCATAGTGAGTGCTTGCTGTAAACTTTACAAACTGGCCAAGAGACAGAGAAAACAAGGCCTGGAGGAATTGAAAGGAAAGTCAGAAATACATATATATAATATAATGTTATCTATCTATCTATCTATCTATCTATCTATCTATCTTTGATATATATTGGGTCAAAGAAGAAAAATACAGAGATGAACAAATCCCGTATCAGACACTGGTGGTCTATAATGCACTGGAATATCCAACACATTTCGATGTCTTTGATCTAGGGGTGTTTTAATTAGATTTCCCTGCTGAACGATTTCTTGATACATGTGAAACTAAGCAATCCCTTGATGTCTGAAGGTTCTTTCTATTCCATTTCTGAAGGTTCTATTCCAGGCTAGCAAGCAATGAAGAGACAACGAACTAGTAATCTTTCAGCTTTTCGGATGTGTCTAGTTCATTATTCTTGGGAACCAGTAACAATCATTTCCTTTGTGATTGTTCTTTATGCTACTTCAAGCATGTTTAAAGTTAAAAATTCAAAAGAAATAGTCCTCTACCAGAATTTCTCAGTTTTGGAAATTTAGAAAATACGAATTGTAAATCAGCTGAGAACTTGGTTGGAGGCCCAGTTCATTCCCAAGTGGATGAAAGTCTGGTGGATTGTGATGCAATGTACAACTTTTTTGAAATGGCGTTGAAGGTTTTGAACTTCCCTAGAGAAGACAATCTGGCCGCTTCTCTCATGGCTTTTAGATATCAAACCTAGGTTGCCTGCTTCCAGAAGAAGGTTCTGTGGTCCTGATTAGCCCTTCTTTTCTACTGCTGCTCTGATTCTTTTCACCATTCAGTATTTGCAGGATTTTCAGACAGCTTTTAAAATGAGGAACATTTTATTTAAAAAAAACAAAACATATCCTGCTAGCCACCTTGCAGACTTTCAGTCAAAAGAGGTTACACAAATTAATAAATAATAAAAGCATAATCTACGCAAGGTTGTTTTCAGACTTCCTTGATCTTCTTAATGTTGATCTTACTTGGATGAGGCTGTAGTCAAGGAATATGGTATAAATAAACTGCAAACTGCTCATGCTTCAGTGACCTGAACACCTGTTCTTAAACGTCAGTTGACGTTTGCAGCTTTTCTTCACAATAGGCTATGACCTATATTCTTGGCTGGAACAAATGATAGCCAGAAGGGGGATAGAGAATGGGGAGATTTCAGGGTCGGATAGCAGCAACCTTTCCCTTCTGACTTACTGGATCTTGACTGGTCAAATATCTCCGCTTATTTTAACACAGCAGGCATAGTCTCCAGATTCTGCCTGGCCCCCAACAGATTACTACACTCTCTTTACTGTTCCCATAAACACTTAAGAAACAAATTGCTCAGGGTATGGTCCCTGGTGTGCAAAAGAAAACTTTTTTTCTATGAAGAGGCCTTCTGCTTGAGGTTTCTTGATAGCCATCCTGGATGTATCCCTTATAGGGTTTTTTTTTTTTTTTTGCCTCTATTTCTAGGTCCACATGAGTAAGTTCCATTGAGGGGTTTTTGAATATAAATGCACATAAGATTTAGGGGTGCACACATTCATAAAACTTGAGCTGGTTGAAGTTCTCCAGGTTGCATCTTGAAGCCTGTTCTTGTTCAGGTCTGCACTGGAACATGAGCCTTGTTCTCTTTACTTTTCACATGAAATCTGTGCAAATTTTCAGGTGTATTTTCCCTAAAAGTTGTACATATCAGCTCTATGCATCTTTGAAATGTATGTATTCTTCCCATGATATTTTTTCACATTTTTAAAATATGCATTTTTTCTATGTGAACTTTTCAAATGTACTAATTCCACTGAATATAGCTTTCCCATGAATCACACTGTGAGCATGGAAAGGTACAGACCTCAGTGGCACATTGCATCCTTTTGGTGTTCAGGTCAAAAGGTGCAAAATTGGTGGATCCTGATCATAAATTGAAATATTTAATTTTCTAATGACACTATAGCTTATGTTTTGCTTTCATAGCACATCCTTGGGTGCATGTGTGTGTAAGAGAAAGTGTGTGTATTTTCAGTAGATGAGTAGAGTGTGAAGAAAACTAACATGATTAAAACAGGATTTGAACACTGATAGCGTTCCTGTAGGTATTAGCGGTAACAGCTGTTGTGCTTCCCATTAGTGGAGAAAGTAAAGAACATTTTTCCTTAAAGGATGTTTGCCTGACAGGCTGAAGAAGAAATTGCTGAGCATCTGAAGGAACATGTGCCCCAAGGTAAGTAACTTGCAATGCTAATGCAACTTAGGGATTGGAGAATAAAAAGGAAATTTTATAAGACAAAATACTGCATTAGAACATAGTTCTCTTCTTTGAGAAAACCAGCTCTAATAGGGTTAATACTGGAAGGTAGACAAGAAGGTGATTCCATTGTTCAGAAGACCCTCTGCTGGTTTTTCAGCTGGGTTTTGAAAAATGTGTTCCTTTCATTCGCTTCAACAAGTAAATGGGTGGGGAAATAATTTCGGAGGAACACAATTGAGTTAAAATAAACCTTTGCCCATCTTGCTTCTTTGCTTAATGCTGGGAACAAACAGTTTAGTATCTCACTGCATCTGGTCAGGCACATGGTGTAAGTCATAGGAGAGTCTATAAGCAGGACTGTACTGGACATAGCTGCATTCTTGTGTAAGAGTTTAAGAAGCTGTAAGTTGGTGTAACTAATGCACCAAATGTCTTGAGACTGACTAGGGATATATGATAAAGATAGTTAAAAAATCATGGTCACAGCTAAATTTTTGTGGAGAACTGCTTTTCCTGATAGGTAGCTACATTTGCAAAGGGAAAGAGGGGTTGGTGGGATAAGAGAGTTGAAAATAGGACTTCCTTGAAATGGTCACTTTCTCTGGGGGTACAGTCTTAAAAGGTAGCCATGGTCTATCCCAGGTGCTAAGCGATGTCTGGAAACATTCCTTGGTGTTTCTGGTGTTTCCCACTGCTGGGTTGGGGGAGCCCACGCGCTGCCAGTTTGCCATGAGCCGGAGTATACTGGCTCAGCATTTTAGATTACAACCCTGCCAGGATGGCTTTTTCTTTTTCACACTTCCAGAATATGTCAAAGCCTGCTTTGTTCTCAAAATGTTTTATTTTCTGGACTAACCAGGGCAAAGCTCCACGGATGATTGAATCCTCCTTTCCAAAGTGTTTGAAAACCCTGATTTCAACTAAATCTGAAATTCAAAGGTGTCAAGCAGTATAATGTCAACCATGCTGGGTCTTTTTATATGGAGAAATGCTATCACTGTACTTCCACTTTAATGTATTATTTTTTGACAGGTAGAGGATGAGATGAAAGCCCAGCCATTTCTTGCTGTGTGGGCATTTACAACCCTGTGCTTGGTTTCATACACTGCAGCATTCTCACATGGTGCCAGCCTTTCAGCATGTACTGACATGAGGCCCAAACATATCAGAGCTCACCTTCAGAATCCACAAAATAACTATATCACCATCCACACCAATATGTCCTTTTTTCCAGGTGGCAGGGTTCCAGGTAAGGACTAGCAGCTAACTACAATATTTTCAGGAAAGGGCAGTGCATCAGTTTACTTTGAAGTCACAGACAAGGCATTTAATGCTTTTCAGTTCTTTCTGCCTACCTTACATTGGAAACATACTCGTAAGTTATTTCATAGTTAGTTAGTGGTAAGAAGCACAGTCTGAGTTTGGTAAAGCCCCACTACCCATTTTCCTAAATTGGAGGACAAAATTAATTGAATGAACAGAAGAATGACTTTTAAAATGGTAAGTGGATGTAACAGCAAGAAGAAAATTGCAACACTAATTGAAATGGCCCAGTCAAACTTATAAACATTCTTAGGTTAGATATACTTGCACTGATGAGCACCCAAAGTGTATTTTGTGAGGATACACTACTTAAGCAGAACGTTTTGCACAGAAAATATATGTGAAAGTTAATCTGAACAAGGTTTTAAAAATGCAGTTTCACATACAGTTGTGCATGGTAAAAATTGTAGTTCAGTCATGCTTTCTTATATTGCAAGAGGAGGAATAAAACGCCAGTACTTTTCACAGGCAGTTCATGGATCACTGCCAGTTACAGACTATTTCCTGTTGGCTCTCGCCAAAGGGGATGACTTAGCCTCCTGCTATGGAAGCTCTAACGTCTCAGCAAACAGAGTCTTACTTTGGCAAAGGCAAAAGAATCGCAGGCGTTCTGCTTGTTACGGGGCTCTAGAATGAGAACAGAAAGGCCTTTCTGTACAAGTGTCACTGCAGACTACTGGACCAGATGCATTCTATGCTTCTTGCTATATGTGTCCATCACACAATCAGGTTTATTGTCAAAACGAGAGGCTGTAACAGCTCCCCTCAACAATCACATCATTCCATAAAACAGCATCAATAAGGCATCCCACCCCTTTGCTCATCATCATTATTGCAAGTGTATCATGCTGTTAACTTAATTGAATGGCTAGTTCCCTGGGTAAATAAAGGTTTGAAGTTACCAGTACTCTTACACTCTTTCTTTACAGCCAGAGATTTACAGTAAAGCAAAGCCTTTACTCAGACTATTTGCCAAGGCATGCAAGTTTTAATGAGGCTTCACAGTCAATTATTTTGTCTAACGGCCAGTGAAGCTCCCTATTGTGGCTTCTTCCTCACCAAGGCAAAAGATCTGGTAGTCCCTCCCTTCTTCCTGTTTGCAGTGAATATGTGGAGGGGCTTCACTGCTTACAAAAACCTGGACTGATTAAATCGGTCCAGACTGTGCCCCCTTTATATCTGGCGAGTGATTTTTTACAGGGGAGGAATTTCAGGTATGCTTGCATATTTGTAAATATACCAGTGTAGTGCAGCGTATCCTGGCAAACATCTTTGTGGACCCTTACTTAACAAGCTAGGCTTTTTTAAACTGATAAGGGAGCTACTGCAACATACGACAGTTAAGAAAACTGAGCTATGAACTAGGAAGCTTAGGGTCCAAATACTGGGCCTGCCATGAACTCAGTGGATGGGCTTAGGTTAGCTATTCCCTCTTAGCCTCAGAGCCACATCTGAATTATAGAGATGACAATATTGTCCTACTTTACAGGGTGGTTATAAGAATTACTGACATAATGTTGTGAAGAATCTCAAAGACTCTGTAAGATATTATGTAAGCTATGTGTTGATACTGTATTAAAAATTTTCACCAAAGGGGGCACTTTCTTTCAGCTTCCCTTTAGAGAAACAGACAATATTCCTGCATTATATTATAGTGTGGGTAGGGGTGAATTGGTGGGGAAAGAGAGACAGATGGACACAGCAAACCTAGTTATTATCATCTCGAAGTCTCAGTACTGGTGTGTTAGGTTGACAGTAAACAGTTACGAGTAGAAATGCACAGAAAGTGACATTAGTTCATAGTTCTCTACAAAATCCTCTCTTCTGAAGAGACAGGAGAAAACAATTGCCCATTTTATAAAAAGCATTTATATTCCTTGACTACATGCTGCATATTATATGTTTGTGATTTAGGGCACAATCCCATGAAAGTTTAGAAATTTCTACAGCTTCCAGCATTTCTCAGCCAATATGGGGAATACTTGAACAGAGCTGGCACTTCTCTTTTATGGCAGCTCCATTCCTTTTAGGAGGGCATAGGTCAAATATGGAAATGGTAATTTCTGTTCTTGACTCTACCATCCTCCCATTAGATGCATGCAGAATTTTATGGAGAAACAGTGCTTCAACTTGGCACTGAGCACACTAGATAAGTGTGGGCAACAGTTTAGAGAGTTGGCATGGGTCAGTGGAGGACACTGGAGGAGGGTGAAGGGAGTAGTGGAGAAAAATGGAAACTAGGTTCTCATATGGAGATCAGGAACATGGTGTGTGAGAGTCAGCCCTGGTGGTGGTAGTGGACCCAAAGAGATAGTGGCAATCAAAGGAATCGAGAACAGAAGACCTTAAAAACTGTTTAGGTATACCCTTCCATCCCTTCCATCCTTCGACTCACATCCGAACCCTGATTCTGCATGATAAATTGATGAAGATGGAATCTATACACACACACATTAAAGACGCAATACCTACACCTTTCCCAAGGTGGAAGGTGGATGCAGAATTCTACAATGCAAGTATTAAGCTACCTGCAAAGGTTTAAGGTCTTGTGTAACTTCCTCTTTCTTTTTAGTCACGGTCAGGAGCACACGGGATTTCATGGGCTTTATGCTTCAAGCTCGCAGGGTATCAAATGACCAAATTGCTGGCACATTTGTGTACATTCCTCCTGGCTCCAAACTGCTGACCTGTTTTGAAGATGGCGACACTGTCACCCATTCAGACAAATCACTGAAGAGAAACCTGTCCTTCGTGTGGAAAGCGTCAGATCAGCCTATTGGAGACATCAGGTTCTTGTAAGAAAGTTTTTTATCGCTAGCCATAACTGATGTCTTCTTGAGGAAGTATTTCTTCTGGAAACAACTTAGCTTGTCCTTTGTATTATTCACTGGGGATAAGATAGTGTCGTAGGCATTCTTGACACAGAAAGTGCAATTGTAAACATTTTTCTTTGGACATACTTGCTACTGAAGGAGGGACCTTTCCAATTAGTTCCTCATTACTTCAAGGTGGGGGCTACTTAGGAAGGGACAGGTGCTCCCAATTCTGCTCCATTATTGTTCCAGCATTGATTGCTGTTGACTTCTGCTCGGTCTGCCTGTATGAATTCCTGGCTTCACAACAATAGCTGATTATGTTTCTGTGCCCTCACAGTTACTTATTATGAATTAATTAATTAGTAGTCATTAATAAGTTAAATCTGACCCATTTTCCTATAGAAAATAATTTAGCAATAATATAAAAACATCTTACAGTAACAGAAAGCAAGAAAATAGAAAGCCAGAAAAAGTCAAAATGAATGGGAATTGCACCAACGTGGGAAGCATTTTTAAACTAAAATCCCAGGTGTCCGGAGTTAAATAAAATTAATAATGATAATAGCAATAATCAGGCATTAATGAAAGTTTAATAAGCAGGTAGAAGTTGCTGTTTGCAGGAGTCATTTTATATTGGAAAAACAGTGCCCTCGGTACTCTGTTTCAAATTACCAACGTAAGGTTTTAATATAGTCTCCCTTATATTCAAAAGGTGTTTTTTTTTTTTTAAGGAAGCATGGAAAAACATTATTTTTAAAAAAATCTTTAAATTACATGTTTGGGAAATACAGATTGGGAAATACGGATTGAGAAGAACCATGAACTCTGGCATATATCAGCTTTGCTCTGACAAACTTAACTGGTAACTTGGATCCTCAAAATTTGTGACAGTTTCCTGCTTAATCATACTGCCAAATGACAAGAATGATCAGTTGTATGTTGGTTGCATAAATTTACCCTTTGGCTAAGATCCTATGGCCCCTAGGTGTCATTTGAGGTGCCATAGAGTAGTTTGGATTCCCAGCTCCAAGATCAATGATTGAACTTCAACCTTGTACTTGGGAATTGCACTGCCAAAGCAATTTCTCTGCCTCCATCTCAGCTTGCAGGGGGAAAACTGTGCTACTTGTAGCTACTTTCCAAGGTCAGTAAAGTGACTTTGGAGAGAGGTAGGATGTGGTAGGGAGTGCAAGAGGCAAGAGTGACCATAATGCATGGATCTCCAGCCTCCTTTCCTCCTGCTCTGAGATGTTGTTGCATCCTCCTAGGGTGATGACAGGCAACTTGTGTCCCTCAAGCTTTTGTTGGACCTCAATTCCCCTCATCCCTCACCTTTAGCTAAGCTAAGTAGGACTGATGGACAATGCAGTTCAACAGCTTCTGCAGGCCAACCCTTTACAGTGGCATCAACCTTACTGAACTCTGTGAGCCTTTTGTAAAGAATTGCATTGTATACAATTTTAGGATGCACATGTTGATATTTCTACCTATATGACAAGCTACCTTCCCCTAAAATTACAGTTTTAGAACAATTGTGAGAAAAGGCATTAGCTGAGCTTTCCATTTCAGTTTCTTTATTTTCAATCCTATTTCAGCTGTTCAATTTATCCGTGCTTGCTGTGCAGTTATTAAAAGCATATCAGCCCTGCAAGAGAAATTGGCAGTAACCCTGATTTCATTTAGGTCAGGAGGCAAAATTATATTTGATGCTACTATGGCCAGTGTCTGATTTTGTGAGGTTTGTTTTCTTGTTCTCTTTCTCTTGGTAACAAGAAAACCTTTTCTGACTAGACAAATCAGATGGTGAATAAAATACAGAGGATCTTTAAAAAAAAAAATAGGCAACCATAGGAAAAATGGATAGGCCCTGGAACACAGATTAAAATAAAGATAATATGCTATCATTTATTTATGTATTAGATTTTTACCCCATAGCCAAACATGGAAGAAGTCAACGTGGCACCAGCACTGAAGCACATTATGCTGCAACAGAGGACATGACTTCTACTACATAACCAGTAATGTGTGCTGAAGCCATGCATTTTGCACTGCTGGCATTGTGCTGAAGGCCACAGATGCCGACACAATGCGATTTGCTTTAGCTCTATTGGATACTGCCCATTCTGGTTTCTTCAAGGGGCTCGGTGGATCATTACTTTCAGGGTGCAACCCCACGGCTTTTGAACACTGTCCAGGCAAGTGATGGAGGGGACTGTACAGAGACCAAGCTGTGCAAGCCTGAGTTCATGGCCCTAAGGCTCCAAGGGCCGAGCTGCTGTCCCAGCAGGCAGGCATCCTGTGGCTGAAAAAGGCCGTCTAGCCAACCACCAGGGTGCAAGTGTACGATGGCGGTGGAGATCAGCCCTGCCACGCCTTACTCAGGACAGAGGATGCACAGAAAGTTTTGAGTTTGGAAGTTTGTGTGCATGGAGGGCAGGGTGCATAGCATTGCTGTCGCTCGCTATCTTTGTATAGTTAGATAAAACAAGATCTGAGGTCTGAAAAAGAGTATGCTCTCCATAAGAGATAGTGGCAGTGGGTTGTAGGAGTAAAAATATTCAGATGGGTTATGTAATGAGGCTCTGACAATTTACACTGAAGTCCAGTCATGCCTGACTCTTGGGGGCGGTGCTCATCTCCGTTTCCTGGCCGAGGGAGCCACGTTTGTCCACAGACAGTCTTTGTGGTCATGTGGCCCACATGACTAAACACCGAAGTGCACGGAACGCTGTTACCTGCCCACCGAAGTGGTACCTTTTTATTTACTTGCATTTGTTTGCTTTCGAACTGCAAGGTTGGCAGGAGCTGGGACGAAGCACGGGAGCTCACCCCATCCTGTGGATTCGAACTGCCGACCTTTAGATCAACCAGCCCAGCAGCTCAGCAGTTTAAACCACTGCGCCACCCGCAGTCCCTGTAATGTAGTTACAAGCAACTATATACTTGGGCTCAAACAGTATTTCAAGATTTTCTCACCGTTCCTGATGATAGCTTGCAATCTTAACCAGAATTTTTAAAATGGATCTATTTTTCTCAAATGCAGAATTAATTTTTTAAAAGCTGGATAAGTTGAGCGAGCACCCGCACGTGCACAGTTGTGTTTTGATTAGCCCTAACTGTAAGTGACTTTACTTATTTCCCTTTCACCAAGGATTTGGCTGTTTATCTGTTATCATTTCAAGAATTAAAATGTGTTATGGGCTAATCCTTTAATGTTCTTTGCACTAATTCTGTTTGTAGATTTTTAAAAATTCCCTTTGATTTAGCAAATGTTCTGATGATTTATTAATTGTGCAGAATAACTAAACCTTGCTTCAATACTTTTTAAAAACAGTTTATCAGTCGTCCAGTCATACTTTGTTTACTGGGCAAAGATTGGATCGTCCACTCTGTCTCAGCAAATGCAAAACAGAACCACTACTGAAAGTACTGTAGACTCCAGTGCTATAAAGCCAACGCCTCTTCAGGAGCCCAGTGACCCCAAAGAAGCATTTATGGCAAGCGAAGGTGTGTCTTCCTCTGTCATGCATTCCATCCAGTCCAACTTGTGTGTAGGTCTCTACACTGATTCACATTTCCAACACCTGTTACATGGCTTAAATGAGCTACAAGTCTCCATGCTAAACTGTATTCTAAGTTTGTTGACCTGGAAGCAAGTCCCACTGATTTTAGTGACCTCCCCCACAATGCTTAGGGGTCCTTGCAGATGAGTTTTTTATGGTGCCACCAAGGGAGGCCAGTGACCCCAATGTCTATGGGGCTTCTTAAACTTTGCAGATTTTATTTTGAGCTTTATAGGAGCTATCTAGGGTGCTCCATCATGGTCAACCTGTTTTGTTACAGGGTTGGATTTAGGTAAAGCAAGCATGTTCAATATTTTCACAAATGTGTGCTTGGTTTTTTATTGTTAATATTTTTGTCTCTCCTTCTGTCAAGAACATTTTATTCCCGACACCTTGCTAAGTCGCTTTGCGAAATCAACACCTGCTAGCCTGACTTGGAGTGCACCAGCACTGCATATAGAGCCCTCTTACAGCGAACTACAAGTGTCTGAGCACCCTGACAAAGGGAAGGTTCTTCCTGAATCCCTTGCAGATTTGGTCACTTCACATGTCATCGCTCATGGCAGAGGAAGACAAGCGAACAGCAGTGACATGGACAGTGGATTCAGACTGGAGTCTTCGCTCCATTTCCAGGACCTAAGCGTCACAACACAAGATGATTCCTCCAGCTACAGCACGCACAATAGGTATGGTCTAGGCATTAAATCTCATGTTATATGTACAGTTCTTTATTAAGGTTTGGGAATATTGGGCTTGCCAAATATAACTCAATCCTAAGAAGTCATGCTTCCTATTTATTACACACACATGCACATATCTCCACATAATTTAGGTGGTAACCCTGCTCATAACTACCTGTGAAACCCACTTAATTCAGTATGGCTTACTGGGAAGGCAAGTCTGGGTTTGCACTAATGATTTTAATGGCAAATTGAGTGCTGCTCAGAGTTTTCAAGCACTCACAAGTACAGGATGGAGCCTTTCTAAACAGAAAAAGGCTGCCACGTGAAAGCTACTTGAAAGGACACCTGTCTAGCAGCACAATAAGGTGTTCATCTATAGGAGCTCACAAAGTGGGCTGGCCACTGCCTCGTGTGTCTCCATGTCTCTGTGTATTGTTCCTGTGGCTTGTGGCTCCAGAATTCATGCAGTGGCTTCCTGATATGGAGCAGGAAACTTGGTGGTGGAGATTTTTACTGGGAAAGAAGGATTAACCTTCTGTGCTGCAGTTGCAATGACTATTGCCACCCTTACCCCTGCGGTTATTTTTTTTTAAAGTATAATTGCTAATCACCTCACTGGCATTATTTAGAGTTAGACCCTAAACACAAGTCTAAGTGTGGTTCATACATCTGGCTTACCTAGGTATACTTTATATAACACATAAGCAATTCCTTTAAGATAGTTAGGCTTGGCTTTATTTAAAATAAAGATTTGCTTAGGCATTATGGACATGTACTCAGTAGCAGTGCCTTAGTTGAGAATGGATGAAGTTTCCTTCTTAATATGCTGGAAGTATGTCACATTTATAAGGATGTATGAACAAAGTGTGAAGGTTTCACTTCTTCACTCATTCACAAGGGTGTTAGAATTGTCACCAAGAAAACTGAAATCTGACACCCATGAGATGACCTGAATTATTGAAGAAATTTATATTTCTGCTTTCAAAATGGGAGAACTCATGTTCGTCATAATACCCAAGGTACTTCTACATCAGTTACAATGCAAACCTCTGTATGTCTACTCAGAAGTAAGACCCACTGAGTTTAATAAGGCTTATTCTCAAGTAAGTGGGTATAAGATTCAGCATTAGAAGCTGACATTTAACACAAACATAGCTGAGATACTCTGATTAATAGGGAAAAGGAGGATTTATATTTATGCTCTAATTTGTTTATTAGACCTCACATTTTTTCATTTTAAAGAACACAAAGTGGATTATATTTCTCTTCTTGCTGCTTAAATCTTGATTACATATCTCAGACTATGAATACAAGGGATTAAAAGACTGACATCCCACCTCCCGATAGTCAGGGGAGCACTTGGAAGGATACTTGTATTCAGATAACTCAAGAAAAATAGAAAAGACTGGTGAAGGGAGTATGTTTATGTCTTATTGTCTCAGCTCAGTTAATGCATGAATTTGACTTCATAATAGAAGGAAGCACTCTACACACAGGGCGTGAGAATCATCTTCCTGCCTTCAGCTGATAACTTGAAAAAGCTTTGGAGGTTTTTTAAGGGGCAGCCAGGAAAATGCAAGTAGAATGCAAACAAAAATAATGAATATGCACTTTTCTTCCCAACATTTCAGGACAGAAAGTGCTTCAAGTATTCCTGTATCACTGTTGGCTTCCACCTGTAAGAAAGGCATGGAGGTAAGGATGGATGGGAGGGTGTCAGCCTTTGATTTTTTTCCGAAAAAGACCTTTAGCCACCCATGGTAACTTTTCTACAGCAGCATTATGTATTTTGCATCATGCTGGAAATCTAACCTAATAAAGCTAGAAATACTTGCGTAAACTGGTATCACGCACTAGGCTCACCCAAGTTGGTAGTTTAAAAAAATGTACTAAGGACAGCTACAATCACCCAACACACTGCTGAGTCCCATGTATAACACCCCATGGCTAAAACAACTGTCCGTCGTCAAGCATAAATTCAAATGCTTTAACAGGTATTTTACTGATGCTTCTTCATCATAAGAGTAATGACTACAGTCAGAAAGAATCACAAGTCTGACATTTTAATGCTAATGTTACTGAACTCAATCGTAGCTTATGTCATGTTTCAATCTGTATTTCAGTTGTAGTGGTGCAATGATGTAGGATTGAAAACAAGCTGTAAATACATTCCCAGCCATTTGTAAAGTGAAGAAATTGTCCTTGAACTTGTAGGAATCTTAGCCACACCTTTGTCTTGTCTGATGTGCACGTGGACTCAGTGGTGGGTGCCTGGAAACAAAGCCTGAAACCTGTATCTCAAAGGTGCTACAGAGACTGGGTAGGAAATATGCTGCATGTTTGCAAAATATGGGTTAAAGAAATGGCGAGCCTGCTGAGTCCAGGTGGGAAGCCTTTTGTTCCACGTAGGATCCCTGCTTATCTTTGACGGAAGAGGGTCTTTGCTGGATTCTTTATCTCTGCTGCTTGAAAGCTTGCCCCTGGCCAGAAATACAGTGTAAAGACACTAGAAAAAAATCTACTTAGGCTAAAGTTAGTCAGGGACATTCATTACAATTAGCCTAGACTAAATAGGACTTATGCTGGATTCTACCCATATTTTAACTTTTTGCAATCCTCGATATTTATTTGTTTGACTTATATGCTGCCCAATGAGCCGTAGGATCTCTGGGCAGCTCTCAACATATAACAGCATTAACAACAATTAAAACGGTACAATTTAGTTCAGCTCAGTTTATAATACATTAAGGAATCACAATATAAGCCTTATAGTAAAAATAAAAACAATAAATAAGCATAAAATAAACATTTGGCATATATGGATTGTGCCTGAGGTTATTTAATGTTTCTCGGTAAGCCTGGATGGCCAGAACTGATGTGCTTAATTAGTTGTAACCTAGTTAGCATTAAGAGTTGTTTGGTTTTGAATCCAGTAATTCTCAGGCGTAGGCCAAGTGCTGACCACAGAGCAATTGGGTCCAGAAGGAGCAGCACAAGATGACTTGCTCCTCCTAAAGCATTGGAAGGTAGCATAAATTTAAACACTGGTGTAATCTCATAACTTCTCCCCCTCCATAATTCAGAAAGTCTAAAGGTGCAATCCTGTACAAGGATAACAGAAAAAGGCCCATGGGTGACAGCTTTGCTTCCTGGCTTCTTATTCACAGGGGTGTTATAATTGTGACTGAGTAAGCCAACATTTGAAATACCCTGATTACTGGAGAAATCTGTACCTCTCTTTTCAAAATGGGGAACTCAAGGTACTTCTGCATCACTTTCATTGCAAACCTATGTAGGCCTACTCAGAAGTAACCCACGTTTAGTTCAACAAGACTTCCAGCCAAGTACAGGAGTGTAGGATTGCTGCATTAGAAGCTGACATTTAGCAGTGGGACATGTTGGAAGCTGCAGGATCCTTTTCAGTCAACACCTGCTGTGGAACATGCTCTGAATGAGCAGGCCCCAGGGCTGCCATACTCCTGATGGCAACTCTTGTATAGAAGGTTGGCTAGTCAATACTTTGATGTTGCATCTTGACACAGTTCCTTTATATCTGCCTCACTTCAGTATATTTGGAGGCATGAATGCTGTGCTCACTTATTCCAGTTAGAGGGCAGCAGACCCTCTGAAATTATGTTGCAGTTAAACCTTGCTCTCTTAACAGGGTCCTTATGCATATTTTCCAAGCACGTTGGATTCTAAATGTGGGTCTGATAATCCAGAGGTATTGTAGAGATAGGAGGCAGCTGGTTGTTTGGGTTTTTACACTAAAATTGGGCAATTTAGAAGTGCATCCACTTTTTGATCATATTTGTCTCTGCCATGTCTGTGTTTAGAGGCAATTACACAGTACAGAGAAATACTTGCTTCACACTGTGACTTCCACAAGCTGCTAATGGCTCTGGTGGAGAAGACTAAACTTTTCTTATTATTTGCTGCTAGACAATAGACAGGACACTGGCCATGTTCTTTCCATGACCAAAAATTCCCCGTTATATCAGCTCTACCTGTGTATATACCTATATATACAGTTATATCTATTTCTAAATATTTCTTTGTGGGCATGATATTGGGCACTGTGGAAAATGTAGAATTGGACGTGCCAAGCAGACTTCCAAGTCACACAGGAGATGAAAGGCAGGGATATGGGAGGCTAGTGGGAATAGCAAGGTGGCACAGAGAACCTGCAGCCCAAGGGTGGACATCCCTCAGCCTCATTTCAGAGGCCTCTGGTGCGCTCAGTTCAGATCTCTGGCAAGAGCATTCTGGAAGAAGAGAAGTATAAGTACCATCTCCTCACACTGAATAGGTGCTTCCCACATAATCTCATTTGGGACATTCTCTGACTGTCTGGATAAACTGTTTTGCCCCATCTTGCACTGAAAAGATCTTTTATTGAACGTCCCACCACCATTTCACACCTGAAGTTAAAATTAGTTGATGCTTAACTGGGTGTGGAAGAACGACTTTTATTGGCCAGAGTACATATTTAACTTTCCCTTATCTGCTATGCTATCCCACATTAACAAGAATATGATGTTGCAAAAACATTGTCCAAAGCAGTCAAATATGCTTTTTAATGTCATGTATGGAAATAGTCTTAACAGCCTTAGCTGTTCCAACCACACCTTGTTCCTGTTTCTGCTATTAAGCTTGACTGCTTTAGTGTAAGTGCTTCCAGGCTGCTTTCCAGTTCTTAACTGAATAGATGACTGACTGTAACTATGACTAGCTGCTCATATCTTTATGCAAACATTCAACCATGCATTGAGAAGCAAGGGCAAGTGAAGTAAAGAAACTCCTAGGTAACATCCCTTCCCATGGACGCTGGGTGAATGCCTCAGTCAGGTGTGGGCAGCTTTTGAGGGGAGCTGCATTGGACCCCCAAGAACCTTCCAGGGGCTGCACGTGTCCCCCACCACTGGCACCCTGCAGCCAGATGTGGCCACATGGTGCATTCTCAGCAATTCTGTTGGGGAACAAGCCATGTGGGAAGCATCCATTTGGTGAGCTGGGGGAATGTGATTCTGCAGAAGAACAAGATGTGTGATCCTCATATGCCCTTTTATCTGCAGAACTGGAGATTCTGCTGGGAAACAGGGTAGATGTTCCCTGCATACCATGTTTCCCAGCAGAATTGCTGGGACACCAACACAGCTGCTCCACGGAGGCAGAAAGCCCAGAGGAGCTGCAAAAAACCCTTGTGGGGCATATGGACATGAAATCCATTGCCCATGTGTTGCCCACCCCTGGCCTACATAGTGCCACCATTAGAAAAACTTCCATCTTTCTCTCTGAAGACCAGCAGGTAGTGCTATTACTTCTCTGAGCAAAGTTGTCTTTCTAAACTGAGAACACTGAGTGCCAGAATGGTGGTCCTAGAAAATAAGTTATTCTCCAGTGCTTTATCCTTTGTATCATTCAGCATTCATATGTATGTTCCTTTTTAGTGGCTCTCTGGAAGTGGTACACAGTTGTTATGAAAGCGGTTCCCTGTTAGAAATGGTGTCAATTGAAGTAGACGTATGCTTATCCCCCTTTGATAACAATGAATTTAAAATGCTCTATTAAACATAGCTTTGATCCAGTGATGTACAACGAAGTTGTAAATCTCAGTCAAGATATGGCTGTTGTGTGCAATATGCTTTTAATCTCTTTGTTTTTTAAGGAGGTTTCAGCAACATTTAACCCAGGCATAAGCAAATCTGCACCACCCATTGCATCTTCAGTGTTGGTCCAGTTATGGAACTCTTCCTTGCTTTCAGCAGAGAATTCAGATCACGAAGAGGACACAAATGTCTACCAGAGCTTAACAGCTTCACAACAAATTATGGAGAAACAGCCAGTGACTCAGAAAGCCCCAGCAAAGTTCTTACCCGAGGCAGAACTCACAGCACCTGGGCAAGAGGAAAAGGGGGGAAAGGATGTGCCTGGCAACACGCTGCTGAAGGTGACAAGAGCTCTACCGAAAGTGGCTGTTTCGAGGGAAGGAGGGGGAAAGCTGCACAAAGGGTCACAGCTCATGGCAGCTCAGTTCGGCGTTCTCCTTGGCTGCTCTGTTGTGCTGGGCATGGTTGTGGCCATTGGTCTGCGTTGCATCCATTCCCAGTATTGTCACAGGCGAACTGAAGTGTCCTTCAGCGAGCCAGACAACAATGTCATTGCACTCCAAGACAGTGGGGAGATGATGCATTTCAGAAAGATCCGAGAAAATAGCTTTGTCTTGGTGCAGGCCGAGTATAACTGGATCAGCCCACCAGGCAGTGGGAAAAAAGCTGCTCTTTAGATTACCTGCCAGTTCTTGTTCTTGTTTTTTTTTTAAGGTCATGTAGCTTCATCTTTGTCTGCATGATTATGGTAAAATTTAATAACAATGCAGGAAAGAGAACAATTGCATATAATCATCTACGCAAATAAGCTCCATATCAACATGTTTTGGTTGCACTACAGGCATATTTTAACTTCTTTACAGATATTATTAAATGTAGGTGTTCTTTCTTTCAGATATTATGAAAATGCAAATAGACATTTTGTTCAGAATGTTTCACTTAATCCACTTGATATTCTAGACCTGCTTATAGATTGGGTTGTTGCAGCCATTATGTTTCCTTTGTTGCCTTAAGGTACCACCAGAAAAAGAGAATGTCCTTAGGCAGCTGAGTGTTTACTCCTAGTCTCTGCAAAGAACAAAACCAACCAAACAACAGCACAACAATAAAAGTTGTTGGTCCCACAGTTCTTTCTTTCAGGCCAGCAGCAGCTCTCACCTCTCTTGTCACTCAAGTTGTGATGCCTCTGGTTTGGTGTGTCCTTTGTCTCAAATTGGTCAAATTTGCCACTTGAACTAGCTTTTTGTTTAGCAGAACAAAACAGAGCAATGCTGCCAGTTAAGAAAATTGATCCACAGGATGCAAAGGCTGGCTGGCTGTATGGCAAATTGATCTCTGAGAAGGAAACAAAGACACAGCTAATGCCACCTTTTTGGAGAGGAACATGGCTCTTCATCAGGTGTAAATGGAGGGAAACTTCTCCTGGCCATTTGCACCTTGATAAGCTGGCATGTTTAAGCCTCACAGCTGGCATTTGCTTTGTTTTCTACTTCAGGTCAGTTCTATGCAGCTATTGGTACATGGTGTTACTGAAGACTAGAGAGATCTTAGGTCATCTCAGGAAACCCAGATAATGCCCCAGTCCCAACTTTTGCAGGCTTTTAGCACTCTGAAGTTCCAGAAGAAACTTTATTCTGAGTCAGGTCGTGCCATGTCAAGGGATGTTGTTTCAGTGGCATTGGCTCAGCCTGATACAAAAGATTCAGATTCCATTGTGGCAGATTGTTTATTTTTAAGCTTGGAATAAGCATAATGTATACTAATAGTGAACCCAGTTCCCATGTTGCTGGGCATTAGGAATCCAAAACAGCAAGCATGAGAGAGAGAGAGAGATCCTTGACCTGGGGGAAAAATGTTTTTTGCAGAAGTGCAAAACTTGTTGGGGGGGGGGGTAGCACCCTAAATCCCAAAAAGCTTGAGGAGCACTGATATGATACTGATAGCAATGCAATACTGGCTGATGACTGGAAAGGGTACAGAGAAATCCATGGAAGGAATTAGTGGAGCCTCCTGGAAGAGGGCCTGGCTGCCCAGAACACTGAGCAGCAGCATTTCCTACTGTTGCGGGGGTCCCACTTGTAAATCTTACACTTTTTTATTTTGCCTGAGCCAAGGCAGGTTTCCATTATGGTTAAGAGGCCCTGGCAGCACACATAAGGTGGGGGCCAGCCATCTGCGATCAAAACAGTGGGAAGGCCTCACCGAACATGAAGATACATATTTGCACGTGCTGATTGGTACATACAGAAGCGCACTTAGAAATAAATTGCTGTAAACAGAAATATGCAGTGCATCCCACCTTGGAGGAGAAGTCGCTGTGTGCCTGTCCAGTCAGTAATGCAGCCTCATTGCCTTGTGGCCCTCCTGTCTTAGGATGTTTCAGACCAGTCCTTCAGGTGGAAGATGCCTTCAAACAGAGGTGCATCCTCTGCTAGGGAGGACGGGTGGGCACTCTACATTGAGAATGAACCATGGGTGCCTCCTCTTACTCCTCTAGGTTTTATGTATTAAAATATTAAATTCTAGATTTTGGTTTCCATATGAGCTGCTGAAGGCAACTTATGAAACAGATAAAAATAAAAACCTTTCACATCAAGTAAAATTAGGATTTTGAGCACAGACCAACAGCTAATAATACCAAAACACCCATAGGGGAAACCCAAGCGAGGGGGGGGGGTACATGATACAATCATCAAACAAGAAATCCATGCTACAAACACCTCACAGACTTTCCTTAAGGAAGGCCTTACAGTTTGTGTGATGGCGTCTCTCCCAAGTTATTTTCAGCAGCACAAGTACAGGTTGCGGCTGCTGTGAGAGATTCAGCTTAAAGAGGGAAATAAAAGCTGTGCCAATGAAACTGATAAAGTATTGATTTATTGATTCAGTACAATAAAGTACAAATTTGTTCTCATTAGAAGAAAAAGATTACAAAACATTTCACTGGAATAATTCCTGAGCTCAATGAAGTACTCTTAGTATTATTTAGTAGAAGTAAAAAAAGTTGACAACAATAGAAATTAATGTTGTTTTTATATTCATTATGTTATTCTGACAGTTTGCATTTGGCTATTGAGTCATAAGAAAAATGACGGATCTAGTTTTATTTGTATTATGGGTAGTTCTTTTTAATGGAAATTTTCTTCTCTAGCTTTATTGAACAGAATAAAAACTTTGTGTAACCCACAATAGTTGGACTGCTTAATTTAAAAGCTGCCTATATTCAATACATTGTTAATGCAATCCCTAATTAACTGAGAAAATAGGTCAACAAGCTGGTAAATATTTAAACAACTATCACATTTCATTTAAAAAGTTGGCTATGATGGCTTAGCAGTTTATGAATAAATTACAAATTCTTCTGTCCTCCCGCACTATTGCTCTGTCTGTCTGTGTTTAATAATACTAGATTGTTATAGCTTGGGATGCGTGGTTTTGTTTTTTTTTTAATACAGTAACCATAGCTAGTTCCCCCATCTTCAGTAGAGAAGTAAAAGTTGCAACCTGAGGATAGACTGGACCAACTTTATTTTACCCTTGCATTTCTCCTACCTGTCATGCAACAGCGAAGGTGAGATAATGCAGGCACCTCTTAGATCAGGGGTCTCAATTGCCGGGACTGGCGGGGCACGGGCGAGGGGCCCTGCGGCCTTCCAAGCGCCGGCGGTGCCCAGGCCAGCCTCCAGGAGCGATGCGGGATGAGCGGCCCACCACCACTGCTTGAAGCGGCCCAGCCTCACCCAGACTCTACTTCCAGCGGCTCCCAGGTAAGTTGAGTTTGAGACCCCTGTCTTAGAACCATTTGGTAACAAATGGTGCTGGTGGTAAAATATGATCGCGATTTTGTGCACTGTACAAAACCATTGCACTATTATTTACATTATTTTAAAAATTTTTACACGGTCTTATATACCTAGAGAATCTCAAGACGGTTTACAAAATTACCAGTGGCTCATTTTTGTGGTCCCTGTTTAGTGAGTTAACAGGACTTCTGTGTGGTCAAAAGGACTCACGTGAAATGTGGGTTCAGGGTGGGGGGCCCTGGGTCAAAGGGCCCATCTGTATTCAAGCTTGGTTCAGGGTCCTGGGGCATGAAGAAGGGCCTTGCTGAAGCTAAGCAGGCTGAATGCATCTGCAGAGCAATCCTAAACAGTGCAAAAAGTTGACTGAAAGGGGTTAGGGAAGGAATGCATCTATCGCGGCGGCTGTTGGCATGACCTATATGGCTCAGGACCAAGCTATCTGAAAGGCTGTATTGTATTCTCCATCATGATGATCATGATCACATTACGTTACATTTCTATAGCCAAAGCTCTCTGGGCAATTCACAACCTATATTCACCCATCCAAATTTCAGGCAGGCCTGACCCTGCTTAGCTTCCAAGATAAGGCAGGATCAGGCACTTTGGGCTATACAGAAGCTTATATGAGCCTCTTCAAGTCCTAAGATTTTTTTGGGGGGGTGGGGAGTGGATTTGTCTTGTTCCCACTTCCTGCACAGGTACATTTCATGGGAATGCAGAAAAGAGCCTTCTCAACAGCTAGCCCAAGGCTTTGGAATGCCCTGCCCAGAGTGGATAGATGTTTTCGGAAGTAGGCAAAAAGCTTTCTGTTCTAGCAGGCCTTTTGGAATAGTCTGGATCTGTGAGACTGCATGGACTAGCTTTAGTCTATCTATATATACTGCATTTTTAATTTTGATGTTTTATATAATTTTACTTATATTTTTTAACTTTTGCATATCTTTGCTTTAATTGTATACAGTTTTAGTGTTGCAAGCCACCTTGAGTCCCACTAGTTGGAACAGGCTGCTGCTGCTGCTGCTGCTGATTTCACAGTACATGATTCAGAACAAGTTATTGTTCACAATTCTGGAGAGGTCATGGCTGGAACCTCAGGCAATACAGAGACATTACTAAATGCAACATCTCTATGTGCAGGACCCTCAAGCTGACTTAGATTATAGAATACAATAATAAATTAGGCAAAGGCAGAGTCTTGGCTTATTGGAGAAATTTCTCATTTAAGATTTTCACACTGGTGGGGTCCAAACTGAACTAAGTCTGGCACTTCAGGAATTAAGTGGGCCAGAAGGAATCCTGAGCAGCACATGGGCTCCCTGCTTAGGGGCTGCACTGTAAAATGACTGTAGCAGATCTTGGTTCCAGAATTAGGCTAATAACAAGAACAGTGTCAGAGATCAGCCTAATGAAAGTTTTCAAGTTGGGCATGCAATGGTTTAAAATACCAGCCAATGCCAAGGGGCACATTAGCCCAGGGAAGACAATATTCCATGCGGTGCAAGATGTGGTTCAGGAAGGTGCATCAAGGCAAACATCAGTTCAACAGACAGGCCCACTTTTGATGGAGATCCAAATCAAGCAAAGCCAGGCAGACCTCAACGATCAGGAGCCCAGCCACACACAAGGCTTGGGTTTGGGCAAGTCCTGGGTTGTTCCAGTCCCTGGTGGCAGACAAGGCAGCAGTGCCCACAGCGAGGAGCTAAACACAGTTACAGAATCCTTGTTTAGCAATAGACGCCAGTTTTCATGATGCAAGTCCCAAACAGGCTGCTAGGCATATGAGCAGGCTACGCTCAAATAGCAATCCAGTAAGCAAACATGAAGCAGGGTGGGCAGGAGGCTGGGGGTTGTGGGGGAGAGGGGGAATGAGAGAGAGAGAGAGAGAGTTCCAAGCCACAAAAGGCATTGACGCTAGCAAGGCTTCTTTTTGCATGAGCTTATAAAGAAGGGCATGATTTCAAAGCTCATTAATAATTACTCTGTTCTATCAACTGAATCTGATCATAAACCAGTAACACTTCAAGGCCTTTCTCCTCTACCCTCTTGTACTGAGTACATCCCAAACAATTCTCCTCCCCTTGTGGATGGTTCCCATGAAAGCTTTCTCAAGGAATGAATCAGACCCTGGCTCTAGGCCACATTTTGTGCCTGTGTAGGGCAAGAGGTTGTAGTTTTTTGATTCCCACTCCTCCTTTCACCTGTAAATAGCTGAGAACTTAGAGATGAATGCCCATGGCTATCAAATTTGCACAGCTATACCAGATTTTTTAAATTATGCTTACCAAATCTAAAGCTTACTTAGGTTCCAAGGCTGTGAAGTTGACTGCACTGAGGCAAAAACCAAGACACTGAATTCCATGGAAGGGACAATTCAAACTCACTATTATAAAGGGGAAAACTCACTATTATAAAGGCCACGTCTCCAGATGATGTGGGTTTCCTGAAGGTCCCACCCGTAAAGAGCAGCGTAAATAGATGAAATAAGCATAACACTAGTTATGTATCTTAAGAGGTTCATTTGATTGTCTTCAGTGTTTTTGTGTGTAAATTGCTTAGAGACTGTATTATATCAAGCAGTAAATAAAAATAAATAACAAAATAAATAACTTGAAAGAAGTAGAGCAGCAAAACCCAGAAAGAATAAACCCAAACACACCCCTATCAACCAACATTCACTGAGAGAACAATCATGTGTATGGAAGGAATACCCTCTGAGTTCCATGGGATTTACACCCAGCTGAGTGTGTATATGATCATGGGCTATAACTGAAGGCCCTTCACGAAAAGGACAGTGCTTACAATGAAGTCCCAAATGTCTTGCCAGCACTCCAAGTAGGGATGGCTCCAAGTTTTGAGTTCGTGGGCAAAGCACCCTCAAGAACTCCTCCCTTGGTGAGTCTGCCTTCTTTTGCCATGATCCCCACTGCTCTTGCTCCTCCTCCTCTTTGCTTCTATTCACATGCCTGCAAGGTAGAGAGCCAATGGACGAGGAGGTGGCAACCTCCGCTGCTCTTCCTTTTCCCCACCACCCTTGTTTGGGTCAGAACAAGCCACTCACAAGGGGAGGAGGAGGAACAAGTCCGGGAGGCTTTTGTGGGAGGGCCCCCGCTAGGATGTGTGTCCTCAGCAGGTGCCCCCAAACGCTGGACTTCGGCATCAGCCATGATTTTGAGCAATTGTTTGAATCCTGTGGATATTTTGCTGTGGGAAAAAGCAGCCCTTGCCCCTGGGCTACTTCGCGGCCCAGCTCCTATGAAGAGGGGCACTGCAGGCAGGGGATGGTGCGCAGCGTCTTATGTGCAGGGCACATGGAGAGACGGTATACCACCAAGGGATCCCTGGAATAGACAGACACGTCTATCTACTCCCCCTTGGACATTTTAATGGGGCTTGGGGATGAGCATTTCATTTGCAACTAATTTCAACCAAGGCATTAATTCAGTCAGGCTAAGTGGCAGCACTACTGACACATGGAGCCAAAAAGTGGGTTTTCTTTCTCTACCACTTTTTGAGGGAAACAAGGAGACGTGATAATTAAAATTATTCCTACTGATCAAATAGGTTGATTGCTAAGCCACTTACTGTCAGCACTGTAGCAGCTAATTAAGGCATGCATTAGATTTTTTAGTTCCAAAGGATTTTGTCACACCCATGACCTTTACCGTCATTTGCATGAAAGACTAATTTTAACATGCTGGGTGTGCGTCAGGCAAAAGCTTGACTTCATGGACTGAGCTTATTTTGACAGGGCATGATCCTGGCATTGAAGTCAGAGGATGATGTGTAAGTTATTCTTGGCAGCTACTGAGTAACAAGTAATTCGCCCTTCTAATGAAGGGTTCTAGTGGCAGTCAAACCTCACTGGTGGAAGATTTTGGCCAGCTCAGAGGCTGGGAACTTGTAATATCAGGCTGTTTTGATTTCACTGGGGCCCATGCTACTCCGCTATATTCTGCTTACTGCACAATGATAATTGGCAGGGATAAGTTAGGATTTTTAAAAAAATGAACTTAATTTTAGATGATTGGAGCCTTCTGTGTACCTTCTCTGAGGTAACTTTGCTATAAATTAGAAGGCAATGATTGGTCACATTTTGCTGAGGATATAGAAGAAAGCTGCGGAACCTAGTAAAAACAATGCTTGCCACTTAAACACAAATGAGGATTTTAAACAGATAAGTAAAACGTAGCAAACCCTGTTGTAGCATTGTCTCACACATAGATGAGATAAGCTAAATTGGGAAAGGGTAGTAATCCTCTTTTACTAATAACTGGAGGGCCTGTGGCATGGGGGAACTGCTCCTATGTTCAGACTACAGGCAGGAAGTGTTGCTGCCCCTGCTTTGGCTTCAGGATCACATAGCTGAATCTGAGTGACTATTTGTACCATGACACCATCATGCTGCCCACATGATCACTGATGGATTGGCCACATAACTAGCAGCAAGAGGAACTGCCCTTTTCTTTCAGTTGTGCCAAAGCCAAAGCAACCTTTAATTTAAGTGAAAAGGTTGAAATAGTTTATCACCTCCTCAGACTTTCCTTTTCCCACCAAATACGTTAACCTACAAAAATATGACCCAATGGTACCAAACACACACACAGGACAAGTTGAACAATTGTAGTAATTGAAAACAAAACAACATAGGATGGAAAACCAAGCACAGAAATTAAAGCAGAAAGGGTACGGAAAACAGCAACATATTATAGGAGGAGATGCAAGCTGATGGGAGGAATTAGTCACTTCTGGAAAATAATACATATATGGTAGCTGGGTAAAAATGCAAGAAACATTAACCATTTAAAATGTGGTGATGGAGACGATTGTGTCAGGTGAAGTGGATAGAACCTGACTAAAGCGTTTGAACAGAACTGGTGAGATAGGAGGATGGATGTCAATGGTGAAGATGTTTTATGACACAGAACATTTGGACCATTCCAAGATAAAATTGTCTTGGAAATTTGAACAAAGAAAAGCAAGAAAAAACTAGACAAAGTGACAATGACATAAACCAAATGAGAGCAAGAGGGAATGAAACATATTCAGAAGTAAAACAGTCTTGTAGAACACAGGAGAGCAAAGAGAGATGTTAAAAAGAACTCTATCAATGGAAATGAGTATGTGTGAGAGAAATATTTTTAAATGAAAGGAAAGCTGTGTTGTTTTGCCACCAGGAAGTGCTCATCTTTCTTCAGTCATGGGGCTGAATTCTTCACAAACTTGTCTCTAAAGCATGTTCATCATATGTTGCAGAAGATATATGGGAATGCTCTATTGCTGGATGACTCTAGCAACGGCTGCATCCTTATTACAATTTAAAGGCTCTCAGAAAGCAAGGCCATTTATTCCTGTCCTGACCTCTATCACCTTCTGGGCTGGCATGACTCCAGCAGCCAGGACTGGAAAATCTTCGTGGCCAAAGCCAGCCGTTACAGAGGAATATCTCCTTTCTGTTTCCCTTATTCAGCCTTGCCCCACCCAGCCATCCCAAGCAGAACCACATGATGCTTCTGCAGGTCAACTCACTGGAGGGCTGAATCACTTGAGACTTATGACAATCAGATGACTGCTGGATGAGTCTGGTTACAGGTCAGCTGCCTTCCTGGCAATGGATGGCCAACCAAAGTGAGAAAGCTAAATTCAGGTTAGCTTGCGGCTGCTCAGAAACAGAGTCCCTCAAAAGGTGATTGTTATCTGCATGTTCAGGCATCCGCTGTGCTCATCCGGGTAGCTTCTTGTGATCAGGCTTCCAGCTGATTTTACTAGTGCTTTATTCTTGCTGGAGTGTCACAGAATGAATGTACCAGGCATGCTGCCACACCAGTACCCTCCTATCCTCTCCATCAGCCTTTTTGAATGGCACTTTATTATGATAATTGCTATTTTGCAGTGGGACTTAACAACTCCAGTCAGAAAATAGGTTCCCGAGGTGGTGATCTACTAACAACTAGCACAGGAGCAAGGAGAAGGACTTCCACTCTCCAGGTTAAGGTCAAAGATCCCCGATGGCCTCTTTCGCTCTTGGAACTGCACTCTCCATTACATCTCAGCTTCTTCTAATGTCAAAGCATAATGGATTCTTTACAAGCAGTTGCTATTTTGCTGGCAAGTCAAAGATCAGAATCAGTGTTTATTACTATGTGTTGATGTACATTAGGTACTGATGTATACATGATGAGGCCATTCAGTTGCCAGCAAAGAGAGAAATGTAGATGCGACATACTGGCATTTGTTGTGCAGACATGAACCTCACAGAGGGGAAAGGAGAGGCACAGTGTAATTCTCAAGAGGCTGGCTTTGGCAGGACTTGCTGCCAGGTCTGTAGCTACAGGCTCACTTTTGAGCAGATGCAGGTTTATGGGGCCAGCCTGAGACTCTGTCCTACTCGCCTAGCCACATCCTAGTGTTATCTTCTTATAGGCACAAGAGCAGCCTTACCCCTCAAGACCCACATGCGCCAGACCACGGGCACCTAGGACTGCAGTGGCCCCATCAGGAGGAGGCTGCTGCAGTCCATAGGCCAGAATAGGGAAAGGACCGGGATCTTGCTCACGAGCGTCCCAGGATGCATGGTGAGATGGGGGATGGAGCAGGGTCCGAGCCAATCCATGACATCACCTTGGGTTTCTGGGATGACACCTACTCACTGGCTGGGGTGGGGATGATCCTATACATCCGGGGAAGGGGCAGGCACTGTCCTCGATGCATGCAGGTTCACATGTGGTTCAGGCACGACGCTCTTTTGCTGCTACTAGTATAGACCTCACCCATGTGGTTTTAATGCCCTCGTCTTTAAGGAGGGAGGAGTCACAAGTGGGGCGTGCAAGTCTCCAGCGGCCCATGTGCAAGTCTTGCTTTCACACTCACATATGCACACGTATGTGCAGATGTGTGCACACCTCTTCCCCCGTGGACATCTTGCTGGTGTGAAAACTCACCCAGTGTCTTTATAGCAGATATATAAGAAGTGGAAACTCAACAGATGTAGCCTTTCCTACCTGACGATGTTTGCAGATGATGTACCTGATGAATGCCTTCCTGCCTTGCAGTTATTAAAGGCACAACAGGGGTTGTAAGAAAGAAGCAAAAAGTGGCTGCCCTACTGCTGAAGGGCATAAAACCCTCACTCCAGTTGCCATGACTGCAAACAGTAACTAAGGAGTACCTGGAGGAGGTAACCTTTGGCAAGGACAAGCCACCAGTGTCTCCGCAGCCCTGCATTTGCGATTGGGGATCAGGCTTATCCCAACTGGCACCTTTAGTCCGTTCTTCTTTTGCTACTGGCCCTATCTTTCCACTAGAGGGCACCATTGCTAAATGTATTGTCCAATGCAGGCAATTTTTTCCCAGGAAAATATGCTTTTCGTTCAATGTATACTCTCTCTAAAAAATCAACTTTATTTTTATAAACGAAAGTATATAAACAACCTTTTAATCACAGAATATTATAGTAGAGGCAGCTGAACACCCATCAACACCACCAAATACTCTGCACTTCTATTTTATTATAGTTCCAGGTGGTGCATCATTGAGAGTTGCTTTATGTGACATAGATGTATGTGCTTTAATGTTTTCAGTTGGAGTGCTAAAAGATACTGAAGTCTGGAATTGTACTTATCTTTCTCATCTACCTGACCACCTCTAACCCTTGTGCATTTCTTCTGTTTGAATCTTTTGCATCATCTCTGGGTTGGCCATACTGAGTTGGAATGAAATGAACTGAGAGGCCTTTTCATGCCTCTTTTGTCTCCAGTGTTTGTAAGTCGCCTGGACCTAAGCTTGATTATGCTAGTTTCGCTTTTCTTTTCTGTTCTGTTCTGTTCTTGAAAAGAAGATGCCCTCGGCATTGTTGATGATTCTAAAGAATGATTTAAGAACTCCTCTGATTAATCTGGTGTTCTTTAAAGCCACTTTAAAGAATATACATTTATTTGTCTGTGCTAAATCTCTTGTAAAGCCAGGGGAACCCTCTGATCAAAACCAAGAAATCGTCTCAGAGTGCCTTCTGACCGCCAGCTATCTGCTTTAGTGAAGGCCTTCATCTCCTTACATAATGGGCTCGTATTGATTCACTCCTTTGTGAAGGGTCAGGATGGGGCAAAGCTATAGCCGCGGGGCCAACCATAGTGTGGCCATTTACCGATCACCAAAAAAGGAGGAAATTTATCTTTTAGAAGGACAAAGGGAGACACCGAGCTATTTAAACTTGTTAATTCAGATGTACACATGCAACTGCAGAAATAACTACTAGAATGTACAGAAGAATGCAAGAAATACATGGCGATGCCTGATCTGCTGTTCAGTCCAGAGCTAATGGTTGAAGGGCAGCTTCAAGACCTCTGCCGCTCTCTCTTTTCACCATTTAACCATTTTCACCAGTTTCTCTCTTTAAACTGGAGTTGAACTGGGTATCCTGCAAACAAGCACGAGTCCTCAACATAATACCCACAAAGGGTTCCTATTAAGGTGCTTGCAGGTATTTTTATTTTCCCCTTTCAATTTTTATTTTTTCAATTTTAAAAAAGAACTACATAGATGCATATGTATGAAATGCGAACAACTTTCTGGCAGTCATGCAGAGGCTTCACCAAAAGCAGACCAAATATTCAAACAAGCATCCATTTGAAGTTAGCATTCATATGCCACCCTTTCAAAGAATGAGAGATTATATCGTCTTCAATGCATTGCATTGCAGGAGGAGAGTATTTATCCTGTCAGCTTTGTAAGGGCAGTCTTTTAGCTGTCAGATGGGCACAGAGAAGCCATTGATGCTGACTGTTTCTTAATTTCCACAAAGCAGATGCAAACTTTAAAAGTGGACTTTGGTGTATATTAAAGGGTGTTCCAATACAAAATGTATCTCTGATGGAATTTCCTTGCCCCCGAAAGAGGTAACTGCAGGACCATGCCAAAATCTAGATTGAAAAGAAGTGCTAATTGTCTGTACCACAAAGAATTAGCTGAAGTGCACAATCAACATTCAACATTTTTGAAAAGATGTTGCGGTGTCCAATAGACATGGAACAAAAATTTTGCTGTGTGCAGTGCAGCTGAGGAGCCATAGATGGAAGAGGCACACACTGACGCATCCATCCACTGATCAGGCGGCATCCACTGTCTGCAATCCTTTTTATTATTATCATAGATACTTTTTAGTGTTGCTACTGGTTGGGTAAAATCTCACTCATTTTGTTCTTCAGTGCCCACCTGTGTCCATCTGCAGTTGTATCTCGTGCTCACCTACCATGTGCTGCAATCGTGGTGGCAGAATTAGATCTGTGCAGCTGCTCTCCTTGGCCGACATTCTGTTTTCCCACATGCCCTGGCCAAGTGCAGTGAACACGGAGCCCTCGGGATAAGTTTGGCCGCGGTTGTTCACATCCCTGTCCACTGCCAGTGCTGGCTGGAGCCAACGGACTTGTGGTCCCAAACCTCTGAAGGGCACCAGGCTGCCAGCCTCTTGACTAGACGTGATGTTTCAAGGCATACTGGGTGAGGAAATGACCATCACTGGGAACCTCTCTTTCTCTGTGTGTGTGTGTGTGTCTCTCTCTCTCTCTCTCTCTCTCTCTCTCTCTCTCTCTCACACACACACACACACACACACACACACAGAGAGAGAGAGAGAGAGAGAGAGAGAGAGAGAGAGAGAGAGAGAGACATGGCCACTTTTATCTCCTTGTACACAGAAAATTTGTTCACGAAATAAGTGACTGCTGCACGCAAAGTGTTAACTTGCCTATGTATAAACAGGCTATCACAGATAGAGTATCATCAATGAAACTTTCACAACCCATAACATCATTTAAATGTCATGCGGCTCAGTGGACTAGGCTTACACCAGGGGTAGGGATCCTCACCAGGAGTTGGGAAAGGGAGCAGATTCAGTCCTCTGGGGTTCCTCAAATGGGCACACGATCTTTTGTCCTGCGTTTTGTGCAGGTTTTTGCCCATTCTAAAAGCTTGAAATGCTTTTCCTAGGCTTATTTGCTAGCAATAAGAATTTTAAATAGCAACATGCTGGTCCTTTAAAAAAATACTTTGGGCCCACCCTTTTTGACCCAAGCCCTTTTGGGATGCTGCCCCCGAGAGCTTCAGCTCTGGACCGAAACAGGTCCCGCTCCTCCCTTCCACATTTTGTTGTCAGTGATCAGATGAAGAAAAGCAAGGTGTGTTACAGCACGATCCTGCACCTGTCTCCCCAGCAACGAGGCCCACTGAGTTCAGGGGTGTGTAGGACTGGAGGCTTAAATGTGCAGGTGCACGAGTGCACACACTCTGGATATCCACCAGTGTGTGTGCACACACACTAGTGGATATTCAGTGGCAAATGCCTGCCTACAGCCTAGCGATCACCTGGACTTGATGGCTGCACCTATTGCTAGGGATTTTTATTCCTACCAGAGGCTGCCCGTTGCACACAACAGCTGTACAATGTGTGCAACTAGATATAGGTTCTATGGATCAGGACCATTATACACAGTATCCCTTAGCTCCAATGTCAATGGAGACTCAAGAAGAAATTTATCCATCTCTCACAGTTAAAAATAAAAGGAAGCCAGATTCTCTCCTAATTTCCCCCTGAATATTTAAAGTGTACAAATAAAGCAATTTGCATAATATGGTATACTTAATTCTGCTTTGTGGACACTGCCCACTGGAAATCTTGTTCAGTCACTCCTCAAGTTTCTGAGGATCACTATATGTAAGTTATACAGTTTCAAACTTAGATTTACAATCATAAGGACTGGAAACTTAAAATTAGTAGCTTGCTAGTGAAAAACTGTCTGTTCTCTAGTGCACCGTTCAAAATAATGCTCATGGAAATCTGAGCTGTTGAAAAGACATGGCAATAGCCTCAATGGAACAGAGTTCAACGTTGGTTTGTTTGCTGTGAGCATTTTTGTGTTTAAGGCATCCCAAATGAATGAATTTTTAGTTTTATGAAGGATTTTGTTTGTTTCTGACCATTATGAATTCCAGATTAATTATAGACAATTATAAAGTCTTGTTTACCTCCAGGGGGTGAAATGGCACTTTCCAAGTTCTCAGCAACCACTTTCTGCATGAGACAATAACTCTCTGAAGCGAAGAATTAGCAAGAGTTGTCCTCAAGTCTCAGCAGCAGCAACTCATGGGATTTCAAAGAGTTAGGGTTTTCTGTTTAACTGATGCATGTCCTGGATATTTTAGATGACATGCTTATTCAATTTTGCAATACAAACACAACTCCAGATTATTCTGAGGTTTCCATAAAAAGATTGTAACATGATTAAAAGAATATAAACAATAAAGCTGTGCTCATGGCTGCAATCAAAAACCTGGGATTAGCTTAAACCTCTCCCTCCCTTGCTCCCTCCCATTTTGTAGGAAAGATTCTAAATAAATAAATAAGGTGCATTTTATGGACAAAGAATTACAATTTGCAATTAGATGCACATAAATAAAACTGTTAAATTATTTGTTTACCAACTGAAGATTTGGGGGCTTTATGTCAGGGAGGAAAACCTTCTGGCCCATGGGCCAGATGAAGCACCTAGTGGTGCATCACACGACCTGAAACTGTTTCTTGCTTTCTGCAGTTAGTGACAGGATATTAGAGAGTATTGAAAGACCATTAAGGGCATGCTCCTATGTAAGAGGATGAAGGCCTGTTTTCTGACTCACTTGCACAGGATTGTTTCTAGGGAGCTTCTGCTGTGGGGTGGTTTATAAATGAAAATAATAACAATTATAATTAAAAATGCCCTACACAGAATTGAGCTGTTGGTTTCATGGGTATGAGAACTGCTTAAGTGGGGCCTTCTTCTGAGTAGACATGCAGGGAATTGAGCTGTGTTTCGTGTGCTGGGTGAGAAAATGTCCATATTGGTCAGAATTCGATTTTTCCTGGGCCTTGCTCTGGGCTCCCAGCTCCACCCACTGCTGGGCCATGGCTCCAAGGCGCTTTCCAAAGGGAAGTTCACTGTCAGGAGCAAAAAAGTGGCCCCATTCCCACTTCATATTTCCCTTCCTTCTTATTGCTTCTTGTGAAAATGAAGACTTGCCATGTCAACATAGCACTACTTACCATGACTTACCATGTCAATATGGTAAAGTGTATTAGATGAAAATCTGAAAGAAAGTAAGTTTCTAATTCTCTCTGTGTGTCTCTCTGTGTGTGGGGGGGGGGAGAGAGAGAGGATATGCTGCCACTGGGTGGTGGGGGTCTTGCCGCTTAAAGCGCTAGGCTCTTCAGTTATTTGCTGAGCCTCATACTGGGTGATCTACCCTATGTGTGTCCTTTCAGAATAGCTACAGTCTTCCACGTGAAACCACAAAAATCACAGAAGGCCTGCTGCGGTCAGTAACAAGGGCCTCTGAATCACTGGCATGTGGGTCACGCTTCAGGCTGAGGGCACTGGGAAAGGCAGACTAGCAAGACTGTCACCTCACGCTGCTCGGAGCGCTGTTGATGCGGGCAGGAGTGTTTAGAACTTGGAAATGTCTCCAGGTAGTGTTTCTCAGCAGTAAGTAGAGACGATGCTTGAGCCAAAGAGGAGTACTCACCACAAGGTAGCATCCTTTACTTGCTGGAAACTGTGTAGCTTGTCCAGCATTTTTCATGTGGGAGTTATGTTATTATTTATTGGGAAACAAATAATAAACTCAAGATGACTTCTCAAGCACTGCAGGCAACTGTTATGAACAATAAATGGAATCCAGACTTAATCATACTTGGTGCAGGCCCACTGAAATCAAAAGGTCTTTACTCAGTCATAACTGAGTGTGATTGATCTCGATAGTTCTCTGTGTATGGCCAGGTCAGGATCTAAGCTATGTGTCTTTTCTTTAAATGGAACTGAAAACCTTCCTAGGTTACAGGCAATGGGAATTCACTCTGATCCAAAACTTCATATCTTCTTCAATGTCCGTAAGATTCTTTCATATGAGTAAAAAAGGACTGTACTCCTAGACCTGCATACTCAAGGGTGCATTGTGCCTGTGTAAGGCAAACTTTGAAACCTGCCCCCCCCAAAAAAAAATTAAGGAATGTTAAAAATAGTTTGCAATATGACATGGGGGTCTGCAAATGTAAAGTTCAAGAGTAAATGCAATGAAATGCAACCATCCCTGTCACAAAGCACTCTGTAATAGCTATGTCAGATATTGCAGATTATATTAGCAAAGATTTTCCTTGAAATTAGGTTTCCTTAATTATTGCAAAAGTTATTTTTCTTGCACTGAAAAATGAGAAATATATAGGGTATTGAAAATCTTAGTGAAAAGACATCAACTGGTTCTCCCATTCTCTCGGTGGCCGTTATGAATGAACTTCTGCACATGAATACACACAACCACATAGAACTGGGCACAGTCAACACTGAAGTCATCTGTGGAACTGCTGCTTGCTTTCCTTTTCTTCTATTAACGCTCTGATGGGGCAGTCATGGAGCCAGTACTAGTCATTGTTATGGCCATGTAGTCAGTATCAGAGCAACCAATGCTGAGAGACCCTTGCTAGATCTGGACCAGTGTATATGATGCTATGAGATAGGTGAATTCTCTGGCTGGGTATCCACAGCCACAGAAATTAGACTGCATGCAAGATTGGTGTGACTGGACTGGAACTGGGTAATGTACTGAAATCTTGTGTGAACACCACTCAAAGACTGTCATCATCATATATCTACCTTGATACCTTTTAACTGTTTGTATAAGTGCTGTGAAGCTAAGATTGGCTACAACTCCAGTGCACTCCACAGGACGGCACAGCAAAACAGGAAAACTAGCCTGCATGGAAATAGATATAAGTCCCTGCCCCTGAATGGTGCCATTTGCCCTCTAGAAGTGGGGAGGGTGTGGCATCCTTTGGATGCGATAATGGATCCTTGGGCTCTCACTGAGACCAGCTCTGCAGTGTTGGGGGGATTCCAGCCATCATGAGACTAATGGAGGGCTTCCCAGCACTACTGTGAGAAGGTGAGGTTGGGGAGAAAACTATAAAAGACCCTTGTCCCACACCTCCTGGTCTGCAATGTCCAATGCAGGGAAATAAAGAATGATGATGCATCAGATACACTTCTTGCTGGTTGGCAGGGAATTCCGTCACAGTGACGTTCAGAAGCAACACATCCATATCTGCCTCAATGGAAAACACTACAGCCAGCAAGGACCTCACTTCATGGCAAGGGTCTGATTGGCTCATGCAAGGATGCTCATCATAGTCTGCCTGGGCCTTGCCTTAGGTAGACATACCGGCTCCGATCTGAACAGATTTGTGCCTGCCACTGCCAGAACAAAGAGAAATGAGATGGAAACCTACTCAAGCGGCAGCTGACATAGACATCCTGCAGGCAGGCAGCTGATTGTCAAACATTGAATTCCCTTTTGAAACATCATTTGCTCCATTTTCCCCAACAAAGGAAAAATGCCAAGGCGGGTAGTGTGAAGAAGCTGCACTGAGAAGGACTTGCTGTGATGGGCAGATTGTATTTCTGACTGTT
Organism: Varanus komodoensis; assembly: GCF_004798865.1. Classification (NCBI taxonomy): domain Eukaryota; kingdom Metazoa; phylum Chordata; class Lepidosauria; order Squamata; family Varanidae; genus Varanus; species Varanus komodoensis. The sequence goes on from NW_025335589.1 coordinate 6,407,424, forward strand.
GAAGGGGCAACACTGCCATAGAGCCTTGATAGAAGCATCTGTTTTCAGGAGCGGGTGCCGTGCACCGGATACTTTGCAGAAAAGCCACAGCGGTTACAGCCTCTGCTCCAGAGAAATCATCTTACTTAAAAGATGTAACGATGGCGGCTGAATTAAATTGTCCTGGCAGGTATCAGAAATCTAGGGACTTTGTGGAAAGAGCAACTTCTCCAGCACTGATTAATGGTCCACAGGTCTGCATAGCCTTCCCTTGTTCTCCCACCCTCCTGCTGCCCACTGGCATTCAGAGAGAGCTCCTTTGGGCCTGGAAGTCGACAGGGACTTCCTTAAAGAAGGAATCCACTGTGTGAAAAAGGGTTGCCTGTGCTGTGTTTTCACTTTACTGTACACACTTGGTGTGAAATAATATATCTTGCCTCTACCTTGAATCTACCCCAACCAATTTAAAGGAATATAGAGTTCTCATATTTAATTTCATTGTATTGAGGTTTGTATGGTATTGAGGTAGGGCTTACCTTTCTAGTTATTATTCCAGGGTCACAAAACTATTACTGAGGTTTGTACACTTAAGCAAGGAGAACCCCTGAAGAAACCCATGAAGTAATTTACATCAAATCCCAACAAACCATCTGAAAATGAGCTAAGGAGCTTTGACATGGGGGTGAGCCCCCTAGCGCTGATCCCAAATGCATGAAGGCAAAGAAAAGTGGATGCTGTGTGTGTTCCTTGCCTGTGTGTTTGTGCTTGTTTTTGACTTGGATATTGCATTAATGTTATTATTTTCACTTGCTTCTTGTTCAAATGTTTAACAATGTGTAATGCTAGGAGGCAACTGTGCTAAACTGGATGCAGCTGTGCTAAACTCGAGAAGTTCAGAATGGGGAAAATGGGGAAAATGAACAATCTGGTGTTCTGGAGGAGCTGGGGTACCACTGGCATGCTGCTTGCAACATCAGTATACTGCAAACAGCCCAGAAGGTTTCAAATAAAGTCAGAGGTAACATCGTGTATTGTATTTTATTATAATTGATATCCTTAATATGACCAAGAAAGCAGATAACTTATTTTTATTTTTTATTTTAAAAATGTTCATATAGGCTTTAAAAAGAAACAGGAACACTTTACCCAGGGAAAAAGGACCCAAGTTATAAAAATAAATTGCAGACCTATTTGTTTGTCTCTTTCCAAACCAACACCCAATGAGCTCCTTTTACAGCAGAAGGCATGAAATGGGCATCTTAACAGTTCTTAAACACAATGTAACATTTTGGATATGAATAATTAAGTTCTCCTAAGTATGAATTTAAAAGATGCACTTCGATTTTGCTTTATGCCCCTTTCAGAACAATCCGTCCAACATTCACATATGTAAAAAGAAGAACATAATACCATTTAGGCTGTTCCAGGCTATAAACAGCCATAGCCAAAATTGCCTCTTTGGAACAGTCTCGAATACAATAAAATATCAATGAAATTGCCATGACAAATGATCATAGTTACAACCAATGCTGCTGTAGTAATCTGAGGTAGATCTGTTGGAATAGTAGCAGTGTTGTGACTGTTCAAGATCAGACATGACTCAAGTGATAGAAGAGTTGTGCATGAGTTTAATCGAATCAGAAACAATCTGCTAGGAATGTTTCCTGTGCAAGATGAAACAAAATGAACTGGATCTACATATGAGCAAAACTTGCACTCTTATATAAATCCTTTTCATTTCCCTGGGGCTGCACAAAATAATCCACAATATATTGTGACCTGTTTTGGAAGTCAAGCAGAAATCCCTTGGGGTTCATTTTCTTCCTTGACCCATGACCAGAACAATTGTGGGCTTTGGACATGTATTCTGGAAACTCAGAAAAGAATTTGTGGACACAAAAAGAAAGTACATTGTGTGCCCTTTTTCTGATTATTTGCCTTTCTTTGCATACTTTTAAACCACTGAGTCAAGAAAGATACTGAGCCACAACAGGAAAAGAAGTTGATCCACTTTGTTGAGAATTTTACTTAAGATTTCTTGGGGTTCATTTCTAAAGGCTTTCTTCTTAGAAACACTGAAGTGACACATCCACTTTATGATTATGTTTGCACATAAAATGATTGAGGCAACCTAATTAGAGGAATGCAGTAACCTTTCTACTGGCACAGTTTCAGTGATCTTAATTCCTGTTAACAAGAGACAGAATGTTGCAGGCTCATACATTTTTAGCATTTAGAACTCATGACATCATTTCATAGTCTATCAATAAACTAATGAAAAGGCAGGCTGCTTACCTGTAACTGTAGTTCTTCAAGTGGTCATCTGAACATTCAAACATGTGGGCACTGTATCTGTAGAGCACCTTACTTGGAAAATGCCTATAGCTAAGGAATTTTTGGCAGGAACTCCCCCCACTGTCTCATGCACCTTTCCCTATTGTATTTCCACCTATTCCCTCAGTTCACTGAAATTGCTAGTTGTAGCCTTGGTAGACACCAAAGCAGGGATGGTGGATGGTTCCGTAAATTAACAGACCACTCAAAGAACTTCAGTTACAGGTAAACAACTTGGTTTTCCTCTTTGTGGTCTCCATGCATCACACAAATGTGCAAGCAGCAAACTGACCTACTCGTGGCAGGTTGATGTCCCACTGCAGACCAGCAGACAAAACTGCACTGCCAAAGGAGCACTCCACCTTGACATGCACATAAAGTCTGCAACGGCTGATGAAAGTTGACATTTTTGACCAGGTGGCTGTTCTGAAGAGCTGAGAAGGGGAAATTCCTCTCTCAGGCGACACCTATAGCCTCAGCCTGGGTTAAGTGGGCTTGGACTGGAATGATCAAGGCCAGCCGACTTAATATGCTAACTTGATGGAATCGAACAACCCAGATGTAAATCTTTGCACTGACCCCGGAGGTCCATGCTGCCTGGCATCGTAACAAATAAGCAAGCGGAGAGTCTCACGAGAACACTTGTACCTTGCCCTGTAAAAAGCCAGCACCCACCAAACATCCGAAGTGTCTAGAGAAGACTCAGCTGGAGAAGCAGGAAATGGTAATCAAGCCAGAAGGACTGTGCCCTGTTTCAGAAGAAAATCAGACACAACTTCGGAAAGCAAGGTGACATCTGGATGGCATACCACTTTATCAAGATGGAATAGCAGCTGTGTCCATATATAAGGCACATTGTTTTCCCGACTGGAAAGCAGCAAAGCTACAGAGAGAGCCATTTTCTACAAATGGAGATGGAGATTTCATTTAGCAAGCTGTTCAAACAGCTTGGTGGCCAAATCTTTCAGGCTGGTTGACAAATCTCAACTCAGGACAGGGTGCCAAATTTGTTGCGTTAGATCCTGCACTCCTTCGAGAAACTTGTGGTTGAGCGGGAGAAGAAAGAGAGATCATCCACCAGAAGGAGTGAGGCTGAGACAGCTGCCAGATACATTTGCAGAGAAGGCTTCTGGTCTTTGTGAAACAGATAATAAGACCAGCAGGACTTGCGGTCAAAACTGCCAACTGTGGCAGATGCACAAGGCACTGCCTGCTCATGGATGTAAGATTTCAAAGTGGGTTTACAAACTGCATTAATTATACACCAGTGCAAGCAGAGAACTGGCACATGGGTTATTGGATCACTCAGGAGGTCATGTAAAGCATCTATGTGCCAAATTGTGCCCTGGCTGTAAGCAATCAGGCTTGGGACTGATGGATGTCAAAGGTATTCCTTTTGTTTGTTCAAGTAGCAAATGGTGGTGCTATTATCTGGAACTACTTGAATAAGAAAAAACCCAAGGCCCATTCTGAGCACCTGCAAGGCCTTTTCAACATCCAACCCCATTAGGTTCTGTTCCTGTACACATCCCTCATATTGTCAGTGTGTTGCAGTGGGCACCCCAGCCTGAGAGAGAGACACATTCATTCTAAGGACCCAAGATGTGGAAGGCTAGAGAATCTCCATGAACAAGTTTATTTTGTCCACCCATAATTCCATTTCCACATAAAGACCAAAGATATAGAGGTGAAGGCACATCAGAAAGATCAGCCTTGAGGACCCCTGCCCTCATAGAGTTGACCAGTAGCCAAATGTTGACATAAGCATAGACCTTCCCCCCGTGGACAAAAAAATGGGTTCTCGCCACCCCCATGGACTTGCTGCAGTGGCCAGACCAAAGGTCAGCACTGGAGGTAATGGTGACCCAGTGGTAATATGGAAAGAATTTAATATGTCTTTTAAATCTACCAGTATGAACCAGTCCCCACTGTGTAGTAGTGGGAATATCAATACCAATGTAACCATCCAGAATCTCTTGGGGGTGATGAAAGAGTTCACATCCTTGATAATCATGTTCTGATGGGATGTGCTCTATGGCCCCCTTCTCTACTTCTGTTTTCAGCATCCATGAAGGAACTGTGGTTCTGATGGTACTGAGGGGAGGGAGAGTGTCAAACTTGATCCTGTAACCCCTCTGGGTAGTAGAAAGGACTGAAGGATCCAATATGATGTTGATCCATCCAGGTAGAAAAAATGACAGATGAGTTCAGAAAACAGGTTTAAAGACAGAAGGCTGCAGAAGACACTGAGGAGTGTCAGAGACAGCATTTGTTATTTCAACCCCCCTTCCTTCCAGGGCTGTGCACTGACCTTTGAAGGTTGAAGATGCCAAAGCCGGCAGCAGATTCACCTCCTCACATGGACTTTTCCAAGGATAACCTGGAGCACCCGGCTTTCTTTGCATATGCTAAGCAACAGGCACGTACCTCCATTTGATCTCCTTCTCCAGGGCAAGCAAAAACAACTAACACAAACACTAAGCCACAAAGAGTGCTGGTCTAGGGGTGGGAGCAGACACGTGTGGTAAGAAGTGTGCCTTTAGGGTCGTAAGATCTCAGGCAATGGGGCCACCAGAGATCGGGAATATAAAACCAAATCAATAAAACGCAAAGAAATAGACAGAAATGATGACAGCAAAGCAAGGTAAGAGGTAGTAACACCTCAGCTGTTCGCCGCAGCTCATGGAGTAAGATTGCAGTTCTCAAGGAGGCTGGGAACAATGCTGGGACCTGATGGAGCAGATGGGTTCCTGCGTGGGACACATGCACTGCGATGGTGCTGCAGGGCTCCTGCCAGAAATTCCTCAGCTCTTCTTGCTTCCAGAAGAGTGCTCCACAAGGTTGCAGAGCTCCTATGTGCGATGTGTGGAGACCATGAAAAACTGTTTGATAGAAAATGCTGCTAACAAAAAGGACCTCAACTTGGCACCAAATAACATTATATGGGCAGGACAGTTAATCCCAATTAAGCATGGTTACACTCTGGGATAGGGAAAGTGGACTGTGTTTCAAACACTGTGTATGCTGTTAAAAACAATGCTGAAGCTGTACGCCATCCGCCAGGACCCTGTCCTTCCTTTGCAATGCCCAGGGAAGACCATCTGCAAAATCAGTGATGTCATTCCCCATACTCCACATGCCATCAAACAGACATGCATGCATTTGCCCCAGTTGTCTTCTCCACACACTTTGATGGTGCACCAGTTGCTGGAGAACTGGGGAGGGAGGGTGCAGCTGTACCCATGTCCTGCTTGTGGGCTCCCTTGGGTAGCTGACAGAATGCTAGGCCAGATGGACCCTTGGCTTGATTTCTTATGTTCATCACTGGACTGGCCAATGAATGGGGATGACCTCCTGGACAGGACACGGAACTGTTGGATTGGGCTCACATGACCCCCAAGCCGATGAGGCTTTAATGATGCGTCTGTTTCTCAGATTGTGGTCCGGCCTTATGAATAAGGTGCACTGCATACTACATTATTATATGAAAAGACTTTTCCCTGTATTTCCTCTGTATTCATGAATACCCTAGTATTTTGTTTTCCCCTTATTAAAATGTAAAGAAAATCAATACTTTTATTTGTTTTAATTTCCACCCAAGCTACATCTGATTGTCACATGGGCCAGAAGTTATCCCTCTTCATACCATTGCTCCCTAAAGGTGAATAATATATAAATATATTTGCTTTCTGAAAAAATGGTTGGTTTACCTTCCTAACTAGCATTTTGCATGCTGCTTATGCGGCTGCAAACATCACAGCTCAATCAACTCAATGAATGGCAGTAAAGTGACTGCTGCACTTTTAGCACCTGATCTGCTTCTGTCCCTGTGGTGTGCGGTGTGCTGTGGCTGGAAAAAAGGGGGGCAAAAATCCTCCACTTGGTTTGGGTTAGTGATGATGATGATATAGTCTCCTCACTTTGCCTACAGATCACAGATCTTTCCTTACTATCCTAAGCACCAGGTTTACTCTTTGAAGCAGCTCAGGGTGCATTTATGATATACAATGCCACAATATCATAAAAATGGAACTGAGAGAATTGTCTTGAGAAACCATTAGCTTTGAAGGAATGTCTAGACAACTGTGTCAACAAATGCAAATAATTTATGCTTCTCAGTTCCTTTCCAATGGATGGCCCCATGCTGAGTGTACACAAACTCAGAAGAAAAAGGCATGTCACAATACCATGAGCAGGCAGGGTTATGGAATCACATAAAAATTCAAGTTAAACTTGACTGGAACTTCAGAAATTTCTTTCCTGTACTCAGCCAGAAGAGAGTTGCCCTGTTTGTTTTAACCAGGGGTTAACATATGCATTTGTGAATGGTTAGTGCAATTCACGGAATAGCGCTCCCATGCAGTTCTCGTTAATTTCAGTAGAATCTGTGTGAGAAAAACACACGGTGGATCGTGTCCACTGATTCTGAGAATGTGCAATGATGGAAGCTCCAGTCTTTCACCGATAGAAGTATTTGCCCAGTAAGAAAAATAATTAAAAAAATCAAATGACCCTCAAATTGTGTGCAATCTCTTACAGTAACCAGACCGTTGATTTTGGAATCAATGCTTTCATCAAACATAGTTTAAGGCACTTCAGTAGGTACTTAGGTATTGTAAATATATATGTATCTATAAAAATAAAGTAAGTGCTGAAGCAACATTCACATATGCCCATCTTCTAAATTGTCTCTGTGTATGTACAAAATAGTACATATTTACATTCAATGGATCACTTCCGTTGTTATACTTTCACTGGCACCTTGGGCTGCTTTGTCAATTTCAATGCCTGAAAACATTAAATAGGAGCATCAGTGGGTTGCATTCATAAAAACACAACTAATCAACATAACATACTTATATATTTGATACGTTTATATCCAGCATTCTCTTCCAAGAACCCAAGGCAGATTACATGGTTTCCTTCCTCTCCATTTTAACCTCACTCAACTTGGTAAGGTAGGATAGGCTTGAGAATCAGTGACCTGTTTGTCTGAGTTTAATATTCCATGAAGCGTCGAGACTGCATGGGAATAAGTGAGTGCACTGCCTCCTACTCCTCTGCCACTTCCACTGTGAATCAGCTTTCCGAATGTTGGTCCCTGGGCTGTTTTGACATGTAAGCTCAGAGGCAAACAACCCAGAGATGTGCCCAAACATAGGGGTTGTTTCAGAAAGTGGAAGCAGGCGAGAGAGTGGAAGTCAGCTTGTTCAGTTGCTTTTGCTCACAAACAACCATGGGTTGTTTGATTGTGTGAAAGTCACCCAGTGAGCTTCAAGGTCATGTGGTGGGTTGAACCTGGATCTCCTCAGCCTCAGTTCAACACTCCAAATACTACCAGCAACAAGTAGCAAAGCAGTTGCTACTAAATGTTTCCCAAAGAAACACCAATCTTCTGCTCACACCTTTCTGCAGTTAGTTCCCCCCAGTCTTACTAGTTTCCTCCTCCACTGAAACAATCCTCAATTATCAGGAGCCAAAGAAGAATTTGGTTTTGTTTCAATCAATGTTTCATCACATCACTCCCTGGGCTCAATAGATGATTATTTCTTTATCTCACTTCCTCATACCTGGATATATGACACTGCCTTGTTTCTCTGCCACTAACTGACAGCATGCCCTACTCTCACGCCTGGTACTTCCAAACTGAATTCACACATCTGATATAGCATGGATGGTAAAGGCTGGCAGATTTTAGGTAGATCTGGAATCCACCTGTTGTAATTTCCCTGGGAAAAAGAAATTATGTATTATCATCTCCCATTAAGAATACTTTGGATTGGCATAACTGTTTTCCCTAGATAGAGGAAGAGAGAGTAGAACACAGGGTTCCAAAGCAGACAACGGCTTCCTGAGGGATGAGAAGGCTCCTTCTTGAAAACTTCAAAAGACAGGGGCACTGCTTTGTTCAAACACACTTTCCTTGAAGTAGACACCACTGTGATTAATCTTGTGTTGAGCATCCTCTTGTTTGTTTGATAGCTCGTGAGACCGAGTACCAGTAGGTTTTCATAACTCCTCATCTTTGGTCGCTGGGGTTTCAGGGCTAGTGCCAGTGTTGATTATGCTCTTGTATTCCAAATATAGCAAATCAAAAAGGATCATACTGTTAGTGTTGCTGACATTGCACAAGAGGAAACCAAGATTACGGTGCTTGCTAGTGTAATGGGGAAACCCAGGGTGCTAGCAAACACAACTGATCTTGTACATGCTTGGTTTCTACCTGCACAACATCAGTAGTATTAATAGTTTTGTCTGGACATAATTGGATTCTTCTCTTTGTACACAAATATTGGCTATTGATGATCAGCCATTGTTATTGTCTTACTGTGACAGAATTACTTTTGCTTTTGTTTACATGTAATAACTTTGTAAATTGCCCAGACAGCCTTTCTGGCCACTGGATGGTATAAAAATGAAATAAATAAATAAATATAAAAAGCTAGTTGTTCCTTTCAAGTTCTTTACACCTTCAAGTCAACACTGGGTATTAATGAAAAACTGTTACTTGCTCTGTGCCCCTATTAAAAGCTCCAAAGATTGTGGAATACAACTTATATTTTAATGCCAGTTGTTTGTTTTTAAAAACTATTTGGCATGAAAGATTCAACAGAAGTTAAAAACAAACTAACCAGTAAAGGAATGGATAATATTACCCATGTAAAAACTGTAATTTTTCTTTGTTAAGTTTGAGCATTAGCATGAATTGTATTTGATATTGAGAATGAAAATACAAGTATTTCAGATTCTGTTTGGATCCTCTTTACTTTGGTGTGTTGCAAATTCTATTGCACTACTTGTGAAGTAGAAACACCCTTTTTTCAAGGAACCTCTAAATATTTAAATTCTATTTCATGAAGAGATCACATCTTGGTATCATAATTAAAGCAAAGATGTCAGTGGAACTGAATACAGTGACTGGATAACAGTTTTCCACCATGAGAGAAGTGCCAAAGTGAAGCCAAGGGATTGATAGAAAATAAACATCAAGGTGAAGATGACATGTTTACTTTCAAAGCAGGGGACCATTATCCAGGCACAACATCAAAATCCATTGTAATTATTGCTCCTGAACAAAAACTACCTTCCTGATTTACAAAAATAATAATACTGTCACATAATTAGAATAATATTGTTTTTGGAAAAATAACCCAGAAGACCAGGAGAAGAACATTTGTATGGGAAAATGACAAATGATCAAAATAAGCCTGCCAGGCAGTGTAGACTGATTAATTCAGAGACCGAATTGGAGGCCTATCATGGGCACATCCAGAGAAGGCAGAATCCCCACTCGCTGAGGAGAACATAAAGCAGTCCTCATCTGGGCTTTTGAGAGCTTCCTGGGCACAAATGCATGGGTGGAAGAAATACCAGGAGGGGAAGGTTCTTGCTAGGCAGATGATCTGGCTAACAATAGCTCAGTTGCAAAGCTGTGTTTCTGAAAGTATTTCTGGTGCTGCAAACTAAGTCGCTGGATCATCAAATCACACATCTATAACTCACATTGCTTATTTCAGTCTTTTCTGGCCTCATGAAATCTAGGCTGAGGTAAAGCAGCCATTTCATTCCTCTGATTCCTTTGGCGAAGAACACTCTCTTCTGGATTTATGCCTATGTTAAGCTTTGCAGAGTAAATAAAAGGAGAAATGTGCCATGATGCTATTCACAGGCCCTATGCAGTGATGTGCTCTTTCCATGCATATGAGCGCAAGCCTGATATTCTGCTCTGACATCAGCATGGTCTTAGACCCAGTTCTGACAGTGTTAGCTGAGAAATCTCTGTAGTAATACAGTAATCAAGAGTTCTCCTAAGCCATGCTAATTCTGTTTTTGTGTACCTTCTGAATATTCCCAGTTTTAGCACTAAAGTAGAATTATCTACCTACCTACCAATCTATAATGAACATAATTTCTTACCTTTTGTCTAGAAATCATCCAAGATTTTATTGTTGGTACCAGCACACTGCCAAGAAGGATCTGAGCCGGGTGATAGATAAGTAAAGGGACTGAAATTAAAGATAGGTGCTCATAGCCTTCAAATACTATCTTCAGCATTGGTATTCCTGTAGGCAGAAACATACTTAAGTTGAATAATGTTTCGATGCATTGTCTGTGTTAAGACTAATAGGACAGCATTCTATCTTTTTAATATTCCACTGAGATTTCAAAACAGAAGAAAAAATAGAAGACTCCCCCCAAATACACGCACACACATTTCAGAAAGGCTCAAGAACAGAAGCATCTAGTAAGTAGCTGGAGAACATGAGTTCAAAATAATTTCACAGTGAGGAAAAGCGGAGACTGAGAATATCATGGAGACTCTAGGCACAAATTCACTGATTTGAAAGCTGCATTCTTTGAGGCTTAATGCAAATTGGTACCCTGCTAGAGGGCATTTGTATAGATATCGGGGTGACTTAAATCTCCCTCTTGCTTTTTTATCTGTGTGCCAAGCTGCTTATCTGCTCCCTCATTCATGGTTCTGCTTGAGGCACAGGTGACAGAATGTAGACTAAGATTTACTGGAAGATTTCTGGGTGATTTGTAGTAGATCACCAAAGATTTCTCATTCATAACTGATTTAACAGCAGCAACAAAAATGTCCTCTCTTCTAAATTAAATTAGGCTGCTGACACAGAAGAAAGCTGTGGGTGGATAGGAAACAGAAGTGGTTTTTGATGTGTGAACTAAGTGTAAGCTCAGTTCTGCTGCTGAGAACGAATTCCATTGTTCAAAAATCCTCATTTCTTTGTTCTAAAGGGGATGCCTTCCCTCTGGTCCCCTGTATGTGCTTTTGCATCTGACTGGCTCCAGTTGGAGTTAAAAAACCCAAAGTAGATCTCAAAAGTCTGAAGTATGTTCAAGGCTTGCCTTACAGCAGTGTAATATTACTGCTCTGTCTACTGTGAAAGGGTCAGTCTAGATAGAATACACACTTGTAACTTGGAATGGAAAAGGAAGGCTTCTTATTTTGTCCAGCACATTTCAGACAGCAAAAAAACAAAAAAACAAAACTGACTGAAGATCTTACCAAGTAGGAGATTGGGATTGAATAAGGTCTTGAAGACACTACCAGGGGAAATATTATTTTGGAGAACTCCCAGAACAAGGTATTTTTAAGTTAACAGGGCAGCTTCCCTGAGGCCATCACGAATTTTCTGGTACTTTGCTTCCCACTTCCCCAGGAGTAAGACCCAATGAATTAATGTAGACATGCATAAGATTACAGTGTTCGAGAAAATGTAAAAAAATTACAGTTACAGTAGACATATGTTTGCCACTAGCGAAACAAGGGGAAGAAGTTTTTTCAACTGTTTATAGTCTTCATGTTTATGCTACTTTCAGTTATCTCCATAAAACATTCTTAGCTTTCTGAGGGAGGTAATCAATTTAGATGGTTAAAAATGTTGAGAGTCTTCAATCAGTCCTTCCAATAAAATAATGCATTATGCAAATACTTTCCTGAATGATTGTTCAATGTAGTAAGAGTTGTCGTTACCCACTACAGTTGCTTAATGTTTCCTTAATTTCAGAAAGCAATTTTAACAAAATCTAAGAAGAAAAACCACTTGAAAACAAGTATCAACTGACATGCTTATAAGCAAAAATTCCAAAATGCAAAAAGGTTAAATCCTGTGCTTCCGAAATGGGGAAAAACAAAATATTGTTTTAGGAAACAAACACATTTTTCAGGCTCTTCTGCTTTTTCTGTTTTTCACCCAAGGGGGGATACTGCATTCCTTGAACAACGTTTTCATGCCAACAAGGGAAAAAGTCCTTCATAAGTCCCAGGCCACTCTCAATATTTCTGTCTGCAGCATTTGAGAGAGCAACTTCGAAAAGAAGCCGTGATTCAAGCTACAGTGACAGCAGCAGGTGCCGCTCTAACAAAAATAGTAAAGCACAGTAGATGAATTTAAATCTTTAAGATAGGTAGCAAAAAATGAAGGTGCTAAGCTAAAAGGATCTGGTTATCTTTATTTTGATCTGCGCACTCCAGTTTCTCTCATCACTTATAAGTACATAAATTCTGATGTAATGAAATGTGATAGGTACATCAACTTTAAATCTGTTCAGTATAAATTTGCACAGTATCTCAGCAGATGTAGTTTTTTTAAAAATAAAAACAAACAGCAAGTGCAGCTAGACTCTCAAGTATTGTCATAAGTTCAGAATAGGTTTATATGTTTTTACAGAATTTCAGAAAATGGTTCACATTGTTCCATTAGATTAGCTATGTATGCACTGTTTCCTGGGTGCTTTCTCATGTCACCCTAACCCCACCCTTGGAACAAGCCGTGGTGGGTTGGTTCTTAAGCAAACAAACCATGGTGAGCCCAACTGACAATCAGGCTGACTGTAGGTTGCTCCTTCCCAGGTATACCAAGTTTTCTACCTGCCATGATCATGAGCTGTCTTTGGTTCGCTGCAGCTTCCCTGTTCCCTTTCTTGTTTGTTTCCCTGGAGGTTATGTTGACTGTTGTTTTGACAGCCACTAGCAGCCCCTTTGAAGTGTCTAAGCAGTACTTTGGAGGGTCTGTCCATGGCTGTCAGAACCTTTAAAAAAAGTTTTTTTGTGAGCGCACACACATGCACAAAAAGCAGTTTAAAAAGCCTTTCTGCCAAACTTGCACAACTGTGAAACTTCATAGCTAAGTCAGCAAGTGGACCTCAAGCCTTGGCTGAGGCAGTGTCCAAGGGTGCCTGTTCCCAAGAAGCAGCAAGTATTCTGGATTGCCCCCCTGGTTGGTTTCTCTTGACAGCTTCACAAGATCATGTGTTTGGGGACTGATATCCTGCTCATGGCAATAGCCTCATCTCTCTCCCTGCAAGGTACTTCACATCTTTCTGAATGGGATATATACAGCCACATGTCCCAATTAAAAGAAAAAAAAATACACCTATTGCCCTGTTAACACACACTTTTAAAGGACTCAAAGTTTTGGCAGCTAATTATCAAAGCTGTCAAAACTTTCCCTAGAAAAAGAAGAGGGTGCCTTTTTGCACATTCTTATATATTGAACGCCACCCTCATTTATTATAAGCCGTCCCGAGACGTTTGTAGTGGACGGGTTAGAAAAGCTGTTAATAAATAAATAAATAAGCAAGCAAGCTCCTAGTACAGTGCCAGCATGCACCTCCTGGACGTTGTGGTGGTTTCAAACGGCTGCAGTTGCATAAGAGAGGTTCAAAGTACTATTTGCACAATCTGTTTCTAAAGAGTGTAACTATGATAACGATGGACAGTGCCTCCAAGGCACCACTCAAGCACTCTGAAGGGGCTTTCGGAGTCAAACCAGAACTCATGAAAACTTGCCTTTATGGTGGGAAGGATTGCCAAGGATTCTCCCTACTCACCATGGAGTTGGTCACTGAAGTGCAGACAACAATATGTTGTGGACACAATAACATCAACAAAAGTCAATAGGTTGCTGAGGGTTTTGCTGCCTGTGAACAAGCCACCTTGTGGAAATTGTTCTGCGCGTCCACAACATGACTACCTGGTATGAATAGCAACCCACAATGGGTTGCTGCGCTGTACAAACCTGGTCATTATGTATGCTGCTGTCAGCTTTTTAAGGAGAATATAGTTAAGAGTGCTTATTCAAGCCAGATTTCCAATAAAAGTAGTGTCATCTGAACAGTCAGTAGAATGCACATGTAACAAATGAAAAAGTTCTATTACACTTCAATAACTTTGCAGCAGCTGTTCATGGACTAAGGAGAAAACAAATGTGACAAAATGCAAGAACTTGCAGGTAAGTTTGGAACAATCCCCTTTCCTTTCCTCTCCTGCAGAGAGAGCCTGGAAGGAGACAGAGAAATATTATGTTCTGTAGGGACTTGAAGATGGACACCCCCAACTAGATAACATCTTCCGTGTGCTTGGGAAGGGGAAACAGAAGGGGAGTGTTCTGATCACCAATCCTGCTTGGGCACAGCTATCCAACAGCTCTTTTTGGGAGCAGGGGAGAGAGATGTCCCTTGCATTCAGGTGTGCTTCCAAACTTTCTGCAGCTACACATACTTGCTTTGGAATATACATGCTTAGGTTCACCCTAAGGGTCATACTACACTCTGTGCAAAACATTTAGGCAAGGCTTATCTTTTTTCTTCTGTTGTAGTGTAAGTGTACTTGCCCTTATCTCCTTTATCCCATTTGCTTCCCCAAATTCTCTGCTCCATTGAGGCAAATGGAGATTTTTTTCCTAAGAGAGAGAAATTTCAGGAAGCAACTGGTGGGGAAGATTTCATCCTCCCCTCCTGGAATACAGTGGTCCTGATATGAACTGGAGCCATGAGCACCTGGACTGGAATAAAATAAAAGGCAAACTTCAGCTGGGCAATTAGGATACTGTGCAGTTTGGCCTATAGTTCTCTTCATCATCTCCAATCCTATGTTTACCTAAAAGTTTACCTTGGAGTTCAGTGGCATTTACTCCTTGGCAAGTATGCTTAAAATTGCAGCTGTTGCATGCAAGAGCTGTACCATCCTTTGTCACAACAACCTGTGGAAGCTGGCCATGCAATACTCTCATTCTCTAATAAAGGCAAGAGCTAGGGAGTGCTGGAGGCCAACGTGAGCACCTGTGGTTGCACCAAGATTGGAACTCTTCTAACTTAGGTTCAGTACAATATCCACCGGGTCAATGTGACACTGGGATAAAATAGGCACCACAAAAAAATCAATCCTGAGAAATAACATACAGAAGGAACAAACAAAAGTATGAAATTATCCCTTTGGGAGCAGCCTTTGTTAACACTGGTTAAGTAACGTGCAATATTAGAGTCCTAAGTCCTTTTTGGTGATGTCAAATGCTTCTGATTTTAACACATACAGCTACAATGGGTTAAGGTGCCATGAAAACCAGCATTCTTTGCCATTGTCATTTGAAGCTATTTCTTCTGTAGGCTGCATTTGGTTAGTGCATGTAAGGGACGTGCATATCGATGCCTGGGAATTTAGGGGCAGCAGAACAGATCAGACACAGTTTAAGAAAAAAGAAAACATTGTCTAGTGTCCTGATTCTGCCTCAAGGTCTTAACTTGGACAACTCTAGAACAAAGAAGGCTACTCTTTAAAACTAGAAGTCAACTCAAGCATAAGTATCTATTGCAATGATGGCACCCACATAACCTCACACATCCTTTATGGTTTCTCTTGCCTCTTTATGTCTCTATATTTTTACATTTAAGCAATGTAAAAAATAGCACACTGCACTTCATTTCGTTAGTTGTAAAATACATATTTTTAAAAAAAACATTGCAAGAGTTTGACAATATTTTCAAGGAAGTTTAAATATGGGTCTCTTTGCATCCTGCCATCAATGCAGCCCTAGAAATGAAGCAAATAAATTTTAATGCTCCAAGGTACAGATTCTGTGTCACCATGGTTGACAGGATCCAAGCAAGCTCGAGGAGATGCCATTTGACTTTATGAAAGTGAGCACTCTTGCACGCATTTACAATTTTACAGGGACTTTAAGCTGTCATGCTGAAAAATGTTTATAAAACATTAATCAAAAATGCCTCTTTAATACAATGCATTGTCTGAAAGATGATAGAAGGCACATATTGTAAATGGATTCTTTTTTCTGACTGAAGTAATTTCTACCAAAAGCATTTCCCCATTGCTGTGCAAGAACACGGTGAGGATAGATAAAGAGCACTTTCTCAGCACATTACTACCTGATTCAAACACTTGGGAAATCACTAATGTACAGCACACCATATTTCCATGTCACACATGACACATTTGTCTAAAATTACCCAACAGGGTTTGACATCGCAGCCTATTCCATCGCCGAGCTTTCAACTGACATCTGCCAAGCAAGAAGTTCAAGTAAGAGCTTTCTTTCTCTAACAGGGAACCAAGAGTTCTCTTTTATCTTATACCCATGATAGAAAGGGTAAAACAGTAAGAACTTAAGTTTGAGTTCATTCTCCATCAGTTTTAATATGGTTATTTTATGCTCCCTGAATTTCCATGCTGTCTTCAGAGTCACATTTGTCACTTGCCATTTCCATTGCTATGATTTGAGAAACTTCTTTTTGTTGCTGCCGAAATATTGGCTATCTGTCACATATATAGCGCATTCTACAAATTATTACTAGGTGTCATTATTACTTACTCTAGAATTTAAATTTATTTTCCCTAAGCAGATGAGTATCAACAATTTATCTCAGAATAAAGTCTTATATTATTGAATCACAGTCCAAATCACACAATTATATTTTACTTAAAGATATATACTTGGCTGAATAAGAGCCTGTGATTTTTTTTTTTTTGATCCCTTCAAAATAATAACACCAGGTGTGCAGAAAAAGGAATGTAATTCACAGAAGGCAGCCTTCTAGTTACTTCCCTGCTGCCTCTTGCAATACCCCTCACTAGAAAATATGTTCACTGGACATTTATGAAAGTATAATCCAAGGCTTAAAGCAGTGAAAAGTGTCTTTTCTACATTCAGGCCTGTACCTGATTGTAATGACCCATGAAACATTTTTGAAAACTGGAAGAAAAACGAAACTCAAAATAGAAATCAGAGCACAGGGTCTTGACTATGCTGATTTGTTTTACATTCATGTGCAGCAAAGGAAAGCAAACTAGTGCTCCACAGCAAAGTGCTGCTGAGCATCTGAGCCACATGAGAGCTGGTTTGGCTGTTGAATTGGCTTAGTGACGTGCCTTTGCCCAGAGCTGTGCTGATGCTGAGCTTGTCCACTGCTACTCCATCCCCAGTATAACAGACAAATCAGTGTACGTCCTCCCGATGTCTGGGCAGACACGTCCCTGAATATGCAGCATAACCACACTGAAATGTAATAGTAGAACTTCTAGTTTCCCTGAACTGACTTGGATTGGCTTTGGACATTGCAAGAAGAACAGGAAGCTCAAACATTTGGGAGCTCTTGGTGTTATTGTTTTTAAATTGGATCTGAGGTGGAAAGTTTGTATTTGCCCTTGTGGTGAGATGCTCAATCTGTATTTGCTTTTGGAGTCTGTGCCTCAAGATGTGGGGGGAAAACAAAAGAAATTCAATTTGGAAGCTACTGACAAATGTACCTGAATGTGAAAAATTTAGAGGCTGATGATGAGGAAGGTTGGAGATGATGTCACATGTGCCAGAAGATCCAGAAAATAATCTTTTGATAATCCTAACTTAATTTCGGGTTATTTAACCAACTCAGGAATTGGCCATATATTGCAAACTGAGTTTATATAGTTCCAGATAATAATTGTCTTGATTAAAAATATTGAACAAGTCTTCTGGCACCTTTTGAGGTTTAGCAAATTTATTTTGGATCTGTGGGCATTACAACTCATTTCATCAGAGACAACAAAGAGTCCAGAACCTTGTGAAAACTTATGCCACAATAAATTTGCTAAGCTTTAAAGTATACAGGGATTTGCTGCAAGAGACTAAGATGGCTACCTGTTTTTGTCATGTACATTATCCTTGACACCTTGTTACATTTGCTGTAGAGTCAGGCAGATGTGGCTATAAGCTATAACCAGGGGGATATAAGAGGCAAAATGTGCTCCCTCATCAAAAGCCTCTGGCAAATCATTGAGCAGGGGAGCTCTTCATACAGCTGCCTAACATCACAATTGAAGTAACTGTCACTGCACATCTAGCTGATACCTATTCAATCCCTTGTGCTGCTCTCATGATGACGATGGCTACACTAGAGCAGCAGAGAAGCACCCGTGGTGCCAGAGTCCAGTCGTGCCTGTTACAGGCTCGAATGCCTATCTCTGAAAATATTTTCAAACAAATGATTTGTATATGCTGCTGGCATTTGAGCCCGCTCTGACTTATGACTGCTCCCAGTGATGGGTTGACAAAGTGTTTCACAAGAGATAAGGAAGAGTCAAATTCTGTCGGAATCTGCAAATGCTGGCATTTCAAGAGACAGTATTCATAATCTAAAATAAATAAATACATAAATACTCTTAATATAGTTAGGAAGCAACATGGCAAACTCCTTTAAGAGTATTTCCATCAATACTTACTAGTAGAATAACAAACAAGGGAATGCATCAAACCTCATCAATAGTCCTATAACTATTAATGAGAGTGTTTGTCCTCTCTTGATGCCTGTAAGGTATGCCATATACAATTACGTTTGATCAGAATTATTATTTGGGAGGAATCAGAGGGAACAAAGATTATTTGGGCTACAAGCTGCTAGATGGAACTCTGCCAAATGAGCTTCGCTTTTGGTAACCAAGTAGTCTAAGATAAATATTTCCTCAGTGCATCTGATTGCAAAGGTCAATATAGAATGTTTCCAAAAACATTTGCTCACTGCTCCTGAATATGTCTAGATATGCCATGGTATACAAATCTTGCAAACTAATAAATACATTTGGAATCTATAACAATAAATGCAGTTGTCTATTTGTTAGTGCCATGGCTATGACACCCAGATACCTTTAACCTGATAGACATACTAAGGGGACCAGAAGCCACTTGCAGTTATATGGCTTTTAAAACAAATTAATTTTAATCAATATCAACCTGTTTGAGTTTGAAACTATCTTCAGATATTAGGCGAGGGGCTTTCTGAACTAAGCATACAGCTTTGCAGTTGATTAGGGAGGTATGAGAATTCAATTGGAAGATGAATGGATTATTCTGGTTTATTCTCGTGGATTTTGTTCTGCTCCCCTTTTGTTCTGGAGTCAGTAGCATACAGAGCATTTGGCAAAGCAAGATTACTTACAGCCATTTCATGAATGATGATGAAGGGCAAAGGTAAAATAATAGTAAGGCAAAGGAAGAAGCCATTTGGGTAATTCAAAAACAACAAAAAAGAAAATTAATAAAATGCATGCAATAAAAGCAGCACAAACTCTCCCTCTTGCCTTTATGTTTGAGCAAACTTCTACTTCACTTGCTTTGCAGGCTCTAAAACTGCACAAATTTACTGGCTATACAGGAGAACTTTGCACAACAGCTGTAACTGCTCTGAGAAGGAACTGCAGAGAGAGAGGGAGAGAGGGAGAGAGAAGGCGACATAACTTCCCTTTTTGAATTTGCTGGAGACTTGGCCAAATTTTGGAAGGGAAGAAAGCACTGACAAGTGTAAGCACTATGTTGTGAGCTGCCCAGAGAGCCTATGTCTAATGAGGCAACATAGCAGTCCAATCAATCAATCAATCAATCAGCCCAGCATTTAAGAGCAAAAGGATTACACTGTCAAGTAGGAGATAATGTCCTGATCCCTCTTTGGTTCACTCTGTTTCCCTTTTTTTGACACTTCTAAATTGCAAAAACAGGCCCCTTCTTTAACTTACTGTTATTCTCCCTCTCCTCCCACATCCTTTGCCATCAGGTTTGAATTTATTTACATGCAGTGTTATCTTATCTGATAAATGAAATATTGAAGGATATTGACAACAGTACACATATCAGACAGCAGAATCTGTGCTGTTGCAAACTTATGAAACTATGGGGGGAATTATAAATAAAACAATAACAATGGCCCTGTTTGTGCAAATTTCAAGACCCCCCCATGCAATTAGCATTTATGCAAGTAGGGAGACTTGAAAAAAAAATGCAAAGGAACATTTCTAGAATCAGAAGGAAAAAACTGCATCACCTGCTTCTCACCAGAGCAAAAACACTGAGGAATCCCCTTGGGCTCAAACAACATGAAATTCCTAGTGAGTTGCACATTACTGTCCTTAGCACAGTTTGAAGCGTGTTTAGTTTAAAATAGTTGCACCCCTTGATGACTTTAAGCCAATAAAGTGGCATATAAATGCAACAAGTACAAAAATAAATCTTAAATAAAATCAGTCTCCTTCTGTGAGGCAGCCCCCTTAGGGGAATGGCAGATTTTTCCTTCAAGGGTGTATACCATGGCAGGGGCTATAACTAGGAGTGCTACTGCATGGCTTCATTAAGAAGGTAGGAAGAAGATGTCCAACTTTGATAGTTGTGAAACTTTATTTGAAGGCTGATTTGCCATATCAAACTAAGGGCTATTCCAAACAATGCTAAGCTAGGTCCATTTGCAAGTAGCATAAAAAACCTGAAATATTTGTCTGCAACTAAAACTACTGCCCTAACCTGATGCCCTCTGCTATACCTCCCAGTATATCTGACCTCTGATCATGCTTACTGGGGCTGATGGGAGCTGAAGTTCAAACAGACTAGGCTAGACTTGGCTGAACTATGCACTATCTGGAAACAAGGTATGGTCATTTTAAACATTTTCCATTTCTCCTTTGTAACATGCAGTGAAACATTCCCTCCATTCTCCTGCAATCACAACTGTTCCTACAGAACTAATGCAGACTGGTACTGGGGAAAATGCCCAATGCAATGATAAAAAAGTTTTATTAACATTACAGGGGAAGAAAGCTCAGTATAAGGAATTCTGGAATGATTAGGAGATTTGAATTTCTCATTTCAGTCTTGGGATAAAGTTTTGTGAAAGATCGTAACACATCCCAATGGGGCTACTTTAAAAGCCCTGTAGTTAATCTTGGGCTCAAAATTATTATTTTGAGAGAATACCTCTATGAGAAAGAGACAATTGTATCTCTCCCAACTCCCCTCCAACTCACCACCAAAACCCTGGAGAATATAAGTCAGGAAAAGGGGAAAAAGGAAAAGCTATTTTGGCAGTAATTTTTGTTTCTTCTGTTAGTGAAAGAAGAAATGTCTTTTTCAAGAAACAGAACAGGTTTTCTTCCACTGTCTTTCCTTCACCAAACCTTTTAATAGGAGAGTCATGATTGTCTCTTGCCCATAGAGAAGTTCTCTAGAAGTCATGATTTTGAATCTTAGATTAACTGCAAGGCTATAACACACTGGGAAAACAAGGGCTTCAGACACTGTCCTAAACCCACCAGTGCCAACTAACACAGACTGTCAAATCCTTCCGGTCACTTCACTGCTTTACAAAGTCAACATTACTGCAACCTCCTCTCACTTCTCCTGAAAATCTCCCTGTGCTGCTTTCTTTTCTCTTTTTTAAATAAACAGAAATATGGAAAAGTTGGAAAGAATTGACTTCTTCCTGTTCTTTGCAGTTGCACAGCCTGGAAATTATGTTTAATGGATGGCCTGGGCAATCTCTCCAGATGCTAACTATGAAACATTTACGGCCAACATCTGAAAACACTTGCCTTAGATTCGAAAACACCTACACCTGTCTGACTGTGTTGTATCACAATTAGTTAACAGAGAATTAAAAAAAAATGAATTGAGCCACGATGAGAAAACCCACGCAGGCCCTAAGTTGGGACCACAGTACATGCACCACAGAGTGGCAGGTGATCATGGTTTAGTACTGCTTTGTCTGTGACTGTCTTAGTTAATATTAAGTGACTTCCCACAGAGGCAGTGGCCTCACGTCTTCCTCAAGCATGACTCTTGCTTCTTCATGCCGAGCAAAGTTATACCATTAAGTTAAGGTGTACGTGCAGAACCTTCAGCTTGTCCTGGGTCCTGCTTCAGTTTGCATGGCTTCTTGCAGGTTCCCATAGCTCCTTCCTGGCAACCCATTCACTTGACACCCACTTGCCTTTGACTGCAGCTTGGTTCTGTATGAGAATCCTCAGAAAGACTGCAACTGGTATTCCACCCGTTCCTTGTTCTTTTTCTTTGCAATGTTTTGACTTGCTTCCACATTTGGGTACCCATGGGCCACTTCTTGATCTTCAGGGTATGGCTGGCTGGGATATGCTGTGAGTGTTTGTCTGCAGGGCTCTTGTACTATCCACCGGGCTCTTCAACATTTACATGAAACCACTGAGAAAGGTCATCAGGAGGTTTGGGCTGAGGTATCAGCAATACGCTGACGACACTTGGCTTTACCTCTCATTTACATGGGATCCAGACAAGACAATCTCCGTGCTGAACTAGTGTCTGAGTTCAGTAATGGACTGGATGAGGGCCCATAAACTGATCCAGGCATGATGGAAGTGCTGTTGGTTAATGATCCATCTGATGGATTAGATGGGCATTGTCCTATCCTGGAGGAGCTTGCATTTCCCCTAAAGGACAGGGTCTGCAACTTGGGAGTACTCCTAGACCCAAAACTTCCATTGGAGTCTCAAGTGGACTTAGTGGCCAGGAGTGTCTTTTTCCAGCTGTGGTGAACATGACAAATACGGTCTTATCTGGACAGACAGAGCCTGACCAGTTACTCATGTGCTGGAAACATTCTGACTGGATTATTGTAATGCCTTCTACATAGGGCTGCCTTTAAAGATGGTCCAGAGACTTCAACTGGTCCAAAATGGGGTTGTGCATCTGGTGTTGGGCGTCAGTTTGCATGCCTGCATTAACACCTATTTTATTTGTTGCCAGTTGAAGCTCAGGCCCAATTTAAAGTGCTTGTTTTAACATACAAAGTCCTAAATGGCTTGGAACTTGGTTACTTGAAGGATCACCTTTTCTAATATACCCCTACCTGCCCACTGAAATCTGGGAATAAAGTCCTTCTCAGAGAGCCATCCCTAAAGGAAGCAAAAGGATGCATTTAGAAGAAGGGCTGTCATGGTGGCTGCCCCTGACCTTAGGAACAAGCTTCCTAAAGAGGTCTGCCTGGCACCATTTCTGCTTTCATTTTGGTGCCAGGCAAAAGTCATCCTCTTCTGCAAATTTTTTGAGACCTAATTTTAATACCTGATTATGAGTGCTCACTCTGCTCTAGCAGATTTCCTCCCCTCTTCCCCCTGTATTGTAATGTTGGCTTGTATCTGGATATTATTATGAGCTTAGAGTCCTGTTGGACTATTGAGCAGCATATAAAGTTGAAAATAGATAAATAAAATACAATAAACAACATTGGAGGGCACCAGGTTGGGGAAGGCTGATCTAGGGATTGCTTTTATTGGCTCAGGATACATTAGAGCACACATGGAATCACGTGAGAAATGTTGATCCAACAATTAAGGGATTGCTTGAACTTTACTTTGGCAAAAGAGGCTGACTTCTTACAACTCTTATTTAAAAGTTCTTTTAGACAAAAGCAGTGGAATAGTTGCTCTGTGGAGCACAGCTTTGGCTTACTCTGGATTTCCAAAGGATTAAAGTCAGTATTTGGGAATGATACTCCAGCTACCTTGATGGATGTTATCTTCTTTGTTTTGAGCCAAAGCTAAGTTAGTAACTAGATGAACGTGTGCTGGATTATGCTAGGCATTAAGCATTGATTTATCATTGGGCATTGATTGTATTAAGTCAGTCACTAAGTTGATAAGTGTGATAGGATTTTTGTCTGATTTGTTTTCAGGTAGAAAAGAAAGTCTTAGATTTGGAGAGGCAACATATGTTGTATTTAAATGTTCATGACCTTGATGGAGATTAATAGCAAAAAATGTCCTCTTCCTAACTGAAACTGGATGTTAGAAGCTCCCTTCTACCACATATAACAACATGTTATATATCTGTTATACTCAAAAGTGCTGAAGATCTCCTTGGTAAATTTTAATAGTTCTCCTCTGCAGTCATGTTACAATAGATGCAGTTATGTTATGCAGAAAGATTCCCAGGGTGTTCAAGAATAGTTGCAACTTTGTGTATTAAAACTGAATGCCTGGAAGCACATATGATTCATTGCAAGTAGCATTTAAAACAATGTTTTTTACAGATGAGCAAAATCTGGTTTTAGCCCTTTTAGAAATGAGTGGAATATTTTGGTGCTGTATTGTACAAGATAGATCTAAGATATATTAAAAGGTGGGACATACAACAAAAACCTTGGCAATGGCATTTGGCTAAGCAATAAAGATTTTATCTATTACCTTACAGACTTCAGAAGGACCCACTCAGGGGTTATAAAATAAGTTCGGCGCTCAAGTCTTATTGCAATCACTGACAGAATTTACAAAAAAGACATCTGTTTTAGAAACAGGCAAAGGAAGACCTCATCAATTTACTTTTCATTGGATACAACTGTCATCTGTTGCAAAAATGACCTCAGAAAATGCATATGCCTCTTTTGCTCTAAATGTAATTTAATATGTAATCAATACATTGCAAATGGGCTTACAATGTCCTAGAACTCCGAGCATTCCCTAACCAGTATGACTAGCTGGGGAATATTGGGAATTGTAGGATTTATTTTTTTTCTGTCTAAGCATCATAGAATTGTACCCTTACTGTTAACCTTTCCTCAGAGACTAAAACATGATAAAAATCAAAGTTTAATATAAGCAAAAACTCTTCCCATCTGCTAATAAACTAAATATGCCAAATGTTTCAGATAGGTTTTATGTTGCTAGTCATACCAAATGTTTAGCCTACTTCAAATTGTAAACACAAGTACAAATACTGAACTGAAGTTTTTACTTCTGCGTGTGTAACCTCACAGGGTTGTTTTAAGGATAAAATGGAGAAGAGGAGGATTATGTAAACCACCTTGAGTTTCTTACAAGAAAAAAAAGGACAGGATATAAATAGAATAAACAAAACTTAGTGCATATATGCTTTGAGACATTAGGAAATGATCCATTCAGAGTTAATTCACTGGGCAATAATCCTTTAAGCAATAAAAGAATCTTGTAGCATCAGCCTTGCTGAAGAAATTGCTCTATCTCCATTCTATAAATGCAATCCAGAACAGACACCACTTTCTGTGGGGTGGCTCTGTGGTACTTCCACAGACATGAAAGAGATTTCAGAAGTGGCTCATGGATGGCTATGAAAGGCCTATTTGACACACAGCTGGGTGGTCAAAATGGGTTTAACCCTGACTGTATACTTGATATACAGCAGCAGTCAGTACAAGACCCTTAAGAAATGACAGAACTGCTTACAGATTGTTGCATGCCCACTACTTCTCTGGGGTACATGTAAAAATCATAGCTGTACGTGGATAACAGCTCTAATTCAGCAATGGAGATCCACCAGTGAAAGGAGCCTTCATTGCATGTGGACAATGTGGGCATGAATAGACATTGTGCATTGCATTCACATCTGCACTTCTGTGCTCACCCAGGCTTGAACAAATTGGCTGGAAACTTCTTTGCTGGGGATGCGTCTCTCCATCCAGAGGAGCCAGCTGTTGTTTGTGACTTGGGGATGTATAACTGAGTCCAATTTTTATTTTGACAGTTAGGATAGCTGTGCACTACCTTAACTCTATACTGTAAATTTTCTTTGATGCTCATTTAATCAAATCACTTAAAAACAAAAGTTCACCTCTTCAGATTCACATTTTATCCCCCTCATTCTGGAACAAGCATGTTTTGTGGCAAACAAAGATTATATGCAGTGGTTATACGCAGAACAGCTCACACAGATACAATGCTGGGAGTCTGCAAAAAAAATTGAAGTGGTTTCAAATGTAGCCAAATGGGGTGGAATGATTTTAGGTCCACCTGAAAAGAAGTTGGTTCCCCTATCTGCCCCCACTTGGAATGCTATATAAATGATGTCCTCAAACACTCGACACTATGTATAGATACAACTATAGTCTACACAAGCTTGGAAACTTGAGTCATGAACAAACTGGGATTTCTCCCTGCATGACTTGTCAAACAATCTGCTAGTAGAATGAAACTTTTAAAGAGAGATACATCAACTTTAACTGCAGTTCTGGTGTGATATGGGGGTAGGAAGGTCTCCTGTGCCATTATCATTTTACATTTGGATATAAGATTAAAAAAAGAGTGAGATTTATATAAAGAGGTATGAACTTGCTGCTGTCATTGGAAACCTGTAATCTGTCTTGTGTGTGTGTGTGTGTGTCTGATCCAATTAAGTGTATATCTGGGAAGACACACAACCAAATAAATAATTGGAGAGGTGCAACTCTGAAATGACAATTGTTATTCATTGATCCCTTTCTGCAAGTTGAGATTGAGAGATGTAAACTTCAAGCGAATATGATCTCCTGGGTGACATTCTTCAGTTCAAACACAGTAAACAACTGTTGTTCTCTGATGCACATTTTAGTACTGCTGCAGGCAAGCTTTCTAAATATTAATTCAAAATCTACTACAAGCAGGCTGTGGGGATGAAGTGAGAGCATCAGGGAAGCACTCTGATGCTGGCTTTCCTGTCCAAGTTTAATTCAGAGAGCCTGTGTTTCAGGTCAAATAATTAGTATATCCAATATCACATCCTGTTCAATCACATAAATATTGACTCTCCAATGTACTCATTTTTCTGTATTTTGAAACTGTTTCCCAGTTTATTCACTGGCTATAGCTGCACACTGTTGTGGTAGCTAGAATACTGATTAATCCATCGGGGTAAGAACATTCAGTTAGAAAGCACAGCGGGATTCCTCCTACTCCTAGAGTGAAGTTGGTTGTTTTCAAACAACTACAAGCAACTATTCTGACTGTAAGCATCTACAAGCGATCTTCACAGACTGTAAGCAGCTAGAAGCAACCAGCCTGGTCAGCGAGCAGCTACATGTAGTGCGAAAGCTATACCTCAGCTAATCTTTGGGTACTGCAAGGGATCTGGGTGCATTCTTTTCTAATCCTATGTTGTGTCACTAAGAGCCCTAAAAGTAAGTCTGCTCAAAACAACAGCGTGGATTGATCATGCACTCAGCTTGTATATATTTTTCTGATGACAAGCCACCTTTTCCTCTTTCTACTAAGCATGGAACTAGGAAAGAAAAAATAGTGATAAAAAGACATGAAGTTCACATAACCATGGAACAACATGGAACAGAAAAAGCTGGCAAGTTGGAACAAAAGCGATTTCACATTTGAAGAGAGCAAGATCTTTGCTAAACCTGCCTTGTTCACCAGACCTAACTTATTTGCAAATTACGCCATGGTACAATGGCGAGGTTACGAGATTGTTGCAACAACATGTTACATTTAGATTGTACTAAGAAGAACCAACCGTGAAGAACCTTAATCCAAGCTTATTTTGAAAACTACACTAAGTTGCAATATCATCCAAATCAGAAAACACAAACATTAAAAAGCTCCTGTTCACAGATAAAAGTCAATGGATTAGTCATGAAGTTTCTGCAGACACACAAATATATAATATTTTCATATTGGAAAACAGATTTATCTAGACTAAAAACATTGCATCAGTTTCAGAAATCTAGAAGCAAAAGTCTATTACCTTAGAGAACTAAGTATTTAATTAATGTAAGTCATACATATGCAAGACTTGAAGACATGCCTCTTTAAACCATGTTACTTTTAAAATTAAGCAGTTCACATACAATCCAGCTAAGCACTTCCAAGTCTCATAGATTTTTTAGAAACTAAATATCTATCCATTTGATCAAGTGCTTATATCAAAGACATATGAACAATGTTGGGGTCAAAAATTGAGATGAAGGGTAACTTAAAATTGCCTAGTTTTTGGTGTTCTGGATCTCTGGTGAGCACACCCTACCCTTTGCAAATTGTCAACTTGTAGCAGGCCATTTCTTTTCTATACAATTAACTCCTCCAGTGGGCCAGCGCTGCACAGGAGTGTGGGCAACAAAACCTGCGGTATTGTTTTAGATGAACCATCCTGATAGCTCTGTGGCACTTCTTCTAGGCCTCCTTTCTCTTGCAGAATTAACTCCAGGGAATGACATCATGTCGGGTTTGCCAGATGGATTATGTGAGGCCATAGCTCAATGTCATTTTCAATAGCCAAGCTTATAATTAAAGGTCAAATAGTCACTTCATCTGCAATCAATCAATAGAAGAAGTACTAATACCAAGCACTAATCAATCACTGGCAAATACTCTAATAAAAGTCATGAATCAAATGTCTGTGTTTCATATGCTTGCATGTACTGTGCATGTATGTTATAGAAGCGAGGGAATAGAAGAACAAAGTGAGAGCAAATATGCCTGAGGGAATTATCAGGTACTGCACTAGTGAGTTTATATCTCTAATTATCTAGTCAATGAAATTACAAATAAAAGTTACATCATAGGGAGTGATTATGCATTCTTGTTAAAAACTGTTAGAAAAGTCCAATTTCTATTAATGACACCAGTCAAAATAGATGACAATAGATGAAATATACCAAGGACCTCTATTGTGTATGGCTCCCTGCCAGTGAGGTGTGTGATTGCGTGCGTGTGTGCCTTGATGCTTATACATTCAGCCTATGTGTCCTGAGCCTTGAAGAAATGCAGGTATGTCAACTGTTCTGTCTACAGAACAAAACCCAACATATGGGAGGGAACTGTGTTTGTCTCTGTGTTGAGTGAGGGCTTCTCTATGGATCCAAGCAGAGGAAGTGGCAGATGGCCTCCTGAGCATGCTACATGTGGGAATTAGTTGGTTTCATAATACGGTGAGGGAGAAGTGCCTTACAAGAGTCTTCTCATGCTTCTCTTATTACCACTTCTAAAGCTTCAAAGCTGTCATCTTTCCTCCTCCTCTGCTGGTGCTATGCTGCACTCCCCAGGGAATGGACGCAAGGCACCCTGTGGAGGCTTCACATGCCAGAACGTGAAAAATCAGTTTAAACTCCAAGTGAAACAGCTTTTGTTGCAGGAGGCCCCCTAAGTGCTCTTGTTTGCTTAGTGGCACTGGAGTTTTGAAGGCAGATAAAAACATCCTCACAGCGGACATTAAAGAAGGCCCTGAAGTTCACTGATGCCCTTAAATATTCAGACACAAGTGTTAAATGGAAACTTGCTTGCATCTCCTAAACCTGTTCAGGTAAATTACAGTGGAAAAACACAACAGACAAGTTGTCATACTTTATGAAGTCAACTGCAGAAGTCTCACTAGTTTCACCGGGAGCCAGATTTGGCACTGGGAATAGATGACAGTAAATGCACTAAATTATTATTCAAGAACAATTTGAAAGTAGACAAAAACATAATGCCCAATGTTGCCACAGATCACACTCCAGAACAAGTACAGTAGACTCCCAACTATCCGGCCTAATGTGGCGGAAGGGCAAGCCGGATAGGCAGGAGTTCTATAAATGCTCACTTCCTACCCCACCCATACCATTAAAAACACCCTTTTTATACCAAAACCCGCTCTTATTCATATTTTCTGACCTCTTAGTTCAGGCCAGTACTTTATAAATGTTTGTTATGTACTGTACTGTATGTTTTAAAATTTTATTACAGAAAAAGGAAGTCCAAGGATAAAAATATTGTACACATTTTAAGATAAATTTTATAATGTCTAACTTAATTGCAGGAAACATAAAATCATGTACACTGTACAGTATGAATACATATACTTTTAAAATAAATAAAACATTAACATAAAACGTAGGCTTAATTCTTCCAAAAATTATTTAAACTTATTTTACTGTTCATTGATAGTTATTTTTTACTAGGTCAGATAGTACGGAGGCCAGATAGTCGTGAGGCGGATTGTTGAGAGTCTACTGTATTTATACTTGTATTTCATTGCCATTACTGGAATAAAGACTCCTGGAAGAGACTTATATTTGGTGAGAGGGAGGGAGGGAGGGAGAGTGGAAGGCTGACTGAGGTCCAGTAAGAATAGGGCAGTGGGCATGGGAATCTCTCCATGTGCTTTTCTGGCTAAAGGCCACATTTTGAAATATTGGCTTTTGGGCTGAAAGGTGTTATGCTCTTCTGAGGAAAACATACACACGTTTCATAGTGTGTGATTCAAGGTTCTTGATGATGTCTCTCTTTACAAGTTGTCCAATCAGCTTAAATTATCTAGTTCCTAATAAGTACCAAATGCAAACACGAAAACACAAAGAAAAGCAGTCTTTTTCTGCTTAGCATAGTGCTCTTTATACATGCAACCAGGGCTTTTCTGTCATAGAACGAACCAGAACGTCTGGCACCATTTTTTTCCAATGAATTTTATGAAGTGATTTTGAAAGGCATAGCAGATCAGCAGCAAACATCATTAACATAGTGCCTGCCTGCTGCTTTTGTGTCTGCTATCTATCTGATAGTGGGATTGGTGTGTGTGGTCGTGCGCTGAGCTGCTGGCATGAGTTCCAGCACCCCCCCCTTTTTTTTTTACAAAAAAAGCACTGCATGCAACAGGCTGGTTCATACATAACAACAAGCCATCATAGGTTAATTTATCCATGGATTTTGTTACTTTGCACCAACCCAGTATTTTTAGAATCCAAGCTGCAGTGGTTGGCATGCAGCAGCTTCTTGTTGTGGGTGAGCCGGCCAGGATAGTTGGAGCGGTTAACAAACAAGGGAAGTACTGACTGTTCGGAGAAATTAACACAGGAGATACAGTGGGTTAAGGACCTAGACTGACAGAGACTACAACACATCTAGCAATGCGTCTAGGTTAAAACTGATTGATTTAATTGATGTTGGGCATGCCAATAGTAGCTCCTGACATCCTAGGAGAAGGCACAGTAAATTCAATATGATTTCTGCTGAGATA
Source organism: Varanus komodoensis (assembly GCF_004798865.1). NCBI lineage: Eukaryota > Metazoa > Chordata > Lepidosauria > Squamata > Varanidae > Varanus > Varanus komodoensis. Next base: position 6,438,050 of record NW_025335589.1, read on the forward strand.
TAATTAATTTTCTCACATACATAATAGTTGTGTCTGACTATAATGCTAATTGTTATGAGGTTTCAACACTGTGTACCACATTTGTGTCACAGAAATGAGCTGCGGGCTTGCTCACTTCCTCTCCTCCTTTCCCCTGGATAGACTGGGAGGAGATTAGAGGTGTCCACTTCCATTTGTGATCAACCTGCATTTAACATGGCATCTCAAACACGAACGGGTTACACTTAAGTATTGTGAGTTTAAAAAAGCCAGCTTCATAGCATATGGGCAGAATCTGGCAGAAAGGAATTCCTGATCTGTCCCATTCTAGGAACAAGTGTTTTGGCTTATTTCCAGGTTGCTATTGGAAGCACAAACCTCTTGTTGCACTGGTGATTGGTCTCACTGGCACAACACATTCAGTGGAGAGGCAAGACTGCCCTATGATTTGAAGTGGGCATGCTTTTCAATGAAGTGGTAATCCACAATTCATCTACCTGGAGACAAAATGACCAGGAACTGTGATACATACATCTTGCAGGGAAACCAGAAGGCCTGAACAATGCCAGAAAGTATTTTAATTGTTTGCTAATCTAGAACTGCACACTAAATTGTGAAGTTAATTTATACAGAGAAGTGATACATGCTTATTAGCACATACTTCTGTGGTTGGCAAATTTCCATATGGAACCAGGGAAGCAGTCTGAATGTTCCAAAATAAGTGGTCTAGCTATATGTTTGAATGAAACTAAAGTATCATTGAAGATCCCATGGGAACAAAGGGTACATTTGCAAATATCTTTCCCAGAGCAACCACAAGAATAACAGTTTGAATTGCTCTGTAAACTTTTTATCAGCTTCCCGGAATACCAACTTGTGGTTATGCTTGGAAAAACTGCCAGATATTAATTCATGTGTAATGTGGTGCTCTTTCCCACTGAAGAGGGTGGCTAGGAACATAGTGCCATCTCTGAGTGATGTGTTCTTGCATGGAATCTCCGTGGGTGCTTTCAGAGACAGTTAAAAAACCCAAACATTTCCAGTGCAGCAATTAAAAACTGACGTTACCCTGCCCAAACATCTGGTTGATTAGGTTCCAGATTGCATTTTACTTCATCATCTTTAGCAGTAGTGACTTGGACTGAAGATCACTTACTTTGAATAAGCCCTAACAATGGAAGATTAGGCAGTGAATTTTGTTTTGCATGTCAGCTACAACACTGGCCTCCAAGTGATGGGCTTGCATGTGAGGTTTCTCAAAACCATAATATTTGTAATTCACCCAGAATGTATCACCACATCCAGAAGGATGCCTGTGTGCTTAATGAGCATGGTCAAATAAGTTATTAGAGAAAAGAAAGCTTCTATAAGGACATGGAAGTCTTTCTCAATAGAAGAGAACAGACAGGAACACAGACTCTGCCAAAGGAAATGCAAGCAGACAGTAAGGGATGCAAAAGAGGAATCCAAGGAGCACATTGCTAAAAATATTCAGACCAACAATAGTAAATTATTCAAGTATCTGAAGCAGAAAAGCAGCTATGGAGGCAGCTGGCCAAACAAAATGTAACAAAATGGCAAATCCCATTCAAAGCATAAGTTTAAAGGTATACATATTAAGGCAAAAACATGCCAGTATGGTTTGGTATGTCAGAGTAGTCAAATGAGCAATTTCTTAACTGAAATCACAGTGCAGAGACTACTTTGCCAATATTATAGCTTCTTCACAGATTGAAAGTATGGTGTAGTGGTTGGAGTGCGAAACGCAGATGGGGAGAAATCTACTCTCAACCCTAAAGTTCAAAGTTTAGCCTTGGGAAAATAATTTTCTCTCAGCTCAATTTTCTCACAGAGTTTAAATGTGGAAAGAAAGGCATGGTCTCACTTACTTGAGATTCTTGGAGGAAGGATGGGATATAAACGTGATACGTAAATGAGGAAGCAAGCCACGTGGCTCACCAATGGTAACACCCAGGCCATATTTTCTGAGTGTTTCTTGCTCTGGGCATGTTGGTGTGTACTGACACATTTAAACTCAAGATCACTACCTGATTTGCATGTTGATCCTCCGCACAGATTTTGTTTTAATGCAGTTTTCATATCAGTACATCTATTTTTGTATGCGGGTACAGCTTGTCAAACAAATATCCACAACTTCACATTAAAAATGTTTGTTTTGCTCCTTGCTAATCGCCATATGTCAAACAACATTCAGTACTACCCTCCTGTTTTAAGTATTACTGTATTTTAATTAAATTTATTGTACATATCTACAAGAACAAGTGTTATTGCAAGGGAATTTTGAATGACTAGTAAGTCAATGGTCTTTGAATACTGAATAATAATGCATAAACACAGTCCAGAGACTTCTTGGGATAAATACACAGATATTTGATAAAACACTGCTGTCTTTATTGATCTGTTTCTCTATATTGTAAATGCTTTGTACATTACAGTTTTGAGCTATAATAATTTCACTGTTTGACTGTGCTGTAATAACTCAGAACATAATCTGAAATGAACCACAAACTTTATCAATATTAGATTAGAGAAACAGAACATCAAAAACAAAGAAAAAACCAAATCACTTTCTCAAAAGAAGGAACAGATTAATGGCACTGCAATACAATTACTACATTCCCAAAGGAGAAGACAGTGTTGCCTTCTTCCTAGAAAACATTTACTTACACATTAAAATAATTTTTCTCATGAATGTTCTAATATTAATGCTAGGCTTTTATACTGCATCTTGTCATACTGCTCAATTGATAACAGAAAATCAGAAAGCCACATTTATAACAAGTTGAACCAAGTGTCTAGGAAAGACTTACCCAAGGTTAGAGATTTGTGTGTCGAGCAGAAAATAATAGCCACTGTATCTGCTGGTGTGAACCCAGAATTCTTCCTAGAAAAGATGTTATGAATGTTAAAAATCTCTTCTACCAAATGTGTGTTCACTGATCAAATAAGCCACTTTATGTAAGAGTGTTTTAAATCACTCTGATCAATGTTTGCAACAAAAAGTTCTACTCACATATGCTTAGCAGTTTTTTGTTTTTGTTTTAAATGGAATTATTTCTTTGTATAAAGTCTTTTATGCATGCATTCTTATTTGAAACATCAGAAAATCCAAGAATGTTATTGCAGGACACAAAATTATCCACACCACATCTGCCTGCCTGCTAATACTCTCAAATTCCAATTCTGTATCTTTATCTTGTATTATCTTGCAAAATTTCCTTGGCAGCCCCATTAACTCATTATTTTGGAATGCTGTGCTGCAGACCCATTCATGTTTAACATGTTCTGAGCAGTCATCCAATGACAGGGTGAATCAGCCTGGTCATGTAGTTAAGTTCCCTTATCATGTAGGCAGAAGAGGTGCTATGATTGCACTGGGAAAGTGCAAGCCAAAGAAAGGGCTGACTGCGTGTGCTAATGGGCCCTTGCCACTACTGCCCTCCCCACATCATAAACATGTCATCCACTGTTGGGTCCCTCACCTATGCTGCTTGTTTCAATCCCAGCTGCCACTAGGAACCCTGCCTGGTGTGGCTGCTTGCTACACTTACTGCCAGTCATTTACCATCTTTCCTGAACTATCTAGCAGCCAGAGACAGTGCTTCTCGATGAGAGTGGCTGCCCCTAGGAGCTCCTGAAATGTGATGCATGACATTGCACACTAAATTTTAGGGAACTTAACATGATGCCCACCTGCTCAGCTCCATCACATGCAAAAGCACTAGTGTTCACTGGTTAAAGACATCAGGGAGAAGATGTAAACAACTGGCAATAGTGCTAGTGGAGCCATGCCACCCCCCTGCCCCCAGGATGGACCTGGCAATGCCAGACAGGGCTCAGTGGCACCCTGACCTTGGAACGAGCTCCACGGAGGTTCACCTGGCACCTTCCTTACATTCTTTTAGGGAACAGATGAACACCTTTTTTTATTTTGATGGTATTTTAATTAACTTGTTTTAAACAGCATTTTAACTGTGAGTATGTCAATAGTTTTGTGCGTCTTATATTGGTTTTAATGTTTTTATTTGTAATTGCTGTTTTATATCACATCTTATTCTGTATTTTATTATGTAGTTTATTTTGCTGTAACCTGCCTAGGGAGCCAAAGGGCTAATGGGACAGGTTACAAATCTAATAAAAAAATTAACTGTGGGGTGAACAGGGCTGGTGATGGGCCATTCTAAGCCTTGGGGCCAATGGTAGGTGGCCAATCATACTAACTTTTAATGCTGGGTCTGGGGGCAATGAATGTGCTTCTTCCAGTCTTCATGGTCATAGGAACACCTGTGCCCACAGCTGCATCTACAGTCCAGATCATGCTAATGCTATCTTGCATGGTCATAGCCAGTATGGTGCCAGTGTGGTGTAGTGGTTAAGAGCATGGGACTGGGACTCAGAGGATCTGGGTTCGAGTCCCCGCTCGGCCATGGAGCCAACTGGGTGACTTTGGGCCAGTCACAGTCTCTCAGCCCAACCTACCTCACAGGGTTGTTGTTGTGGGGATAAGAAGGAGGAGGAGAGATAATGTAAGCTGCCTTGAGCCCTTTGTAGGAAAAAGGCAGGATATAAATAATAATAATAAAAAAAAATAGGGACACGAATAGTTGAGGTGGAGTCATACCTATTATACATGTTATACATATTTTTAAAATTTTAAATATCAGATTTTCAAAAATGTAAACCAATATCCACAATAAAATCAAGTGGCACTGATGTGCATTTTCTCAGTTTGCATATGCTTATATACAATATATAATGCCACAAAATATTTCACAAAACTTCTATAATAGCCTGATGAACTTAGGGCAGAATAAGTGAGTGCAAAACTAGGCAGCAGTGTATTTATTATATTAAAGTTATTCATCACATCTGGAATCTGTTGGTAAAATCTGCAGTTTGCTTCTCCCACTCTGCAGTTGACTGAATCTGCAACCAGCTAAAGTGATGACCCTTTGCTGATCATTGCAGCTGTTTTTCAGCACCATTGAGGCATTTTTAGTTCCTTATTCTAGAACGTTGTTCATTTATTGTCAGGTTTTTCCTGTTGTGATTAGAATTTTATAGTAAGGCACTTTGTATTTGACTGAATCATAGAAAGGTAGAATATACATGTCCAATAAATAAGGAGTGGAGTCAATTAAAATCCCAAACTTCTTTTTATCCAGATCCTCTTTTTAACCTGCAGATAGAAACTGAGTGCTCTGTCTGAGCTACAGAAGAAATGACAATCCTCCCTTGTTTTGCACCCACCTATTCTGTTTGTTCATATGGAGTTCATGTGCTACTGGTATTACATACCTCGTAGAAAAGAAGAAAGTTAACAGCATGAAACCCAGCTGAACTGAAAATACTGAAAGACAAAGTAGGTTGATAAATACTGATGTGTTGCATGCAAATAACTACATAAACATGTGTTTAAAATATACATTCATCTCTTCATATGGGAAAAAGCATGCATTTTAATGATGTTTACCTGACACCCAGACAAAAATAAGACAGCTGATCTAATTTAGTTCCCAATCAATATGTCTACTTCTCAATATGCAAACACTGAACCCAGAGCAAGAAAAAATAATGCAGGAACTAGATGCAGAATTATCCCCTTCACAAGAAAATAAGAGCATTGATGGCTTGTTGGTTCACATTCTGAGTCAAGCTGTTTTCTTTTGATGGGTGATCTTTATAAGTTACTTTTTTAAGGTTTCTGTAAGTAAAGTGATTCAAAGATACCCATACAAAATACAATGCTAAAAAGCAAGAAAATAATTGGAAATGCGTATACATACAATTTTGTCCTTATATGCAGTGTGAGACTGCAGCATATTTTCTAAAACATTATATGAAAAAGCTTCCTTATAAGCAAGATTAAATGATTTATTTTGCAAGAATGGGCAGATTTCAGGCTTCTGGTTTTCCCCTTTTTCAAAACTAGAATCACCACTTTTCCTGTTCTTCTAGCAAGGCACAGTTATTCTGGGCACATTAATTTATACTATAGCATCATTATCAGTAGCTAATGTATACTACTAGGAGACACTATTATTATCAGTAAAAATATGGCAGAATTCAAAAAGAGCTGGCTCCTGCAGCCCAATTTTTAAAAAATTGCTGCAAATCAACCTTTTCAAATTCCATTTATCTTACAATTTGATAGTTTGTACACCTTACAAAGCATATTCTCCATGCAAAAATACATATGAGGAAGATGATTCATTCTAAATTGTAAAAGAAATTGAATTTTATGCTTTTCTGTGTACCCTACTGCAATTACAATTTTAATTTGCTTGTGCATGTCACTCAGAAAACCAAAAAAGGAACATAAATCATAACTGAATTCATTACACTGTGATATGATCAGGATATGATTTCACTTCTGTTTTAGACAATTTAAAACCCCCCACAGAATTCAACAGAACGTGAATTCTTTGATATTTCTAAAACGCATTCAAAGATAGCACTCCTACACAGACATTATTCACCACATGTAATATTGAGGCCACCATGCAAAAAACCTCAGTACTGACTTTTCAGACATTCACAGGCCCTGACCCCTTGAGTCGGAAACAGCCATTCTGAAACATAACCCAGCTGCTAAAAGAAATGACAATGTGCAAATAGTACTCACTTATGAAAACTATTATAATCAGGCTAAACTTATCAAGGTCAATATTTGGATTGGAAAATGTATCACAGAAAGTTGTATAGATGATCATCAAGAGTACACAACTGCTGATAGCACCAAATGGAGGCTTCTTTCTCTCAAGCCATTCCTTGATATATCTTCGGACAATCTGAAACACAAGGAAGAAAAAAAATCCAACAGGTTGCCTCTTTTCAACACACACAGAGAGCCAAGTTGGGCATCACAAAACGAATCTGACAGCAGAAAGACATAAAGAGAAGAGAATAATTTGGATGACGGCCACAGTGGATTTCAAAGCTTTCTTGCCACATAACTCTTCTTCTGGGGAATTTAACATTTGTAGTGCAACTTCCACTGGGTGTCCATAATGAGAGTATATTTTCAAGTACATTCAAATCTATCCTTAATCATGCCAAATGTTCTTTGCTAGCTGTCACTGAGACATACCCATTAAGCCTCCCCAAAGTTTATCTCCTCTGCTGATACTAATGGATGTATGTAATTATCACAGTCCCCTTTGCATCAACAGACAATTCCAAGTGTAACTTTGGGAATCTTAAAAATCTGACATCTTCAGGAATTTCATGTGAGCAGATAATCGAAAGTGATCCATGGAACATTTAAATATTTAAATAGCTAGTGATGCACCAGAAGTTTTTAATTAAATTATAACTCATGCTTGAAAAGCAAAAATGCATGTGTTGTGGGAGCTTAAATAATTTAGAATCTGAAGGTCTAGATTTTTTGCAGATACAAAGACAAATGCCAGTTGCATGCTTCTGGAATACTAGAATTAACACAGGAAGATGAACAAGCCTAAAATGTAGTGAGTAACTTTTTACATTATGAATTTGAAAATGAAATTAGAATTTTAATCAGTTTTTACTTTCCTTTTAGAGGTGGAAGCAGAATGCTTCCAGAAATACAGGATTGTTTCTCATGGTGGATGTTTTTTTCTACTGTCTACCACAGCAGCTTTCTAAATGTTTGTATGGGCTGGAGATGGTTCCATAAGCTGGTATAGGTAGATTTTCCTCATGGGAATTATCATACAGTGGCTTTTGGCAGCCTCAAGCCCTTCAGTTATGATGAACTTTAATTCCATAATTCTCATTAATCATGGACAAAGACCATGCTGGCTGGGAATTATGGGAGCTGCAATCCCCTATGTCTGAAGAGCACAAACTTGGGCAAAGCAGGACCCTTGCTTTCTTGTTTTATTTCTTTTCCCTACTATCAGGTATGGCAAGATCCTCCATGAATAGCAGCCTGAGATCAATAATAAACTGATGATAGTGAATAATAATAGGATAATGAATGTGAATAAGTCAGAATTTAATCCAGACATTACAGAAAACCTGATGTTGGTGGCCCTACTTATTTGGTTACAAGGCCATATAGGAGACCAGCACTGCATGATCTACATTGTAATAGGCAGAAAACAGATCTTCTTATGCTCTGAATCTGGATTCCTAGACGTGACTACCAGCAGAGCCACTGATCAGGAAGGCTAGAAGTTCAAGTCCAAAACATTTTCTGCCTACTTCTGTGTTTGGGAATGCCTACCCTATATGCCCCCCAACTCCATGAAGTGTAGCTTCAGGTGCTACCACTGTTAGCTGTGAGGCTACGTCTTCTACCAAGACATGGATGTTTCATTTGGTGGTATCAGTGTTATGGAATATTCTGATAAGGAGATGCATCTGACCCATTTTATCATCACTTTTAACTGAAACTTTCATTTACTACTAAATCTTCTTTGGCTTCAAAGTTGTTTGATTTTTTTTGGAAGCCCTTTAAAATGTGCAGGTATTAAAATGCATTGGCATTGTGCTTTTCATTTAATTTTTAATATAACTTTATGTTATTTTAATATTTTGTTGTAAGCTGCTTGAAGGACTTTATTGCATGAAAAAGTAGACTACATGCTTAAGTATAAATAAGTCAAGCAGAACTAATAGGTTCGAATGTTTCTGTTTTGGAGAGCATATTTGACTTGAAGGAAATGATACTAGCCATGGCTTGTATTAATTTTTCAGTCACCACATTACAAGATTTCTCAGGAGACAACCTAACAGATTGTATTACTCTGGTGTTTTAAAAGTTATGCTGCAATTTCATGCTACATACTAATTTGAGAGTGCTAGAGATGTCATGTTACCTCACAGTAACAATAGTATTAATGATAAAGCATTGCCATGAGAAGGTTTCAGATTAAATCATCCAAGATTAGATTAACAAAATCAGAGCAACTTTACAAGATTTTCAAAAAATATCTGTTTATTTCTGATGGCTTATTTTGATTGATGAGGGGGCTTCCAGGAGAGGCTTTTATTGTGCGATTCACTGCCTCCTTCACTGAATTTTGCAAGATGATGTCTTCATTTGTAGCCCTTCCATGTTTTATTACTTTTCATGTTTTCCTTAACACAGTGCATCTGCTACAGAGGAAAAGGTGGAACGCCTTCTCATTGATAATGAGAGAAGTCCTTTGTCAAGAAGCATCCTAAGCCTGGATAGGGTTGTAAATAAGAGCATTAAATATGGTGGGCAGCTCTGTAAGAAAGGGAGAACAAAAAGTAATTTAAACTAGCAAATGTATGAGGTATGGACTCTCCTGCAGAATCTAATTGGAGCTAATTCCAGGTCTGAAAAGTAACTAGCTACTAGGGCCATATTGTCACTCCTTACCATAATGCTTATGGGAACTTAAGACGGAGAAAGAAATCAGAGGGTTATCCAAAGGAAAACATGCAATAATGAGTCACTTCAATTACCCTTACAGATGAGGGGTGCTTCTAGATGGAAGAATCCTGGCACTACAAATTTACTGCTTCTCTGCTGTAAGCTGCAACTGGAATTGCAGTGGACTTTCCATACTCCAACACTTTTTGTGTATATATTATGCATCAGTGGAGAAAGACATAGCTCTGTGCATACCTCTTCCATTTCCCCCTAGTACACTGGTGAGCAGTTCAGAGTGGTTTGTTTTGGTTTAATCCCTATCTACTTTTTATTCTGCCCCCTCTCCAACGTTAGCCGGGTAGGGAGAAAACTGTGGTCTCAATCAGCCATTATTTATTAATTTTATTCATTAGATTAATATTCTGCTTTTTTTTCTTATGAACTCAAAGTGGCTTACATAATTTGCTTCCTCCTGCTGTCATTCTTATTCCCACAACAACAACCCTGTATAGTAGGTTGGGCTGAGAGTCTGTGACTGGTTGGTTTCATGGCTGAGTGGGGAATAGAACTCAGGTCACCTGAGTCCCAGTCCCATGTTAACCACTACACCATACTGGCTCTCATTATAGTCAGGTTCAAAAAACAATGCAGGGGCTTCTTACTGCACCAAGATTTTCCTGTCTTTTTCCAATCCCAATGGAATTTTCCTCTGCAGGAATGCAACAGGACAGCTCCCTCAGGCCTCTGGCAACACAGCCTTGTAAACATTACAAGAAATACATTGCTGGCAGCAGAAAGAGCCCCAGAGTGAGCAGACACCATCACCTCCACTCCCGCAGCTACGTAAGTGGCAAGTGAATCAGAAAAGCTCAAGGGAGAGGAATTCCCGTAAAGCTGAGTAAAACAGAAAGCCTTGGCACCCCACCCCCAAAACAAAAAGCCATCCCAAAATACTATGCATATTTTTAAGTGAACTTGTACGTATGCTTTCATCAGATGTACCCTGACATATATTTATTAAATATATGCACTCTGATGACAATGACTATTGATTGGACTCATTTCACATTTCTGACTGCAAACTCTGACGAGACTCCTGACACGCTCTTATGTATCACACTGCTCCAGCATATATTATCTGCCCTAAATGGTTTCTAGTGTAGTAAAATATCACAGGTACTTCATGGCTGAAGAACCACAATTGATTGAATGTACATAACTGAAATAGAAACAATTTCAAATGATGTTTCCAAATTTTCAAATTCCTTGCAAATATATCAAAGTGTTAAGTGTGTGTGTGTGTGTGTGTGTGTAAATCAGATGGCTCTCAGCACTACCAATCAAAAGACATTATCCATCTTTTCCATTCCATCCCTTTCTGTGGAAACATAAAAGACAGTAAGAAGCCATAGGAAAACACATTCCTCTTCAACCATGTGACTTCCAAGACTGGATTATTCTTTCCCTGTGCAAATCAGGACTGAGAAGGTGCCATTCCAGAAAAAACTACTTTGGAGGAAGGGCTGGTATGGCATAGTGGCAAAAGGACTGAGCTATGGATGTCACTAGTCTGAGTCTAAACACTGCCAGAATTCAATAAACAGCTACAAGGAAGCCAAATTTTTTTAGTCCAGCTTCACATCTGCTCTGCATGGACAGTAACACTGGCTTTAATTTAATAAGTTCTTGGGAGGACTACAAATTAATGTGAAGGGAAGTTCAGTGGTGTGACTGGAAGGAGGACCCCCCCAGTTGCAATTGGAGACAACTTGTAACAGGGACCACTTAAGGCAGTTCACGCCCTATGCCAATAATTCTTAACATTTATAGAACACTTTCTGAGTATTCAAAGAGCTCTATGCACTTTCATTTTAGAAATTCTTACAAAAATCCTGTAAGGTAAGCTAGTCGTATTATCTCCTCACTGAACATGAGGGTGGCAATGAGAGCTGAACTGCGAGCTTGGCAATTCAGGCTCTCAAACATTACTTAGTACACAGAGAGCACTCCAATAAAGAAAAAGAACCACGTATGCCTCACAAAGAAAGATGCAAGCATGAACCTAAGCAGCTCTTCCCAACAAGCTGTGTTTCTGCAATTGCTTTGTCCCAGCACATACTTCATGCTGAAGAATACCAAGGTCGTAGTCTCCCGCAGCAAGTAAAGGAGGGTATTTGGTTGACTGTACAAAGGCATCTGAGGCCAGTGAGCAAGGGAGTGTTAACACTGTTGCATTTATATATTATTGACTTTATTTACATTATTTATGTCCCACCTTTTCAACAAGTTGCATTTAAAAGGGCATTCTCTCCACCTGTTTCTACCTGAGGGTATACGCAGCATGGTACATGAAAACACACATAGTTGAACCATGATGGCCCTTTTATGACAGTGAAGGAAAATAACCCACCCTGCAGGAGGTGACAATTTGAAGCCCGATAATGAGATGCTTGTTTGTTTGTTTTAAATAATGTGAGGCTATCCTTATGGGTGGACCCCACCCCCAGCAGCACACATAAGAAAGCAAACACTACAATAAAAAGGTGAGTATCAGTAAAAGCAGGATACACCAATTATTACAACTAAAAGCAGCTGGGCAGAAATACAGTTCAAGGAAAAACCAACAAGAACAAACAGGTCCTTGGAGCTTTCCTGAAGTCAGCAATGAAAGGGCTTAAAGAAGCTCATTCTGGAGGGTGGGACCACTACTGAAAAGGACTTCACCTTCATATTTACCTGTTTAACTGTCCTTGGAAGCAAGCAAATGCGAAGGGTTTCTACTCATGATCCCAGAATGTGGGCAGGCTGGTAACTTCAAGTAATGCAGGTGCAAATCACTTAAGGCAACCTTTCTCAGCCTAGTTTTCTTGAGATGTGTGTGGAACTTTAATTCCCAATATCCTTAGTAAGCATGGGCAATGACCATGTTGCTGGGGGTGATGGGAGTTACATTGCTCATTATTTCTAGGTAACACCTGATTTGGGAAAGGCTGCTTCAAAAGTAAAAGTCAGCACTATAAATTGGATGTGGCTGCATTAGTGCCAAGCTAGCTGGTGCACTATTAGTGCCACATGAGCTGACTAGCCAGGGTTGAGGATGTTGAGCAAATCCCACATGCTTGGTGGTGGTTCTGGCCTTGTGAAAGGAACCCATGAGCTCATCCATACTGGCACTGAAGAGTCCTTCCCCATTGAATGGCATTTCCTCAAGACAGGCACAGGTCTCCCAAGAGAGGGTAATGGAGCAGAGCCAGGCATGGTGACAGATAACAACAGCCCCTAGTAGTGCCTTCCTGTTACAGTCAATGTGGTCCCATGCTGCCTCTATAGTTGATATTTGGAGAGCTTCTCCGCTTCTGCGTGAAGTAGCTGAGCTGCTGCACATTGGTTGGCCAGGAGGTGCTGTGCCAAAGACCCAATCTTGTCCCAGAACATCTGGTATCCTCTGGTATCTGGCCATGGCTGCCCCACACATGGACACAAAGGCCCAGCGAGGCTGCAGCATAGGCCCTTTGGGCCAGGCTTTCCAGGTGTCGCCCCTTCCTGTCTGCTGGTGCAGAATGGAAGCTGTTGATGGGAAGTCGACTCAACTATAATAGAGTTGGGCTTGGGATGCTGAGTCAGGAAGGGAGTGAGTGGTGCAAGGTCTGGTAGGTAGATTCAATGTGGCACAAGGTGGTAAACCCTGTTGCAGGGTTTTCCAAGACTGCAGCAGGGCTAGAGAAAAGAGAATGGGGACAGGAGAGTGCTCCGAGGTCAGGGCCCCGAAAATGGGGTCAGCTGTGGGCTCTGTAGGCTGGAAGACCTCAAGGTCAACATCATCAGCCATGTGCAAGACTAGGGAGGTGAAATGTCTCCTTCCTCCCAATGCAAGTCTGGCTTTTGCTCCTGTACCTGGGTCTTGGGAAAGTGTTGCTGCAGAGCAGGTGAGAGAGAGCAGGTGGAGTCAGGGGAGTAAATCTGACCTGAATCCAAGGAGGACCTGTGGCAGCTGGACAGTGACAGCTCTCGGGACTGGTGAGAAGAGCAACACTGGCTGGATGGGGCTGCAGCAGCAGTGGGTGTGCTGGCAGGTCCCGTGGTTGTGCAGGATGGAGCTGGAGCTGGTCAGCTTGGTGAGTTACCAACAGAGGTGCCTAGATCTTGCATGGTCTCCTGGAGTGATCGACTGGGCTGGTGTTGAGGTCCCTTGGAGTGGTAGACTGGGACTTCATTGGCATCAAGGTCTCTGGATTGGTAGACTGGGCCCTTACTGGTGTTGGAGTCAGCCCAGCGTCACTCTGTGCATGCGTGGCCTGCATAGCAGACTGTGTCACTGCAGGAGGCCTTGTGCTGGGTTGAGGAAGGCCGGAGAAGTGTCTGTGCACTTTTAGTGTTGGGAAGTGTTGGGTGCATGCACATGGCAGTGCAGGTTATGCTGGGCCGGAGAGCAACGGCAACAGTGCCCAACGTCTGCCTGTGGTTGAGGTGAGGCAGGACTGGTAAGGTTGTGGTAGAGACTGATGCAATGGTGGTGGGCGCAAGCACAGGCTGTGTGAGCTGTGGGCACATGTGCTGGCCTTGTGGTGGTGCACGGCTACCTGGCTGCTAGTCAGCTGGGCAAGTGGCCAGTGGGATTGGGAGCTGGCATGGCCTTGGGAGCGGTGGGCCAGGTGGCATCTATGCCGGGGGCAGACTGGCATCAATGAAGGTGCGTGTGGGCCTTGTGGGGGCCTGTGTCGACACAGGAGGTCTCACAGGATCAGCACAGCCAGGTGCCCAGTGTGACAGCTTGGGAGCGGTGTCAGTGCACTCTCGACGCTGGGACTTACTGTGCATGTGCACAAGTTGGCACAGGTCCTTGGGTTCGGCCTGGGAGCAGAGCTGAGGATGGCTGGGGTCTGCCTTCAGGTAAGGTGAGGCAGGGCTGCAAAGTTGCGACAATGGGGGATGCGAATATGCGGTCTAGCATGGCTGGGGCCCAGAGGAGAGTCTTTGCTGGATGAGACGGATGCCTCCCAGTCCACTTGATGTGTATGTAAGGGCATAGAGGGCCCTGTGGTGTTGACTGAGGGCTCAGATAACTCCTTGGGATAAGTGGATGCTGGTGACCACGGCACATTGCAGGCCCTTTCCAGAGGGGAAGAGCAGGGAAAGTTCTGGCGTTCTCAGTGGGACTCAGCTCTGTTCGTGGGCGAAGCAAGCCCATGGGCTGGGAGGTGAAGTACGTGGTGAGGCAGTGGTGCGGTACTCGGGACTTGCAGGAGTACCAGGCGATGGAGGCGGTGAGGTATGCATGGGTGGTGGAGGACTGACCTGGTCTGGGTCCATCTCTGCACTTCCATGTTCAGGGTAGGAGGCTGAGCACGTTATGGTTCAGCAGCGGGCGCAGTGGAGCCCAGCCGCAAGATGCTTCTTCTTCTTGGAAATGCCAGTGCTGGCAGCCGGCAGCCTCGCCTTGTGCTTCCTTTTGTGCTAGATTTCATGGCTCACATGGCCTCAGCTGCCTGGGGGCTTTCGGCCTCCGGTTTTGCATCAGCCGTGTGAAGGGTCCACTTCCATAATGGGAATTTCAGTCACTCTGCCCCCTGCTGGCATGTCTGTTTTTTGAACACCTGGCAGTGTGGACAAGTCTCCACTGCATGCCCCTTGCTGAGGCAGAGGAGGCCTAGCGAGTGGTCAATGGCAGCCACAGCTACAGAGTGCAGGGTCTGTGCCATTTGTTGCTAGAGGAGGCAAGAAGAGAGCAAGAAGGAGGAGAAGAACGGAGGACAGGTGTTCCTCAGGCTGCAGGGGCAGCTGTGGGGAGCGAGCAAGCATGTAGCAGGAGAGAGGGAAAAACGATATGGGTGTGTGAAGTTTTTCTTTTAAGAAAGTAGAGAGGATTTTAATATATTTAATAGGAGAAATGAGGAAGGGAAGGACACAGAAGGAAACAAAGGACAAGATGCAAGTGATCAAGTTCAAACCCATCATGCAATGCAGCAAGATGTGTGGTTGGAAAGAAACTGAGGAAGTGGGTGGGAGCCTCCCCTTCTTATCCAAGGCCCCAGAAGGGACAGGGGGACTCCCGCCCACTCCATGACGTTGACCTTTGGAAGTTTCTCTCCAATCCAGGCCTTGCGCTGTGCGGTAATGCCACATGTGTGATGCACAGAGCCCACGAAGAAGAACATTTCAGTAGTGCTCTGCATTCGAGTAGGGTCCGTTTCAGCAGTGTCTGCAATAATAAGCCATAGGAATGGGATGCTAATGTGAATTCAGATTAGAGTTTTTCAGCTAAGGACTCTCCAAATCTTTCAGTCAAACAATACATGGGATTGCAACGAGGTCATGCAACTCAATACAGACTCTGTAGATACATAAATATGCAAGAAATATGTAGTCTAGTTTAATCTTGAGAGCTGAATTTTGTGGCTAGATAAGAAATAATGTCCTGGAAATGGTCTGAGCTTGTTGGATTCTACTGTCTTGGTCGATTACTAATTGCCACCCAGTTTATTCCACATAATTTTCTCTGATTGAGAATACCAGAGAACCTATGATTCTGTCCTTCAAAGAAAATGGAAGAGAGTATAAAACATGTAAGGTTTTACATATAAATTATTTTGTTGGCAGTTAATACTCCGATGCAGAATTTTACTTTAAAAAAAAAAGATGAATACTGCCATATCCTCCTTGAAATGGTAAATGTTCTCTACTTTCTTGATTTTATTTTCTCTACTTATTGCTTCCTTAAATCGCAACCTCATCCATTTTTGTGTTTATCAATTGCATCTTATACCATGAGCAATTACTACACAAATCACCATGTCTCTGTCTACTTAGCTTTAGCCAAGATATACCAATGCTCCTGCACTTTATTAAAATCCCCTAAATAATTTGAAGGCAATTTTGAAACTTTAGTTTTTTAAACATTAACATGTCCTTCAATTCTACACCATAAACAAAGTATTTCATGACATTTTAAGGGTGCATTGTATTATATTATTCTTTGTTTACCTTCCTATTGAGAATTCAGCTGTCTGTAGTTAAAGTCAAATGTCAGATAAGAGTGAACTATGGCAGGAATGCTGTTAATCTGTCATCTCAATTTTTCCAAACAGCTTTTCAGCAGTGTCAGCCTCCCAAAAGGCTACTGCTCCTTCCTGAAATTCAGCTGAAGTTTAGCTATAAACAGGGCACTTCTATATGGATTATGGTTATAAATATATTCTACTTGAACATGATTCTTAATCATCACTGTAAGTTTCCTTCTTTCAAATGCCATACTATTCCCCCTATTTGGGCAACCAGTCTCCCTGCAATTAGAATTCTGACGTGGGAAGCACAGGCTGTGTATGCAGGCTCCCCATGCATTCTAGAACCTCGTACCATCAGGGTTCTAAATAGCATTGGGAGCCTACAGCAGGCCGTCCACCTCCAATTATCTTGTCCAGTGCATGGAGGGCAATAGGGACAGGTAAAAGAGCCATGCCTGAGGAGGCAGGAACAACTAACTCATTTATATGCTGCCTTGAGACTACGGTAGTAGGCGGCATATAAATGAAAGTATAAATAACTAAATGAACTAATACCACTCCACTCTTCCCTTCATGGAGCCCTAAATGTGTGAAGACTGAATGGCTGAATAGAGGTTATATTGACAGGGCAATCCTATGAACGTCTATTCTGAATTACAGCACATTAAGATAAATGGGACTAACTCCCAAATAAGTGTGTATTTCATGTATTAAAGGTCCCTCTTTAGTAAATTATCTCTGGTTTCCTTTTTCAGTTTGGAGTAAAGAACTGAGAAACTCGGCAATTCACAACTGATATTTCATTGCCGTGCACTAAATCAGTGTTAAGAGCTGTGCTGCCATGGCAGAAAATGGCCTCTAAGTTTGACCAGTGGAGTCTGACCCACACAGGTCTGCTCTACTTGCCATTTACAACTGCTTCTTTCTGGTGCCACAGGTGCAAGGACTGTACTGAATTGCTTGCTGGAGGGAAACCTGGGCTCGATTAAGGAGGAATGACTGGACCATTAGAAGTGCAGGCAGAAATACTGGAAACCAACCTAGGCTCTGGCATCAGGACTAGGACTGAGCCAGTGTTAATCAAAGTGGGAGATTTTCAGCCAAGGTTCTCAAAATCTGGACTGTATTGGAGTGTGTAACCTTGGAACCCCCACCCAGGGTGGGTCCACAATATTTTATCTGAAGTGGTAAATGAGAAGGTATCCATTTCCATTCCATGCACAAAAACCAATTGGACTGGCAGTTGGATCTTACTTCAACACTGGATACGGGACATACTCCATCTCTGTACCTGAGAACAGAAGGCTAGCTAAGAGAGAACAGAGTGGGTTATGTTGTACACTGCTGTCTTCCCAACACCTTCCAGCTGCTTCCCAGAATCTGAGGTGACTGTCTCACTCTGTCTGCTAGCCCTGCCTCCACCCCAGGGAACCATCAAAACCCCATCATACCACACTGTCTGGAGGACACCACCATTGAAGAAAGCTGTGCTAAGGTATGGAGCAGATCCATACAGTTCTACTGGTTAAACCTTGTCTTGCTGAAGTATTTGTTCTCCTTTGCCTTGTTCATATATGTTTGTGCTACAGCTTGGCAATGAAATGGCTTTAATTGGCATTGTTACTCAACTAAAACATGCCAATTATTCAACTGGCATTGATGTATACAGGATGCTTAGCACTGTGAAGGTACAAAATATTTTTATTTTGCACAAAAGTTAAGTGACCAAAAATGAGCTAGTACTTGCTGGTTGCCAAAAAATTCCTATTTGATCTCAGCAGACCAGAGAACCTTTTCTCACATGACTGATGTGTCACTCACATGCCTTTTTGCAAACTCCAAATGAACTTTGATATGGGTTTGTTTCAGCAATGGCATTCTGTTTGCCCGTGTTACATAAGGACTAGCTTTGTGGCGTCCCAGGTTCTTATGTGCCCCATGAGCAGTTTCTCCCATCTCAGCTGCAGAATGTCTTCAGCAACTTGAGAGCTTCCATCTGCCTCTTGGTTGCCACCTGAATACTGCCCTCCTTACCCGGTCAGTGTGTTTTGGTGGGTGGCTTTCTCTGTCATAGTGGGATTTTTTGTATATACTCCAACCCTGGCTGGTGCTTCTGCACAACTTTAACCCAGTGTGATGACAGCTTGTTGGTCTTCTGGATGCTGTTTGTTTACATATGATCTCCAGCAAACTCAGGAGGCTTCCAAACACAAGTGTATTTAATCTGAGGTCATGAAATTGCACACAAGTGGACTTCATTCAACTACTTACAGCATGTGACTTCTGGAGGCTATGCGTTGTACAACTAACTGCACCACAGTTTGCTTTTGTTTACCTTTGTGCTGCAATAAAAATACTTTGCACCTTCACTATGTTGAGCATCTTGTGTACTTTATGTGGTAACAATGCCATATAAAGCCATTTCAATTTCAGGTTGCAGCACAACAAAATGGGGAAAAGTCAAACGGGGCTGAATAATTCTTCACAGCACTGTACATGAACAGGACAATTCAATGATCTTATAGCAGCATTTATATAGGAGAAATTGTAATAACTAATTTGAATTTTACTTAAGGACTATTTAATGGAAGTACCCACTTCGCGCTGGCAAACAAATCACCAATGGGCAACTACAGAATGCATGAATGATAATGTACAGACATGGCTTTTATTATTTATTCATAGAGAACAGTAGGTTTTGGTGTGCTGCTTTGAAAAATGTTCAAACTGGTAGAATATAATAAAAGCACTGTGAAAATTCTATTTCATTAACTTTTAATCATAAATCACTCTTTAAAATAAAACATAAAATAAAAGTCTGTCACAAGCACTTAGGTCTAGAGAAGGAAGAAGGACAGCAGAAAAGGAAAGGAAATATTGCCCTGGTTTTCATTTTTCTGCTAACTGTCACTTTTCTGTTAAAATGAGACAACACAAACAAAGAGACCACAATCTTTGTCCAGACTTCCTATGCTAGAAAAATAGGGCAATACAGCTTAGAGACTGATGAAATTACTGCATTGTATTGTGCAAAAAAATTTTGCCACATGTGGTACCAAATATGAACAATTGTCCCAGCTTATCAGTGTGGCTCATGAATTGCTTGGTTTACACAATCACCAACCCAAATCTATCTTGAAATAATACAAAGATCAAGACAAATCCACATAAAAGCCATTTTACATTAATATATTTTAGACAGATTTTATTCTATGATTGCTGATTCAAAATGGGAAGGACATTTCAAGCAGTTTTCACTACCCCCCACCCCCAAAAAAAGGTCCCATAAAGAGTCCCTTTTGGGCAGGCTTTATGGGAAGGAAAAAACTGTTCTTAAGAGGATAGAAGTGGACACAATACATAGGGAGAGGCCATCACTCAGGACAGGGTATGTTCTTTGCATACAGAAGGCTCAATCACTGATATCTCCTGGGTAGCAAAAACTCCTGCCCATATCCAAAATATATGTATTTATTGCTCTAAAAATAAGCATGCGAGCATGCATTTCAATAGTATTTTATGCATTGAGAAGACAACACAAATACCAGCTCCTTGGCATGTCTACTGAGGCTGATATATTTTGAAGTATGACCGAACTTGCATTACATACCTTACAAACATTTTTTTAACACAAGGATAAATATTCACATATAAACATGCAACATGAAAGTGAGTTTCAAAAACAATTTATTTGGTCAAGCAAGATAACGTCTGGGTAATTTCTTACACCATTTCTGACCACTGGGCATGCTGGCTGGGACTGAAAGGAATTAGAGCCCAACATCTGGAGGATCACAAGTTCCTCAGTCCTGCTTTATAACATGCTGAGTTTCACTGAAGTTTTTTTTCCTTTTGCATCAATTACCTTTATAGCCTGAGCCTGAGATCCACTACTCAGGAGACCTTTCCTAGTCAAGTCAAATACCCCACTTCATGAGGTGCTCACACCTAATTTATATTAAACTGCCTGTTTTTGCATCTGGCTTACCATATTCTTTCCTATTTTATGGTTACAAGCCCTCTTTTTGAGATGAAAAATCATATATTTGGGGGAATGAAGGTATCCAAGCTCCTTAGCCTCAACTAAAATCCATGTGACTTTAGAAGTACTACAGTGTTCTTTCTCTGCTATCAAATTTCATTATGCAAAAGCTTTCTCCTCGGTGGTAGCATCTTCTCTTTTGTGGACTATTGTTAGGACAAGAAAACAGTAAGTCTGTATTTTAAAACATACCTGCCCAATTATGAGAGGAACTACAACAGTCATGAACAGCTGTGAGAATATAGATGAGAAAGGCACAGAGGACGATGATCCAAGCTATAAGACAAAAGTACAAAATTAATATGGATTTCTAACTACTAATCAACTACCAGTGATACATAATTATATTTAGATATATAAATCTTAAAAGCCGTTTAAAGCTAAATTTGTGTCTGTGCATATGCACATGCGCATTCGTTAAGTACAAAACACAAGGTTATTCTAGAAATGAAAGACTACGTGGCCTAATTCTGCAAGATCTATATAATGATCACATAAACATACCTGGCAGAGCAAACATACATAATCATTCCGAAAGCACACCTTAAAGATGAATTGCTCTTGAATAGTCCCATTGCAAAGAACCAGTGACCAGTCAGTAGCTATGAGAGAACTCCATAGCTACAGTTGGGTCAATACCAGAGTGTACCATTCTGAATCCTTTAAAATGTTCATCACTTATTCTTCATATTCTATATGCTCACAATACACTAGAAGTATATTTGTTTTGTTGCTGCAACTAGCACCAAAGCATCTTGGACTCATTTTAATACTTGTGGTGGAGAATCAATGGCAAGTCATTTACATTATACTTTCCCAAACCTAACATTGCAGAATCTTTTGCACTCTAAGCAAGCAGAGCTGCATGGGAACTTAGAGGTTTGGTGCTAACACACATGCACTAGCTAGAACTATTCTAGGAAATGGTGGTAATCTTTTGATTTTCCTCATCAATATCTTCTAGGAAGTCTATAGTCTATCATTTGATAAAGTCCATGGCTAAATGGACTACTCTACACATACATAGGCTCACAACTACATTGTAATAAATCACATGGGCAAAAATGGGAATACATTTATGGAATACATGATAAAACATAAAGTAAATCCACATTTTGCAGCATAGGCTTAACATTTGTAGCATAGGGCTACATTGATTAAATGTAGTCAATGTAACCTAAAACTCTTTCATCATTCCAATTTCCTCTTTAAAAACAGCATTACTGGCTTTAACAAAGACTGCCAAAAGAATTAATACGTTTATTTCTATTCAAGCTTACAAACAGAACAAGAACACCAAAAGATGGGATAGTTTGTTGGTATAAAGCAGGTCATATTTCTCAGACTGAATTCAAGCATCTTACTCTAACTTCTTTCCCAAACCAGCTGTTCAGTTTTTCTCCTTTTCTGGCAAAGAGGATGAATATTACAACTGTAATATCCCCCAAGGAAGACACTGCATCTGTAACTGCCACAATTGCATTAGTGGAATTATGATGAACCGCTTCTTATCAGCTGAGCCAAATTTCAATCTTTCATCCACTTATTAAGACCATTTCAGAGGCAGTCATACACAGGACTATATTGCTCAGGATATACTTCACATGTTTTTACCAGACGGTGTTCTTGAATCTTCCTAATCAAAGTGAAGTTCTGCAGGCTACAGCTGAACATCTCCAGGAACTCACCTTAACAGAAAATAGAGCAACTAGGCTGCTACCAGGGACCATCTCAATGGAATGTATTTTAAGCTGCAAGTCGGAGCAGGAGGATGCTACTGGATTCATGTCCAGCTTGTGGGTGTCCCTTGGGTAGCTGGTTAGCCACCAGCTGAACAGATTGCTAGACTACATGAACTGCAGCCTGATCTAGTGCTCCTGATGAATCCATCATGCTGGTGTTTGCTGACTTATGATCCTATTTCAAAATAGCCTGAAGTGCCTGATCCTGTCTAATCTGGGAAACTAAGCAGGGTCAGGCATGGTTGAAACTTGGATGGATGACTTAAAATGTGAACCACCCAGAGAACTTTAGCTATGGATGATGATGGTGATATAATTTCTCAGCACCATCTGAAGTGTTGATACTTTAAAGCCCTATTTGGTTTGGGATCTAGATACCAGAGGAACAATCTTTTCTTGTCCATGTATTGGGACCATTCTCAGTGGCCCTTATAAGATTAGGCAAATGGCAGTAGGAGAAAGTCTCTTTCCTGCACTGGCTCCTTGTCTTTTGAATACTCTTCCTTGTCAGGTCAATCTGGCACCTGTCTTAATGTCCTTTTGGCACCAGGCAAAGCCATTTTTATTTCAGACCTTTGTTAAAAAAAGGTTTTATTCTGATTGAATTCTTTTCAAGTATTCTGTTTCAGTTATCTTATTGTTTTATGATAATATGGTCATAGCATTCTTAAATAATTTCTTATTGACAGTTGCCTTAAAAGCATTTTTCTGAAGGGCAGGGTATGTATAAATAAGTAAGTAAGTAAGTAAGTAAGAGGGAGGGAGGGAGGGAGGGAGGGAATTATTGCACTCCTGTTGACTGTAGAGAACTGAATGGCATTAGCCACAGGGACACGGAAGATGCATCCATACAAGTGGTTTGAAATGAGGAATTGTCTGCATTGCTTACTTACTCTTTACAGGGACTCCACATTATTCTATCATCCGATCACTGTCATCCAGTATTTTCTCAGACCACAGAAAATCTGAAACTTTCCCCTTAAAAACGGAAGAGGAGTGCAATTTCCCAAGATGTAGATGCGTTTTGCACTGCTGTAAAGGCACAATTCTATGGGACTGATACCTGATGGTTGGAGGGTTCTGTAGATATATGATGTAGATGCTTTTAGCACTATCCTTTCCTTCTTCCTCCTCCCCCCTTTCTTTTTTGAGGGTTGTCATTAAAAGTAGGCATGGGTCTACACCCTAGCAGGGGCCCACACCCCATCCCACCCCACCAACAAGTGCTGCTGGGACTCACCCGTCTGTTCATCATTATAATCTACTTGTTTACCTGGCTGAATGTATTGCAATGCATCACAGCTACCTTTGTGATAGTTGTCACTATATGGCCACGTTTCTGTTTTTTAATCCATTTTTAAATTATTGCCAAAAGGCTTTTTCAGTAGATTTTTTTTAAATGAAAGAGAGGTCAACATTATAATACCATAATGCTTAATGTTAATTTTCAATAAAATTAAATAAAATTCAAAAACCATTTTCTAGGAATCAGCATTACTGTACTATAACATTAGACTACAACATTAACATTGTAGCATTATAGCTCTATACCTCTTAACTCTTTTTTTTAATCAAGAGAGACACAACCATAGTAATTCCTTATCCTTGTTGGTCTGTTGTATCATCCAGACCCAGTCATGGTGTTTTGTGTAGTACCTTTAGTTTCCCAAAACTACTGAGTAAATCAGTGGTCTGTTTCAAGGTTTCAATGCTTCCATGTGGATTCTCTGGTTGCCCTGTCCTGGGATCTCCATTTTATCATTATTGGTATGGAATCACCCGAGAGTCTCATGGAAAGAGTGGCCACAGAAATAGTCACTCAGCCACGTGTTCTCTACTGTCCTCCGTTCTCCAGCAACACATGCACCATTAGATGCTGTATTCCGATTGGATGAGTAATGTGCCTGTCTCCCTGTTTACTTTCAGAACCAAGGAGAAAATGGGTAAATGCACAGAGGCAGAAGGGGGAAATTATGGCAAAACTGTTTACTATGATTTAATAAAAATACCTTTGGGGGCTGGAGTGGCTAGGAGGAATTGGTACACTTGACAGGAGGAACAGGGAGAACAGGCCTCAAAACCTCAGTGGACCAGTTAGGAAAAGACTGCTGAGGTCCATAGGGAGCAATGGTATAAGAAAGAGGAGTTCACTTGCTGGGAAGACGGAGTGAAAAACCCAGAAAACACTGTTTCCTATTGCTGTGGGAACCATGTGATCATCTGACTGTTAAGTTTGGGCAAAAATCTGTGTGCAGTGGAAACTGCACAGGGTTTTTTGCCATGACGGGTACATCCAGCCGTAGAATTATAACACTATGTTGTGTGCATAAGATTGAGAGGAGCAGCAGCAGCATGACGTAAGTTAACTTGTTTTATATTTTTACTGTATAATATTTTAATTGATATATTTGTGAGCTGCCCCGAGGCTTCGGCGAATGGGGCAGCATAGAAATTTTCTAAATAAATAAATAAATAAATAAATAAATAAATAAATAAATAAGTCACTTTAAGTTCTTTAAAAATATATAGCGGTGGGATATAAATCTAATAAATAAATAGCATTATCATGTTATAACATGATAATGCAATAAGGTTAATTGTGGGGAGGGGAAATAAACTTTCCAGTCATTTCCATTTTGATGAGGAACAGAAAGAGTTTGATTTACTTATTGGATAATTAACATAATAGCATATGGTGTTGTTGCATTATTCTCCCCATTCCTTAAAAAAAGAAATCAACCTAAAACAGTATTTTAGCATCATGAAATGACTGCTTAAAAAAACTAAAGCAAGGGTATAAAATGGCACCAGTTACAAAGGAGGCATACACCAATCATAGCACAATATTCTTGAAACTATAGAAAATCACTTGCAGTTGCCTTTGCGGTTTAAAAGGGACAGCAATCATTTGGTAGCACTAAGAATCACCCGTATGGAAGTACAGTAATTGCAGGAAAAACCTAGGTGCCTTTTCCAGGATGAGGTCACTGCTCTGCAAGGTCATACAAGAAGCCTTTCTGTCCATACAAAGCAGGGCCTTTTTGGAGGGGCCTCACCAGATGGTGCTCCCTCCCGTTAGTTAAGGAAGCATTGTACTTAAAGGCATTTATCAGATACTGCTGAGCACATCAAGCACACTGCTGAGCACTGTGATTAACTGTAGTTGGCAGAAGGATCATATGCTACCTTGAGCATTTTTTAAAATAACAGGGTAGCTAATATGCATAATAACTGAAATAAAATAACCTTGGTTAATATGCTAATCCTAATGGTTATCAATGAATTTATCATAATCATGGAATTGATTGGTTTTACTTAATTCTTGATATAAAACATGTTAATAGTATAGGGTTTTGTTTTAGAAAAGAAAGACAAAAACACTTTAATAAGAAAAAGATGAATAAATGCTGACCAACACTACTATCAACTGCTTACAAAGCTCTCATGTTTTAAAAAACTTGCACTGAGATGCAGCAAGATTAGAAATGACAGCTGGAAAATTTGCAGTGATTTTTTCTGCACATATAAGAAACTTAGCATCATGTTCAAAATGGGTAAATACTAAAATACTGTGCTATATATTGACCCAACATACATTACAACCAATCTTTCCTTTCTCCTCTTCTCATATTTTTCCCTCCCACCTCACACAATCAAATGCTTTTAGAAATTGCAGCCAAACTTCCTTCTGAGAATAGTGCAAAACAACATTATTCACATTATTAATGTCAAAATTATTGATACAAATTAAAGAACTTAAAGAAAATGACCAAATATATCAAGAAGGATAAACAAGCCCAGGACTCAGAAAGCTTCTGTTAAAGATAAAAGTAGATGTGGTACTGGCTTTAGATATGCAAGTGAACTGGAACATGACATAAGTAGAGCTTCATGAGGGATTTCTTTAAAGTGTGTTTCCATTGGAAAGCTTTTTCTTAACTGATGTTTCTGTTTTGGCTATCAGTAAAAGACAATTTCTACCCTATTACTGCATGAACAAGGACCTGAAAGCTTGATGGAACTATGTAAGGGAAATTTTTCTCCCAGCCTTATAATCACTTTTGGCCAAATCTGGAGCACAACAATACAATGCAGGTGTAGATTCTCAGTTCTCATTGCCTTCTATTAAGCCCCAAAGAATCAAGTGCTACAAGTAGTACTGTAGTGGGCCCAGATTCCACAGTGTTAAAGTGTTCACACTTTTTGATTAGCAAGGATGATCTGCCACCCTCTGAGCTCAGCAGCAATCCTCACTGGGGGGAATGGATTTTCCAATAACAAGGAGATCCAGGTTCTAGTCTCCACTTGACTATAAAGCTCACTGGGTGACTTTGGGCCAGTCACTTTCTCTTAGCCTAACCTACTTCTTAGAGTTGTTGTGATAAGATTGTGAAAGGGAGTTCCTTGAAGGAAAAATGGCAGGATGCAAATATAATAAATAGATACTCTTGATGTAATGCGATGCATTTTGTAATTGCTTGCTCTTGAATGGGCAATTAACACCCATTAGCTTTACAAAAGACAGTTCCTTGTGGAAATGAAAACTACCAGAAGAGTGTGTGAGTGCACACGTGCTTTTTAAATAATAGCATGAATCGGCACAGCTGCCTGCCTTTTGGATTCTGCAAGGTAGTGTGGCCATGAAGGCAGTCAAGATGAGCACCTGCACTGGAAAATTTTCAAGTATACCACTGCAACCCAGTTTGCATGCCACATGAGTGGTTAATAAGCCACAGTGCCTTGCACTGTACTGATTGCATGCTGGGTCACTTTATCTAATGTGGGTTGCTGTTTTGTATGAACCCAGGGGTTACGGAGGGTGGGTGAAGTGGTTAACCATCTACCTGGCAACTGTATAACAGAATCTGAGTTCTAGATAGGTTGTTAATCAACCCTGCCACTCTCTCTCACTGGGTTCATACATCACAACATCCACCTGGTCAGGGTAATTAGGAAAATGATCAAGTACATCAAGGGCATGCGCAGGGATGTTCAACAGAACACCGTGGCTTATTAACCACCATTATGTTGTGTGAATCTGGTCAGAGCCAGTTAAATCAGCTCCATCTTATATGTACTTGGGACAAGGTTAATCCTACCCATGTAGCGTTTTGAAGCAGAGATGTTCTGTTTTTACCAAATTTATAAATTATAACATCTTGCTTGGGTCTTCAGCATGTTCATTATTATATACTTGAAAGAAATATGGTTGGGGTTGAATGTTGTTGGAAAGAAGGTTCAGTAACACTTTATAAGAGGAAGCTCAATGAAAGTCTCTAACAAATGGTTTTTAAAACTGAGCAAGTTGGAAGAAACTGTTAAATAAGGTAATAATGATCTGATGTCCCAGCAGTTCTATCATTATGGTAAATCATATTTTTCTAAAGAGGAATTAATCCAATATTAAGCTCGGTTATAGTAAAGTCAAAAATAAAACTGCTGTACATTTAATACCACTTATTTAAGATAATATAATATTTATGCAAAATGTGTAATTTATTTTAAGTATTCACTCTTTCCTTTGTGCATGTCAACCTATCTTAAACAACTTAGTTAATATTACTTATTTTACATTATCAAGTTTGTGAAAATAAATAAGTTCACACTATTGAGCGCTGTCAGGAATTAATTTTGTGGAAATGGGGCAAAATGCAAACTATGATCAATAAGTAAAGCTATCTTGAGGGGGAAATTCTTTTCTTATTTAATTATACATACAGATTAATATACTCATTATTGTTCCTTGTTTGGAGGTTCTGAGAGAGCAGCAGTGATGTAAAAGGCACTGCTTCTGGGAACTTTTCAGGCCAAAAAGTAAGGTATAAATGTAAGTAACAAATAATAATTGCTTTCATTGTTTAAATAAATGAAAATTCAGGGGCATTAGAAAAATACAAGCACACAAACAGAGCACCTCTGTATCCATTCAGCCTTCTACACTGTAAGCCACATACTCACCAGTACATACAAACAGGTCTTTAACCTGAGACAGAAGCACGAAACCTTCTGTTTCCTCTCACAGTGCAAAGGAAAGGAGGCATGCACAGCAGATAAATGCTTGGAAGACAGTGCTTACCCCTTCACCTATTCTGTGAAAATTATGTTTTCATATTTCACATGAAATTATGTTTCATGTTTCAAAACATTTTCCCCCTCACCCTGGCTTGGATCTTTAAAGTAGGGAAACACAGCTTCCAAAGTCAGGGTGGAGCGATTTGAGCAGAACTGCCAGGGGCAGGAAAGATTCATGACCATTCCAACCAACTAACCCTTCCATGCTTGCCCTCTATAAGGCTGGAGCTGGGGCCTAGCTGGGGAAAGTATCTAAAATGATCTTTCAGGACAGGATTCTAGATCCCCATTTGAAGTTTTTTTTTGCCAAAGGAGCTCTGAAAGGTTCCCTTAGCAGTTAGACTTGGTTGGCAGAAGGGGGAGATCAAGGGGAATCTAGACGTCCTTTGTCATAGGGGTTCTTGACCAAGCAAACCTAATGATTAACAGAAGTGACAAACAAATAGAGGATTCCTGGGTTGTTTGCTAAACCTCATGTAAAGCGCAAGTAGCTCACTTCTGCATGACTCCAATAACCCATTTGCCATCGTTATGGGTAAACTGGGTGTTTCCCACAGTTTCTTCCATCTCTTTTCTTAAAGCAGAAAATCTGTTAAGGACAAAGAATTGCTGCATAATACAAAGAAAAGCCCTATAACCTTGATAAAAGAAATTAACTTAATCTTGCAAAGAATCCAGAAGCAGAAGCTTCAGAAGTGGCTGTTTAAAATGGGTTAAAACTCAATGTAGAGAAGCTCAGAGTTAATATTTGCCTAGAAAAGCAGGTAGGCTCTGAATACTGTATTTCTTTAAAACATTTTCATTTCCACAGTTTCAAAACTATTAAAAAACCACATTATATTCTTGAGTCAATGAAAGCAACCTGAAACATTAAAAACACCCCCTTTCCCACGGATAACATGATATTAGGCAGTATGTTACATAGTATCAACAGTAATAAATATTGTGATACTCACAAAAAGTAGGAGAAGCAAGGGTGTAATAACGATGCCCTAGAAGAAATTAAGAAGTTGATTAGTTTGGTAAACAGAACTTTTTCTTTGTCACACCAAATTTCAGTGCATGAAGATACTGACATCAGTCATTCTGCTGATGTTTTAGCTATATATAAAAAGAAGACATCAGGTAAATGTATCAATAAATTATATAAAAATGACACAACACACTGCAATAAAAACAACCTAAAATTTAAATGGATATAAATATTTTATACCTAATTTCAAATCGTTTAAAAGTATTTCTCCAGCCAAAATTGTGCACTCTTGAATCTAAAAATGTACAAATTTGCAAGTTTAAAAGAGATCTGTGCAAATTAAGAGGCATTTTCACATAGTGCCAGAAAGAGTACAATGTTGGTACTAGGCGTATTTCCCATGGGAGAGCATTCCAGAGTCAGGGTATCATCACAAAGAAGGCTCTCTTGTTAAATACATTTTTTAATGGAAAGACTACAGAGAAAGTCTTCATCTAATGATCCTTGTATACTGGCAGGTTGATGTGTGCGTCCACTTACAAAATCAATGTAATGTCACTTCTGCAGTGATTTGTGATGCTGTGTTGTTATGTCCCCTTTTCAATCACATGCACTGAAGTAGCAGGTTTTACAATCTGGATATACATCATGTTTTATGCTTTAATGTTTAAACTTTGTAAACAAGGTAGGTTCCGCCTTTTATCTAGTTTAAAGAGTGGTGAATTATCTATATTAATAATGATTAAGAATATAAATGATCTCTTCCAGATTCTGCTTCCCATTTTGGAATTTGACATCCCTCTCCTGTTACATATACCCTATAAATATGCAGGTCAATGCCTTGTAGACCCTTCCAACCAATGCCTTCTACTGTCTTAATAAACAGCTTCTTCCATAGAGGGGACAGGTGGCTTACTATTGTATTGTCTGAGCTGTGGCCTCTCCTGAGTAAAGTCTGCATCAACCGTGATGAATTAGGTGTCGTGTGATTTTGTAATGTAAACTGATATCCCCTAGGAAGTGAGTTGAGATCTCAGAACTCATTTCACTTGATTAGACTCCATGTCTCCGTAGTGGGAAGGCAAGTCTTTCATCTAATTTAGTCACACAGGACCACTTCAGCTCTTCACATCCCTCAGGCAAAGGAAGGCAAAAGATTTGTTTTCTTCGGTGACAGCAAAGAGGTTTAAGGCTGATCATTGGGCATAAGACAAGATTTTAAGTCTCATGAAGACAAAGCTTAAGATGAGGTTTTAGGATTGGGAGATAACATCAGAAGCATCATCTCCACAACAGCAAACGGCAATTCTCACGTTACCCGTTCCTTCATACTTCAGTATTTAATAATAAATTAATAAAAATCACACTGCTACTCAATGCATATTAATTCATAAACCCTACATAGCCCCTCCACTCAAAGCTAAGATTACTTTTTCCAAAATATGTAGTAGACTTTTTAAAGATTAGAGGACAGTCAATCTGCTCTCTCTCAACAAAATAACAGAAAATGAAATTAAAATAATTATTCTAAAGAAAACCAAACTGCTCCAGTTTTTGATCTCCATTTAAATCCCCACCCAGACATAGTTTCCTTGGGTTACCTCGACACACAATTTTGTTTAAGTTCTACACTTGTAAAGAAAGAATATCCATAACCTTCAGTCACAGGTAGGGTGGAATGACAAAGGACTACACATAAAATACACATGCTGTTAGTCACTATAGGCCTTTGGGACAGAGCAAAACATAAAGAAATCATGTCATAAATCCATAAAAGAAAGAAAGAAAGAAAGAAATTTCCTTACACAGATGTTTTTAATTTAATTTAGAGCACATATTTATTTAGATTTCAAGCTATATTCATGTGATTTGATGGCCTATAGGGCCCTAAGCCATCCCCTTTCCCTGACATCTAAACTCTATTTGTGGAGATATGGAAAAGACAATGTAGCTATGCAGGCATTTGCCTATTGCATAAATACTGTGAAAGTGTGAATGGGACATGGGATTATCTTTTGGTTAGAAATATACAGTAAATGCATGGTAGGGGTTGTGCAGTTTAAGTAAAGACTACATTTTTACTCTGTTCTTTTGAACCCAACATTATTGCTTAATCTTATCCATTTGAAGGCTATACCTTAAAACTTAAGAGGTTTCATTGGTTTGCATATTTTGTTGAGTCAGAGAATACCAGTGTGAAAACAAAGTCATTAAAAACTTGTCCACTTGTTCTTTAGTTCTTTTGTTTCAGTATGAAATGCTTCAATTGCAGAGCAAATATAGATATCTGTATGGTATGTGAAGTTTAACCTTACAGTACTGGTGCCATTAAAACACAAGAAAAGTTAAAGGGAGAAGCACAGGGCATGCAAATGCCATTAGTAAAATAAATCTGTTCCAAAAATGCAGATTACACTGTTCTTCTCCCTATTGTGCTTTTTGTGCAAGTGCAGTCAAATCATGCAGCGTATCCAGATGCAGAGACTGCAGACAATGCTTCTTTGCACAAACAAAGCCTCTGTCCTTGTGGAGGCAAGGTCACTGAGCAGCAGCGCATTTTCGGAGTTTGGGTGGTATATTAAGCTTTGTGATGCAGCGAGTAATGGAGTCAAAGTTGTAAAGTGATTGCCTTTTACCATTCTGAAGAAAAACTTTCAAGAAATCCATTTACACCTCTGATGTGAAAGACCAACAGAATATATTTCAATGATTTTAGTGGGAAGGGAAAGAGGGGGAAAAAATTCACAGCCTGACCCAAAATGCTCATACAAAGAATGATTCTGCATAGAAGCGGTCACATCAAGAAGCTGTAAATGCACTTTTCTTTACAGTGAGGATCATCTAACATGTCATATTTTAGAAAGGCAGTTATGCTTATCTAAAAGGGAAACTAGCACCAAGGGATATACTTTTATTACAATCTTCTCTAGAAGATAAAACTAACTTATTTCAGTTTCCAGTATTATGCAGCAAACGAGAAGATGGTTAGCTTGTCAAGGATGCACAATACACTGATCATTTACCAAACTGGATTTCAATGAGAAACATTATGAAGTAATTTAAAGCTCAAGAGTTAGAGCCCCACCTCCTGACACTGAAAGCTGGAGGAAATTAGGATGGCACCTTGGTGCTTCTTCCAAGAGAAGCAGTGCTGGGGGTGGCGGCTCTGTTACGGTAGAGCCACACTGTGCTCGGTGAGCAAAAAACCCTGGACAAGTAGGGCCAGCTTTGCAGCTGCTGATCTGTCAGTCACATCCATCTTGGAATCATTCTGGCAGACTTTCCTAAGAGAATATGATGTCAGAGATTGAGCACCAAAGCGTAAACACCAATCCTGAAATCACATACGCTAAAGATGGGGCAAGCAACTTTTGGCCCTTGGGCTGCACGTTGTCCCAGCCTCCTATTAAAAGCCTTCTGTAAACAATCAGTTCAGACTTCTGACAGGAGCAGTCTCCTGAAAAAGATTCTAATGGATGGAAAGGAAGAAAAAGAGAGAAATATTGAGGGTGGGGGGGGGGAGAGAAAGAGAATGGGATGGTGTGCAAGTGAATCTGGAGAGGCTAGCGCTGCCCAATTTTTTCTAGCACCATCAAGCAGTGCCTACAGCAATCATCCCAACAAATTACCTCCAACAGAATGTAACACTTGACTGAAAAAAGTTCCACACCCTTGCTGTAAAACCATCCCGCTGACATATACAGATTTACTACATGGTTGCTCTACTGCGGCCTCTCTGGCTGTAGTAATTCAAAGCAGGCACTACCTTCCTTAACAGCTAAAACTGGCAGAAAATGCCAGAACGTCCTTTGCATAATCTGTTCGTCTAATGCATGGCATTGTGTTATCTGCAAGGGGAAAGTCACTTCTGTTGCCCATGATGTACCACAAATCAAGTAGTGCTAGTGTCTATGGGCAGTACCCAATGATGCTTGCCTTCAGGTAGCCAGCAGTACCCAATCCAAGCCCTTGTGCAATGGATATTTAGCACTTCTGAGGGCAATGCAAAATGAGAGAAAATTGTAGTTTCTGGAACAAGGCAGGTTGGTGGAACCTTCATAAGGAGCTCCACCGTCCTGCCCTGTTGAAAAGTAAGCTTTTCCACTTGTTTTGGAGATTGCTCCCAGAAGGGCTAAATCACTGTTGCACAAGTAGTGGGTGCTGCTTGTGCAACGGAAGCATGCCTTAGTCATGGATGGGCAACTTCAGATACTGCCCTCTACCTTGCTAGCCGCTGTCTGTTTTGTTCTCTCTAGCTGCATCTGATCCTCACTGAGCAGTCCAGAGGATAGCAAGTTGCCCATTTATCTGCCTAGGTGCCACTGGAAAGAAGCAACCCAAAGAAAGCAGTCACACATACCAATCTTACTTCTTTATGTGTTCACTTAAAGTGTAACTAATTTTCTACAACACAGTAGCACCAAAAAACAACAACCTCCTCACAGAATTACTATTTAAATGTTTAAATACTTTTCACAGATTGAGTGCTATTCTACTCTTTAGAACAGCCTAATGCTAGTATACTTAAAATGGTTTCTAATAGTGTAAAATAATTTACCAGCTGCTCTATGGAACTAGTCTTTTAATGGGATTCTTTCTCTGTTCACAAATATACTGTACTCTTCATTCTTGTTTTATAATTTGAATAATTCATGGATTTCTGTATCTACCAACATACACAAACTAGTTCATAGTGACAATATGGCAGGCTTTTCTACTGTATTTCTGAATATTTCTACTGGGTGAGTGTTGGTGGAATGTTTTTCCCAATCTTCCACATTTGGTAGATGTTACAGTGGGACTGTAACTGGACTGATTGGTGGTAGATTGCTGGTATCTCCAAGATAAAATGGATACCTCCTTTTAAAGCAATGTATGTGGGTAGCTGTTGCTGCTTCTTGTGGTAATGTATATGCAAGTGATGGTGATCCTTTTAGAGACTTGGTTTGCATGCCGACAGAGGGCTCTGCATGCCCGCTGTGGCACACGTGCCATAGGTTCACCACCACTGGCCTAACCCTACCCTGGTGCACTCCCCTAAAACTGAGGTTTTAAATTAGAAAAAACAACTCACAGCCAGTCCAAGTATATACATACAGACATACATACATGGGGCAGCGGACTGACCGGCCATACAGAAGTTCAGACGAGTGATGGCTAATGAGTTGCGGCTCATGACATCATTGCCTGAAGCTGCTACGCCTTTCCAGGACACCTCATTTTCTAACCCTAACCCTACCCTGGTGCACACCCCTAACCCTAATATAGGGCGAGAGTTCAATTGAAAAGAGGGCAATTTTGAAAAAGCCTTCCTTGAGCAGCTTTTTCGGCACAGCTCATCATTTCTGCCCATTCTAAACACATTCCAACCATCAAAATCATGCCAGGACACCTCATTTTTGTAACCCTAACCCTGCCCTGGTGCACACTCCTAATATAGGGCTAAACTTCCATGGAAAATAACCCAAACTGCAACCCAAAACTGCCCAAACTGCAACCCCAAACCCACTTATTTATCGCAAAGTGCCAACACTGCAATAAAACCTGAAAACTGAGGTTTCAGTTTAGAAAGAATAACTCACAGTCAGTCCAAGCATATATTCTTGGCAGCACACTGACCAGCCATGCGCAAGTTCGGATGAGTTGCAGCTAATGTGCCATGGCTCATGACATCATCGCCTGGCACCACTACTTTCCAAGCATGCACGTGGCCCCTATTTATGCTGTTATCCAATGCTCGGCTGCTGGGGCAATGCTGGGGTGACTTGCCTCACGTGCTGACAGAGAGGGGTCTGCGTGCCCGCTGTGGCACACATGCCATAGGTTCACCACCACTAGTATACGCTATCAGAAGTTTTAGTTTGTTCTAAATCTCTCACCATCAGCTTAATTGTATATTCTTTAGTTCTAACATTCCTCAAGAGCAAGAAAACTCATCTCTACTTTCTCCACACAATGTATACATTCTTATCTCTCCCTCTCTTACCTTATTTTTATTGTAACTTTTCCAGGTAGAGGAATTGCCTACACCCTTTTTGAGATGAGTGACCAGAATGACACACTGTATTCCAAGTGTAATTGCACCACAGACTTTGTATAAAGACATGGTGATACTGGCAGTTTCATCTCTAACCTCTTTCCTAATGATTCCTAGCATGGAATTAGCTTTTTTCATAGTTGCCACAGAGTTGCCTGGTTGATATTTTGATTTAGGGAGTTAGAACCCTCCTGGTTAGTCACTGTCAGCTTAGATATTGCCAGTGTGAAGGTAAGGTTTACTTTTTATTTTTTTGTACCAATGTGCATCACTTTACAATTTCATTGAATTACATTTGCCATTTTATTGCCCATTCATGCATTTTGCAGGGATCGTTTTGAAACTCTTCACAATCCTATTTCACTTTACCACCATGGATATTTTTGTGTTGTCGGCAAATTTGGTCAACTTTCTGCTCACAACTAAGCTAGATCATTTATAAGCAAGTTAAAAAGGACCAGCTCAATACAGATCCCTAGAGAACCATATTTTGTACATCTCTACACTCTGAGAATTATCCTTTTATGCCAGCCGCCTGCTTCCTGTTATTTAACTGGTTAGCAATACACAACAAGACCTGCCCACTTATCTGAAGTCTCTTAGGTTTACTCAGGGATCTCTGGGGGGGGGGGTGGTATTTAATCAAAATCTTTTGAAAGTTCATGTATAAAATTTCTATATTATTAACTTCCTCTTATTAACATTCTCAAAGAAACGTAAAAGATTAGGGAGAGGTTTCTATATTTTCAGAAACCTTCAAGCCATGTTGGTTCTGCTTTAACAAGGCTTGTTTTGTAAAAATGGTGACATAAATTTCAAAAATGCTTTTCACCAATCCACCCAGAACAGATGTTAAGTTAACCTAACTGTAACTTCCTTGATCCTCCTGGGTTTCTTTCTTTCTTTTTTTAATGGTGTTACATTGTCTGCTTTCCAATCTCAGTGACAAATTAAGTATTGTTGTTAGATCAGAAAATTTACATTTCACTTCTTTAAGAACTCTCAGGTAAAAATTATACAGTATATTGAAGAATATGCAAGTGACTTGTTGCTGCTACATAGTGTGACCTCATATAGGACTGGTCCGCAAGTAATGGCAGCCAACTGGGAGTTTACTGGGAGTTAATTGAGCCACTTCCATTTTCTGTAAACAACCTCTTCCTGACTGAAGACTTTGACATGCAAACATGGACTGATGGATTGTTTAACCAACCAACCAACAAACCAACGGTTTAGGTTCACATGTCATTTTGTGCTCTCATCACACTTCCCCTGGAAGACTTGTCCTTTTCAGAAGAGTAGTCCTCTGGGAATGGCACAATTATTTCCAGCAATTGAGAATGGCTCACAAATGGCATACATCCCTGAAATTGTGGTTTAAATAGCCCATCATTTACCACTGCTATGTGTAAACCAGGTCATAGACTATGCCTTTTTATACTGTCCTTTTACTTACATGCTTTTAAATGCTGAATAATCACTATATTCCATGTGCTTTTTCCCACATAGTATTTTCAACACTTCTCCAAGTTATCTGCAATTTTTTACATTTCTGTTCATGTTATTTTCTATTTTTGTGTGTGTGAAAATCAATGCTTTTCAAAATTGAGGGATGATCTACTTCCAGATCAAACAAGCAAAAATAATAAAACTCTAGTTTATATATACCTACTGCATATTATTTTGTGATGAAATACGGGGCTTATAAACTGACAGCCATTAGCTAAGTTAACTCTTATATAGCCATGTATAAACCGCATGCTTCCCCCCTTTTTTGTGAAAAACACAACTATAAAAAGTTGCGCATAGTTATTTCATAAATATATGCAACCTTCTATATTCCAAGTCAATTAAAATGACAAGTATGACAAAAGGTAAAAATAGCCCTCCAAAGGGCCTGATGTTTGTATTTTAATGACTGAATTATAAAACCAGAATTGCAATTGCAAGACAACCATCACATTATTAGAGAGGACATAATCTGCCAACTTTAATTTTAGACAGTGGGATTATGCCCTGGGCTTCCAATCCCAGTCGGATGCTTCATGCTTTTCTTTCCCCTGAGACACCAGCTTTAGTGCTCTTTTAAAAGGAAGGACTAGGTCATTAACACAGCAAGTCACATCATATGCAAAATGCAGAACTGGCGTTAGATGTCAGAAATGGATAGTGTCTCTGCCATTTACAAAATAGTCACCTTGGGAACAATTTCACCTGCCAGGCTCAGGTACACACACCAGAATTTTTGCTGGCAGGTCAGAGAAACCAAGCCAATGACCCTGTTGTGGAAACACCATGTAGTCACTGTCTTAGCAGGAGAACAAAAAGCACAATAGGAGTAGAAACAAAAGTGGTTTTGTTCTGTCAGACACTTATAATGTGCCCTTCTAATTCTGCTTCCACTCCTTAACCACAGTGATGCACAGAGATGACATCCCCATTAGCTAACTAGGGAAACAGCCAGAACAGGATCATTATGTTATCCTACCTAGCACTACCAACTACTTCACACGAAATCCACAAGCATGTCTCTGTTCCAGATAATGTCTTTCCCCATCAGAGCCCCCCATGGCTCAGAGGTAAGAACCCTTACCTGAAGAACTCAGAATCTCTCCAAAGTTTGAAGTCTTGTTGGCATGTCAATGACTTCACACAGGCTGTATTAAGAACACTGCACCGTTACAGGAACAAGCTTTTTGTGATGGTAGTGGAGGAAAGGGTATCAGAAGGAAAAGAAAAGTGCACACTATAGGAGACAGCACCATGGAATCCATTTATTTAACATATTTGTATTTTGCCATTTAGTCTTCATGATGCCTAACTCAGTGAGGAGCCGAGTGTCAATAAATCTCACCCCTGGGAGATGACATGAAAAGGGCAAATATGTTCTCATGGGTTTCTTGCTAACAAATGCAATTTTTTGTGGAAAAATGAGAAAGTCACAAATCCCACTCTGTATCACTAAACATTTACCATGAAGCTGTTAAGAGCAGACAGAAAAGAGATGCATGCTTTGATCTCTGTAGCCCAAGACACGCCATCTTTGCATTTCTCCAGTAACATTATGACCAAGCCACATACATCACAGCAGGAGGAACTCTACATGGAGCTCTAGCTGCCTAAACCAGCACAAGTCTAGCACACATGAGAACACAGACTGAAATGATAGCTCCAGATTCCTAGGAGAAAGAGCTGAAAAGAGACACCCATGAATAACACAGAACAAACTGCACCAAGACCAATGCAGAGTCATAGTTTTTATTGATCAGTGTCATCAGTGGAACACCCTACTTCCCACTGGTCACTGCTGCTGCTGTAGGTCTTTCTTTGTTCTTTCCCCGACACTGGAAGGTGGGGTCAATACTTGCTTCTGCACATGTTGGATGGTTTCCTGGTAGCCTGTGGAGAGACATAGGGACAATGAACAATCACTGGTAGCAGCAGAAGTTCCAGTGATCAAAGTACTTGTGAAATTCAGGACAAACTGAGAAAAGGTTTTGTTATCTGGGTAGTGTTCTGCTCTTTCACCAGTAATCCCCTGATCTCAGTGCTTAGGGATTCATAATGTACTCATTCAGTCAATACTCATCATACTGTGTAGGGTGGTATGCTGGAAGTCTTGTCCTTATTACTTGCTCTACTGTATATATGTCATCTCTGGTCCTACAGTAAACAAGATAGACCGTAACTGTTCAGCAAGAAGTGTCAGGAACGCTGGGTGATCATTATCAAAAGATGATTGCCTCCCTATCCCTCACTGATGAGAGATTAACCTAGTTTTGGAGGGTTTATGGTTTTCTGCAGCATTTACTCACACTGTGCCTCTGACATGAGAAGCAGTGCTACAAACTACTGAGTAATGCACAGTTGTAAAGCCAGTACATTATTTCCAAAATTCAAAGGCCAAGGGGCAAGAGGCGCCTTGTGGGTATCTGGCAGTACTCTACACACATATGTCTTCTCTTGGTGGTTTGGTGGAGAGGAATGGATGATATGCAGGAAATCTGCTTTGGAGCACTGTCTCCCCTATCTAGTAAGCTGTCTTCTTTAGCTTACCTTAGTTGAATGCCTTTTCCTTGCAGTCCCAGTTGCAACAATGAAATTGACATTCCTGGTGGGTGTTTTTCAAGTTCTGAAGCAGAATACCTGCAAAGGTTCTGAAAGCAAACATTATTCATCTGCTTCCCCTTATGTGCTCCTAGTTCTACAAGGTTGTACAACAATGTAGCCACATGCTGTATGCCTACACAGATGAGATCCTGAAATAAAATATTTATTTGCTAGATACTTCTGATGATGAACTAAGATTACCTAAAGAATAAGTTGGAATCTTAACCTCAGTGAAACTGTAGGGGCAGAGGCTGGATATCTGGGGCTGTCTGAGGACTTCAGTGGACATTTATGTCTCTTCTTTGGACAGCTCTGCTGTTGTCAGTGATGAGAAAGTTCCTTGCCTGGGTAAAAGTTATGCTTGTGATAGCTTCTGTTGGTGCAAGAATGTTACAGTGCAAGTAAAACTTTTTTTGTGCAAGTGCACAAACATAGTGCAAGTAAAACTCTTGACCTGGTGGAGTATAAAGTTATACTCCACCAGACCAAGAAGATTTACATCATTAGCCTGTGCTTATCTACTGCCAAACGAGTCCCACTCTGTTCAATGGAATTTACTAGTATGTACCTATCTGTAACAATTTTATGTTATGTCGCAATCTTATTCCATGTGGAAGAGCATAACAAGAGGATAGAATTGGTATGTATGGGATGTAAATATATACAAGTATATAATATTCAAACATATTAACAATTAAAATCAAAGAAAAAAATATAAGCAGTTTCCAATCTATGCAATAATCCAATGTTTAGTCCATAAAACAGAGGTTAAATGACCATTTTGAAAATAAAATTGTGAATACATAATTTCAACATTAGCATCACAAAAAACAAAACAAAACAAAAAACCAAATCTTAACACACTGTAATACACCACACACACCTGCATGAACAACTCTTTTGTCCAGCAGAGGGCATCTTCTACACACTTGAAAATCTCTTGAGTTGTGTGGAGACAGTTTTATGTATAGTAGAAAGCAAAAATTACATTCAAATCT
This sequence comes from Varanus komodoensis, assembly GCF_004798865.1. Taxonomy (NCBI): domain Eukaryota; kingdom Metazoa; phylum Chordata; class Lepidosauria; order Squamata; family Varanidae; genus Varanus; species Varanus komodoensis. The sequence continues at coordinate 6,478,353 of NW_025335589.1, forward strand.
AAAGATGTGATCTATTCCAAGAAAGCCAAATCTACGCATACAGCAGAATGAGATGGTGGTTTCAGATTAGTGTGTGAGAGTAAAGGTAAAGGTTTCCCCATGACATTAAAGTCCAGTCATGTCTGACTCTTGGAAGGCGGTGCTCATCTCCATTTCCTAGCTGTGGGAGCCAGTGTTTGTCCGCAGACAGTCTCCGTGGTCATGTGGCCGGCATGACTAAACACCGAAGTGCACGGAACGCTGTTACCTGCCCACCAAAGTGGTACCTTTTTATCTACTTGCATTTGTATGCTTTCGAACTGCAAGGTTGGCAGGAGCTGGGACAGAGCACGGGAGCTCACCCCATCTGCAGATTCGAACTGTTCACCTTTCGATCAACTAGCTCAGCGGCTCAGCAGTTTAACCCACTGTGCCACCGCATCACCGCATGTGAGGGTAGGGTTGGGGAAATCTAATTTTTTGCAATTCTATGCAAAAATACTCCCCTTCAAGAGAAAAGCAGCACAGGATGCGGGGGGGGGGGGGCACTGGACTGAAAACAATCTCCCTGATACACTTTGTTTCTCTCTCTTACTTGTAGTGGGTCTCCTGACTAGCCCTTAGGGAAGCATTCAGAAATGGTATTCTCTACCTGTGACTACAAGCTGAACCATCCACACAGTAGCTGGTGTTTTGTAGCAGTAGACCTGAAATAACTACATCAATGTACCTGGTTTATAGCCAAGATCCACGCAGCTCTTTTAGGGGCAGGATATGCCCAGTAGGATTTTATGTTTTTCTTTGAACAGCAGATCTTCCAGGAATTATCACAAATTCTCTCTGAACTTCTCTAAGTTTCAAAATGAACATGAAGAGTTGCTTTTGCACAGTCAAGTTTTCCGTGAGCATATGGAACTAGGTATGTGGCTACCTGGATCTTGGCCACTGTATTTTTGTTTGTAGGTCTGAATGCAGTTTTGATTGCTATTTCTATTTAACATTGCTGCAATGAACCCTGAGCCTTAAACATAGATATACTAGCAGATGCCAGGTTTGTGAGGTTAGAATGCAGGGGCACATCTTTTCTATACTCATGGGCCTTGTTCTGTGTCTATACAAATTCCCAATCTGGGCAAACAGAGACTCCCTGTGCTATAAACACATACCTTTGTAAGTCCTTTTGTTGAAACAGGTGCAACGGTTTCCCTTTTTTCCAACAAGTTTCTGTCATATTTTTACTAATCCCCAAGTTGTATATTTTGTGAATCTAATCTTCCCACCAAGGTAATCTGATTATGACTGCACTGCTTGATTTAAATTAGTATATATTATTACTATTTCTTTTAGTTACCTTTTTGCTGAAAATATCCATACAGAATGTAAAGAAATCAATTTGTATGTAGCTTCACTATGGGTACACTCCAATATTTGAGAGTTTCAATGGTGAGGTTTCAATGAATTGAGCGGATTTTTTTGAAACTCAAGCCCAAGCCTCTCCGCCCTTTCAGAGCACAAAACAAGTTGGCTGGTTCTTTGGATGCAGCCCAATATTTCGTTGTTGCAGATTAACCTGAAACGACAGTATCATTTCTAAATATGTGGAAGACCCTCGAACTAAAGGTCATAAAAATCTAGACAAAAAAGGTCTACAGATCCCAGAGTTCTAGCCTATTTTTCTGCCTAAACTTGCATAAGATTGGGCCTTAGCGGGAAAAAAATCCTGTTAAATTCTGATATATGACAGTTTGATATGGGGTGCTCTTCAGCACTTTCAGTTCCAGCAAATAAAGATTTGGCCAATATTCTGCCCACACTGCCCACGCACTGGTGGAATGGTTCATCGTGCTGCCAGAACAAGAGGTTCCTCAAACAACTCCATGGACCTGTCTTCTTCTGGATAGGAGTGTTTTTGCCCATTTGTGGGGTTATTCCAGGAACCACCACCTCTCAATGTGCTAGCTTGTTCACTGGCACAGAAGAAGGTGCAGCAGCAGTAGAGGATACTTCCCAAAGAACTGGACGTTTTGCCTACTGGGGATAAATCGTATCACAGGCAGGTATTACACTAATGCTGCTGACTGCCACCTGGCAGAAATATATAGGATTGGGATAATTTATATGCTAATTCATTTTACCTACCAGTTAATATTCAAGTTAATTGTTTTGGTTTCCTTAGGATTAAAAAAAAAGTCAAAATGAAATTATATTCTACACTAGATGGTGCTATGCCACTTTCTGAAAAAGGCACATCTAACTAAAAGGAAGTTTTATTATGCTCTTGATTCTTTATTCTGAAATTTAGATTAGGATGTTAAGCCATTTCCAAATGGTGACAAGGGCAGGACAAGAAATAGAAATAATATACCATGGAAAGACAATTATTTCTGGCAGATATTCTTTTTCTAGAAAATGAAATATAACCCACTTCCAGAATGAATTCTTATCACTGTTTCCAGAGTATGCAGCTTTTCTAAGCAAATACTTTCCACTATCAGTCAATCACCATATCCTGCTTCATGTCTAATTTACCACTAGGAAGGCTTTTCTTTTTATCTCTACCCAATAAATGCAAGGTAATTGTAAAGTTCAGATGACATATTTTTTATCAAAAGAAATATAAAGTTTTCATGTTTGAATCTATACATACATTTCTCATTTCACTTCTTGCCTTAGGATCAGACTCTCTCTGTTTTTAAGAAAAGCTTGGCAAAATGAACATGCATTAATATGTGCACCGATACATTAACTTATGTCCAAGATTTAATAGCCGAGGAGCTAGAGGGTTCAATGGAAGCCCTGCTATGGCAGCATAACACCTCTCAAATTTTCGGGTGTTACCATTCCACTTAAGAACATATGCCACTAGATTGAGATTGCAGGGTGGTTGGATTTTTCAAGCTTTGCTTGTTTTTGCACTGGCCAGGCCAATCACTGGGCTGCAGTCCCGAAATGCTTAGCCAGTACTGGTATGACCCTGGGACTGAAAACCATTGTCTACTTCAGGCTAAAATGGGCCTATTTTATTCATTTTAATGAAACCGCAGTTACCATATATTCATGTTTACACAAATTGTCTAGAGCCAAAAGTTACATCCTTTGATGTCCCATTGGAAGTTAAGATGGTGTTTAAACGCTTTCTCCTCCCTCCCAAGATGGATTTATCCTCAAGATAAAATGGTTCAAATTATAAGCAAGAAAATGGATGGACTAATTTATTAGCATGAAACCAATTTTATTTTTTGTTAAATCAGACAATATAAATCACATAGAAATGCACTAAAAGGGAATATCCACAATGTTAATTAAAATACTTTTCTAAAGGAAGTAAGTCATATATTATATTCACTTCTTCTGGTCAAATGGGTGTGCATACTTGCAAGAAAAGTGGAACAGTCCTATTGAATTCATCTGGAAAACAAGGACTGTACAATTGTTATATATAGATCTAGTTTGCTTGTCATGCAAAGCCACGTGGGATTATTATCGTAGGTGGTTGCAGGGTAGCTTAGTGTGATGTACAAACCTGGAACGTATCTTCCATTGTGGGTTGTTTTTCACAACCAAGGCACCCTGTGAATTCATGGCATGTAGTAGGGTTGTTTAGGTGACTTATTCCCAGGATTGCTGTTTGTGATGCCTGAATCTGGCACTGATTTTATTATGGGTTCTTGGGAAAGCTAGTGAACTGGCTGGCAAGATCAGTGAGAACTGCCACCATTCCCAGTTATTCTGCCTTTGCTGCCACTATTCCCCTTTTTCCTTCTCAGTGTCCTCTACCTCATGATTTTTAAAATTAGAAACATTGAAGAACGGACACTGAACAGTGTCCCAACCATACCTGCAACCCCTCTGCCCCTTTGCAGTCTTGGGTAAGTGCACAGGCTGCTGAGTGGGTGACCATCTGTCAGGAGTAATACATAGGCTACTCACACACCATGGCTTATTCTCAGAGTGTCTCAGTGTGGCATGTGAACTTGCCCTTTTAATTGAATCCACTTCTTTCCTCAAGTTTTTTTTTACTTCCAATAACAAATCACATCTTTTCTAGTAAGAACCACAGAGACAAATAAATGTTTGGCTGCAATTTCTTTGGATGCCAAGAGCAATCATTGTATCTGAGGTGCAGTCTCTCACATTGTTAGGAAGCTACACTATTTTGCATTAACTTGTGCATGATCAATCCCATTCATCTTACTCTTATCATGGAACTTGTCCTAAACCAACCTTCCCCAATCTAGCACCCCACAGCTGTTTGGGATGACTACTCCCCTTATTCCTGATCATGGGCCATGTAGGCCGAGACAATGAGAATTCCAGCCCAAAATGTCTGGAGGGCACCCAGTTGGAGAAGGCTGTCTTAAATTGATTTAAGTAATTAAAAGTGTGTGTGTGTGTGTGTGTGTGTGTGTGTGAGTGTGTGTGTGTGTGAGGGAGGGAGGGAGGGAGGGAGGGAGAGGGAACCAAAAAACGGTTATATGGGTACTATCCTTGTGTAACCACTGTTTATTTCATTGTGGCTTCAGTAACAGCCTTACTATAAATGTCGTACAACTGGAGTTTTGGTAGGACTGAGACCCCCTTTTGGAATTAAGCAACTCTGATTTCTGAATACTGAAAACAAATCTCACACTATGGTAATCTATATGTGTGCTGCTTGTGCACTTTGCCTGCCTGTCTGGCCCCAAGTCATCAATAATGAATAGATCTGTACAGCTGTAGTAGGACCAAGAGTCGTGGGCTTGTCAGAGATTTCTGAAAAGGAACAAAAACACAGCTTTGCCATTTGATTGTGTCTTCTGTAGGAGAAAACCTTGCATGTAAAAAACAACAATATTGACTTTTTGTTTTGGTTGTATTTTTTTAAACAAAAATGTTTTAAATCCTTTAAGCATTCATTCGCCAAGGAAAGCATAAGAAAAGCACAGAAAAGAAGTAAACTGAGCTCAGTAAAACATTACAACCCTGAAGATAGTGTACAGTATCTTTTTTTTTTTGATAAAATATTTTGCAAGAAATTAAAAGCTACTCTTAATGAAGCCAAGTGATGATTTAAGAGATGTGAAAGCAACAAGATCTTTTTGAGTAAAGGGAAGATATATCATCTCAAATTCTGAGAAAAGCAAGGCAAAAATATCTGTATATGAAGCATCATGCAAAAATGAAGACCAAATTTGCTTTTCCAGAAAAACAAATTCATCAATCTTCAAATTAGGCCTCCTGCAAATTAATAAATGCAAAATCTTCACAAGTCAAAATGCAAAAAATGACAGACATTACCAACAAAAATTGATGCATATATCTTGCAACTTCCCCTCTTTATCCTAAACATATTTCCATAGATATCACAATTGTAGCATTACAAGAGAGATTATCTCATGTTTTACAAACAGAATGCACCAGCTGGTACCTTACCAAACCACATCCCCTGGGAACAAGCAGAGTTGTGGATAACTAAATTTCTACAGCAAGCATTCAAATCGAACTTATGAAATCCCAGTGTAAAACCAAACCTTTGTTCCTATTTTGTATTTAAGTAAATTCCAAGCAATGCCTCATACTATCTTTTCATAATGTTACTCCTAAGCAGTTTCAGAGCTGTTACACTGGGATGATCAATGCTTTTTTCCTGTGAGATTTCAGAAAATATATGAAAGCTAACAGTCTAATTTTCAAAAGGCTTACAAATGACCCCCTTTGTAAAGAGTTAACGTTTACAAAGTCACTAGAATAACTGAATGAAATGCACTAGTTCAATGTATAAAATAACAAAATATTACTTAAAAGATTATGTGGTTCAACAATAACCCACCTTTATTTTTTTAAGTATACTTTTATTAAGGAAGGACAAGGAAGGCAATCCAGAATGTGCATTCAATACCAATAGTTCTTCATGGACTCAGCTTCCAAAATTGGTAATACTGTCACTTCTGCACTGAATGGTCTGCCACTATGGTCTGCAACTCTGTCATGGGTGTGAGTGAGTGAGTGTGTGTGTGAGAGAGAGAGAAGAGAGAGAGATTTTGTGTACATGGTTTAAGAGAACTCTGCCACTGTCTCTCTTTCCTGGCTCTGCAGCTTTCCTTTTCCTTCATTACTGAGCACTTCATTTACTGAGAATTTGTGGTGACTGCATTTATACATTTATTCCCCATGGAACCCTTGTTAATGCATTCGGTTAATTTCTTTAAGTGAAAGATACCTCCACCTAATTTCTGACCAAGGATCTCCTTCTGCCTTCAGCAAATCGAATCAAATTTGTTTTAAGTGTACATGGTGGATGAACAAAATTATACATATTGGACATGCACATGGCAGGCATGTCATGAGTAGAGCAAGCTGGAGCTGGGGGTCAGATTACATGGCCTGGGAAGCCCCTCCTGACATGCTCTCTTTTATGTTTCTAATTGGCTGTGTTCACACATAATACTAAACCGTATTGTTTAGTGTGTGGTGTGGTTTCTTACCTGGGTGAGGTTGACAGACAACTGCAGTTTCCACAGGTACATACAGAGGTTGGATGGCTAGCGTGCCTCAAGCAATTGCCTCTCTTTCCACTGGACTCTATGGTAGCTGCATGGAAACCATGTTTCTGGGTTCATATGACTGAATAAGCCATATCGAGGCATGGAAACCACACAACAGAGCATTGTTTCTGCCTATGGTTACATGGAAACCAAACATACCACACAGTAATTCTATGACAGCGTTCAGACAACACAATGGACCATCCTGCAGTGAAAACAATCATGGTTTCTAATTGAACACAGCCATTCAGTGTTTTTCACAATTTACACACCCTTCAACTCCAGGATAAAGCCCATGTATATAAGAAACATGAAAAGATTTGAACTGGGGGACAAACATCAGCTTTGGGAAGAAGGCTGAAAAGGAAGCACGCTAAACAGTGGACTGACATCGAGAGACATGACATCAAATTTTTTTTCATGTAATAGAGCATTCTGGTTCTCTTCCTTCCTATTACAGCTTTCTGGAAAGCCCACTTAAGTGGGCTTTCTGGAAAGCCCACTTAAAGGTTTGGTGACCCTCAGAAATGGCATGGAGTGCACAATGCTCCAGAAGGAGACAGAAAATGGAAGCTAACTTCCTACTTGCTTAAGTGACATTCTCAATCCGAGTCAGCATTTTAAGAAAGATAACTTGTGTAGGAGCTCTCTTTTCTCATTTAGGGACAGTCTAGAAGACAGGAACCAGAATCAAGTCTCCATTAATATCAATGGAAGCAAATCCCCGCATATCTGTGGGGGAGAACCCATGCATTCCCCACCCTCAAGAAAGATTTGGGGGAGGGATACAGGGGCTATAATGGAAAAGAGAGGCAGGAAAGCCAAATTTCATGAGTGAGTTCCTTGTTATGTAACTCTGCATGAAACCTACTAGGATTAGTGTCTAAAATCTCTAGATTTTATTTCATAACTTTTGCTCTTCTGAAGCAAATGACACTTTAATTCTTAGAAATTTATTCACTGCTCCAGTTAAGCTCAGTACTCCACTGGCCATTTCTCTAATTTTAAAACGACACAAAGGTGTTTTTTTTTAAATAAACCTTTGAGGGAATCCCTGTAATCCTATACATTCTTTGTTGGTTTCTCTTTGCAAGTCTATTTACTACTGTAAACCAAAACTCTGGGACAATACGGTCCTCCTGGCATCTGCCTATTTGTTGTGCTCACACTAGAAAACCACAGAGCCCTCTCATGGGAGCTCACAGGAGATCTATTATCCTATATTTAGCACTGACACACATCTTTTAGCCGTAACCCTTCTTGACATTAATGAAGCAACTGACACCTAGCATTGTATGAATTCCCTTCAGCTTAATGTGTGATGCACATCCTGAGGCACTCATGGCAAAGTAGAATTGTACTGAGTCCTATGATGTTCTAACCAACTAGAGTATAGGGAGATATTCTTCTCCTTTTTCATAGTACTAGAACTCAGGCCATTCCATGAAGCTGAGTGGTGGGAGATTCAGGACAGATAAAAGGGTGTACTTCATACAGTGCATAGTTAGTCTACTACAGTTAATCACAGTGCATAGATTCACTACAACAAGATGCAGTGATAGCTATCGGTTTGTAGGGCCTTAAAGGGGATTGGATAAATTCATGGAAGAGAAGACTATCAATGGTTACTAGTCCTAAATGGCTATATTCTGCCTCCAGTTCCAGAGGCAATATTGGAACCATGTGGGAAGTGCAGACCGTATAGGAGATTTCCATAAAAGCAAATCTGGCTCTCCTGTGTCTGTGCAGAACTGAAGTGGGGATTTCTCACATGACCCACCCTTTGCCATATGATTTTATAATTCTGTGCCATGGCAAAGCAGAGTACAACTATAGGAAAGCAACTTCTATTCGACTTGGATAACGTAGCCATTGGACCTTGAAATTCATTCCTACTATGCAACTACTTTTCATTAATATATTTTTCCAAACATGTGTTCAGATTCTAAAATTGTCCTGCTTTTTTAAGGAAGAGAGTCCAACAATTCCAACACATTTCTATGGGACCCAATACTCAGGAACAGATATTTAGGAGACTGAAGAAGGGAGGAGAGACCAGAACTCTTTCTGTTCACAGAAGGGAATTCATGATCCAAGCCATAATTTTGCCTTTTTAAAAAAACTATTCAAAACATCTAGTAACAACCAAAAGTGCTTCCCAGGTCATGTCCATGTGGTGTGAAAACTAAGTTTTAAGTGATACTTAAAGGTGCTGTTGAATTTCAAAATGTCTTTGCATTTTGTGCAAAGAATTTCAAAATGTCTTTGAAATTTACCAGCTATGTTGCCCATTGCTATGATACAACCTGCCACAGGGTAAATAATGAAATCTGTAATTTGTTCATTTTTAATGTTTAAAAAACAATCAGTGGAATATTGTGTGTGTGTTTGACATACTGCTAAATACATTTATCCCCCCAACCCCCCCCCCCATATTATATATATTAATAGACTAAGCTATGGTAGGGATCTCAGATGTCATCTATTCCAACCCTTGCCCATGCAGGATATCTGATGCAACAGTGCTGCATAGTTGTATTCAGCCTCTGCTTGAAAAATATTTAAGTAAGGACAGACAACTACCTTCTAAGGCAGTCTTTCCTATGCTCAGACAGCTTGTACCTTGAAGGAGTTCCTCCTTATATTTAGCTGAAACACCTTTCTTGTAATTTGAACCCACTGGTTCGGCTCCATCAGAAAACAGATTTGCTCCATGATCTATGGAATTGCCATGCAAGTATCTCAAAATACCTATCATATCACAGCTTCTTAACAGACCATTCATCAAGGCTAAACTTTTTCAACCTTTCCTCATAATTCTTAGACCGGCTTTCCCAAGCCTGGTGCCCTCCAGAAGTTTTAGAATAGAATTCCCAGCATTCCGAGCATGCTGGCTAGGGTGTGGGGAGCTGAAGCTCAAAGCATCTTGAGGAACCAATTCTACAACGTCTAGGACTGACTGTTTCCTTCTTCACCATCAGCGTTTCAACGGAAGTAGGACGTCCATTTTATAAAGTTTATTTTTATTTGTAAAAGTGTGCTCTTCTTGCAGCTCCGCAATGCTCAATGAAATGAGCTGTCTGTCAGGAATGGCTGCATACTCTACAAGCCTAACAGATTCCTCTGCCAAGTATTTAAGAATGTATGAGATATTGAGGATTATGAAAAAATGCATATAAATATATTACAAACATTTGCTCCATCTTATACATTAAAAAGTACCATAGCAACTGGAAGATAATACAAACAACCCCATCAGACAACAGTACCCACCCCCCAAATAATAACAATAGTAACCAGCTGTCTGATTTTAGGCAGAGGAAAATTACTAGAATGATCATTTAAGTTCTACACTAAATGAAGTGCCTTCATATCATTTCTGATAATGGCAATAAAAAGTCTACTTTAAATATAATGGACTACAAATTCTCAGTAAAATTTGGATTGCAGCATTTGGTTTTACTTTTAGATTCCACTCTTTCATTAGAGATTGAGTAACAATTCATATGACTAAACGGCATGGTGTGAGCGTGTACTGAATTAATCCCTGCAGAAAGAATAGCTCCCAAATCCACATTTATGTTACCACTGCAGAACTAGCACAACTGGATTGAATAAAACTGAGCAAACAAGAAAATTAAGTAATAACGTGACTGCTTCAACAAGTAATTTATACTTGACCTTTCTAATCATCAGAATAATTTGGTCTCAGAACTGGCAATGAAAAGGCAGAGAGAAATCAGGAAACCTTTCCCCAGTCCATGCATTAAAAGTTGGAACAAATTCTTATTTGTATTTAAAAGAGAGGGTGTTTTAGCATATCCTGAGTATGTTTCATACCACAGCAGCTGTCCCAATGGTTATTAGGAGATTAGAGGACAGTGAATAAAATTATGCTGAAAAATTTAAGTGGAATATATTTTGCACAGGCACTAATGGGTGTTGAAATTCATATATTTCCATAATATCTTGTTCTGGAACATATCCAAAGTTAATGAAAGTTCACCCATCCTACAGTTTGAATTCTTCACGTTCTGAAGATCCTTGAACTTCTGCACTAGTCAATGAGAAATAAGAGCACAATGGGACTTTCTGACTCAAATGTTTTAATGCAGTGTGTAAATGTTTGCTTAGTTACAATCTCTCTTGTGTGTGAGAAGTGCTCCTTTAAATGTTTTCATTTCCTTCTACCATCTGCTCTAGTTTCACATCTTTATGCTACTCACTCCTTTACGATGGCTGCACAAAGCAATACACCATATACTGAGTCAGACTATTGGTCCCTCTACCCCTGTACTGTCAACATAAACTGGGAATAGGTCCCAAGGGTATTAGGCAGAGGTCTTTCAGTCCTATCTTGAGATGTGAGGTATCAAACTTACACTTTTGCATGTAAAGCATGCGCTTCTCCTCTACAGTACAATCCTTTCCTGTCTGTCCAATAGCTACAGTGGCCAAGATCTGATTCAAGCACCAATCACCTAGCTATTGCACATGACAAACACTGGATTGGACTCAAACAAAGGCACTTATGGTTTAGCACCACTGAAATAGCACTTATATTACTCATGGCTAATGTTCCATTGATTTCAATGAGAAGAAAATGTGACTAACTTGGTCTGGATTCAAATCATTGTTCTTCTACTTCTGCAAGGGGTGCAAAAATATACAATGGGCTGCCCACATCAGGACATCCATTCTTCAGTGTCTAACAACATCTTAGTCAAATCTCTGCCTTTCCTCTGTTCCTTATCATCTGTGTATTGTTAATTCCACTCATAATGTGGATCAGTAAATAGAGGTTCATCCGCTCATGTATCTTACATTTATGATGCCTAAGGCATGTTTGCAAATATATTATCACAGTGGTATACAGAAGATATAAGGGAGCCAACAACAAATCAGCAAGGCAAATAAAACTGGTCATTAACTTATTAGCTATACTTCTAGCTGGTCTGACATGCAAGACTAGTGACATAGCCATTAATGTGCTCACCCTGAGCGCTGGGAGGCAGCCTGTGCAATCAGCCTAGCACAACTACTGGATAAACATAAAAAGAGAGGAGCGGTTGACCAAGGCAAAATGCAGGTGGGTCCCTAAGTCCCTAGGAATGTAGCTGGAGTATTTTCGGCTTGTTAAAACAGCAACAACCTCTAGAGGTCTTGGATTACAATTCTGATCATTTCTAGCTAGCATGGCCAATGGACCCCAGGTTGGGAAGACTTTTCTAAAGTTTAGGGCTTATGACCAAACTTGCTCACTCCAAAGGTGCAGTTCCAGCATGAAGGAGTGTGCCAGCTGCAACAGTAAACACTGGAACAGAAAAATGAAATCACTCCAAGGAAGAGCAAGGTGAAAGTACTCAGGTGTTCCAACTAATTAGTTCTTCCCAGCTTTCAAACCTGTAATTGTGTAATATATATTTTCCTCAGGTATGAGAAGAAACACACTAAAAACTCAACCTATGTAGATTATTCAAGAATTCTTCAGGAGCACTTATTCTTAAACATCAGCCATCACTGGAAGCAAGTGAATATTAATTCTAAAGCTAACACCACCTATTTCCATAGAGAAACTTTCTCATATATTTCAAGAATTTTCTTTTTTATGGTAGAACATTATAACTACCATCAAGTATTCATTAGTGTCTTGAAAACACCAGCACTCTGTAGGCGATTGCTTCTTTCAATAATCAAACAACTTCTTGAAACTAGTCCACCACTTATTCTTATCTACCAGGTTTCTTATAATAATTTTTCAGAGCAGAAACTACAATGCAGTCTTCCTTAATGTAGTGGCTTCTGGATGTATTGGATTGCAACTCTCATCATTCCCAGCTAACACAGAATGATGGGCACTGCAATCCAACACATCCAAAGGGCACCAGGTTGGGGAAGGTTGATAATGCATGTACCCTGAGCTGTTTTCTGTGCACAATGTTTAAAACCTTTTCCAGCTGAAATGGTCTTTGAGCATCTGCTCTGTGCTAAATGTAAAGGCACCATTTAAGAAGATGACTGATCAATATTTCAGATAAATCTCAACTCTTTTCTTTAACTCCCCAAGAAACTGATGGGTTTCTCCAATATATTTCTTCACAATTATATTTCACTCTCATTAGTGAAAACTGTAACTGAAAGTTGTGGGGTGGTATGTGTGTTTTTTGATCAGTGAGTTATGAAGATAAGAAAGAAAGAAAGAAAGAAAGAAAGAAAGAAAGAAAGAAAGAAAGAAAGAAAGAAAGAAAATGTTTTTGCTTTTGTTTTTTGAGGAAAGATTTCAACAGTCTATGGACTGACAAACAGCAAAAATATAGCTGATTTAACAAATGAGTGCTCAATCAATGATGCACTGAGGCACATGACAAAAGCAAGTCAAAACCCATTACACTCAAGAGCATCCTTTAAATTCCACTTCGGTGCACTGACCCTGTTGCTCAATGCTAAAGACTTTACAAGTTTTTTTCGGCGCTTTTGTTTTGGCGTTCACTCAGCTGCACCTCACAATTAACACTGCCAGACTCCTCTCTAATCAATTATTCATTGAGATTACGAGCATATCTTTTGAGCACCTTAACTTCACATCAGAAGTGTGCGAGGGGCTGACACATGCATGTGTACATTACAGAATAAAAGGCAGACTCTAGGCAGGTTTTAACGCTAAATGAGAACAAGGCTAAAAGAAGTGAAATCAACATTTTCAGTCAAAGTTGAGCTGCAGGCAAGCTGCAGGCAGTGCACAGCGTGAGAGAATTTGGCTCCAGAAAGTGCCCATGTGTTGACAGCTGAAGAGTTTGAACGCTTAATGGTAAGAAATGTTCCGTCAATGATAACGCTGCACATTACTTCTCTGACTGGGTTTGCTAGTCATCTTCACCATTTCGTGGCAATCAATGGCAATTACATGCACCCCTTATAAAGCTTTATCATTAAAATATATAATTATGGCAAGCATCAGTGTGTCAACCTACTTTGAAAGAGAAGTAATAATTATAAGGAAACTTAAGATTGTGACTGTGGTAATAATTTAAGGATAAAGAACAAAAACAAAAATCTTCCCATTCTGTACAAGTTATCTTAAGTTAATTGGAACTTGGTTCTACAAAACACATCAATCTATATTACATTATGATACACAAGGAATACATTCAGAGAAAACAAGACTTGGGAGGCCCCGTGACAGCACTCTTCAGCCTGGCGCTCTGCATTCTTGGCTGAGACTCATGTAAGTTGGAGCCCAAAACATCTGGAAGGCATCAGGCTTGTGGGGGGAGGTACCCTATGAGGAACTGGTCATGCTGGAAGCACTGATTACTCTTTTGCCTTCCCTGCCCCATCAAACACATTGACAAAATATGTCCGATCTGAGTAAGACTACAGTCGTAAGCAACAATTACGTGATGGCTGCAAAAGGCAACATGGCTGTGAACACCACAAAGGCAGCCATTAGAATATACATTTTCTCCATTTTGGGGGATAATCAGACCTAATATTTGTTAGCACTGTGGATTACTACTTAGTCCCTTCAGGGCTCAAGACTTTGGATTACTTGGGTGTAACTGCGAGCATCCAGCGACAGTGCACAAACACATATCTTACAGATCCTGCGTCCTTTTGTAGCATTGAGTAAGAAAAGAGAAATTGCCACAAGCAACTTTAGTTCCTTTTTCATCTGTACTGCTCTCATTGTTATTTGGCCTCAGCCAACTATTCTAATAGTTCAGAGGGAGGGAGGGCGGGAGAAGGATTGTCAGGAGCATTTCTGCAAGGTGTTGCTGAAGACTCCCTCCCACTACTTGCTTGGGCTGCTGCCCACCTCCTCCTCCTGCTGCCACAACCTGTAAACTACCTATTTACTACCCACAGTGCCTCTAATGAACAGGAGTGCATGGAGAACTCTCAGAGGAAATAGGTTTTTTGTAGCTGGAGATGGCAATGTCTAGCAAACATTCCTATGTTCATGGCAGCTAGAAAAAGTCTCACCATTGCCACACAAAGACCTTGGTGATCCTATCAACAAGCAGCCCAGTTCTCATTCCTCACCCTGAGGTTTCCCTGCATAAATGCATGGTCATGGTTAAAATACACAGCTGCTTACATGTGTGAACTTCCTGGAGGAAAAAACTTAAATCCCTTAACTGATTACTTGGCAGTTTGAAGGGACGTAATTCTCCTTTACAGAAAATGCATTTTGATTTTGTCTGTACTAAAAAAAATCAATGATAAAAGAAAAATAATGTAGAATGAACTTCATTACTATAAAATAACCTGAACAAAACCAGAAAGAGAGCCAAGGTTTCAGATCAGTTTAGCATTTATGTCCAGCTCATATTTTGGTTATTGAGGAGGGGCATTGGTTCTGTAAAAATTTCTCTTGTGAGATTTGTAAGAATAATTACAAAGAAGAGAGTCCTTTGGGTATGGGGTGGCATACAAATGCAATAAATATTCACTGAATCTACTTTCATCAATCTAGTAACTTTTTCAGTTAAAACCTTACATGGTATTTGAAACTGATATGGGTAAGATTCAGAAGATATTAAATGACAACCTAGTTTATGCTAAGCAAGAAAAGTAAAATGACTGACTCTTGGAGAATTACCACATATATGATTTCCATACAGTTCCTATTCATTTGGTCTTGCCCATTCAATTCAGTGGAAGTGGCAATTCTGCATGGACCAAAGACCTCCTGCAGGGACAGGTTCACATATGCACTGGAGTTGATTTAATTGGGTCCAATGCCTAAATCAGATAATATATCTCAGCCTTTCCAAATGTGTTGCCCTCTAGATGTTTTGGACTACAGCTAGCAGGACTCTGGACCACCGGCCCTGCTAATGTATAAAAGTGGTTTTAAGACACTTTCAATCAGTCCTGACTCCAAGCACATCACTAGATGGAGAAACTGAGGATTAAATATATTATTAAAGTAAATTCAATTCTATATTCTTTGACTGTCTCATTAGTAGGGTTATTAGGATGTCTACCTAAAGCTATGTGTAGAAGTGCGGCCCATATAAAGGAAGGCATCCTGAGTAATAAGTTTCTAAACTATTTCATTTTCACTTATTTAATAAATACTGTATCAAAATACACAAAATTACAACTGAGATTAATTAACACAAAGTCACAATATAATTAACATTTCCAGCCAGACAAATCAACACAGTTTCATTAACTTAGATTCATAGCCACTTATTGCATCATTTCATGGAATGCATTCTAAAAATAAAAATTTTCAAGACTTTTTTTTTGCTAACAACAGTTAGTTCTAAGCCAAGTCAAATTGCCTTAAAATGTAGGAATTAAGCTTGAGTGTCTGCAGTGAGCTCACCAGTGATGAAAATCCTGCAGTTGCATCCAAACACAGTCTGCTCTTTGCCATAACCTTTTAAGATCTGAGCCAGGAATATGTCTGCCTATCCATCTGTATCAATAGGGATGCTTTTATTTCATATCAATAAAATGTGTATTGTCCCACACTAATATTGATTGAAGGAACTCAGGCAAAGCAATGTCAGCTTTTATTCCTACAGGAAAACCACTCAGCTGAATGGCAAAATGGCACTTAAGGTCAAATCAGGATTCATCTCACTTTGTTGCTCTGTTATAGACTGCACAGAGCAAATGCAAAAGAGAAGAAATAGATAACCTTTTTAGCTACAGAGACACTATTAGTTTAAATCCTGCTCCTCAACCATCTATTGTCCATGAATACTTTGCTGGTAAATAGCTCTGCACAGTGCATTACATTGAGGTAGTGGTGGAAACATTAAAAGTATGAAGTACACTTTTTAAGGGAGCAGTGAGATAGCAATGCAAAGGCTGATGATATTGTAATAGGAATAAATAGTTTTAAAGTGCTAATGAGCATATATATTGAAGACAGTAGCACCAATGGTTTCAGCAACAGATTAGCCAATTTCATAACAAATAAATAATAATCATTTTACAGCTACAAGCCAGAGAGCAAACTGTGACAAACACAGGAGAAACAGTTCTGATCATCTGAGTTAGAAGGAACTAGGACAGAGTTATTTCTACCATCACCAGTTTTCTAACCTTTCCATTTGTTTATCAATATTTACGAACCATTTACATTTAAGTATTCCAAAATGGTGTACACAATCTCTGAAAGTATAAAAAACAAATACCAAAACATAGAATATATTGTATCTGCATAAGATGGTGGGGAGCCCTCCATATACACATGGACTTAAAGGCTGACTCTGAACAATTCATGCATTTACATTATCAGAAGGACAAACAAACCCAGAATTCTGCGACATTTACATACTCAAGGCAAACTAGTACTCCACTTTTTTATCCAAGTGGGAAGCTCAAAGTGAATTGCAAACCATTTCTTAAATACAGTTTACTGTTATAAGAACCATATAGATTACTGTTATAAGAAGAGTGGGAGTGGGGAGAGAGAAAGAAAACATTGTTGCTTTCATTTTCAGGTTTAATTCAGTCATCTTTGCTAGCCCATGTGCCATCTTTGAAAAATGTTGGCTGGAAATACTATAAAAAGTTGTGGGTTTTAAAAAAAAAATCTGTTTCCAGAAAATCTGACCTTCAAGTCATAGATATTGAGGACATTGCCATATACCCAGTGGATACCACCATTCTGGTGCAGTTCTAGGAGCTACAGAATTTCAAGATGAGGTACCCTATAGGTATTTGACAGCTGGGAAGCCTAGCTGTGTTTAGGGTCAGCAGAATGGCTTCGACCAGTGATGGCAAACCTTTTAGAGACCGAGTGCCCAAACTGCAACACAAAACCCACTTATTTTTCCCAAAGTACCAACACTACAATAAAACCTGAAAACTGAGGCTTCAGTTTAGAAAAAACAACTCACAGCCAGTCCAAGCAAATATATATATATATCCTTGGCAGCGCACTGACCGGCCATGCGAAAGGTCGGACAAGTCACAGCTGATAAGGCATGGCTTGTGACATCGTTGCCTGGCGCCGCTACTCCTTTCTGAGCATGCACATGGCCCCTATGTGTGCTGTTATCTGATTCTCAGCTGCCAGGGCCATGCTGGGGCAACTTTGCTCGTGTGCTGACAGAGAGGGCTCTGCATGCCTGCTGTGGCACGTTTCGCCACCACTGGCTTAGACCTTTCAATAAGAAACTGTTACACTGATAGTTCTGAGAAGTCCAGTGATTTGAAACTTATCAGTCAAAAAAGCCAGGTCTGGGAAATATAGTCCTCATAGATGATTGGTTGAATTGTTCACACTGAAATATTGAACTGCAGTTGGGGACTAGGCACACTTTTACTTGCTTGAATGCCATTTTTACACACTAGACATAAATCCTTTGAGAAGAATGAGTCCTTGCCACCTTTTAATGAAACACACACACAATGGAACACAAGGCCAGGCAAAGTGTTTTGCATTTAATCTGCAGTTCTTTTTTAAAAATGCACAGCTGGAGGGTCACAATTATGAGTATTGCACAGGTGTGCAGGAGGAATTTAATGCTTTCATCTCATTTACACCAATGGAAGCTTTCCCCCGACCCAAATAACCGTCCTGGGCTGCTAATCTCATTTGGGATTATAGGGTTAAAGTTCCCCTTGCCACCACAACAGGTGACTAAACATTTATACCTTTATAAAGTCATTAATTGCTAGTTGCACTTTAACCCCAAGACTCATATTATAGCATCTTTTGAGTTATTCTTCACATGAAACAAGGACTGAAAAGCCTGCTCTGCCACCTCTGAAAATATTGAATGGAAAGGACAATCTAGCAAGTGCTACACAATCAAGCAACAGAAGCAGCAGGATCTGCAACTACAACTGTACAACTGGCAGGGGAAAATTGACAGTGATTAGGTGTTGGTGCCAGGGCACCCTGGGGGTCACAGTTAAGACTTGGTGGACTACATATTGCCCTCCAGCTACAGGTAATGCATTCCTTGTCTAAATGCATTTTAGATGAAGTTTCTCTCCAATCCAGGTCTTGTACTGTGCAGCAATGCCCACATGTGTGATGCACAGAGACCATGAAGAAGAACTTCAAGTTAGAGCACCATGCTTTTGGGGCACCATGGTATTTTGGACTATATCCAATATTCTTTGAGAGCCGTGCACTATGCTCAGTTCACTGTTTTCATACCCACTGCCATCCTTTTACACATAACTTTGCTATAATAATGAAGTGACTGTAAATCTGCTGGAATACTGTGCATTGACTTCCTTGCCATTTAAGCTTGAATATTAGCATGTCCCATTGGTAGTAAATTCAAGATAGAAAAGTGAGTACTTTACATGAGATACAACATAGTGAGGGAGAATAAGGAGCTCAAGTGTAGATGGGTGCATGAATGGTTATTAAATACAATAAGAACAATTAACTATGATGGCTGAGCTGAACCTCCTTATTCAGTCAAGGTATGCCACTGTAAACTAGTGCCTGGTGAGGCCCACTGCCTTCATGTCATACAAATGAGCTGCTCTGGCTGGCCACTGCTGGAAATATGATACTGAGCTACTTGATCCATTGATAAGATCCAACAGATTCTCATGCCGTCAACAATGTGTAAAATGTTGTGAGATCTCTTACAAAGTATGTCAAAGTACACACCTACCTGATATTCAGAAGATGACAAGGGGAAAAATCATCTAAGCAGGCATAAATGTAACGAATAAATCATGTCTCAGAAGGAAAGAGGTATCATTCACAATTATTTCTACTGAATCCAAATGAGTATTTTTTTCCTTCGATTGAATTAAATTATTTTTAGAAGTTAGAAAAATAAATGGTCTGAACAAGCATGCTTCAGTATTTTTTCACAAGTCTGAATTAACATATGTGGTGATCAACTTTGGTTTGTAAGATGGTATTTGAGAAATGTCATGTCTGCAGGCAATTGTGTGCTTTCTACTGATCCAGCATCCTCGTTCTGTTGCATATTGCTCCTCTACATGGAGTTAAAACATCATAATGGACACCACTCTTTCTAAGGCTGGGCAAAAACCAAAGCATACTTTCACTATTATGTAATGAATCAATATGTGCTGCTGATGGCTAAGGGATATCCAAGTCCCAATAGCTTGAGGAATGGCCCTAAGCTCTTGCCAAATTATACACTTCAGACTTAGAGATTTGCTAGTGGAATATTTTCCATTTTACAGTTGATGCACTCTCCATCTCTCTGTAAAAGGAAGACAAACAGCTAAATTACTGAACAGAATTTTACATCCACTGTAATAATAGAACAGCTCTTCAGACTCTAGGAAATGGTCAAGAGCGTGGAGCTGTCCAGGACATAATCATGACTAAAGAAAATGCCCATTTCATAAATAAATGTGTCAAAGTAGTATGAATAAAGGAAGAGGAAGAACATTAAGTTTATGACAGTTTCCAGTATAAAATGTAGTAAAACAAAAACAAATGACTACTACACTTATACATTTGGGTTCCTATCCTAATAATTTGTGCTGATGTATCAACCTGTGACATCAGAGTAATAAAGTCGGTTAGACCAGCATGCTGCAGTTTGACCCATGCTAAGCATTCAGTTGCTAGCACATATCTTTGAATAAGTCTGTTGAAATACTTTAGTACACAACCGTTACAACTGCATGGCAGTTTTGCTGTCATATTAATTAACTAAGCAATACTGTTTAACTAAGCAACTCCAGCATTTCTGCTTTTCTACCAGGTTGCTGAAATCTTGGAGAAGGAAATACAGATCAAACAGTAAAGTAATACAAATGACCCAGCTTACAATGTGGCAAATTTAATGGTGTGTACATCTCCACCCACCCTTCATACAACTTAGGATACACCATGTGGGTATCTGGTCATCCACATCACAAATGCACAGTACAATTATTTTTTCTTTAATACATGTATATCTGTAGTAAAGCTTGTAGACTTAACTAAATGACAAGGCTCCCCACATGGCTGATCAGTCATCTCATATAAATAATCCATGGGTGCAAACTGAGAGGGGGCAGTTCCCCCCACAAATTATACAATTTCATGATGAGAACTTTCTCTTAAGGAACAGTTTGTCTTCCCTGCTACCAGTTCCTTATGCTGGTGCAACATAATTTGCATTAGCGCTGGTGTTTGATGATACTTCCCTTTGTTTTGAAATTTTCATTTCAGTTTATGCATATGTTTCAAGGTCTCTCCACTAAGGAACCATGCTGTGGTATTGAGTTTGCATGTTGTATGATGTGTTGGGTTCCAAGGCTCTGAAACTCCCACCCAAGAGAGGCTAGATTGGTACCCCTCCCTCCCCGTTGTGCTTTCAGAGGCAGGCAAAAATCCTTCTGTCCTGGCAGTCCTTTGGGAAAAGACTGGACCTGTGAGACAGTGCTGGGCTGGTTTTACTCTCTATATTTTTCTATATATGTTAAAACATTTGATATATTTTGGTTTTTAATATATTTTTATATTCTACTAATTTAATTATATTCTTAACTTTTGTGTATTTCTATTTGTGTTTTAACTTTATAATTTTTAATGTTACAAGCAGTCTTGAGTCTTAATATTGGGAATAGGAAGAATAATTAAAATAATAGCTAGGAATACATACTGCCTTTTCCATAGTATCTGCAAAATGAACAGGGATTCTCATTACTTGCATCAGGTGATGTGCAGAATGGGCAGAATCCAACAAAGCCTCTGAGCTTATACAACTGAGTGATTGCTAGCATAACTGACATCCAGTGCAATGACAACAGCATATGCTGGTCTGATGAGTTTAAAATAATTCCTGATTACAAATAATCAGGGACATGCTTTCTAAAAGCCAGTGTGGTGTAGTGATTAACAACACAGGACTGAAGCAATCTGGGTTCCTGTTCCCACTCGGCCATGGAGCCAACAGGGTGACTTTGGGCCTGTCACAGTCAATCAGCTCATCCTACCTCACAAGGTTGTTGCTGTGAGGATAAGGCTAAGAGTAGGAGGAGGAGTCTGATGTAAGCCGCTTTGACTTCTTTGTAAGAAAAAGGGTGGGACAGAAATATAATAAATAAATCTACTTCTGTAAACAAAGAATGAAAAAGTGGTGGTAAAATCCAGTAGCCATACAAGGAGAGATAGATAGAACTAATGTCTTCAGGTCATAGAAAAAAAATCAGCAATGGGGGTTTATATGGTACTAGCAGCAACCATATAAAGCTACACAACCAGTCACAATTATCAATCATTTAGCTTTCTAAACCCATGTTAACAGGCAAACATTTCCACAAAGTATTCACCCATCATTCTACTCACTTTGGCCAGTCTTCCAGTCTTACGGTATGCAGTCTTGGGGCTTGGACAGTAATTCATTCCTAACCAGTTTCATTTTTCTCTATGGGAATCAGAGTCCCTTCCTAAGACTCTTCTAACTGTCCACTAACCATCAGCTTTTGCTTCTCCTTTCCTGGTCTTTGCACACTGACTAGCAACGATTCCTTTCAATCTTCCGCTGTTGTGTTGCTGCTCCTCTTTAAAGGAGATGGAGAAAGATGGTGCTGCAAAACTGGCCATAGGGGGGCAGCACTTGTGAATACTATTGTTTGAGGTGATGCTCAGTTGGCTACTAAGCAATGTTTCGATTTAGCAGCAGGGAATACACAGCGACTACATGCTCATTAGTGTGGGGGACAGGCAATCATGGCAATAGGTGGAAAGATAGAATAACAAGGAAATGTGACACCATACATACAGATACTTTTACTTTGTGAAACAGATGTTGCAATTGTGATGATTCACATTGTAACACTGCTGCACCAAAGCTTAATCAGAGTTACTTATGGCAAAATGCATTGCTTCTATTTCAGAAATACATTATTAAATCAGGTACCCATCAAGAAAACTTAAGCCTCATCTGTTCATGGAAACTACCGTATTTTTCGCTGTATAAGACGCACCTGACCATAAGACACACCTAGTTTTTAGAGAAGGGATCCATGGAAAGCTTCCTGATAATCACAGGCACATTCCCCATCACTTCCCCATGGGCTTCATTAAAAGACAGGTTGCCATTTGAAAACACACACCGACCTGTGATTAACAGCTCTCACCTGAGCCGGAGGGGGGGGTGGAGCAGGGCGTGCGTGCCGGCCAGGTGTGGTGCAGCCGGGCCGGCAGCGTGCCGGCGGTGGTCTTCTGGGTGGCGCGGCAGCGGTGGAGGCAGGTCTTCCCGGGCGGTGGGGCTGAGCAGTCTGTCTCTCCGTGTGGCTGGCGGGTTAAAGCCCATGACTCCTCCTCCTCCGCACCGCTCCCCCTGAGCGGCACAGCTCTCACCTGCGCCGGGGGGGGCGGGGTGGAGCAGTGCACGCCGAGCGCGTGCCGACCAGGTGGCGCCACGTGGTGCAGGTGGGCCGACAGCATCCCGGGCGTCGGGCACACACACATTCGCTCTATAAGACGCACAGACATTTTCCCTTACTTTTGGGGGGGGGGGGGGAAGTGCGTCTTATAGAGCACAAAATACGGTAGCTATCCAGTATGATCATTTTTCCTGGGGGCTCAAATCCTACCTGCTGTTACTGCTGTAGCAGCGCAAACGTGGATGTGCCCATTATTGCATCACAGAAAGCTGAGGTAGAGGAAGCACGGCATTTGCAATTGGTTTAACAGTTCTGATAATAATGACAAGGCACATAAGTACTATGCAGTCATAGGACCAGTCAGCATGATCACCACAGTCCACTGTGGCTTATTTATTAACAGTCTGTTCTAGGATTATTTGAGCTGTGTTTAAGCTTTGAACAACTCCTGCCACCTGGGTTTGGATTTATTTATATATTTTATTAAAGTTTTATATCCTGTTTGCTTACCTGGAGACTCTTCGAACAGTTTCTCATGGATGACATGATAAACCATGGCATGGATTGTGTTGAGGTTTGAATATTCAGAATGTCTGCCAGAGCATGCTACAACCCTTATCCTAAATTAGCTATGATGGGCTGCAATGTTTGTAAGAATTAGGCTAATAGGTAGGTTCACACCATAGCACATCCCATTCTCATGATTAGGGATATGTGAGGAATCCAGTTTGGGGTTAACATCCACTGAATTTCCTCAGCTTGGCTCTCTGGTCACTGGCCCACTTTCTCTCTTCTTTAAGTCTGCATCATGCTGAATATTTGCATGGGCGTCTGGAAGGAAGTGAGTTCAAGCGGAATTCTGCTTCTGCACATGTGACTTGCAGGCTTTGCATATTTTGCACAAAGATTTATGTACTTTGAGTTATGTACTAGCATTCCGAGCATTTGTGGACTTGATGTCAGCTTGGAACACTTCCTGGGCAGGGCCAAGCATGAAAAAGAAGCCTAGCAAGTGCAAGAGAGTCAAATTCTGACCTGATTTTTTATGTCCTTACTCAAGATATGGGTTGATTATAGTTTGTTGTTGAACCACTGGATGAAGCCACTGTGGGTTGTTATATTGTCTGAACCAAGTCTCATTAAGAAACCATCATTTGCTGACCATGAGTAACTCACAATTTACCGCACAATAAGAAATGATGGGGTCTCTTCACAGCCTGTTCCTGGTTAACAAGCTATGGTTTGTTAGTTTGCCTGGATCCACACAAGACAACAATTCACAGTTGAATAACAACCCATACTTAACCTTGAGTGTAAGTTGTCATATTGTGTGAACCCAGTCTCCAGGTTAGGACAGACAGGGTGCCCGTCCAGCAGTACCGATATATGTGTGATGCACAGAGACCATGATGAAGAACTGACAATTCTAAAATAACTATTATGAAAAAGGCAGATTCCCTATCTCACCCTTTAATAAACCTGGTATTAGTCCTATCTTTTATTTTAAGTGAAAGTGTCAAGTATTTTGCAGAAACATAGTTATGATAATGTTCGGAGGCTTAAAAGCATCAGCAATTGTACTGAAACAGCCTCAGGGTAAAATTCAGTGTTCTCCACACACATTTCTGCAGCTCACATTTGTCAAGATAATAATGGAAATCCAGGGACAAACTTAAGGGGAAAACCTGGCTCAACCCATTCCAAGCCCATCCATTTTTCCATGACAATGTAACCTTCCTCCAGCTATTTCTCTCTCATTTTCTCTCTCATGCAGGCTTATTTAGGTTTTAGAAGCCAGGTTTCATTTAAAAACAAAGAACAGTTAAAAACTCCATGAAAAGCAGTTTATGGGAATAAATGAAAGGTGAGAGAAAGGTTAAATGTGTCTAAAGGTTAAACCTTTGCCCTGCAAAGTCCATCTTTCTGCAATGCTGACACCATTAAAAGGAAGTCATAGGTCTGGGTCTCCTATATTTCTCCTGCAACCCCAGCTCCACCCTCATTTTCTGTGCAAGAATCAGTCATTATGACAAGCTGTTTACAAGTTGGTGAATCCTGAGGGAGCACCTCTCCCACTGTGGATGTAGCCATACACTAGGATCAACAACTGAGGCTAGCCTCCCATTCAGGCTTGGGGATGAGAACAAGGGAGAGCGTCTTCTCGGTGCTGATCTGGCTGTGGAATATCATCCCCAGTGAAAGTCATTTGATGCCAGTGTTATCATACATTCAGCACCAGGTTAAGACTACCTTCTATTCTCAGGCATTTGATGGCATATGGAGAGCATTCTTAATGTCGGTTATTTATTGGGTTCTATTATGTTTATTGTTAATTGTTTTTAACTATTCCAAACTCTTTAATTTTTTATATATTGAAGGTTTAATATTATGTTTTATCATGTTGTGACCCACCCAAGGAGCACTGGTTATTGGGCAATATAAAAATGGAATGAATGAACGAAATGCAGTCTACATCAAGATGCATCATCTTCAAATAAGCGTAAGTGTGGTGTGTGTGCAGAAACATAGACACTGATCTGAATTCATCAAGCCTTCCTGTGCAGCCTCAATTTTCCCCACAGGGCTAGCACAAAGGAGTGCTGCTTAGCCAATTGCACCCATAGTATATAAAGTCTTCTTGTGTGAAAGTCAATATATCATCTCATGATGAGAGGGAAAAAACCCCTGAACAACCCTAACTATAATCAGTAATTGTCATTAAGAGCTCTCATTATACAGAGCAAGTGTAATTAGAGCATCATGCCCTCACAGGATGCAATGCACAGAGAATGCTAGAAGGCTTCATAAATTAGTGCCAAATCAGTTTCCTCCCCTCCACCATGAAAGAGAATTATTATATTTACATATGTTAGAGCAAAAGCCAATCGGCCCCTGCAAAAATTAGCCTAAACACTATCTGTAGTTGCTTGATGGGCTCCCGGTTTCATTATGCATCTCAGAAAATAAAAGGATAAAGTTTGCCATCAATAATTCTGAATGTTATCTGCTGAATCCCGCAGATTCCAAAGCATTAATAATTCAACATCTTGTGGGAATTTTGTCATGGTGGAGCTACAACTTGTCTGCAAACGGAGCTCAGGGGATGTTCAATATGATCTATTCTAGCATATGCACACAATTGCTACATTCATCACAATGCAGGGAAAACATTATCTTTCCTCAACTTACAGTTTTAAAGAAGATGTTTCTGTAGTTTACACAATAAAACCTCTTGAGCATTAAAAAATAAATAAATCCCAGGGTTTAAGCACATATTGCTATTTAAATCATGCTAAAAAAGGACTACTGTCTCTCTAGGTATACAGTCTCTGCATCTTATGCTTTTTCACAAACGAGCAATTTCAGTGATTATATAGACATCATAAAATGCAATGGCAAAACAGGACAATCCAACTGGATAGTCCAAACCCTGGCAATGCATGACACAGTGCAAACACCACAACAAAATATAAAATAATGAGGGCAACAGAACAAAGAAAGGGCTGGTGGGTTTAATCGAGAAAATGGTGGTCACAAACCTAACAAATCTTCTTACAAACTGGCAGTGACATAATTGCACTTTAAACTTGTTATGGTCAAATATATCTTCACATTGCATTTTTTTAAAAGATGGTTGCAAAGTCTGTGCTAAGGCAAACTGTTTATAACAAATTCTTCACAACACAAAACAAAACTCAGTTCCACAATGTATTTCTAGACTTATTTTGCATGTAGTAGGCTTGCCCTATTCAATTTATGGTTTCTTGCCCTACCCAGGGTTTCTTTGACAAGTGATCAAACTGTGTCACCCCACCACCACCTGCACCCTTCAATCCTTTGGGTTGTTTCTCTCCTTGTTTCCCATTCCCTCCCTGCAGCCCAATCACCTTCGTGGTTCTCTAGTATTAGTAACATGGGGAGCGGCTGGGTTGTTTGACTGCTGTCACTCAGCACATCTGTATCCTGGCTAGTCAATCCATGAACAGCCTACAGTCCTGGCTTTGCAAATAAACACAAATCATGGCTTAAACACTCAGAGTTAACAATCCTACAACAGTGGGTTTTTTGAACCATGGATTGTCATTGCTGTATGTGTTTAACAAGCCATGGTTTATTAGCACAGCCAGGATCACACATGATGACAACCTGGAATTCAACAACTTATACCATGGTTACCATTATGTGTGAACCAATTAATTGTAGGATAAGAAATTAGCCAGAGGCTGTGATCCTTGACATATTTATTTATTGATATAGTTATATTTTATTTTAGTTATTTTTCGATTTATATCCTGCCTTTTTCCTACAAAGGGCTCAAGGCAGCTTACATCATTCTCCTCCTCCATCTTATCTCCACAACAACAACCCTGTGAGGTAGGTTGGGCTGAGAGTCTGTGACTGGCCCAAAGTCACCCAGTTGGCTCCATGGCTGAGCAGGGACTAGAACCCAGATCGCCTGAGTCCCAGTCCCATGCTCTGAACCACTGCACCACACTGGCTCCCACTAGTTCACATACGTACTAGTGAACTCACTGAACACAAATGGACTTATTACTGAGTAAACACACAGAAGATTGGGCTACAACTCCTTTCTATGTATGAGTTGAACTACAGATTTCATCCAAGTTGTTACACTGGTGTGTATTTAGGCCTAATGGAAAGACTGCTGGACATGGACCCAGAATACCTGTGCTCTGAATTCTACTCCCACCTTTTCAAATCAATCTGAATTTGAAAATTACTGTTGGCACTACTATTAAAATACAGACCATGATTCTCCTTACCTGGGAACAGCATCCCTTTTTTGACAGAAGCTGTGCCAAGTCTCTGGAATGCAGGACATTGGCCACAAATGCCTTGAGGGCGGGGGACCTGCTTGCTAGACACTGGAATGCTGTACATCTCTCCAATGCTTCTGTCATCTGGCCATCCACTTTATTCTGAACTCAAAGCATACTAGGAGATAAGCAGTAGCAATCTGTGGCACATGACCACATGCTTTTAACCTACAGTAATTTATAAGAACTCTCTCCTGGTGTAACTGAAATAAGACACTGGAAGTTTTATTACTTGGTAAATGAAAGAGGCTTTAGGAAATTGCTCTATTGCTTCAAATTTCTCCCAGACATATAACATATACACATTCTTGTGTGAAAAAAACCTAAACAATGGAAGGTATGGAATAGGATGGACTAAGTTCTCACTGGCTCCTACAGAACTCTCTGGGGTAAAACAAAATCCTGCATTCTGGAATGCAGCTTCCTTCATTACCCATTGTAACTGACAGTTCAGAGGGAGTGGTGTGTTCTTCCCCCTCTTGATCTCCTTAAAATCTTCCACTCCTTCTTGCTTGACAGAAAAAAGAATCAGACTAATATCTGTACCACAATCATAACTCTAGATATTTATCAGATAATTGGCACCAGATACACTATTGCAGAAAGAGTTCTAAAATAAATCACTCCAACAAACTACAGTCGAACCTCAACTTTCGTGGGTTTAACTTTCGCGAATTTGATTATTCTTGAGTTTGCCAACAGTAATTAAATGAGATTTTTTGTTTTGTGGCCTCATCTTATATGTGAGTTATTTTATATGCCAATATATACAGGTATTTTTATGAAGCATATTTCCTGGTCACTTGTTCCACATGTTATTACTGTATATATATCGGCATATAAGATGACCCCCAATTTTTGCTTTGCTATTTTTGGTTTCAAGAATCATTTGTGAGCACACTAGTAACGTCAAGGCTAACCATACAGAATTAAGTCAGTGTCTCTCTACACACACTCACACACACACACACTATATCAAAAGAAAGAAAGCAGCTAAGGAAGAAGCTGGAGCATTGGACAATAATGAAATTAATGGAGCACTAAGCAGGGAAAAAGGAATTTGTAGAGAGGCTGAAAGAATTCTTTCATCAGTCTTCATAGCAGAGGATGAAAAGCAGATACCAGTCTCTGAGCTTATGTATTCTGTAAGGGAGTGTGAGGAGTTAAGGCAGATAGTAGTGACATAAGATGAATTCTTAACCTTATTGACAAACTGGAAATCAGCAAGTCACTCAGTCCATATGGTATCCATATTAAAATTCTCAAAGAACTCAAACATGAAATTGCTGACCACCTTGCCAAAATATTTAATGTGTCCCTCAAATCAGTCCTTGAAACAGAGGACTGGATAATGGTCAATGTAATATGAGCTTTTGAAAAGGGACCCAGGGGAGATGAAGGAAATTACGGACAAGTTAGCTTAACATCTGTTCTGGGTAAACTGGTAGAAAGCATGATTAAAGATAGAATCAGTAAGCACATAGAGGGCCAAGCCCTGATGAAGAAAATCCAGAATGGCTTCTGCTAGGGGAGGTTTTTTCTCACTAACCTATTGGATTTCTTTGAGAGCATCAACAAGCACATAGACAGAGGTGATCCAATAGACATGGTTTACTTGTGCTTCCAAAAGACTTTTGGCAGAGTCCCTCACCAAAGGCTCCTGAGCAAACTAAGCAGCCATGGAATAAAAGTGTGTGTATGAATAGGGGGTCCTCTTATGGACTACTAACTGGTTAAAGAACAGAAGACAGACCATGGGAATAAACAGAAATTTCTCCAAATAGAGGGATGTAACCAGTGGAGTCCCACAGAGTTCTATATTAGGACCAATGCTTTTCAACCTATTCATAAATGAACTAGAATTAGGAGTAAGTAATAAAGTCACCAAGTCTACTGATGACACCAAACAATTTAGGATGGTTAAAACCAAAACAGAGTATGAGAAGCTCCAAAGGGATCTCTCCAAGCAGGGAGAATGGGCACCAGAAGGGCAAATGCAGCTCATTGTAAGCAAGTATAAAGTAATGCACGTTGGGGCAAAACATCCCAACTTCATATGCTATGGGGAACTCAGCAGTGACCAAGCAAGAAAGGGATCTTGGGACAGTAGTAGACAGTTCAATGAAAACATTGGTCCAGTGCACAGCTGCTGTGAAAAAAGCAAACTCCCTGGTAGGCAAACGAGGAACGGAGTAGAAATAGACGTGCCAAGGTCATATTCCCCTTATGCAAATCTTTGGTGCAGCCACACTTGAAACATTGTGCTCAGTTCTGATTCCTTATCTGGAAAAGGACAATATTAAGTAGGGAAAATACAGAAAAGGGCAACAAAAATGATCAGGGGGCTAGAGCACCTCATTTATGAGGAGCAGCTACAATAAGTGGGGCTGTTTAGCTTAGGAAAAGGGTGAGTAAGGGAAGACATGATAGAGGTGTTTAAAACAATGCTTAGTGTGGGGAGAGTAGAAGGGGAGACATTTTTCTTCCTCTCCCATAACACTCAGACCTGGGGTCATCCCATGAAGCTGATTGGTAGGTGGTTTAGGACAGATGAAAGAAAGTACTTTTTTGCACAACACATAGTTAAACAATGAAATTTGCTGCCACAGGACGTAGTGATGGCCACCAAACTAGATGGCTTTGAAAGGGGACTGGACAGATTCATGAGGAAGAAGGCTATTGGTGACTACTAGTCTTACTGGCTGTGTGCTACCTCCTTCATTGGGGTGGCATGCCTGCATGCACCAGTTGCTGAGGAGCCTGGGCAGGCAGAGGTCTTGCACTCATCCTCCTTGCGTGATCCTCTGGACAGCTGGTTTGCCACCACGTGCACAGAGGGCTGGACTAGCTGGACATTGGTCTTAGCTGGCATGGCTTTTCTTACTTTCTTAGGTTTGTTATTACAAGTCAAGAACTTAGATACAATGCACATGTAAATTATCAGGATCAAAATGGTGGCAACTGGTGGGTCTCCTTTAGGTAACTAACAATTTGAGTTTCCAGCATCTTACTTATTGGATAGACAAGGAATGGTACAGGGAATAACAGCTATACCATTCTTCCATCCTAATACATTGTCCAACTAACCATCCTCAGTGGTGATAGTAAATAAGCAGTAACAACAAAGCAGAGATGCATTTGGAGCCTGGCAAAGGAAAATAGGCTTAGAAAAAGTGAAGTTACAGTGAAAAGTGATGGGTATGGAAAGCATCAAACACTTCCCAGCTGCTTCTCCATTCCAAATTGCCTCTTCCTGAAAATGTTTTAGAAGAAGCTATTGTCTATGTTTCTTACTTACACATGTTGTTAGTGCCTAAATACAGAGCCAATTATCTGCCTAGAAACTGAATTCCACAAAGAGAAGGCAGTAAGAGTGTAAGTCTAGTTTATGGGTATAGCAATTAAACTGAAATGATTTAAAGATGCTACACTTTATTAAAATATTACATTGAGTTAATTTGGGTACCACTACATTTAATCAGGACAAAACAATTAAAGTCAGAACTCAAGTAATGTTTGACATCTTAAAAAATAGCAAGTTTAATTACAATATTGACTTGCAGAGTGACTTTTCTTCTGTACTATGTGAAATAGGAAAGTCACAAGAAAGTTTTCTTTTGGGGGAGGAGTTAATCTGCATGCATATTGACCTGTTAAAAATTATTAGATCATTTTTGATCTTCACAGCCATGGCAAAATATCATCCCAACATCAGTCCATTAAATCCAAATCTTGGTTGTGTTTGTGCCTATTTGTTTGGAGGGAAAATAATTCATCCAAAAATAAGGTAGTTTCTGTAAATGTAGGGACGTTCCAAGTGGTAAGATACATGCTACTTAAAAGGAACAGAAAAACCCTAACATCATTAAATCATTAAATGGAATTATACATTTAACATATTGTCTAATTTGGCCCTGAGAATATAACTATCCCAGTACTGTGGAATATAGATAAAAAGTTTTGACTGGAAATGACACCTCCATTTATACATCCACTAGAGCAGTGTGGCAGCTAATACTTCTGTAAATGTTTCCATACCACTGCAGTAACTTTACATCTTTCATTTATATTATGAGAGATGATTGCATTATAAAGATGTCAACAGAAGTGGAGTAGAAATAACTACAGTGACTCCAGGTAAAGGTTAAATATAAATACAATAGTCCATGGTTTGTTTTAGCTTTACTGGAGAGTTGCCTAACAACTTCTTCTACCTGGGTTCGCATGAGAGAGAAGCTCTGCACCCATGGAAATCATGCAAAATAGTGCATGTGCAACAGTTCTCATGGGTATTGAACCATGATGGGGTGTCATGCAAACTGTGTAATTCTCTAGGTTCTACAGGAGTGAATAGCAATAATGATGGTATAGGCAATCACTCTTGACATCTCAAAGGAAAAATGAGAAATGGTCAAATGTTCTTTCAACTACTGAAATTTCCTGCACAAAAATACTGTTCTAGAACATGTGATGCAATTTCTAGAAAATTACTTAATCAATGGCAGACATTACAAAAGGCAAAAAAGGCCTTTTTATGAGAAATCAGGAACATTAATTGTCCTGCGTGAACCATAATGCTATGTATCCTAGAACTGTTCTCAAATTTAGAAAGGAAAAACATACAGGTTTGAGTATGCATCCTTTGGAAAAGAACACCTGTTCTTGCCAGTGTCTCCATAGTAACATTTTACCCAAGTTTTGTGGGTGACCTCTCTGTCCCTCGGCTATGATTTCATAACTTGTACTTGGCTCAAGTCATTTACATTCAATTATTTAATCTTGCCCTTTATTCCTACTGAATGCAATGCAGACATAGGCCCTTGGTTTACACTAAGCAGAGTGCACTGTTTGATTACTCGGCTGTTTCTCTCATGGAACACTATGAGAGCTGCTCATGCAAGGCACCTATCATATAAACGGCTTTCTGTTGACACAGTGAACACAAGAGCCCCTCCCCTGGAGCCAGAGACTGCAAAAAATGGCTGTCTAGCAGCAAGCTCAGTTTTGCTTTTCAGAAGACTGCAGGCTAAGGTGATTAAGGTGAGTTAGTAACCCCAACTTAATTTACATGCCTGCCACTGAAACCAAGCCAAATTTGCATATCATAACAGGGACTACATGCCTCACTTTCTTCAGCTTGATAGGCTTACTGTGAATTAGTATACTGTAGCAGCTAGATGAGAGATAGGTGGATTTGGATGCCTGATAAATGGGTCCAAATCCTTGCTTTGAGCACATCTGGCAGTGTAAACTGTTAGATATTGTTTATGTCAACTTCCAAAACAAATTTTACAGGGTTCCTCACAAAAGGCTATTCAGCAAATGGAAAAAAGGTCCAGTCAGGATCAATGAATGACTAAGAGGAGAAAGCAGAGAATGGGAATACATTATCAGTTCACACACTGCAGGGATGTAAAGTGTGGTATCCCCACAAAATCAGTATTGTTCATAAATGATCTGGAGTTAGAGGCAAATAGTGAGGTGGACTTATCAACCCCAAATATTATTTCGGCTGGTTAAAAGAGGGACTGTGAAGAGCTGCAAATGGCTTGTACCTGTGTGGGTCAAGGTAAACAAGTAATATAAGTGACATAAATTGGGGCATTTTTTGAAGTAGCTGCATATATGCTAATATAGTTTAAGTTAGTAGGGATTGACCAGGAAATAGATCTTGTGGTTGTGATCAACAACTCAACCTAGGTACACCAGGTAAACCTAGTGTATGGCTGCGGTAAAGAGGACAAATTCTGTGATGGGAATTATTAGGACAGGGATCAAAATGAATGCTATACAGCCATTATACAAATGTTGCTGTGCCTGCATTTGGAATACTGCGTTGTAGTTCTAGACACCTTCCCTATAAAAGGGATATTGTAGGGGTGAAATATGATGCAGGTCTCATGCAAGGCACCTATGAGGAAAGCTCATGATGTTTGATGGTTAAGCCCTTCGAATATAGGTGCGTGTGAGTGAGAAGGTAGGATAAGGTGTATAAAATTATACATGGTATGAAAAAATGAATAGGGATACTACAAAGTAGATACTGCATGAATCCAAGATCAGTCTGCATGACTTTAGTCTTGCTCGAACACAGCCCTCATGTTCCCTTGTTCACTAAGGGATGCAGCCAAGAAATTGTAACTCTTGGACTTAATGGTCTTATGGTGTTCCCCACCTCCTTCAGACAGCCATGAGTGCTGCTTCAGTTGTGATGCATACAACTTACATTCAGCCCCACTCCTCAACAAGCACCATGCAACACTTAACTACTTTTACATTCCCTATGTTAGAAAAATGTCAAAACTGTTTGCTAACCTTGATAACCACCTTCCCCATACTCTGAGTAAATGCAGATCTGCATGTTAAACTCACTTGGATCGCAGCACCCTCATGACTGCAGCAATAAAACGGATTTGCATCCACCAGCCTCATCACCTGCTCTTCTCCATATTGTCTTTTGGGAGCTCGTTAGGTTGTGGGAGCCTGGACTTCGGCCCCAGTGCCTTGCCCTCTATGCAGTTCTGCATGCACTGCCTCTTAACTTAATACTCTTAACAGTGGTCCTTGCAAGGATAACATGAATCCCATAGACTCAGACAAATGAATATAGTTGTCTTTATTTTGTGGGACCCTGACCAGGGATTTTACTGAAATTTCCGTTATGGTCCAGAGGATTTGCTCTCTTGAGATCACCACAGAACTGTGGTAGGAGACTGCATTACCCAGAGGGGACAATTCACAGTGTGGTGCCTTTTAATGTTGCTGTTATGTGTTTGTTTTGTCCTGATTACATCGTTTTATACCTTTGAGAACTCATGAATGCCTCTGGTTCCAACAAGCAAACGAGTCAATTGTCAATTTAATCCCATAAACAACTCGCTGTGCCATATTTTCTGAGGTAAGTCACCATCACCCTGAGCCATACTCGCATAAAGACAAGATTTATCTGCAGATTAAAAATCCTGAACCCTAATTAATTAGTGGAGCTGATAAACAACCAGTAACTCTGGGACCAGAATGCATAGGTAGGAATCCTAAACTTGATTACTAGGGAATAGATCTCACTGAAATACATCAGGACTAACTTCTGAATAGGATGTACTATTAAAGGAACTTTCACATTTCAGGTTGCATAGAGGTACCAATTCACTTTATTGGATAACCTTTTTTCCTTATAATATGTAAGTTAGCACTCAGCTTTCAATAAGGGGGAAATGACAGTGGCTTTTCTTCTAAAGTCCAATTCATAATTAAGAACATAAGAAGCTGACTTGGTTTACATGGCATGACAACCCAGAGTGGCTGTCAGCCTGGTTTGTTTCACTGTGAGTTACTGTGTTGTAACTTGGCACACCTGCTTAAGCATGGATTGTGAGCAAACTGCACTAAGAATCCATGGCTTACTGATGGGATGTTCATGGTGGTCTGTTTTCAAAATGGTTTGTCATGCTGTGCAAACGTGGCAGTATGAGCTGCTCGTGGTTGATTCAAAGGGGCTGG
The DNA here is from genome assembly GCF_004798865.1 of Varanus komodoensis. Taxonomy (NCBI): domain Eukaryota; kingdom Metazoa; phylum Chordata; class Lepidosauria; order Squamata; family Varanidae; genus Varanus; species Varanus komodoensis. The sequence goes on from NW_025335589.1 coordinate 6,513,493, forward strand.
GTTGCAGGGCTATCTGGCAAGAGCAGTGAAACACCTGACCATTTCTCATGGTCTTGCCTGTCAGTCTTTGCCTTGCAACAGCATGTGCAAAGTGCCACCTCCTTGGGCAAGCCCTCTGCCCTTCCTTCTTCAGTTCACTGCTTCCCTTGATAGTGACTGGTCTTTTTTCCTTTGGGCCAAGTTTCTCTGATATTCATAGACAAAACTTGAAGAAGGCTGCTCTTCTTTCAAGTTTTATTCTGTCTGCATAACATCCTATCTCAAAACTACCCTGAATGCTCCAGGTTTAAGTCAAGGCAATGTGCACTTATATATTTTGCTGGAACAGAAGTAACTACAAAAATAACTACATTACAGAAGTAACTACATTACACCGTTAGTCCTAACTATACTTTTAAACTAATACACTTATACACTTCACTGTCAGAAAACAAACTGTAGTGAGAATAACAGCCACCATTTTACCCATATCGATTAGCCTTGTTTCCTTCCCAAGTATACAGACCCATGATCTGCTGTTCAGCCTTCCTTTTCTCTGTATGGGAGTTACATCCCAATAGCAGCCCTACAACAGAGAATAGCTCACTTCTCATCATTTCCAGGTGCTAGAAGAAACAAACTCAACATAGAAAAGACCCGCATACCTTGGATCCGCATGAAACAGGAAAAAGAAGTTGACAATTGGCCTCATTATTTTCAACTGCTCCTGATTTTTTCATGCAAGCAACACAAGACATGGAGCTACCAACATCCGTTACATGACTTAGGTTCTCAACTGATGGGGAAATAGGCATACTTAGTAACCTCTGGATCAATCCAGAGGTATAGGGACTTCTAGAGAATCGCATACTCTGATCTCCTGGTTTTCTGAAAAGATGCCAGAAAGGAAAATCTGCATGGGATGAGGAGTTCAAAGGAATTACCACATCCAACAAACAGTCTGGAGTCAAGCAGTGCACTATGCCATACAGTCAGGCAAATTTAATCCTTACCTATTCCTTGTATCAGCCCTTCAAAAACTCTGCATATCAGAATTTCTGCATATTCACACAATGCAGGCAAACTCTGGAGATCTTGGCTAAGTAGATTATTCTGAACATAGCTGTGAATTGCAGGTCACTTCTTCAAGCAAATAGTACAAAAATGGAACAAACAGATTGCCTGTTGTCAAATGCAAATAAAAAGGGGAAGGGAATCTTCAAAAGGCACCTTTATTCCTAAAAGATGAACAATTTTACACAACAAAATTAATAATTTAGCTCTTTGAAACATCACATGTGCAGAGCACTGCAAGTCAACCAGTGGCATTTTCATTTCAAATTTGTACAGTCTTTGGTCAGTACACATAATCTGCATTTCTAACACCTGCTTCAGTCAGTTCTGAACTGAAGCTTTATCTAGAAGCCTTCTTTCATCTTCACCCTGTCCAGCCAATAAAGAATTGTACAATAGCAGATAATTATTTAGCCTTGCAAGGATATAAAACCATTCACATTGTTTTGATCATATCCTAAAGAAGGCCTTTCTTTGTATTTGAAATTCAACTTTATTTTTTAAAAAACTTTAAATTATAGCATTATCATCTTGATTGTACAGAATATGTATTTTGCCTTTACGAGCTGGCATTACATTTATATAGACTAACAACAAATAGAAATAGAATAAAGTAAAAAAATACATAGTAAACTACACTGCAATTAAGCAATAATGCACAACAGGGTGTACCTTAATGGGCCATTAACCACATGCCTCAGGTGTATTAGTAGGCAGGAGGCCAAGAGGAGGAGACTTCAAATACTCTGCAAGTGCATCAACGGCTCATTAGTACATACCACAGAATTACTTGTTGCTATAGTAATATGCACAACATTAACCTAAAAAGAGAGCAATATCTTATGGTCAGGTGATATCACAAGCCATCTTTCACAGAACAAGTTAGTCCATGGCTAGATAACAAAGGTCACCAGAAGGCTGCCACAGAAATAAAATCAGCAAAAACAGGACACACAGATATTCTTGGTTATTCCCAGTTAACTTCTGTGGGAATGAGTATCTTGACACAGGGAGGAGAAAATGGTCTCACCAATTTCCACTTTCCCCACTCCACTGCTTTGCATTCCTATCTCTATGATAGACAGGGACTATTTCAGAAATCCTTACCTCACAAAAGGGGCAATCTCAGACAAGGTTTTTATTCATTACTTGGCATCATTCACATAATTTTATGGTGGATCCAGGCAATGAAGTATTTCCCTCCTACTTTCTCTGCTGTCTTTTTGTCTTTTCAATTAATTCTAATTACTCTTCTTGTTAAGTTGTAGTGAATCAGGGCAGTCAGCACAGAACCAAACTAAATGTCTGGGTAATCATGTATAGTGGAACGGTGTGTGCTAGTTTTCTTTACCTTTCTAAGTATGAATGACTCCAATTTGGATTGGGGCTACAATGCTACAGAAAAGGGATTAAAACTTCCCCTCACCTGATTTCTTCTTGCAAATCCCCTCATAAGTTATGGGTTAAGGGGAAGGAAAAGCCTTTTTTTCCTTCTCTCTGTTAGTCCCTCCCAGCTAAATTATGCTATTATTTCTTTATTACACTTTTATACTGCCCAGTAGCTGAAGAACAGACACATACATACACACACACAATCAGATAAAAAGATCTCCAAAAACAAGTTGAAGCTTGTAGAATAATTTCCATAAGTTAAAGTTTTTAATGTGCTGTTACTCTCTGGTTGTAAGCCATCTTGAGATCTGCCTGGATAAAGACAGATATAAATGCTTCAAATAATTAACAAACAATTCATTATCAACAAAACCTTTCTGTTGTCCAAGTCTACTAAAAAAAAATAAGTTGGATCCAGATGTGGGCACACACAGCTTGGTTGGTGGGAACAGACCTCCTTGCCCCCTCTTCCCCATGGCAGTTCTTCCTGCATCCTGAAAATGCCACAGAGTGGCAAGTAACTGTTGAATGGCATGAGCTACAGTGCAAGGGGTGATCCCTGAAAATCAGGCAGAGACACTTTGGTGAGTGGAGTCCTCCTGCCCACTGAAGGCAGATCCTGGATCCAGTCCCTTTTCTCTTGAACAGGAATGGACTGTCCAAGTCAAACATGAAAAATTAAGGCATCTGAATCTTAACTGAAGAAAATATCAATTCTGCACATGTTCTAGCAGAGAAAAACAGAATTGGCATCAGAGACCATTATGTATACACACGATGACGAAAAAGCTGGCAAATGCAGCATTTTATAAATCAAAGTCAGTAGTGAAAACAATTTCATACAGTTTCTTCCTTTCAATCAACTAATCAACCAAAACTGGTATAAGATGTATATTGGCCAATCTTGTTCCAAGATTTGGCCTTTCAAAAAACAAAAGAAATAAATGTATTCTATTATAGAAGGGAAATGAAAATGCACAAATGTAGAGCTATCTTTCCCCTTAGTTTTCTGCATTATATTTTAAAAACATAGAATAATTAACAGAAAAACTATGAACAACATTTGGTGGAATGTAATAAAATAAAAAGCCAGCCAATAGGTTAGTTTCACACCATGCAATTTCTTTAAATAATATTGAGATCCTTGCTTTAAAAAAAAATCCATCATTATTAAAAAATAAAAGAGTTGGCTCAGCCTATGAAAATTAGATTTGAAAGTTGTTGGTCATTCTCATAATTAAATCTATGTCACAATTTTGCAAGAAAAATGGACACTGCACCTAATGCATTTACACAAGTCTTGTCAGACCATATAAAGCCTTACGGCTACTAAAACAGAGTAGATAAGAATTCCATACATTTTTATTAAAAGGACATTTTGTACAAGGATGGGGATAGGGTAAGGAGCTATGGGACTAATTTTATGTACTATTACAATAAAAACTACAATTTGAAATGCAACTTCTAGCCTCTCTCTCATAGACTGTCTGCTTCTCTGAAATAAATAGATACAGACCGTCTTGGAAGACATAGCCCAGGGACAGACAATGTCATCTCGAAGGCATCTGGTTGGCTATCCTGATAAAGTCTTCCCTATGAGAACAGACCTGGCTTTGCTACAAATATACACACACAGTGGGTTTGCTCTTAATGTAGTAAATTATGGGTTGACGATAAGTGCCAAGCACCAATAATGAGCACAACAAATGATCAGAAGTTTTTGCTGCTGTTGATTGACATATAGTTTGCTGTGGGCCTTGACCCAAAATGAATCATGTTGCCCATGTTCAGAGAACATGATAACCCATTCTCAGTCAAACAAACCCTATAACAAACTGTTGGTTCTTATCATGGCTGACAACCATGTTAAGAGCCATTTCCAGTAACCATGTGCTGCTTGGCACAAGACAGTCAACCAATGACAAAAGTCAACAGTTGGTTGTCATGTAATGAGAACCTAGGCTCAGTTCTAAGTCACAGGTGATAATACTAGAATTTTCTCTTTTGCAGAAGGGGAATAATTCCTAACTAACCTCCTGATGTTAGCCACCTAGAGAAGCCATGGGTGAAATAGATGGCATATAAATGTTTTGAATGAATGAATGAATGTTTAAGTGTCCAAACTCAGAAGACTCCAGAATGAGAGTCACATGTGCCACATGCACTTCAAACAAGTCCTGCTTAAAGATGCATCTGTAGAAAATATTTTTCCTATGTGGAGGCTTTCTGACTATATTTTATTTCTGTGTTCAGGTGCTGCAGGTGAAAATGTTTCCTATGTTTCTAAAATAGCAGGAGAATAGAAGGACAGTGTCAATGAAACCTATCACTCTTGATCTGGGGAATGTTTTGGACACTGACACAAGAAATAGCTCAGCTGACAGAATGCTGTCCTCCAATAACATTTTCAGTTTATTAGGCTCAAATGAAAGGAAGCAGGATTAAGATGTAATAACGTAATTTGCAAATTATCCTAAAACTATGTTATGAATACTTGTTTTGCCAATTCAGACATTCTACCCTTCCTGACTTAGGTTGCCATGGGAAGAATTGCAGAAAGCAATTATTTAAAATACCAATTACAGTCCTTTTTAAGAAGAGACTCTTTAATTTGCTAGAAGAATGGCACTCCTGCACTAGAAAACTGTGTAGTTACATATTTAGTTGTAGAAAAGTTATCTGAAGTTCATAGTTGTGGTGTGTGTTCACATGCACATTTAAATGAATGTTGTTATTTTATACAAATCATTAATCAGGTTCAATCAGATTTTCTCTTAAGTTATTGAAATGTTATGTGCGTTTTAAAAGTGGTTTTAAAATTTTGCATGGTGACTTTTTTCCTGCTCCCCCTGCTCCAATGTTTTGTAATGTGTTGTTTTAAATTTTAATGTATTGTTGTAAATTGCCCCGAGAGCTTCAGCTATTGGGCAGTGTAGAAGTTAAATAATTAAATTACATTTCACATATACAAATGCAACAACAAATAATATGCATCAGCATTACCTCAAGCACAGAGGCATAAGAGATTATTCAAACAGGTTGGCACCTTGTTTAATGCACTGGAAAAGCATGTGCATTTTCAAATACACATGTGATTCTGTTCTTTTAGCAGGAAGCTATTATGCATTACTTCAAAATAGTTGTCTTCAGAAACAATGTATCCAAATTGCAAATGAATAATATTTACACAACATGTACTATTCTCATACAGCATAAAATAGATTCTCTGCTTTCAGATATAAACACAGTAGCTAGTAGTCTTTGGTGGGTGAACCCTACTAGCATACACCAACTTTATATTTAAGCATAGTCTGGGAGCCACAGGAAACTGGGAATTCATGCAGGTGAGTGAGCAGGTGGGTGGAGGTGGACAGCTTTATCCTTCCTCTGCGCTCAGTACATAAACCTGCTGGACTGCCAGAAAGGGGGCGCTTTCTCCACCATGCCCAACATGGAAATGCAGCTTCCCCACGCCCCTGCTGCCCTTCTTTACTAATCATAAGCAAGTAGGTATGGTTATGAATATGATTATTTTATTAGGCCCCCATTTAGGGCAAGCCCTCACAAGCTAGTATACAAGAAAAATGTTAACACACACAGCACAACTGAATATATTATCACTTCAACATCAAGTAAAGTCATATGCAGGAGGCCGGCATATAAATAAATAAATAAATAAATAATAAAATGGTTAGCTGTATGACACGTGTGCACAAGACAAGTCCACAGGTAAGAGAATTCCACAATTATGGGGCCACCACTGAAAAGGCCCTCTCCTCAGTAACTATCAGCCTGATTTACCATAGTGGTAAGTGAAAGAGCAGAGCCTTGGCAGGTTCATATGTGAGTTGGAAGTCCTTCAAATAACTTGTTTCTGAACCATGCAGAGCTTTAAAATGATTAGTAGTGACTTTTTTTAAAGGAGCCTGGAAAAATAAAGATAACCAATATAACTGATGAAACATTTGTAGAACATGACCAAGCCATTATGGCACCTGCATTTTATCCCAGTGGATATTTTCCTAGCCATCTTCAAAAGGATGACTCACACAGAGAGCTTTATAGGAGTCCAGGCTAGATATAATCTACAAGTGTGTAGCTGGTATTCAGTCTGATCCTACATACTTTTACTTAGAAGTAAGTCTCGCCAAATACAGTGGGCTTATTCTCAAATAAGCTTTCATAAGATTGCTGTCTTAGAGCCACCATTATTGCTGATAACCAACTCAGAATTACTAAAATGCTATCATAATTTATTAAGTCACTATCATAGGGAAAACTCAAATCACTTATGTCCCACAATTATTCTAAATTCAACTTTTAAATGAGGGGAGGAGATAATGATATTAACTTCTTAACTTAGAGCAATTCTCTGTGGTATAATTCTAAAATATTCTCTGGGTCTGAAATTTATGTAAATTGAATTCATCTATCATTGCTTATTACCAGGCTAGCTACAGGAAAAAAAAGTTTTCTGTAACAATTAGTTCTTTAAAACACTATGTTTTAATTAGACCTATGATGTTATTATACAAGTTATAAATATGCACAAATTTCTGCCCACAGATCTGCAGGAATTCATTTCAGCACTAAGAACAGTTTGAGGTTTAGTTCCCCTTTTAAATCCATACATTTAGACATAGCCTGTAAAAGCAGTCTAACAAATGCTAATATATTTGAATACCAGGAGGATGCATATCCGTATCTCAGCTAAACCACATTCATATTCCCAGGACCCCTAAACAAGCAGAGCAATTAGCTTGAAAAAATTATATTTCAGCAACCAAGTATACATTCTGTTAACTTTCCAGATCTGACCTTAAAATCTAAAAAAAACGTTTACAAGAATGTCTCTACAAGTCACAAAATTATTACTATATAGGAATCCTGTAGGGTGGGGAACTTGTGCCCCTCCAGTTGTTGAAGACAAACAATTATGTCATCAAAATGTGTTGCCAAATGGTCACAGTAGGATTTAGAGGGAACTAGAGCCCTATTTGCTGAAAGCTGGTTCATTTGGTTGGGCTGGATGCCCTAAAATAGCGAGAGGGAACTATAACCTCCAAATAGTTACCAGATGACCCCAATCCTATGAACATGGCCAAGTGGACTTGACACCATTAGTGCAACTCCAGACATGATGTGTGATTGTACCATCTGCCTGACCTTGTGGGACTGATGCCACTTGCTACAGCCTGATGATATGCTTGCAACAATGAGAATGGCCATATCCCCCTCAAGCCTTGCCCTTCCCATCTAATAAAATCTAGCTGAGGGGTATGACTAGGTGGGTAAATGCATCTCTACATGAAAGTGTGGTTCCTGCTGGCATTAAAGAGACAGTAGAAAAACTACTCCTGAAAAAACCCACTGTGGACCCAAGGGTACTTGATACTACCACGCAGTCTCCAAATCCCCTTCCTTAGGGACGGTGCTAGGGTTGTCAAAGAACAACCAAAGACAGTCTTGGAGCATTCTGATTATTTAGACCCATTCCAGTCTGGATATTGACCTATTATGAGACTGAATCAGACTTTGTCACCTTGATGGACAACTGCTATCAAGAAAGGGAAGGGGGAGTACAACCCTGTGAATCTTGCTCCATCTCTCATCTGCTTCCAGTACTGTACTATACCCTTGGATTGACTCTGAAAACTGCACACCAGTTCCAGTACTACCTGTATGATCAATTTCAGAAAGTAACATTAGGTGATTATTCCTCAGTGCCTTGGCAACTGGGCTATGGGGCTCCATGAGGTATCATCTTGATTCTGGTATTGTTTAACATTTGTATGAAGCAAACTGGAAGTGGGTGTTAAAGAATTTGTAGCTAAGTGGCATCTGTATGCTGATCTCACACACAGCTCTGTCTCCCTGTGACATCTGAATCAGGGGAGAATGTACAAGTCTCAATCAGTGCCTAGACTCAATGATGGGCCAGAATGTCCAAAAAATGGAAGCTGAATGCTGGCAAGTCAGAAACCTTGTTGTTGTTGTTGTTGGTCGTGAAGTCGTGTCCGACCCATCGCGACCCCATGGACAACATTCCTCCAGGCCTTGTGGATGAGCAATTCCTAAGTCAGCAAGATGCATTCAACACTATGCAACACTAGCTCTTATCTAGAAATCAGTCTGCTTGCAGCTGGCATGCTCATGGTTTCAGAATTTATGCCTTCAGAAAATCAATTTTAAATTAAATTTGGAGCATTGTGAATCTGTCAGTAAATTCAGTAATTTGGACAGCTCATGAGAAAGGCAACAGGCTTTGTAGTGTGTTTTATCTGAGTAGAAATTACTACAGAACAGAATGGGTAGGAAGGTTTATTGAGGTTTATGGCCCAGCAGCAGATATGCCATGCAGCAAAACACACTAGTCTTATGGCAAATGCAGGGCAAAGTGAATGGGAAAATCTGTTTTTAACTGAAGGCTAAGCAATGAAGGTACTCAGGTCAGGAGCATGGACTATATTACTTCTTGGTCAGTTTTCAGGACAGGAATCCTCTCAAGGTGGCATGCAACAAAACACAGACACCTTCTACCAACTGATACAGTCTTAAATATGTCCACAATAAACACTGCAGCAAACATATCAGGGGAAGACCAAATTGGAAAGTTTTCCGGGCCTTCTTAAAGATGGAGCCTGGTGGACTTATAATGGCAATTTATCCCAGACATGTGGCATCCCTGTGGAAAAGGCATTCACGTAGTCACCTACCTGACTGCTCTCACAGGTGGGCAAATGAGGAGGCTCATAATCTGAGGTAATTTGCTCCCAAGCTAATGAAGGTTCTAAAGGTCATAATGGACAATGTAAACCAGGCTAGGAAACATACCTGTAACCAGCACAGCACTTATATGGCTGAATCAACTCACCCTCCAACACTAGGGCAGTTAAAGTTGCTGAACCATCCTCAAAGGCAGCCTCACATTCAGCAAACATTAGAGGAGGCCAGCCTGGACATGGGTAATCAAGGAAAGATCCATCTTCTCCAGAAAGAACTGCAGCTGGCATACTAGACTAAACTGGTAAAGTGCACTCAGGGACACTGCTGCCACTTGAGCTTCTCCAGTTCACAGAGAGCCCAGGAGGCCTTCCAGACAGTTCACTTGACCTTTCTGGGGAAAACTCCATCTAAGACCAATACTAAGCTGATATCTTCTATTCCCATCCTGTTGGCAAACCAAAACTGTCTAGTCTGGATTAACTTTCACCTGGTTTAACTTCATCCACCGAAGAATGGTCTACCCACCTTTTTCTATATCATTTGTTAGGGCATACAGTAGGGCAAGGTAACACTTCTCTGATATGAAAAGTTCTACAGCTGAGTCCAGCTGCAAAAGCTACTCTTTTGCAGAGACCTAATACCCCAGACTGGGACTGCAGGTGGCGCAGTGGTTTTAAATCGCTGTGCTGCTGGGCTGGTTGATTGAAAGGTCGCCGGTTCAAATGTGCACAACAGGGTGAGTTCCCGTTGCTCCATCCCAGCTCCTGCCAACCTTGCAGTTCGAAAGCGTGCAAATGCAAGTAGATAAAAAGGTACCAATTTGGTGGGCAGGTAACAGTATTCCATGCACTTTGGTGTTTAGTCATGTCGGCCACATGACCACGGAGACTGTCTGTGGACAAACGCTGGAGATGAGCACCCCCCCTAGAGTCAGGCATGACTGGACTTAATGTCACGGGGAAACCTTTACCTTTACCTTTAATACCCCAGACTATGTGATCCGTTCAAATGAAAACGGTTGAAATAAAATAGTTGAAAAATGTACTGCTCCTTACATGAAAAGCACATCCAAACAGGCTAGTATGTTTCCAAATACCCATCTTATCTCACATACCTTGCAGCATTTTTGTATATGCCTGTTTAATTTATTGGTAAATATTCATAACCTACTAAAACAATACCTTTCATGCTTCCTTATTTTATGCATTTACCACTGACTTAACTTTTTATTAAAAACAGTATTAGCACCATCCTTGAGATGAGCCATTTGCATTATAAAGATGCAAAATTATGCAAAGTGAGTGGCCCAGCTGTTTAATTTGCTTAATACATAAAACAGGGAAAGGAAAGCCTTCCTTTCTGTATATTTATAGTGTATCATGCTCAGAAGTGCAGCCCTAGCATGCGAACACAGGAATTATACTTCAAGTGTATGCTTATTTTTATTTCTTCCAATAGTCTCCCTGGGGACATGGAACAAGCTTTTTCTCTGGCAGTGATATATGCTAATGATGTGATTCGTCACTGAGTAAATTAGCATTGCCTCTCATCATCTGGGCCATGTTTTCCTTTCAAAATCCATGGCCCCTTGATAGAAAATAATGATTGTGTGATAAACCTCATTAGAAAATCAATATATTGACACTAGCCTCCAAAACATCTGAATAATAATGGATTGTCTCCTCATTAAGGAGACTATTATCATGTAGTTAAGCATCTTTAAATTATATTGATTGGAGATTATTTGTGCACTATTTTTCTAGAGAGCATGAGTCACTGAAAAGAACTACAAGCTTCAGTACTGAAATTAGCAACAGAACAGATAATATGGGATTGCCAAATCTTTTTCAGAGCAATGATCAGTCATAATTAAAACATTTTAAAATATGTTTAATCAAATATAGCGGTGTGGGAAAAAGCAGCCAGTGGTATGCGGGGAAAAACATTGAAAACTTACCAGAAAACTTCCAAATGCAGAATTAAATATAGCAGCTGCCTAGAAAAAGAAAAAATGAAAAGGAATAAATAATAGTCTTGTACTTTAGATGAAATGCTCTTGTCTACCCATGCAGCCTTCTGGATGTGCACCACCACCACTTAAAACAATTACAGGTCGCCTAAAAGGAGGCATGCTTTAATCTACAACTCCGCAAGTAAGGGGGCTATTTTAAAAAAAGGCAAAGAAGAACTGAATGCCAGTCATGCTTTTGAAATTACTTGCACAAATAGTACACAAAGTCTATCAGTGTGATCCTATGCACTATTATTAGCAAGTAAACCCATGATGCTCAATGGGACATGCTGTTGAATAAACATGTTTAGGATTATGTTGTTAATCTTGCAAAAAAAAAGGTCAACAGGGGGAGAAATTATGATAGTTAATTGAATATAAATGTCTTATTAACTTATGTCACAGTATGTCAACTGAACAAGCCATATTTTGCCTGAATATTCCCCAGTTATTTTCCAAACCTTTAACTGAATATGTTGTTAAATGTTTTAATGCAATTTTAATAAAATACTTTAAAACAAAACAACTACACACGTTGCAGATAGCTGACAACAAACGACAAGAGCCACCTTTGCAATTTTGTAAAATTTTACATTGTGAAAAAACAAAAGTGATACAGAACAAAAACATAGTTAATTCTGAAGGCCACAGGGCTATCTAATGAATGCACTGAACATAACAAAAAAGAAAAAATAAACAATTTTGAAGTGCTTTGGAGCAGACAAATTTGCTTACCGAAATTTCCAAGAAATAGCGATGAGAAAGAGCATTAAGCATATGCTACTAAATTCCGGGAGACATAGACTATTTCACTCTTGTAAGCTTTCGCCTTTACCATGAAAGAACAAGGAACTCTTGTATGGCATTCACTACACTGATGCTGAACCAAGAGTAGAGGGAAGATGGGGGAGGGGGAAGAGCCTGCTATTTACATGACGAGTCGAAGCAGAATCAAATTAATCACCAAGGACGTCTTCCAGTCATACGGCAAGGATGTTCGAAAGAGCCTGGCAAGTTTGAACCAAATCCAAAACACAGGCTAAGCTGCAGCAGAACCTGCCTTCTGCTCTATGGAGAGAGTGCAATGAGAATGAATGGCTAATGAGATGGTTGGCTCCAGAGAGCTTAGCTTTCTTATTCAAGTTCATAATTAATTCAAAGCTTTGATAATTTCATTAGAGCCATTCTCGACTGGCCCTATCAATAAAAGATATCACTGGACCATCGCTTCATAGAGGCCCAAACACACAAGCGAGTACAGGCTTGGAAGCTTTAGCTCAGTTGCTTCTTGTGAGCAAGGGCAATGGCATATGGCATTCCATGTTGCAGAGGGAGCCTCTGAATACAAGCGGCTAAATAAAACATCATAGTTGACAGTTGTAAAACTACAGCAACATATTTTAACATCTCTACTTCATCAGCATTCTGTTTTTGAACATAAGGAATAGGCAGCAGTCCAAAAGAATCACTTTGCCAGTGATCACAGCTAAGACAAGTAGGTGGATTACCAACAAATAGGAATCCAACAAGTTTTTCAAATTGTAGTTTCAAATCTTGATAGAGCCCATGGGAATTATATATACCACATCCCTTAGCCTGATTTTGATCTATCCTTTGGATCAAGTACCTTAGGATCAGACCTTCTGCCACATGAACTTGCCCAATTTTTGCGACCATCTCCTGAAGCCACCTAGGTGCCCTCAGCTTCAGAGGTTAGATGGATAGCAAATGAAGACAAGCTCTTTTCTGATGTATGTATGTATGTATGTATGTATGTATGTATGTATTTATTTAGGAGGCTGCTATGCCACCCCATTCGCCGAAGCCTCGGGACGACGCACAACCATAAATCCTGTTTTCAGAGTACTTTTGACCCTGCACACATGACCCTGCAACAGGCTGAAGTAATCTGCTTTGGGTGGTATCATGGGTCCTGCAAGTGTGTGACAAAGGTGGTATTTCTGCAGCTTCCTGAAGTCTACCACTGCTGGCTTCATAGACTCAGCACAGTCAGTACAGTGCCATTCTGGAAACTACATGGGACTGCAGCAAGGTGCTGGGACAGCCACAGTGATGTGAGTTCAGGGTAGCTGCTCAATTGAGCAGGGGAGCTGAATGAAGAGGCCAAATTGCTGCTGTGTTGCAGGGAGTGGGGAAGAGCATGCTTTAGTTGCTTAGACTCTAAGGAGGGTTGAAGTCTGTGTTGATATCTGGAAGTTGAATTTCCTTTGTTTATACTGGGCAGGACTGTATGACATGCTAAGCCAACCTGCAAATAAGCTTCACAGTGTGTACTTGACAAACTATTGGACTCATCATGGCTTCTTCTCCCTGTTCTCTTTCCTTGGTCTTCCAGCTGGTATCCCAGTCCCCTTCAGGGCAGGGCCCATCTTGTATCCTCCTTCCTGCTCCAATAACAACCTTCTGATTTGCTGCTTTTAAAATTTTACTTTTCAGAAAGTCAAAAATGCAAAGTGAGTGAGGTTCTGGTTCTGTTCCAGAAGATTGTGCAATTGGGTTGATATTTTATATTCTTATCATCTTTTTCAGTATTTGTCAAATACTAACTCTACCTGCCCTTCTTTGTGGCTTTCTTTTCTGAATGCTAGCTGTTGTAGTTACTCAAGTTCCCCAAAGTTTGGTCATGGGGTAGGGGGAGTCAGCTAGGCTCTGAGGGCAGTCAGCTAGGCTCTGAGGGGAAAAGGGAAAAAATCTAATCTTCAGAGATACACAGGAACAACCATCCTCTTGAAAACACCTCAAGAATTCAAGTGATCTAAAAACTCCCAAAGTGGCTTTTAGGAGCCATTCAGCTGCCTGCAGGAACAGGAAGCTTCTTTAAGCAAGAACAGGGCAGAAAAAGCTGACCTTCGTCTTTTCCCTGTGTCATATCACAAAGAAGCGGGTAAGTTCCTATACTCCATTTCACTCTGTCTTCTCTAGAATGACTCACAACCAAACTATTGGAGGGAACGGGGAACTATGAGTTGAGCCTCTTTCAGCCAAGAGACAAATTCAATCTCAGAGGATTGTGGGGAGCATCTAGTGGAGTCAAAATAACAAAAATACCAGTATATTTGTTTAGCTTAATGGTCATTCTGCCAGTAACTAAGCCATTTGGGAGGAATTTCTTTTCTTTTTCTTTTTTTTAAGCAGAAGCTGGGAAACCACCAAACAGTGGTTAGGAAAAAGGGAGTGGTGATAGGGGAAATGGTTAAAGCCTTCTGGGAAAAGCCAGGAGGCAGGGCTGAATTGGCCAAATCTGGCTCCAGCAGCGAGTCATGATGATGATGTTGCAAAACCTACCATACCTCCCCTTCCATAATGTACAAACCTGGCCTTATAGTACCACCTATGCCAGAGACTTCCATGGCCTACTGGATAGGAGAGAAGCAGTTGATACTTGCAGCTACAAACAGTTCACTTCAGAGGTTCAAAGCCCCAAGACAGCGCAAATTATAGCAAACAGCAATCTTTCTTCTAGGCCCAGCCACAACACCCAGTTCACTTCATAGCCCAATAAATGGGTAACCTGCAAGGCCCCTAGAAGAGTTTCAGTCATGATGTATCACCAATGAGTCTACACAGACACTATTCACAACATACCACAGGAATACATTGGTACCTGTGTAAGGGGAATGTTCTGGAATTCCAAAATTAGTCCCAGGAGAAGCTGACCTTTCTGGTTCAAACCTGGAGGTCCTTCCAAAGTAAAGCACTTGCCACTTTGCTTGCCACAAAAATATTAACAGGAAGCTATACTGTCTTGCATGCAAGAAGTTAATAGCATTAAATGGTAATTAAAAAGAACAGTGAGAAATGTAACACTATACACCTTTGCTATGCCTTCTTTGTTCTGACTGGTTAACAGTTTCACTATAGATGTGACTTACTTCTTTTGGTTACTTAGAGTAACAAAGGATGATTACGTTGTTTTGGAACACAAGGATTATATACATTGTTTAGAAAACAAATATATTGACATTTATTGACACCTATCTCTAACAGAACTTATGCACCAATGTCATATACAATGAGAAGGGAAGGCCAGTTTCAGGTTCTTGAAGAACCTTGGATATGACAGTCGCCTGGGGTTCTCTTCCTTAGTGAGTGTATGTTCTTATTGCCATTTTCACCAACTAGTGACACTGCCTCTTCTTCATTACTATCACATGCTAGCTTGCCAGTCAAACAATGAAACAGGAAGTGGCATTGCCACCCCCTCACCACCACCACCGTCTGGAGCACAAGAGATGGTGAATAGGCAGGTTGCCAACAATGAACAAGATAAGCCAGTAGGCAATCTGCTTAGAGCCCTTAGCAGGTGCCCAATCATGCCAACCCTTGACACCAGACCTAATGTTAGGCATGTAAATGCAGAACGTTGCCATGTCAAATTATGGCTATGTATCTATATATTATGCAGGAGGAGAGGGAGCTAAACCTCCATTGATGTCATTTTTGACATCAGTTGTGTTTTGTGCATACTATCTAATTTGGTCCTAAACTGTAAGGGGTTTGCCTAAAAGAACCACATTAATGTTTTGGGTTTTTTTAAAGTGCTTATTCCTGAATCAAAGTCAAATGTATTATTATTACATTTTAAGTTCTGACTGCAATTTCCAGGAAGTGGATGCTCCAGTTTTGCAGAAATCAGGCCTTCACACACTTCTGAGGCTGCAAAAATTGTGATGCTTTTTAAGCAGTGTATTTTATCTCAGTTTGGCTCATAATTATTCATTTGACATCACACTGGAAAAGAATATATATTCAAGTTATTGGTTGTGGGTGCTAAATTGAATCAGGTGTCCTTTCCTCTTAAGAAAATTAAGTTGCTTTTGTGCATGAGTGTTTTAATGAGAACAGAGCTTGCCGACATTGATAAATGGGAATGACACCAGAGAGAGCATGTAAGCAGGACAATATGCGCATGTTACAGCCTTACAGCCAATTTTTCACTGACTATCTTGAATGATTTCACCATTTCTTAAGGGGCCTATTAATCTCAAATTTAGTTATTACACAACGTTTATTTGAACATATATTCTGGGGATGATGACAGTTAATAAAGGAAAATTTTTACGAGCGGTGTTTTTACATATTGTTCCAGCCATGGCTCCCCTCTCATTCTTCTGTATTGATGGAACACTTTGGTTATGATGTAGCTTTATTTAAGAGAGAGAGAAAAGTACATATATTCAGATGCTTTTTTTAAGCACAGGGGGACTCTTAAATAACTGTTAAAATGCATATAAAAATCCTATTCCAGAATGGAAAAATAAAAGGGGTTCTAACTGTTCAACAAAAAACATTGCATATATAATACGTTCCCCTTGAAGCAAAAATGCTCCCCAAAACAGCAAAGCAATGACCTTGTTGCTTTAATACTTCAACATCATTACTTTAAAAAAGAAAAAAATCCAACTTCCATCTTTTGATGGACCTTTGTAGCTGAACTCTGTGGAAACTGCAAGCATCGCAGGCCCTTGATGCAGAACACCTTACTGTTCTCTTGAAAACATACTTTCCTTGCAATATAACAGGGTTGGAATACACCCTGATCTCACTGTACTTTAACACCTTTTTGAAAACAGACGTTCAACATTTATGCATTCCAGACCATTTCCTTGTCTCAGTTATTTGGCCCATGATGGAAAGCAAAGCCTAAGCAAACCTGCAACAAGATTCACTTGTTTAATTTTCACAATTCTATCCCACCTTTCTTTTTCAAAACAAAATCCCACACCAGGTAAGCACAAGCAGCATAGAATTCAATTAGCCTCAGCTAGCCAATGAAAGGGGTCTCACTTCCTCCCTCTCTTCATCAGCGGCTGCTGGGTGCTGGCTTCTGATGGACCCAGCTCTGGGAAGGAAGGCACTTTAAAGCGGAAGAGCAGAAGCAAATTTTGTGTTATTCTTTTCAGATTCAAAGCCAAGGCATTCCCTGTTCCTACTGATGACAAAAGAACTAATGTCTTACAAGGTATGTCTTTTTATGTGTACTAAACCTGAGCCAAAAAACCAAAAAAGCCTCCCCCAGAAAGTGGTGCTGATAAATATTATTACTAGCATTCTTATTTATATACTGGATCCATATGAATTGTGGCATGTATAGACCTAGTTTACCTCTAGGAATCCTTTTGGAGGTTGAGCTTCAGGTTTTCTCTCATGCAAGGGAAGGCTGGTATCAACTCAAGCAGGTTCTTTTCCATGATTGCCCTAGGTCTATGGCTCTCTCTCCCTAGCAAAGCCCAAGAGAGTCCTTCACTGCTTGTTATTTAGGAAGTGAATGAAATCCTAATGTATTCTTTCCTAATCTGAGAGAGGGAACATTGTTTGAGTATCCATACAAAGAGCATCCCTAAGCAATCCTTGTCAGATTTTTTAAAAGAGTATTTCCACAGATTCTGAAAAGTTCCTACTGCTGTCGTGTGTAAGCCATTCAAATGAACACTTGCACAGGAAAGCTGAGAAGGCCATATTGGAACCTTCTAGAGATTGCTACCTTGGTCACCTATGGCCAGCATGCACTGCTTCCAGGTGACCATGGGTTGGTTTCATTTTATTTTAAATGAAGGTTTCCATATGTGTATAGGTATGGAAGGATAGTAAACTTTGAAGATCTATCTGCAAGGCTATTCTAGCATCAATAAATCCAGCTACACTAGATCTATCTCACAGAAATAATCTTCTGACCTCTTTCTAATCTTTGGACAGTGAATGACAAAGTGCTGTTTTAAGCACACAGAATTTTCAGCTCTCCCTGCCCTCAGAGGAGCTCCTGTGTCTAAGCAGAAGAAAGGTTTTCACCACTGTCATAACATCTGCATCACAACTTCTGCAAGCCAGGGAAA
This sequence comes from Varanus komodoensis, assembly GCF_004798865.1. Lineage (NCBI taxonomy): Eukaryota > Metazoa > Chordata > Lepidosauria > Squamata > Varanidae > Varanus > Varanus komodoensis. Next base: position 6,531,529 of record NW_025335589.1, read on the forward strand.
ATTTCACCTGAAAATATCTGGCTGTCCTACAGCTGTTCAAGAAACAGATGCTTGGCAAGAAAAGAAGTTGGCAGCCCATTTTTTCTATTTTATTCATAGTGTACTTCAACAGTTGCAGAGTAACCTACAAAAATTCAGCCAGTATTCAACACTGTATCAAAATGGCTCATAACCTATTTATTACTCCCGTGCATTGCCTATTTATTACTCTGATACAATGTGCTGAAGAAAGAGAAGGCCAAGCAACTCCAATCCTTTTTGGATGCTAATGATTTTTTTAGCTGACCTAAGGCCTAATTTTGGGACAGCAACTGCCTTCACTGTCACATGCAATGACCTCAGCCCCAGAGACACAGAAGAATGGGAGCCTGCTGATTGTTATGGACCTCTCAGAGTTTTCTTGATACCATCAGTCATGGCAACTTTCCAAGTTGAACTTAGAAGGTACTGCTTCATAATGGTTCCACTCCTACTTGGAGGTCCAATTTCCAAAGGAGATGCTGGAGCATTATTGTGTGCTCTGGTGACAACTGTCATTTCATGTCCACTGCACTGTATGAGATTGATGGGAAAGGGCAACTAGAGAACTGATCTGAGATTAGAGCTCTCTCTTTCTCTCTGTTTTCCATCAGATGCAAGTGAGGTGGCAGATGTTCTGCATCAGGGCTTGAAAATGGTAGTGGCCTGAATGAAGGTGAAGAGATTGAGACGAATTGAGGCCACCTATTTGGTGGTTCATCTAAATAGGTATGCAACCTGTTCTAAAAAAGGCTGCACTCTCCCTAAAGGATGAAATTTACAGTTTGGGGGTTCTTTTGGTCCATCATTGTCATTAGAGGAGCAAGCAGCATCTGTGCTTCAAAGCACTTTTTTCAGCTTTGGTTGATATGTCAGCTATCACCAGACCTTAACGTTCATAGCTCAGCCAAACTTATCCATGTTTTGGTAACCACCTGTTTTTGCTATTACAGTGCAGTAGGACAGCCTTTAAAAATGATCTAGAAACTTAAGTTTATTCAGAATATAGCTACAAGATTATTTAATAGGACTGGGTGGTCAAATATGCCAATATTTTACCAACTGCTCTGGCTCCCAGTCTGTCCAGGCCCAATTTGAAGTGTTGGCTTTAACTGATAGAGCTTTAAGTGGCTTGGACCTAGTATTATTTTATTGATTATATCTATATCTTACAAAGAATCCAAAGTGGGTTACATAATTTGTATATCTTACAAAGAATCCAAGGTGGGTTACACAATTTTCCTCATCTTCTCCATATTATCTTCATAACTTCAATCATCCCGTGAGGTAGGTCAGGCTGTGAGTCCATGACTGGTCCAAAGCCATTCAGAGTTTCATAGTCAATGTCGGGCTAGAATCCAAATCACTTGAGCCCCAGGCAATACTCTAGCCACTACTCTACACTGACTATTACACATTAGCTAACTGAAGGGTTGTCTTCTCCTATAAATACCTATCTTTGTATTTGCCTGTGTCTTTTCAACAATCCTTGGACTCTCAATGAATCACCACCACCATTAACACATTACATTTGTATTATACCTTTTTTGTCCTTGTGAGGAACCCAAGCCAGCTTATATAGCTCAATTTTAGCCTCACAAAAACAACCCTGTGAGAAGTACATTAGGCTGAGAGTCAGTGACTCTTCTGTTGTTATTTTTCAAAAAAAGGGATGGTATTTTTAACATTTTGCTTTGTCTTTATGCACAAGTCACCCAAGATAACATTTGTTGATGGGTATTCCTATGGATTTAATAAACCAAATCAAACTTTATCCTGTTCCTACAAACTAAAATGGCAGCAAGCACACTGTTTGCTCATATTCATTTATTCACTGTTAAAGCTACATTTTTCTTGAAAGGATTGCAGCCAATTCCCATGGAATTTATGACTTCAGTGGTAGCAGCAGCCTGCAATTGATCAGTCCCAGGAGTGATTCAATTTAACAGCTACATCTAGATACAAAGGGTAGAAAATGGTTTTGTCTTATAAATTTGTAAATGGATGGCAGGAGCCAGTTAAAGTGGCAGTCTACTCAGAAGTAAGACCCAGTGAAATCAGTGGGAGATTCTCTCAGGCAAATATGTACAGGATTGCATCCTTAATAACACACTGCACTGTTCTGTTTATAAGCGAGCGAAACCCAAACCTCAAACACAAAACTGTACAGAAGTATGTTTTTAGCTCATGGCAAGAGCTCAAAATGAGAAATGAATCCATGCACATTTAGCATTGTCACTGGCTGAATGCATTATGCACAAAAGATTTCTAGCTAGTGTATACATAGTAGTATGCAATAGGGTTCAACCTGTTTTAATTGGTTTGTATTCATTGCTTCTTCTACTAAGAGTAAACCCACTAAATAAGTAGAATTTATCATTCACTGCAACCCTAAGGTCTTGATGAATTTCATTATTTTCTCAAACCTTTTGAAACTTAAGGCTCAATTTCTAAAATTAACTGTCTTCTGAGCCAGTGCCCAACCAATGATCTGTGCTTCAAAAACAGATACTGCCTGCTGCTATATGCAGTCATCCAAGGCTTCAGAAATTAATCCAAAACTTTCAATAGAATAGGACATCTCAGACCGCAAGAGCCAAAAAAGATCACCGGAACATAATTTTCCCTGCTTTTTTCTTCTTCCTGCGTTAGGGTGGGAACACAGCATATCATGGAAGTACAACTACATCCACAATTTGAATGTGGATTAAGGATGGCTTCCTGTGAGGGGAGGCAGAGAAGGAAAGTGATATTCAACCCAACCCAAATCAGTGTTTGTTCTCGCTCCCTCCAGGTGATTTGCTGGAAGAGAGGGCACTACACAGAGGACTCTGGAATTTGCTGTTGGAATTGAGTCTGATAGCACCATCTTGGATAAGTGTGGGCATAGGGAGAGGAGAAGCACATTTGTGAAGGAAAGAAGCAAATAGGCATTCTGTTTGAGACAGTGGCTGAGTTCACACAACAGACAAACAACCAAGGTTACCAAGGTTTGCAATTTTTTACCATGATCAAGCTGACAAACAATCCGGTAGTTACTACTTTATTGTAGTTTCTAGCCTCCCCAATCAGTCCTCTCACTGTTGGAATGTATCCCATCAGCCACTGTGCCTGAAATTCAGTCCCAAGGTTCACTTCCTGCTTATGTTGCCTGCCTCTCTCTCATTGGTGTACACATAAACCCTGGATGGCTGGAATGGTTCCTGCAGTTGCCACTCTTTCCACAGAACTCTGTGGTAGTTGTATATGAGGACCATGGAAACCATGTCCTGGGCTCAGACAACTTGGCAAGCCAGCTGCCTCTCTTCATGGAGGATGGTTTGCCATCTTCTAGCTTCAACCCCCTCCCCCCCGTGCCGCAGCCCAGATCTCACACACCACTGTTATTCTATGCAGAAGAAAGAACAGCTGTAATGCCAAAACCCTAGCTTCTGTCTCCTTGCACATGCCAATATATTTTGAGATTTTCAAAATTAGCAAATGCTCTTCAAAATTGTTTATACCACAAAATCTGGGAACATGGTTTCCATGTTCCTACCCTTGCACAACTTTTTCTCCTATTTCATGGATCAGCAAGATATGTTTGTGCTTATTCAATTTGTCAGTTTCAGTACTTGAATTAATATTTATCGTTTTTGCAAGAAGTATGGGGAAAGAAGGGAGATTTTCTCAAAGCTCAAAGTGACAACATTGGCAATACTGGAAGTAGCAAAAGTGTTCTGTGACATGCACACTTTCACAAATAAAACTAAATGCATTTTAAGTATTTAGAATATTACTAATGCTGCCTTGCAGTTTTGTTCTGCCTTTCATGGCTTTCTGTATTCTATTATTCTTGTTCTAAGTATAATTATATAATTGAATGGAAACAAGATGTACTCCCTCCCCACAAAGGCAAAGAAGCCCTGTCCAAGAACAGTGTGCATAGGTACAATTAAATTTATACCAGTTAAAAGAATACTTTGAAAATAACCTTGTGTGATTCATTGAGCTAATATACAAGTTCCAGCCATATTTATTTATTTATTTAAAACATTTTTATGCCGCCCCCATCGTAATGAAGTCTCGAGGCGGCTCACAACAGAAACAAAATACATACATAAATAATAACAATATAACAATAAAAATATTAAAAATCCCCAGTGCATCTCGGCTAAAAATTTAAAATCCTATAAATACAAATAATTTAACATTTAAAATAAGTTTTAAATAAAAGGTCTTAGCCTGGCACCAAAAAACAAATAACAACGGCGCCAGGCGGACCTCTCTGGGGAATGCATTCCATAGATGGGGCGCCACTGCAGAGGGCATCTGTTGCTGATCTCAAGGGGCAGGAGGGCATATATGGACGCAAGCGTTCCTTTAGATATCCAGGTCCCAAACCGTTTAGGGTTTTATAGGTGATAACCAACACCTTGAATTGGGCCCGGACTTCAATCGGGAGCCAGTGGAGCTGACGGAGAACTGGGGTTATATGAGAACAATGCCCAGTCCCCATCAGCAACCTGGCAGCTCTATTCTGCACCAACTGAAGTATCCGGACCGTCTTCAAGGGTAGCCCCACGTACAGCGTGTTACAGAAATCTAATCGGGAAGTCACCAACGCGTGTGTCACTGTCACCAGGCAGTCATTCTCCAGGAAGGGACGCAGCTGATGTATCAGCCGAAGCTGAAGGAAGGCGCTCGTCACCACTGCCATCACCTGAGCTTCTAGAGACAGCTCAGGGTCGAGGAGCACTCCTAAGCTATGAACCCTGTCCCTCAGAGGGAGTGCTACCCCATTTAGGACAAGGCCCAAGTTCCCCATCCCGAGGCCCGAGTACCCACCAGCAGGACCTCTGTCTTGCCTGGACTGAGCTTCAGTTTATTGGCCCTCATCCAGCCCATTATCTCGGCCAGGCACTGGTTCAGCACAGCTGGATTGGTGGAAAACGAGAGGTAGAACTGGGTATCATCAGCGTACTGATGATTCCGCAGCCCACACCTCCTGATGACCTCTCCCAGCAGTTTCATGTAGATGTTAAATTGCAAAGGGGACAAAATGGACCCCTGCGGTACTCCATGGCATAGCTGCCATGGTGCAGAGCCATAGTCCCCCAGCACCACCTTCTGGAACCGACCAGTGAGATAGGAGCGGAACCACTGCAAAGCAGTGCCTCCGACTCCCAATCCCGCTAGCCTATCCAGAAGGATACCATGGTCGATGGTATCGAAAGCCGCTGAGAGGTCCAGGAGAACTAACAGGGACGTACTCCCCCTGTCTCTCTCCCTGCACAGGTCATCGTACAGAGAGACCAAGGCAGATTCAGTGCCATACCCGGGTCTGAAGCCAGACTGAAATGGGTCTAGATAATCAGTTTCATCCAAGAGTGCTTGGAGTTGTCCCGCCACCACCCGCTCTAGCACCTTGCCCAGGAACGGGATGTTGGCCACCGGTCTATAATTGGCGGTCACCTCTGGATCCAGGGATGCCTTCTTTAGGACTGGCCGGACTACCGCCTCCTTTAAAGGGGCAGGTACCTGGCCGTCTCTTAAAGAGGCGTTGACCACCTCCAGGATCCAGGTCCCAATCCCGTCCTTGGCTTTCTTAAGTAGCCAAGATGGGCATGGGTCTAGTTAGCAAGTGGTAGGCCGTACTTGTCCAAGCACCTTGTCTACATCATCAGGCCGCAACAACTGAAATTCATCCATTAATCGTGGACTCGACGGTGTCGATGGCATCTCCCCAGTAGAATTTGATTCAATAGTAGAGTCAAGCTCGTGGCGAATCTGAGTGAGTTTCTCCCTGAAATGCTTGGCAAAGTCATCACAGCGGGCCTTCGAGAGTGGCACAAGATCTTTCTTTGGGCCTGGATGTACCAGCCGCTGCACCACCCGAAAGAGCTCCGCCGAACGGCATTGTGAGGAGGCAATGGAAACGGAGAATTTCTTCTTCGCCATCCTCACCGCCACAGCATAGGCCCGATAGTGGGCTCTTAAGTGTGTTCGGTCAGAATCACCCCGTGATCTCCTCCACCTACGCTCTAGACGTCTCCCAACCTGCTTCATCGCCCGTAATTCAGGTGTATACCAAGGAGATGAATGGGCTCTGTCAGGTGGGAGAGGATGCTTGGGAGTGATCGTGTCAATAGCCTGGTCATCTCCTCATTCCACAGTTCAACCAGGGCATCGACAGGATCACCAGCCTTGTCAACCAGAAAATCCCCCAGAGCTTCCAGGAATCCATCAGGATCCATCCGGCTCCGGGAATGGACCAATACAATCAGGTCTGCACCCTTACAGAGGGAAAGGCCGCTCTCAAGCTCAAACCTTATGAGGAAGTGATCTGACCATGACAAGGGCGTCAAACTTAAATTCCTCACCCTCAGACCACCCTCTTCCTGCCCCGTCGAGAAAACCAGGTCCAGAGTGTGTCCACGTTCATGGGTCAGGCCAATGACGTGTTGAGACAGCCCCATGGCCGACATGGAGGCCATGAAGTCCTGAGCCGCCCCGGTTAGAACCGTCTCGGCATGGAGATTGAAGTCCCCCAGGACCAACATCCTGGGAGTCTTCAACACCAGGTCCGAGACGATCTTCCTCAGCTCAGGCAGGGAGTCTGTTGGGCAGAAGGGTGCACGGTACACCAACAGAATCCCCAATCTGTCTCGGTCACCCAACACCAAGTGGAGGCACTCCAGCCCCGGCCTTGAGAGGACAGGAAGCCCCATAAGGGAAATAGAAGCTCGATAAACCAAAGCAACCCCCCTCCCCTCCCCTCCAGGCGTGGTCGGTGCTGGACCAGGTACCCAGGCGGGCACAATTGTGAGAGGGAAACATCCCCCCCCCACCCGCCCAGGTCTCTGTGATGCAAGCCAGGTCGGCCCTCTCATCCATGATCAAATCATGGATGAGTGTTGCCTTATTTTAGACCGACCTGGCATTAAGCAGTAGCACCGACAGGCCCGGAGGGCAGTTGACAGGTCTACCTGGAACCCGCCAGCTGGGGGAATAACCAGAAAGAGGGACAGGTGTTAACCATCTGTCCCTCCTTCTTCTATGCCGACAATGGCTCTCTTCAGCCAACTCCCTACTATTAACATTAAAACAAATGGCAATTATACTGCATGATAGCAATTTCTATAATTTCATTTGCAAATCTCACCTATACCTCAATTTCTTTTATGAAGGGCTCTACATTCTACCCTTCTTCTTCTAAATACTACTATTCTAAATAGCCCTCTGCCTGCCTGTGGTAAAACACAATGGTTCACAGTACCATCCTATGCATTTCTACTCAGAATTGCCATTGCATTTAATGGTACCTACTCCTAGGTATGTGTGTATAGGATTGCCCTGTGGTTTTCCAGATAGCAAGATGGAACGTTGCTCAAACAAAGGTCTTATGTTGTGCCAAAAACCTTCTACAATACAGCTTATCAGAGATGGAACCCATCACCAGGCCATTTTCAAAATTTAACTTTTCACATGCACAGTGCAGACAGTAAAAGGTTACTCAATAATGAATAAAAGACAGCCCCAAACCCCCAGCTATGAAACTAACTGAAATTTTAATTTATGACTCAGTTTTGTTCACTACCAAAGGCTTATTAGCTTAGTAGGCTAGGCAATAGCTGTCATACCAGAACAAATGGTTTGTCACTTTATGATTTAATAGAAGAGGCCCCTGAACAGCGATGCCTAAGTAACTGCCAACATGTGACTCTCTTCTAGTCAAGCACTTTATATCTCTAAGTGACTTTTCCTCTCTGTCTTTTAAATTACCTCAGAAGGTATTCTCCAATGGATACAGAGCAATAACAGCCTCCCAAACAGAAGGTTTCATTTAAAGCTAAAAATTTCTGAGATCTGAAGCTGTGATGAAAACACTTAAAGGTCTTGTCCCTCGATCCTCCTCAAGACAAATAATCTATAACATGACGAGAGGTCTACTTAAAACAATGCATCCCCATAACTCCAAACACTATTACTTTCTACGTGAAGTGAAAGAACAAGGCCACTTCTTAAATGGTGGCCTTTTTTAAATTTACCTCTAAGGCAATAAGAAAGAAATATTTTTCTACAACTCTGCTGTTATTTCCAGGACAACTTTGTGTGTAGAAGCATTAGGGCAGGGCAAAGCTGACTTACCGACTTTAGCAGCAGTTAATGGGATGGAAACATGTTATTCACATCAGAACTGCAATTATTATGACAGCCTAGTCATCTGAAGCTTTCATCACATGATGGCTCACTATGAGAGGGTCATTTCATCTCTTAAAAGCAGTAGCAATTAGGAGAAAAGAGCATCCACATAAGAACATCATCACATAGTTAATGTAGGAGCAAGTTGTCTAGTACGATCCAGTATTATTTCCAGAAGGAACTTGTTCCCAAACTGAGTGGGTGTTTCCACATGATGACTACTGTCTCTCTTATATTTATGGTCAATTTTATCCTAAATAGAAATGGACTAATCTCTGTCCAAGGTACTTACTCATGCAGGAGTGGTCAACCTGGCACCATCCTGGCACTGGACAGCCTACACTGGAATTACCAAAAGTATGGCAACAATGTACATCTGTGAACAGTGAAGCTCATCTAGGCTCAGAAAGTGGGTGATACAAGCAGCTCTTACAAAAAGAAGCTACCTGGCATAGCTTGTAGACACATATTTAAAGTAATGTCTGTTTTGACCCTTAGAAGATAACATATGCAAATGATGAGTGCACTCTTATTACTGGCCTTCCTGAATATGTAACACTACCTCTAGTGCACTGTCAGCATTGTATGTATACTGGTGAAATGGGTTTTTCTTTGAAAACCCTCTCACACCAGGATATGCTATTGACATTGTGCTAGAGGTCACTCATGTTAATGTAACATCAACAGAGACTGCCCATAACATATATATATATATATATATATAAACTGAATTTAAAAAAATGCTATACCTAGCTACAGATCAAAAAGTGGTTTTCTAAGATTGGAAGCATCAACAAAATCCAGGGTGTACGTACTTGCAGTTATAACCTCAACACAAATATATTCGGAAGAAAATTAGCAATGGGGGCATAAACAGTTATCAAAGTCCTCAACAACCAAACTGCTGACAGCTTTGTACAGTGATGACCTATATGTTATTGTTTGATTTAAAAATCAAACTTCATTGATAAAGCTTCTTTGGTAAATGCTACCAATTTAGTGTTTGCTAATATTAGGAATAACAATGAGAATGGAAATTAGTTTTGTTTAATGGGGTTTTTAAACAACTATTTAATTAGCAGTCCAATATTACTCATTTTCTAATAAATTCTCTATCTATACCTATATGAAAACCCTCCTACTGACTTCCCTTCCTCATTTACATATCTGTGCAGGCCTATTCTTTTTTCTTCCAAGCCCCTTTGCCCTTTCAATCATGAAGCATATTACTCCACTGTCAGTGCAAAGCAGTTCCTAACAACAGGGAACCCAGCTGGGATAGGAAGAGGGCAGCAGGCTCATGCATTAACATAATAATCCAACTGTGTTCCCATAGGCCCTTAGGGCAGACAGCATATTAGGTAGGCCTCCTGTGCAGACCCAAGTGGAAGCTGCCTTATCACCTGCCTATCAACCTGTGGCAGTTACAGCCAACTCAATAGCACCAGCTCCTGCCAAGCTGTGGTGCCCAATTACCTTGCTACAAAGGATAGAAAGCCATTTTTCTATGTCTGTTTAATGTATCCGAAGCATTTCCTTATTTATGATTTGAATTTCTGCATAGTTTCCAGAGGGATTGACTTATTGCCTTTTAACTTTTGAAAGTCTAGAGGACATACTGCTGCATCAAGCAGAAATGAGTCCTTGAAACCAAATTCTCAATACAAAGTATAGCTTTGAAAAAGGCATTTTTCAGTCGTTTATTTCTCAATAAAACTGGGGGTGGGCTGAGAACAGGATTTAAAAGAATAAGAGAACGAAATGGCATTTACCCTCACAGGCTGTCCTGCCATGTTCCAGCAGGCAAAAGTCAATCAATAACTTTGAGCCTCCATATTTCATACATTTGATTACTAATAACTTGATCATATTTGTAGTTAACATTTCTATAAAAAGACCCTACAAATCTTGAGTAGGCCCTAGCCCTTTTAGGGTTCATAAGCATTAATAGATGTTTGACATTTTATATAAGAAATAAGGTTCACAAGAGTTTTTATAACACAGAGTCACAAATGAAGACATCATTCATCTGTTCATGGTCACTCATTGACCACAATAAGCATTCCAGAATACTCTATAACTTCTCATGGACTGGTAAATAATGGAAGGGGATAATGGATCCAGATGAAGTCAGCTAGAGCTCCTCATATTGCTCATGTTTCATGGCACATTGCTGCTTCCAAGCAGGGATGCATGGGCTGGGTTATTGGCTTGATGGGGATGGCACTGCTCTCAACCCCAAAACCTTAAAACTGGGATTTCTCCTCAAGGAGCATTTGATTTGCAGATATTGCAAATGATAACATGAGGATAACTTCTGCTGCTAAGTCTTCAATATAGAGCTGCCCTTGTGGTATAGTGTGGCATCATGAGCAAGACTGAAGCATGAAGGGTTGCTCAGGATGAGAAGCTCCATGGGAACATTGTTATATGTTACAGAATTGCTGATGGAAAATGCTATGAAAATATAGCTAGCTTATTTGCTACGTGTGAATTTCAGCTGTGTCATGACTTCAGACATGTGACCCTGCTCTTTGCCTCTATAACTGCCTGAAAAGCATGCTGTAGAAACCTGTTGGTTGCAGAACTTGGGTCTCCTAACCTTTGGAGCGAGGATTCATATATGGAATGAATCCAACCCTTCCCAAGGAAATCCAAGTTCATAGAAAACTTTGACATTTTTCTCATTCCCCATCTTTTCTGCCAGATATAGCTCGTTCAGAAATTGCTTGATTTTTCTGAAAAATTCATAGATTGTTGACTTCCTGACTCCAAAGGTGGTAGTAAATGGAAGCTAGCCCGGGTTGAACACTAGTTCACACAGGGTCAGGCTCAACTATTTCTTTCATTGGCACAATCCATTGCATTACCCTATTTTGCCTCTGGATCATGGGCTGATTTCTAGAACAATGGTATCAAAAGTTTTTTGTGACATCCAGAAATTTCCACAAAAATGTGGATAAGTCCAGTTATATAGCTTGTTCACTGATGGCTACAGAATTCTGTATGGTTGGACAGTGTGGCAGACAAAGGAACAGTTGTCAGTTGTTGCAGTAGCCACTCATGCTTGATCTGCCATGGCAGACATTTTTCAGTACCTCTAATTCATGCTGCATGTTTGGGGATGGAGCCAGTCTCTTTGAAAGCACAGTGATTCTCCTTCTGCTCAACCTACTACATGCAGGTGCTTCTCCAAGGCTTTAGCAGCTGCTGTAAAGAGTCTTATATGCTGTCTGAACAGCTTCTGAACAGCACTTGTACTACTCAAAGATGCATTGTAGACTCGTAAAGACAGAGCACACCACTGTGGCACTGTCATCCATACATGATTTTCAGACTTTGAAATCTGAGATGAATTATGGTACCAGAAAGGCGGGTGCATTTAAAGCTTTAGGTGAAAGAGGAACAAGCAGATGCAAACAGTTCAGGGCAGGGTATGGAGGAACAGAAAAGTTACAGAAATGTGTTAAGGGTGTACCTGCAAAGCAATCTCTACCATCACTTGAATAGACACACTGGGAAAGATGACAAGACAATAGTATTTAAATAATGTAAGCCATCCTGAGATCTTGTATAATATGATGGCATAAAAAGTTTTTAATAAATAATAATAAATAAGGCATCACCTTGGAACCATAGCTGTCTCTAGGGGGTGTTCTCTTCCATCCATATGTGGCTTACTGGGTCACAATATTCTGAATCATAATATTCTGGTTTTGCCTTCTTGGCTGTTACTCTGGGAAGTGAGGATATATGCCAGAAACATGAATCAAGGCTGTGGAGGGTTATATGAGAAGGGATGATAAGTGCCTTGAGCCTGCAAACCTAGAACAGTTGCTGTCACAGCTGCTGACTCCATGTGGAAAACAGTGAATTGCCATTCCATCACTTGTTCCGCCATTGCCCTCTCAAATATATAATCTGAAACATGGATGCTTTTATGCAGAACAGTAGCAACTGACTTCCTTGAACTGGGTGTGCTCTCCTTCTGAGCATCCTATTCCACAATATTCTGTAGATGTTTCTGCAGTAGCAACCACGTCTTCAGCAAACTACACACCGTTAGTTTTGTGCTTGTTCCTCAGGCATATCAGCTTCTGTGGATCTTTTCTCATACACTCTGCAGTTCAGCAGTCTCTCACAGTGGAATTCTCTGATTCTCCACTCATAGCTGCTGCTGCTTTCACATCTTACCCTTCATATTCTGTCAATCCTGTTCTCCTGACCCAGGTGAAAATCCAGTAAATATTCTCTTCAGACAACACATATTCATGGCTCTGGAGTCCTGAAAGCCTGGTCTTTCAAGGGCCTAAAAATGGCTGCAGCAAAGCGGTGCCACTGATAGCTGTATAACCAAGTGTCATGTTCTTCCTGTCCAGAAGAATTGTCAACACATCATAAAATGGCTCAACCCGCAACCAATTGCTGTGGGTTGCTGTTCCCTTAACCTACTTCAATCCATGCAGTTCTGCTTGCACTGGGAATGAGTATGCACAAGGTCTTGCAGTGCCATCTGTTCAATTTATTTGATTGATTGATTGATTGATTGATTGATAGATATGCTGCCCCACCAGCCATAGGCTCTCTGGGTGGCTTACTTCATATTAAATTCATAGAAAACAAAAAGCAATACAAAAGACAACATGACAATACACAACTTTTTTTGCTGCTCTTGCCAAACAACACTGTAGCCTTTGGAACGAGCCATACAATTCCCATGATCCCAGATTTGTATTTCATGACATCCATGGCTTAAACAATCTATGACCAAAGTCAATAACCCAACAAGCCATGAATTCTAAGGGTGTGTTGTTTGTGGTTAATAATCCTTATGTAAGCCATCATGCTGGTTTTGCACAACATGACAATCCATGATCATTCACCATAGGTTGTTTAACCATGGTTCGTTGTGTGGTGAGAACTTTGTCGATGTTAAAAGGCAAGTGAAAGAATTCTGGATTTTGGTTCAATTCTTTGAAGTAAGCCATATCATGTCTTCACTATTTTCACTTTTAAAGGTGGTGCAGGGGGAGGTTTGCACTAATAATACATGATTTGCCTTGTTGAAAACCAAGCCAAGTTGTACAGACTGACCATATTGAATACAGACTGGCTATTCTGTTTTCATTAAAGATCTGCTTCAAGAACCTTTCCAAATTATTGCAGAAAATAACAATGTACTTTAGGTTTTGTCTATTGCTAAATGTTAACTTTAATGTAGTTTCAAAAGTAAATCTTGCAGTATGATTGTGTTCTAAACTAGGGAGGAAACGGAAATGCACATAAATCCATTAATCATGGCACACATTTGGAAACAAGGCCCTTATACTTGGTTCCACTGCAAAAAAAAATTGGAGGAGGGCATCAGGCATCTGAAGAATCCCTCTAGGCTATACACTTGCTCTACAGAGGCCTTCATATCCACATGGGATCCCTTCATAGCCTCATTTTAGCAAGAACAAAATAGGGAGGGAAGAGCAGCAATAACTCTTTGATCCTTTTGAAGAGATCAGGAGAAAGACTAAAACATTTTGGTGAAACAAGCCTCTGCTTGAGTCACATACAACATTCGGTTATAGATAAAAAATAGCAGTGAACATGTTTCTGGGGAAGCGTCTTTCTAATTCATTCTTCTTATTATTAATTTAATAATAAATATATAACAACAACAGCTCATTTTTCTTGGATCTCCACAAGACAGCAGCAAGGCTGTCCACAGATAATCGGATGTTTCATAAATCTCTGGCAAAGAGAAGTCAGGTCACCAGGACAAGGTATACAATGTTTCTAAATAAGATTTAGTTACACAGTGAAGGAAATTTAGTGTCTGAAGGGTGTAATCAAATGCATATTTGGACAGAAAATGTCCTGTGAGTTACAAGCGCTAGCCAGCAAAGATCATGCATAGGATTGCACCCTATAAGAGGGAATGTCTTATGGAAGTTCTGATGGAGGCTCATTTTGTAACTTGACTCCATCAAGCACATGTAAATATTTGTGAACGTCAACCCAAAAGACTGCTGATAATAAGAAGCAACAGAAGGAACTGAATTATTCCTGCACATGCACACACAAGGACTGACTTTTTGGAACGTATAAGAGGTTGTGGCAGATGTGGCCTTTAAAAAATCCCACAAAATATAAATTCAGTTTTATAAGGTTTGGAACAACATAACAAGTGATCATCTGTTGAAGCATAAGGATTTCAAGAGTAATGAGCATGTCTTACAAACTTTTGGAATAGATACGTCTGTGCTTGAAAAAAGCACATACTCTAATCAAGGTATAAAAATGTGTTGCCCTGGTAATATTTCTGAGACCAGTGGTCAATATCCAATAGGGGTTTTTTTACACCCTTGCTAATTCTCTTTGGCTCCACTAATTCTGTTCACCTCCTAAATGAGTGGAAATGCTTATTTCTGGAAGAAAGCAGGTCAAAAGAGCTCCTTTATACAAACTCTGCCAAGCAAGTTTCTTCCAGAAACAAGCATATCTACTTATATTGGGTTTTTCCTGCAAGCTCTAAATCACCACTGAACAAGCCATGAGGACCACCTGTGCAGTAGAGTTAGTAGGGCATCGGACAATCACTCTGGGGTTTTAAGCAGCCTGTTATATACTGGCTGTTATTCATGTTTTGAGGTCTGCAGGTGTCACAGTGGTTTAAACCGCTGTGCTGCTGGGCTGGTTGATTGAAAGGTCGCCGGTTCGAATCTGCACATCTGCTCCATCCCAGCTCCTGCCAACCTTGCAGTTCGAAAGCATGCAAATACAAGTAGATAAAAAGGTACCACTTCGGTGGGCAGGTAACAGCGTTCCGTGCACTTCGGTGATTAGTCATGCCGGCCACATGACCACAGGGACTGTCTGCGGACAAACGCTGGCTCCCTCAGCTAGTAAACGGAGATGAGCACCGCTCCCTAGAGTCAGGCATGACTGGACTGAACGTCAAGGGGAAACCTTTACCTTTACCTTTTTATTCATGTTTTAAATTACTTGTTAAAATAAGCATCAGTTTAAGAAATTAGTAAAGTGCTATTTTAATGCTACCAAAAATAATAAATAGCATCATTAGCTTCCTCTTACACCAGAGAATTTGGTATGAATTCATATTGTGCTACTGAGTTATGGAAACCATGGTTTCCCACTACATGAGTACATCCATGTATTCTTCTTGAAGAGCCACAACTCCCCCTACATTCAAACTATGGTGAACAAGCCAAGATCTGAATCCTCAGCCTGATCCTAGTCTGCTTCAACAGAACACAGTTCCACATCTTCAGATGTAATGGATAACTATGCCTTAAGAATGGAATGGAAAGCCTCCAATCTCCCTCTCTGGGTTGTACAAGAGAAGGCTCAAAAGGTGAAAACGTGAGAACAAAGCTCATGCAGGTTTGTTCATCATGGTTTCCCATCATTTCTGAAAAAGCTGTCTGGACAAGGATGGGGAGTATGTGACCCTCCTAATGTTGTTGGATTGTAACTCCCTTCAGCCCTAACAGCCAATGGTATGGGGTGACATGAGTTGTAGTCCCAGCAACATCAAGAGGACCATACAATCCTCAAATCTGGCCTGGAGTATAAAGTCTATACTTGATGAGAAAATAAAGACTTAGCTTGAGATGATGTTCCTCATGTACTAATTCTTCCCTGGCACCTATTTGTTCCACCAATCCTATCCATGGCTCAATTTCAGGCTACAGATCATGCACATGTAATTTGTGCAACCCCATCCCACCCCCCAATTCTAGTTATTCCCTGCGTTATCAGCACTGGTAATTGCAAGCAAGGGTCCAAAATGTGTCATGGAATATAGATTGCAGTGCAACAGTATGAAATCAGCCAAAGATCACTATCAACTTTTCTTCTCCAGCAACTATTTTTGCCTATGTCCTTTAAATAATTTTTTTTGCTCCAGTTATTATGTCTGCTGCAAATAAAGTTAAGTAATGATGAAATCTCATCATAATAAACATCCTCAATGTTCTCAGGTGGAACTCAGGCATCACCAGCAAGGATGGAAGTTTAACATAAGCTGCTCTTTTAGCCATGATCTGCTTATTCTATTTTCCTTTAGTGCTGTTAAGTAAGAGTGAGAGAGCAAGAAAGAAAATGGTGAGGCTGTCAAGTTTGAAAGAGATAAATCAATTATGCCCTTTAAATTACTCCAGAGGGCTTTCCTACTGGGGTTTAAAAATGTCTACTCACTCAAAATTGTCCCTTAAAATTGCTCAACATATAACAGAGGCAATAAATTGCAAATGCAATTTCAAGATGAACACAACCACTCTTCCCCATTTTCCCTCCACACACTTACAAACATATCAGCGCATTAACATTACTTTATATAAAGAGAGGGAAGTGTAGACAACTGGTTCACTAATGAGGCCCATGATAACAAAGGCTGCATATTCCAAAGCCAAAAAGAACAGGTTTCTGACTTGAGCATTCTGCAATATGTACATTCACTTGAACGTGATGAATCAAACCTTTTGGCACATCTTCCGAATACTTATATCTAATGCTAAAACAAAAGCCATTTTTTAATTTCCCAGAAAATTATCTATATATTTAAAATGCTCATAATGTTTTCATCAGGAATGGTATTTGGGGACAGGAAAGAAATGTCATTAAGATTTCTGCTTTGGGAATATTTCTCCACTCAATCTACTTTTGTCTATTCCATCCCCCAAATCCTTAAAATTATATCAAATATGTGAGCAGAAACATTGTGTTTTTGCTACAGCACAACTATTCGCAGCATACAATTAAAAATGAAGTATTCTAACTTCTACTGAAAAGAACTAATATTTTCATTTAGAACTATGATCACACTCTAAAGCTTAACCAACAAAAGGGTTAATTAGGGATACAAATTTTCACAGACTGTTAATAACGGGCATGACACACACTATGTGCCCATAAGTAATTCTCAGGTATCTTTGATCTCAGCCCCAAATGACTACAGTTGCCTACCATACCCTGACCCCTGGGATTTTCTCAGAACCAGACATCTGGCTACTTTGTTGTTGCAGACTAATCCCATCCCACAAGAGTTCAAGAAATGACACCAGGCAAAGAGGCTCCTGGCAAGGGAAAAAACCTGACTGTATTAGCAGATCCTGCAACTGAGTTGGCATATCACAATTGTCTTCCTGTTTCTTACAGGCTGGGGTCAGATGGTCTGCTTATGTTCAGCGGGGCTTTTTGCTAAAGGGAGAAATAGCTTACTGCTTTGAAATCTATCCATCAAAATGTAGAACTGCTCCGTCACATGTCAGGGAAAAAAGGAGAGGTAAACATTTTTCTTTACAAGTATGAAAGATGAAAATAATATCTCTGCGCCTGCAAGTTAACACAGCTACTTTTTCCTCATTTAGTTTGTATCTTAAAAGATTGGACTCTTTCCGTTACCGCCTATTCAACATATGTAGCCTCAAACTGCTTACTACAGTCTTAGAAGAACTATGCCAACTCTTATTTTGCACCTGGTTACCCAAAACAGACATCAAAACACACAAACGCTGCCCGCTCATTTAAATCACAGTATTTTTCATCATGGTATGTGAAAATGACAATTGGGAAAAGCTCACCTATATATTTGGCAATATACATGTGTGCTTACGATATAACATTCAACTGACATATATTCTGTACTTTGATATTTGCACCCAACTACAGAATCCAGATTAATGGGCTCTGTACTTTGGAGGTAGGTCTCCACTTTCACTCATCTCAAATATGAGCTTTGACTACACTGGAGCAACCCTCAAATCACAGCAAAAAATGTTAAGAGGCTGAGAGTGTGTCTATTCGTAGTGAACCAGCTCAGATATGAAGATTGCTATTAAAGATTTGCAAGTCAAAACATTCCAATCCTATTTATTTCTGCCCTTTCCCTGGACACTGGAAACAAAGTGTTCCCCTAACAGTCGCTAGTAGACCAGGATGACACCATCAATCCTTCAGGTCTCCATTTGACTTCTTTAGGGTGCTCACTTCAAACAACCATCATGTGAGAATAAAAGTTCAGTTGGCTTTTGAAAAGAAAATGAAACAGTTGCCTCTCTTTTAATACCATTAGGTGTTGATGCTATTTTCTCAGAGCTGCAATCATTGACTTGTGTTTTACTTGCTGATGCTTTCTGGTGATTTTTATATTAATGTAAAGAGGGACTTCTTTCACCCATATAAATCTGTTTAGGCCTTAAAATACGTCACAGAGGTGCAGCTTGCAGGTCCTCCATTTGAAGATTAGTCTGGTAGACACAAGAAATAGGGCTTTTTCAGTGGTGGCTCTTTATCTAAGGAACTTCTTCCCCTTTGTTTTTGAGTGGGCTTTAAATAAATTTTCTCTCCAAAAAGCCATTTTTATTGAAAAGTTGAGTTGGATCTTTAACATCATTTTTCTCTGCTACTTATATGTTTTTGGACTGATCTGACTGGAAATCGCTTTATGCCACCACTTTATGCCAGTAAAATGCTTTCAAATATTATTTTTAAAAGTTTGTTTATTTGGAATTCTTGTATGCTGCCCCATTCTCATAAGCCTCGGGGCGGCTTCCAACGCATAAATAAATATCTATACAAATACATAAAAAACTGGAAACATCCTGGCATAATTTAAAACCAATAAATAAAATCAGCAATTATTAAAATAACGTTTAAATAAAAAGGTCTTGGCCTGGCACCGAACAACAAATAATGAAGGAGCCTGGCTTATTTTACCAGCATGCCATTTTAGTGTCTTCATGGACCAAATCTTCAGAGCCTAGAACCATCCTGGGATTCCTCTGGAGAATCAGGTCTCAGAAAATAGAAGTCTGATAATGCCTTTCTGTGTCTGTAACTTCTACTGACTCCTGAGTCTCTTCTGAGAATAATGGTTTGGGATGCTAGTCCATGACATCCATGTGCACCTCTACCATTTTTTTTATCTTACACACATGCAGAACAGTAGACCAAGTATTGCCAAGTCAGCAGCCCGTCACTGTTTTGATCTAATTCAAGAGCCAGTACACAAATATGAAAATCATCTACTTCTCTCTCCATATAAATTTTGTTGTCCAGTAGATTAAACTCTATACAGAGATGGCTGGTAGCCATTTCTCTGACTGCAGCACCCACATGGACTATCAATACTCTTTTCACGTAAATGTGTGCAGGCCACCTCCATCCAGCTTGTCCACACTGAGGCTTGATTTGCTATACTGTATGAAAAAGAAATCCCACTGAGAAAAGTCTGAGTGGTTAACCTGTGATCAGATAAGGGCTGTAACCAGGTTAAAGATTTTTAAAATCTGATTAATAATGAGGTTTTCTTCCCACATAGATATAGGCAACTTCAATTAATCCAAAGTTGCATACATTTAAGTGGAAAGAAAATAAAGACTTAAAAGGAAAAAAAGGTATTTCTTTTATTTTTATGCATACATTTTCTAGTAAAGAAGGAATTTAGGAAGAACTCTGCTGTCTTCAAGCATCAATAAAAGGAATACCAACATTGAGTGAAAATATGGCTAAGCATATTTAGCTTATGTTATGCAGCCAAGATTTCAAATACCTACTTCACTAGTGAGACTGCCCTTCTCTAATGTTACAGCAACATAACTTTAAGTCAACTTGGCAAATAATAAAACAGCAGCCTTGAGGTGCAAAACACTCCACCTACTGCAGCAGTTTCCTGGTAGTGGCTGGCCTGTAGCAGTTCTCTCCCTGGCTCCTTTCCATTCACTAGGATAAGTAAGACCTTCCTTGTCTTCTAAGATGTGACTACACACAACTTCTCTCTCACACACAGTCGTTCCACCCATGAACATCAATAAAAATACCAACAAATAGACTTATCATTAAAAAGGGAAAGTTGTAGAGTAATCCTCATCTGCTTATTAGCCAGAAGCAATATGCATGGTAAATGGTACATTTAAAAACTCTTTAAGATCCACCCGGTGCCCCAGTAAAAATGGAAAACATGCAAGAGGCTTCCCTTGCATATAGCAGATCACTGGGCAGGCTGTCAAGGGGCAGCCAGGCTAGAGGCAGAGGGCACACTAAAGCACAACTGAGGTTAGTCGTACAGTGAAGGGAAGCTCAGTGGGGCAGTGTTTGTACAGGCTATTTCAAAAAACATGGTCCAAGCGTTTAAGGAAGACTGATAATGCAATCTTATAGAACTCTCTTTTAAGAAACTCCTACTGGGTTTGGTGGAACAGACTTCTAGGAGACAATATGACATTACAGCCCAGATGATTTTAAAAATGGATCCATTTTGCAGACCAATTCCCCCATCCCATGGCAATTGTTTCCTGAAAGGAGGGGAGGGTTTCATCAGGACAGACATGTTAATTCAATATATAAGCACATCTTGATTAAAATTTACTGACTGACTAGAGAGTTAGGATTCAGAATTTCATATATATCTTATTTTAGAAAATGATATAGAAATTTAAGTTTAGATGATGTACTAATCCTACATAAAATTTATCTATGAAGACTTTTTCTTCTGCATGCCTGGATGTGATAGACAATGGATTTTTATTGACTACCGCACAGAAGCTCATTTCTTACCAGCCAAAAGCTGATAAGTTCAACACATTCTTACTAAGATTCAAATGCCTTACAAATAGCCCTCCAAAACTAGAATGCTTAAGTTCCTTCCCCAAATCTAAAGATTTATAACAAGAGAGCAAAAGCAACCAAGGCCATTTACATTGCCACAGAACTCGGTTAGTTCTAATTTCCATCCGTGTGCAATGAGACTGGGCTCTGAACTCCCTAATACCTCAGGTAGCACAGGTGTTCTCAGCTTGGAGCAGCTGGCACCTGCTAATTAAAAAGACTCAAAAGAACAGTTTCTCCATATTTTTAAAACAAGATCCTTTGCAAGATCTTCATAACTACTGTTAAAATAGCTTGATATATTTTTCTTTCTTTTCCTGAAAATAAATGCTTGGATTTCCAAGACAACAACGTGATTAGAACACTGTAAGAAATAACCTTTTTAAAGGTTAAAATTAAATTGACAATGAAACAGTAAACACAATAATTGACTGAGGAAAGTGTTTGATGGACATCTGTTTTCTCCAAAGGTAAGCTTAGCACACGTAGAGTTAATAGAATAAATAAAACATTGGCTGTGTTGCTCAGAGCCAACCTGTGATCTCCAGGTGTGGAGAGAAGTTTTTTCCTTGCGATGGGCCAAAATTTCTCCAAGTATAGCATTCCTTTCACATGGGCATGCTGTTGGAACAGGCAAAATACCCATGTGTGAATCCAAAAAGTCTTTAGGGATCAACTGGATTAAACCTCCAGCACCAGGCTTAGTGCTACTAATCATTACCGAACACGGAAGAATAGTGTGCATTTATTTCCGTGCTGTTTTATTCCCCAAAATACTTTCTGGATGTTATGCATAGATATTTAGGCCTTTTCACCACATTTTCCAGAAATGTGTCCATATGAAAAGCATGGTATACTTGGAGAGGTTTAGCCTACCACAAGGAAAAACGGATTTTCAAGTTTCGGATTTGAGCAAGGCTACTGCATAATGTGCAGTGTGTAAATGTCCATACTTTTCCATTACTGATGTTGACTACAACAATTAAGTAGTGAACCACTATGGTAAATACAAATCTGTCCAGATTTGGGTATCTGAATTTGAGATCTATATGCTGTGTCTTTAAGATGTCATGGATGTTTTAAATACATGTCTACAACTGGAAAGCATGAATACTACCCCCACACCCACAAACACAAATAGAGGCATACTCAAGGAGCTGAGACTATGTCCTCTACCTGACTGTACACATGATGGCAAATCTGGGTTCTCCACTAAATAATGTGACCCAGCATAACTACAAGATCCTTCTCTGTCCTTGGACCCACCTTACGGAATGTTCTGCCAAAACTTGGTCAGGCACAAACACTGCTGTTGCAGGTAAAACTGAGGGACCTTAAGAAGGTATTTGGTTAAACATTTATGGTTAATTGCTACTTTCACAAACTGTTCTTGTTTATTAACTTTTTAAAAGACTGTTTTACATATTAATGATCATCTGTTTACCACATAGAGTTCCCTTACATGAAAATAGGTGGGATATAAGCTTTTAGCATGAATAAAACAAAATGCATGGGGTTGGATCCAAATTTAAGTGCGTGCAACTGGGTTGGAAGTTGTGAGCTGTCACTGTCTCACAACTGCTCCTTCAGCACTTCCCAAAAGCCATTCACAGGGCCAGAGGACTCTGCTGAATGGGACAGGGTATTTTGCTGGGAATCCCTCAAAACTGTGTAACTGGAGGTATAATAAAAAGTTGCCTTAACGCTATTATTTCAGATAGCTCAATATAATCAGATTTTTCCTATCTTGAAAAGACTTTGATTTTATTCATGAGCAAATTCTTACCAAGACTCTGATCTTTATGAACTCTTATTTTCTATTAAGAATGTAAAAAGGGGCAGGGGAATCAGCCTGCCTTATGTTCCAGTTTTACAAAGAAGAAGGAACTTAAGAATCTGTTATGTCCTCTGTGAACTTGATCTTTTAGCTGTGGTGAAAATTCTCTTAAAGCTATAATTTTCAAGTTAAATGATGAGAGCATTCATTTGCTTTCCAAGCAGACACAAAACCTTTTTCAAATAGACTCACACTGCAGTGACCTTGGTCTATGACTTCGAGTTCACCACATGCAATAATTTACCTTACCCCATGGGACTCACTGGTATGTCTTTTCTGAAAAGGTTTTAGATTTGGAGGCATCACTAGAACTAATAATATAATATTCTCTAAACCAAGTAATATATTGGTGAGTCTTGAATACCAATTGAATCAAAAGAATTTAATATAGATTTAAATGCCTAACACCAGGTCATAAATAAGAGCCACATAGAGGGTTCCTTTAAAGAATTTTTGTAAAGATAGGTCACACACCTTGAGTGTGCGATGACTGTAAATGATCATCATGCTATTTGGTGAATGAAAGGAAGTTGGAGTAGAAACGTGGTATGGAAAAAAGCAATTCTTCATTTGGGATCCTTTCAGTGGGGAAGGGGAACTGAGCTTGAAGGGAAGGGGCCTCAATTTTACTTCTTAACTACTACTTCAGGCCCAAGAGAACAAGCAGTTTCTGTCAGTCTATTAAAGGCCAATTCCAACACGTTTATACTGGTCTGGTGACCTCTACTGCCAAGCTCCTTGATAATACTGTGGGGGTAGAATTAGGAGAGAAGCAGAATATTATTCACACACTGACTTGGTCCACATTTCATAGCAACAATGCCTGGGTTTTTTAACCATAAGTCATGTGCTCCTGCTTTTAATTAACAATGCAAAATGTCCTGTTTCTAGGTTATTTCATGAGGTGCAAACCCATAAACTCTGGATCATTTGTCAGTTAAACAATCCAGAGTTAACCCAAGAACACCAGGGGAAATTGCTGAGTTAAACCTGGGTTGTTTAAACAATAAATAATCCAGAGGTCTACGTTCACATATCATGAAATAACCCATGAAATATTTCTGGATTCTTAATTAAAAGCATAAACAATAAGCATGCAGCTTGTGTGTTCTGCTTGTCTCCGTAATTCCTGGATTAAATAACCCAGGTATTTGTGCTGTAATATGTGAAGCAGGTCAACCAATAATTCTCTATAATGATATGGAGACATCTCCCGTCCTCCCCTCTTGCCCATATTTAGATTTCCAGGGCATTCACACGCAGAGGCAACAATATTCAAACCCATATTTGAGTATAAACTAAAACACATTTGAGAGTTCAAAAAGTTCTGCCTGTTTACTGACACATCAATTGTCTTTAACATTTTACAGTTTATTTTGCATCATTTCTTCTGTACATCCTTTTTGATAGTTCAACAATCTTTGCCAAGATCTGCCCTCAGACAGACTTTCTCCAAATTCTTAAATGTCATTCTATTCTTATGGGACTAAACACACAAGACCAAATAAAATATACCACATCATTGCTTCCACTTCAAACATAATGATCTTTCACAGTTTCTTCTTAGCTTATAAAAACTAAAGCACCCAGAAGCAGTGAATTATGTGCACATATTTCATAATATCTACTATCTGTACAAAATGGCAAGTCATCTTAGCCACTATTTTGGCACATTTGGATATGCTAAAAGAACACGTAGTCAATCCATCTCTTACTTGGGTCTTCCTTTTCTTTGAAGGTAGAAGAAGAAAAGGAAGACCAAACAAGAGATGGATTGACTCCACAAAGGAAGCCACAGCTTTGAATTTAGAACAGCTAGGAAAGGATGTCATGGACAGGATATTTGGAGGGCTTTCATTTATAGGGCTGCCATTAAGTCAGAGACAACTTGACAGCCCAAAATAGCAACAGCAAACAAAAAAATAACACTTGCCATGGAATATTGCTTTGGTATATTATATTCATGTCATATAATAGGACTACATTCAAATGTATTTGGGTATGATTTGTCACATACAGTGCGAACCCAGAGATATTGCTGGACATGTCAGAATCTTTTAAGATGTTCACTTACCAACTAGCCCCAAACAAGGATTTTACACTTAGCCCGGGGAAGAATTCGAAAAAGCCTGTCTGCTGGTTTGTTGCAGTTCAGTTGACCCAAATTGCCTTAGATTTTGGAAGGTGTAGAGCTACTTTCCTCTTACTGCTCCTCTTGGTACCAATCTAGCGACTGTAGAATGCTAACTATACAAATGGGAGAACACCATTTTGCTGCCAGGAAAGGGTAGAGAAGCCTTTTTCCTGATTCTAGGCATATGTACACAACAGACAATGACAGCTCTGCAATAATGCTTCAATGTCTCTGAAATGTTATTCTCTGTAAATAGCCACAGGAGGCTTTCAAAAGATTTCATATAAAAAAGAGAGAGAAAATTGAGCAAAATACATGAAAGGAAGGAAAACACTGTTCTCCCACATGCCTGTACCCACTCTTCACTAGAGCAGAACAGGTGCTATTTGGGGTGAAATTCTGGCTTTCAGAGTAGTCAGTGTATCCAGATTATTGTGAATTCATGCATCTTCTTTTATAATAGCAGAACCTTCCCAGAGCAGACTGGCCTTATTCATCCTGAGCTTGTGCCTAGAATGCTTCTTGTTGTAAGTTGTTAATCACTAATTGTTTTTACATTATACATCTATCTCAGTTCTATTACACTATTCTGTGTGTAAACTAGATAGAAGTTTTATTATATTATGCAGTATATAACTATTATAAATATAAATAAGACAACAGTAACAATTAAGAAATGAAGATTACAAGTATTTGTTACCTACTTCTATGAAATTTAGTGAAAATAGTTTTCACAGTGTCTATGTCTAAGTGTCTATGTCCCCAATTTGAAGGAAAGTTGGATCTATTTTTATTGCAGTTAAACATCTACTATATGAATGTATTGTTGATGTATTTTCTCCATTAAAGTAAGCAGTTTTCAGTTTAACTCAAATAAAATTTGGTATTTAAGATATTTATACTTGTAGATGAAATATAAAATACACCAAGTTTCATGCTTCTACCTTGTCTGAACAATGGTTAGAATTAAATTCATGATGATCACCGTTAATTCATATTCTTTCACATCTTGCTCTCTGCACAAAAGCATTTTTTGAAAGAAAGCCTAAAAAAGTTAAACTCACCTCATTCCCACCAACAGCTTTGGTTAAAATCACTGCTGAAGATACAGGAGGTGGCATACAGCCTACCGTCTGCAAACTAAGGGAAAGGGGGAGAAAACATAAATTCTAATGTAATATTCATTCTATTCAATTACCAAACAATCCACAGAGGAGAATGAAAACAATCACACACTAATTCATAAGCCATGAATGCAAAAGTTCTTTATTTAATGACCAGAATACAGAATGCAGGGAAGATTTCTGAACTCTCTCACACAGATATTTCTCTGATCTCAGTCAAGTCTGAGTTATTTCCACATTGTTTTATACATCCATGCATGCACAGATCGCTGATTTAGAAATCCTTGTGCATTACCCAAGGTACTGCGTGTTGGTCTTAACAGAGCAGGGCTTCTACATTCATTGGTGAGACAAACTGTGCACATCCAAAAGAATTTCTATGCCTACACCCTCAGTTAAAGCAAATAAAGACTTTTGAATTGCACTGAAGAAAAGGTTTTGGATCAGGATAACTGAGCATGGGCCAATTCTGTATCTGCATAAATAACCAAGTATCTTCATAAAAATGACCACATAATCCTCTAATACAGGCATCTCCAACCTGGCACAGTCCAGATGTATTGAATTTCAACTCCTGTAATTCCCAGCCAGTATGGCGGTTGGCCATGCTAACTGGAAATTATTAGGGTTGCACTTCAACTCATCTGGCAGGTGTCAAGTTGGAGATCAGTTTGCCCTAATAAATCACTTTGCAACAGCATACACGCTTAACAATAATCTAGATGTGTTACTTATTTCTTTCCAGATGTATGCAGATGCATGAGCAGCTCACAGAAGTAATGCAATGCAAAACAATGAATTGGAGAAGCAGCTCTCTGTGTTATAATCTGGCTAGTTTTCTTCAGTAAATGAAGTCTTATCCTAGTAGCCGTATGGCTCAAGGCCTAAACTACGATTTCCTAAACACTTCAATTGTTCAAGCTTCATTCATGTTAATGGGATGTGTGGCAATGGATTGCTTTGAGAGATGACCAATCAGTCTATTAAATTCAGAAAAGGTTTCAAGATCCCTCCTCAGTTATGGAAAATAACCCATAGAATGGTGGCTGTACAACACTTGCCCTAATCAGTTTTGGCTTGGAACATTCCTAGATGAACAGAGGCTGTCCTTTTGCTTCCTTGGTATATTCAGCAACTTGAATGTCTAGGAAGCTTACAGGATTTTTTTTTTAAATTAAGCCTCTGCTTATAGTCAATGGAACATGACTCTAAAGAGATCCAGGTACACATGTAGCTGGCTCAAGGTGCTTGGCCCATTAAGTCCAGTATTGCTAACATTGACAAAACTCTCCCAAACTTTGAGGCAGGACTCTTTCTTGGTCCTATCTGGAAATGCTGAAGATTGCACCGAGGATCAAGCAGGTGCTACACTACAGAGCTATGGCCACTCCTCACAGAAAACAGATATTAAAACTGAAGCCCAGCTCTGTACAGTGGTACCTTGGCTCATGAACTTAATCCCTTCTACGACTCGGACTGTGACCCAAATTGGTTGTGACCCAAGTCAAATTTCCCCATAAGATTCAATGTAAATAAGGTTAATCCATTCTGGCCCCTCCGAGTGTGGCTGTGAGCCAATTTTTGGTCATAAGCCAAGTCAAATTTCCCCGTAAGGTTCAATGTAAATAAGATTAATCCATTCTGTAACTATTTTTTTTAATCAGAAAAATTTGAATCAAAGTGACAAAGAACAAAAAAATAACAAAGTACTGTACAGTACAGTGGAGAACACTAACCTAGGTGGTGGGGAGGTTATTGTTTTGAGGGAGAGTAGTCCCCCTCCTTAAGGACATTGGAAGATCTCCTTCAGGGGTTTCCTCTCTTCTTTGTCTCTTAGCTGCAGGGTCAATTTTGGTGAAAAATCTGTCTATAGTCACTTGTTTTTTCCTGCGCTGCATAACCCTCCAGAAATGAGAGACCATGTTATCGTTCATAAGATTCAACACTCTGTAACAGAGTTATGTTGGGGTGGTGCTACTCAAAGAAATCCTGGCACTCATTCCATTTTTTCATAGTGGACTGTATCACATCACTGCTAACCTCCTCCCTGTCTTCCTCTTCCTCAGTGGAATCCTCCTCAGCAAGTGCCTTCTGCTGCTCACTCTGGAGTTCAGCAAGTTCTTTTGTCGTCAGCTCCTCTATGTCTTCCCTGCATGAATGCAACTCCGATCGTGGCCATCTCCCCACTTGGGGTGGCGGTGGCGAGATGGCTGCGATAGTGCTGGTTGGGGGGGTAGATGGCCGAGATTGCACCCATCTTTCCTGAAGTAGCGCACCCACGATCATGCACGTCTTCCCTGCACAAACGCAACTGCGATTGTGGCCATCTCCCCACTTGGGGGGGGGGGGGGCGCAGTGGAGATGGCCACGATCCTGGTTGCCACCCAATGCAGAATTCGTGACCCAAGTCAAAATTTTCATGAAATTTATGTCCATGACCTAATTTGGTTGTGAACCAAGGCATTCGTGAGCTGAGGCACCACTGCACTTAAACGAAGGTCCTATTTCCACAAGATCTTTTAGTTAACGTGCTAAAATCTCTTCTGGCCCACCAATTTCCAGTTTTCAGTGACTGCTACAAATTTGACCTATCATGTCTGCAAGGATCCTCAGCCCCCACACTCACAAATAAGGAAAGATTGTACTCACTGTTACCCACTGACTGTACTATAAATGAGAGAATGCAGGAATGTTAGCTCCTTAAGGCTACACAGAACACAAAGATTCCTCAGAATATATGCATTGTTCCTTTAAAAAAGTAAGACAAATGTTGGTGAGCTGAGACAGGATGAGTCTTGGAAGGGCCTTCATCAAAGGCAAATGCTGAGGGGAAAACACAGAGCAGCTTTTCAGATAGCTCAGGAACTTCCTTCCTCTACATTCTGGGTGGTTGTCAGCCTTCTAAATTTGCATGGAGAGCCTCTACAAAGGCTCAGAAAGCCTTTCTCCATAGTGAAAACACATGAAGAAGAGATGGATCTACCACGCTCTCCATCCTCATGCTTGTATCCTGCTTAGATTAAAAAATGCCTGACTTGGGCTACAACCATAGAGGTGTTAACATAATTTGTGAAGCTTCCCCAGAAAGCTCATTTCATCTCCATAACCTGCTTCCAGTACTTGGGCTCAAATCTGGGAATAGCAGAGCATTTCTGAATGCACATTCCATACACATGGGATTATAGGACAGAGGTCTACTTCGCTGAGACAGTTATGAACAGTCTTATGTGCTTGCAGCTCTCGGTTTAGGTATTCATTACCATGCAAAGGGCCAAACTAAATGTTAGTCTAAACATGGAGAACCATGGATGATAATTTTCTTTGTTTATAAGCACATGCAGAATCGATTCAGTTCAAGACCATGGTGCTCTTGAAGAGGGGTGCTGTTCCCCCATTTTTGTCCCCTAATTCCACGCTTCTCCCATGGAAAGATGAAAAAAGGGGGTGGAGCTTCCACTGAAGTCAGTGGAAAACGTTTATGCTCCTGCATGGTGGAATCACAAGATGAAAGTGGATGGGATAAGGTTTAAACTAACTTTTTTGGAGTGCTGTGTGTGCTTGTGTAAGGATCACTGGCATGGCTGTTTTGGTATATTATCTCCTTGCTTTGTACGCTATTTTAAATAGCTTACTAGAATCTATCACTTTATTCCTAGATAATGACCTTGTACACTGTGTATGTGCATGTGCCTCACTCCTGTAGATCTTATACACAACCATCATTCATATTTGCACTCCAATTCTAAAACCAAGTATATGGAACACAACTGTGTTCAAATGAATAGATGTTTTACCCAGTCAGGGATATTTTCTCTTCAGCAATTCCCAGACTGAAGTCACTATATAGATCTTTATCTTAAAAAATATGGTACTATAACTGGCTATGAGAGCTATTGTAAAGAAGAATCCGTACCCATCAAGATATCCACACCTTTCTTTTGAACATGCACGTGACCTTTGAGGCAATATTGACTTGTACATGGGCAGGATCTTGAAGTACATGAAAAGGTGAAGCACACCCTATTTGTACTTCCTGTTTACTTTCCTGGCTTGTAAAAAGTTGCTAGGGTAGGACTACAAGTAGACAAACATACTAAATAAATAGGAGAACAGATCTACCCTTAGAGACAATCTAAATACTAGAATAGAATACTATTATAACATATTTTATTTTAAAAAATAGTATAACACACAGCAATGACCCTTGACATTGTTTTCCTGATGTTAACCTCTGTACCTACACTATAATTTCCTGTAGCTCTTGATCAATGGAAACATATCCATACAATTAGGAACAAGGACAAGGAGCAAGGAACTTTCCTTGGCTCAGAAAGCACAAGAGTGAAAAACAACTTAAGGTATTGAGAAGCAACTATTTAGCATACTGTATAGAAAGATGCTAATGCATATGTATTCATACATTTAAGTTTCTATTCTGTCACATTTCTTCCTTCCATATTCCTTGAAAGCTAGTGTGGTAAATTCAATACAGGAGGCTTGTCAAAAGAGGCATGATCTGTTGAGTAAGTCCCTAAATACAACTTTAGCTGCCAAGTCTTTGGATACATGAGACCAAGATTGTGAAAGAATAATATTTAGCATATGGTTTTTTTCCAACAGCAAGTGTCAAAACATTCACCTACAGAAAAAATCATTTAATGACTTAAAAAAAGCCCTCCCTCACCCCCCCGTCAAAAAACCTAATGCCATTGAAAGCATATTATTGCTAAAGCAGCCATAAATATTTCACCCTTTAGATGTTAAAACATACCCTTTTAAAAGCCATTCATTTATAGGTGTGATAGATAACAGCTGAAGAAATAGCCATATTGCTGTTGGGAAGAATACAAGTGTGAAGATCTGGACAAAAAGATGCAATTTCACATGCATCAAAGCACTTGTCAGCTCCTACAAAAGAAAGAGAGAAAAAGAGGTTGCAGTTTTAACAGCTGAAGTCAGCTCTGTTTTGTATTGTTTAAGCTGGTATAATCATCGCACACCAAGTGCACATTGTTTCAAAAAGCCAGTGCTCCAAATAAGTAAGTAACATTATTTTGATTTGTGCAAATTTAAAATAGCCAGCTGCCTACTATCATAAAGTAAACTAGCAATAAAATACAGACTTAAGTTGTATGGCATTCAAGGCTGTATTAATTATTAATTTATGGTTGAATAATATTATTTCTAACTTTATGTACTAGACTCACTTCAGATTAGTTCAACAAAAAAACAAGAAGAAGCATGATGTCGTAGTAAATGGATTTTTGAAGTGATTGGCCGTACTATAAAATACCAACAACTTTTAAAAATGATGACACAAGTCCACTACCCTCAAATATACATCAGAACTGACTTTACTTTATGCATGTATACAGCTGTTTCCCAGAAGCCACCCAGAGCTCTGTAACATAGTTTTGTGCACAATTAACTACCTAAGTACTACAGAATATGAATTCTCTGCCTCAGATTACGTTGATATAAATAAGAAACTAGGAATAAACTTAGACAAACCTTAAGGTAACTGCTTAATGAACTTAACACCATTTAAAAATCTAATTTTAATATTTAAGAGCTCTTCTCTCTCTCTCTCTCTCTCTCTCTCTCACACACACACACACACACACACACACACACATACACACACACCAAGGCACATGCTACAGTACATAACTAAGGGGAAAGCAAGTAAATTTACCAGCAATGAAATTCTCTCTAAAGCAGCCTATCTATAAGGACTGGTTGACCTATGTAGGTCCAGGGACAACTAGTTAACCACACGTGGAACCACCTGACCTGTCTGAACACGGAGGATCAACAACTCTGAAACAGAGCACTGTAATACCAAAATTAGAGCCACATAGACATGATTTTCCTGAAACATACTGCTATTTGAATCAATGCAATGACATACGCCCATTTCAGTATTTCAGGGGCATTCTCTTAAAATACTCCTAAATTTTTTTGCATCAATTTGCACTGGTTTTAATTTACAAATTTAAGTTTTATTTTTGTTGATGATATGTAATTTTATTGTTTGTATTTAATTGTGTTATTTATATTAACTATTGGCGATTATAGTGTAATAGCTGCCCACAAAGAGTGATGCTAATAAGTGGCCTTTAAACAAATTCACTAAACAGACATAATAATAAACAAAATAACTCAGGAAGAATCATTCCATTTTAATTTAAACCAGAATGTAATATTATGTCTGCAATGCAATGTATGTTCAGAAAAAAGCTCTACAACTCCCAGCTTTCCCCAGTCAGCAGGGGAGGCTGCTGACTCCTATGGCAGTGGGGATCCTTCTCCACTGCAGCTTTTAATCTCAGTTTTATAGTAAATAACTGTGATTGCAAACCTATCTTGCAGATTGAGTTCAGCACCATGGACAGCTCATATAAACCTCAGGAAAAAGCAGCAATGGAGAAAGAGCTCCACTGACACTGGAATCACCAGCCTCCCCTGCCAGCCAGGCATGGTGGTAGGACAATCCTGGGAGCCGAAGGATTTTTTTTCTGTCTAAACATGCACAGAACTGTGTGCTCAATGCACTGGCAGCAATAAAGAACCTTGTAGGAGCTAAGAATGCAGCCCATGGTATTATTTGAACCATTCTCTGTGAAAAAAGACATATTTGCTCTTCTGAAAATGTAAAATGGGTATTGCTTGTACTGTGAAATGGCTCCTGTCATTGCAAGCATCTTAATACCAGAAAAGTTAGCAACCTGATCCTTGGCTGTAGCTCAGTGGCTGAACACACTTTGCATGCAAAAGGTCCCCACATTTAATCCACAGCATCTCCAGCAAGGGCAAGAAAAAAGTTTGCCTGAAACCCAGGGAGTTGCTGCCAGTCAGTGTCAGGAATACTTGGCTAGACAGTTCCATGGTCTGACTCAAAATAAGGCAGCTTACTATGCTCCACCTTCATTCAGATAAAAAGAAGTCGACAAGAAATGATAAAGAGGAACCTTAAATTTGCAGTACCTCTGTTTTCAGCGATAGCCCACTGTTGAAGAATATAGCTGAAACAGCAATATAGGTGATGGTGATTTCTGGTTTCAGTGGTCCTTAAACACAAACACATACAAAGGTAAACTCAGACAGCTTATCAATATCAGATATGTTTCCATGTTAAGACTTGAAAGCCCTAATCTTCCCCCTCCACACACACACGGCTCCCGCTGAAGGCTATAATAGATAAAAATATGCAAGCTTAATGGCTCCCTCCCATTCCATAGCCAAGAGAGGAAAAGTCAAAATAACAAGCAGCCCAACTGTACCAGAGTGGAACTAGCGGATCTGGAATCTGTATAGGAATAGCAGGGAGATTATTCATTCAGATGTACAGATACATAATATTTTCATCCCACGATCCTGGTCCAGCTATGGCACCTCACTTCAGAGTCCAGAAATGATGAAATATGGTTGGAGAATATAAACAAATGAAGGAAAGCTCACACACCACCTTTCTATGGCCTATTGGGTCACTCATGAGCTTCCAAAGTTACCTGGGTAACCAGTGCATTCATTCCTCTCCCTAGGTTGAGAATGGATTTATGCCATGTCTTTTCTATAAAACTGACTTGGATTTTATAAAGTTCTTCTCCCCCACTATTGTAGATTCTGTCCGTATGTACATATGTTCCAGCCCTGCCTTCCTGGAAACAAAGCTGCTTCATTAAGGCAGTCTTATTCTCACTGCAAAAGTAGCCCTTATGTACAGAAAGATTAAAGGAAGCAGGTCCAAGGCAATTATCTCTGGTGTTCTTCCTAACTAGCTAAAGGCCATCAGATTTTGGCATGGCTCCAAGAAAACTATCCTGGCATTTGGACACAGGGAAAGTTTTCTACATTACCTGTTGAACCCTAATAACCTCCTCAACATTCTTCCAATGGAGCCCATACAATACATATTCATAAATAGACACAGAGGAGAAACAGAGACAAAATAGAAGGGATCAGATTAAGAAAATTACAAACTCAAGAACAAAAACAGACTCATGATCTAAAGAACAAAATCAAGGCCATAGATCTATTATTAACTCTTAATCACTACAATTTAGTTTCTATGCAGTTCTAATCTATATTTACAGAAGACAGGGGCTTAAATCTGTACAAGAAGTTTAAAGCCAGCTCCTATTGATTTTAACCTCTGCAGTGTAATCCTACAAGTCCAGATATAGCCAATAATGCAATACCCAATTTACACATAATAAACGAGGACAGAGAATCTTGCTGCAAACTGATGGTGGTAAAATGCCTTAGCTGTTGTGCTCTCTTTCATTAAAGAAAGGATGTATGGAGGACAGGCAGACCTGCAAGTTACAGGCAGTGATGTGAACTAAGATAGAAGTGGGAAAAGGGAGAAGTAGAACGGGGCTCTCCCACATGTTGATAACTTTCAAGGCAATTTTGGCTCACATGGGAGCCTGCAAGTATTCACATCAAGCAAGCACTAGGTTCATCCATGGAATCATTTATCAGAATGCCATACATACTGCCCAATAGGTACTCCTGAAATAACATTACAGCCAGCACTTCACAATGCAATGGCTCTGTTAACAGGAAAGAATTGTATTATCTCAACAACCACACTGGAAAATAAAAGCTCTAAAAAGGCCTTGCGCCTCCTTGAGAGATGATGTCTCAGTTCACACAATAAATCAGCAAGAAATGTGCATTTCTTGCACTAACTATCAGAAATGTTCTGGCACACAAGCTCCTGATTGCTTTTCATTTCTGGCTAGTACTCTGAACTCTTTCAGTATAAAGTATATGTATGGAGCTGTTCCCTCAGGTACCTCCCTTAGCTAGTTTTAGGAGGCTTTCTGTTGTCATTCCTTCCAGAATGATGGCACTGAACTAGGAAGTAATGCATGAAAAGTGAACAAGAGTGAATTACAGTAACTAAGCAATCCATGCTATTTCTCTTGGTCTGTGTGGAGTAGAAGCAACCGGCTCAATTGTGCTATTGTGACAGTAAATGTGTGGGCTGCAAGTGACTAGTTCTTCTTCTGTGCACCAAAGACTCACCAAATCTGAGAGCATCCTTAGGAGTGCAAGAGCAATCCTATGTTTTCATGATCAAGAATCCCAAGGACTGTACGATAACTCCAAAAACTTTCAGGAAGCAGCACTTCAACCTCAGAAATGTGAATTGGAAATGGAACCCCTCCCCACAACTGGCAGAAAAGAACTGCTCCAGCTGCTTCTCCAAGGTTGGAAAAGTGACTTTAGAGGAAGAAATGAGGCATTCTGAGGGTTGGAGAGGGAAAGATACCAGAGAAACTGGGATGTCAGTTATCCTGAACTTCTCCCATCCTTCTTCCCTCCCCCATCCCCAAAATGCCCTCTCTAGACAAGCTGAAAAGCCTATCTAGTGAAAATACAGGAGATTGGAGAATGAGGTGAAAACGACCTCTGCCACTCCTCCCACTATCAGTTTCAGCCACCAAGTTCAGTGGCATCCAGGCACTGAGATTATATTAATCAGTTATATAAATCAATTAAAATCTTTTTATCATCTAAAAAGATGCCCAATTAATTGATTAGCAGAGTTTTTAAAATGCCGGTTGGCAGAAATGTGTACTTTATCAATCTGTTCCAGAATTAAATATACTTCAGGATAGCCATAAAAATAAAACATTTGGGGAATGGTATTATGCACAATGCCATTTACAAATAAATCATACCTTTACTGAGCATATTTATTTTGCAGTAAAACAATATACCTGTAATATTGTTAATCAGGATACACAACAATGTAAAGTACACAGCTGCTTTGGAAACAAATAGTTTCCAGTTTTTAAAACAGAGTGTGCCATTCACAACATCACATGATATAGATGTTTCAGAAGGTAGCACATGACATCCAGGCATCAGTTAACAGCTACCACAATTCAGTTATATGAGTTGGACAAAGAAAACAGCTACATGTAGTGCACAGTTAGTGTAATTTTCTTTCATTGCACTGACCAGAGTAATGATACCCTCCTGCTCTCTTTTGGGGTCAGCAGTGGGAGGCCTGACCGGTTCACAGGCTACTTCTTAAAAAGGCAGTGTCTGCTGTATTTCCGGAAAAAAGTCTCAGCCATCATCTGATCTTACATTTAGAAATGCATGCGGAGAAAGGGAAGGGCTGTAACTCAGTGGCAGAACAGATGCTTTGCACATGGAGGGCTCCATGTTCAATCCCTAATAACTCCATGTAGGAAAAACTCCTGCCTGAAAACCTGGAAAACTGCAGCCAGCCAGTCTGTCACTGACACGGGAATTATCTCCAGCTTTGTTGTCCAACACTGCTGTATCTGTACATGCTGAAGAATTAGAGCACAATACTATAAAAGACTACTCAGAAATAAGCTCTACTGAACTTGACGGGACTTACTTCCAGTTAAGTAGATACAAGATTGCAGCCTCAAACCAGCTTGATTGAGAATTGTCACTAACCCTGGCCACCTGCAGAGGTGTGAGTTGCTTACAAAAATTTGCAGATGCAATTGGGGCCAAAATAATCCCAAAAGGAGTATTAGTAAATATTGTTCATCATGTTCTGAAAATGTTCACTAAGTTCTAGCTGCTGCTTCTCCTTTTTTAAATCAGAGTTTTGAAGGAGTTGTGTATTCTGTCAGGTACTTCAACATCTAACACTGTTCATAGCATTATTAGGGAAAGTGGGCATTTTGTATTTTTACCCTTTCTGTTGCTTCCTCATAAGAAATGGAAATAGGGTCTTGTTTAACCTTCTAGAAACCTACAGAATAACTAAGAGCACAGTAATACCAATGTATCTGTTTAAACAGGCTCATAATTGTACTCTAAATAATTGAACAGCATATTGTGAGGTCACTTGGATCTCACAAATGCTATGCACATGCTTTTTCAGTTCTCAGACCAAAAGGAAAAGTATTGCCCCTGTGCTAAAAGTTGAAATATGGAAATCAGTGGAACTTAAGATAGTCATGACTAACTTAAATCCCATTGATTTCTATAGGTTTACTCTAAATATGACCAAGTCTGGATTCAAGCCATTGGTTTTTTGCCAATTTAAGAGGAGGATGGTGAGAGAGATTAAAAGATATCAATTTTTCATTATAATTGAAGAATACCTGGAACATGCAGCTGCGGAAAACTGACTGCCCAAACTTTATTCATTTTATTCCAGCACTGTTTGGGGACACTTGGACCTAGTGACAAACAGTTTAATGCTAAATATCTATAAAAATAAGATGGTAAACTCAGAAGAGCTATCCCATTGCTCTAAGAGACAATGCTTATTCTAAGAAGTTGCGTATTATAACACTAATCTAGTAAATATAGTTTTGCATCTGAGCCATGCTTTTGCTCATATGCCAATTTAATCAAATAATCAGTTAGCTAAAACCCATCCAATCAGCTAAAACTCAATTAATCAACTTTTTGTTAGTTTGTTAACACGAACTTAAGCTTTTGTAATCCTAACTTTTTTGTGGATTTTTTCAACAATAAATTTCATCCTCAGTGTTAAGCAAAAGACGCTCACATTTCAGCATAGTTATAGATGGACAAATGAGAAGTGTCTGTTCTCTAACAACATCAACATCCTGCTTCAATAAAATCAGGGCAAGCATATGAAGGAAAAAAGAACTAAGGCAGCCCACAATGTGCAGTTGTAGCTGTACTCCAAAGCTTTTCCTACTGCCATCTACCAAGAACTAATGTTTTCTCAGTGATGCAAGGCACTTCTCTATTACCAAAAACATCACGACAATCTAAAGCAATTGTTACTTGCCATGTAACACACTAGCAGCTAGTGGCTAGCCTTAAGTTAAAGTTCTGTCCCATGACAAGCTAAATGTTCAGTATTGCAGGGCGGACAATGGATTTTCAAATGTTTGGACTTCATTTCCCAGAAGCCCCTTCTAGTATGGTCAATAGAAAAGAATGCTGGGAATGAAACCTAAAACATCTGGGTATCTACTTTATTCCCACCACTGGGTTATGGTATTTATCAAAATGGGGAAACTTTTAAAGGTGTAGACCTGAAGTTTTAAATGCCTAACTTCTCCCTATGTTCAATGTATTGTAGTGAGAAATTGTCTGACACAAAAATAGATGGGAAAGCATGCTCTAAACTCACATGCAGACCTAAGGAAAAGGTGGTTTCTGAGGCATCTGTGCTGTGTAGTAGACAATAGGTGATTAAATAGCAAACTCTGACATGAGTAAACAGCAGGTGTTGTCAAACTTCTAAAAGAGAGCAAGCACTTTTAAAGTGGCTACTGGATGGTTGTCAAGATTACAAGTGTCCAAAGACATCTGATCCAATAACCAGAGCCAGGACTAAGCAAACATACTTCATCAGAGTAAAGTAAAAAGCCAGGCATAAATTTTCATGATAATCCAAAATATCATTGGCAGCACATTTCTTTCTTTGAAGCCATTTCTCAGAAAGAACAGTTCTTCCATCTCTTGTATCTACTATCACTAAAACTGACTAGCAGAGCCTATTCTAAAAGTATAACTAAGTCTGCAGTGCTAAGCATACTTACAAGGAAGTAATTCTCATAGAACCCAGTAGGAATTTCCCTCAGTAACAATGCTTGGTTACACTGACAGGAAATCATACAAATAGTGCAAAAGCTCCATCATTCAGTTTAAAGTTAGCAAGGTGTTCTACATATATCCATCCTTAAGGATATAATAAGGTAACATTCAAGTCAGCGAGCTCTTCAGAATTTTATATATATATATATATATATATAGAGAGAGAGAGAGAGAGAGAGAGAGAGAGAGAGAGAGAGCGCGCGCGCGCGCGCACGCGAGCACGTGCGAGCGCACTCATGTAGAGGTTGTTTTGATTAAATTCTATACAATGTTATCATCTAGTCTTAAAAAGACATTTATCAGAGTGTGCCATGAGATAAGAGACATTCTCTAGTCTGTCAGAAACTGGTCAAATTGGATGTATGGAAAGAAAAAACTAACTGTTGAACATAGAAGTTCGGCAAGTTAGAATTCATGAAACTTTAGCAAAAAGAAAAAAGAGCCATTTAACATTGTTTTCAAAGCCTTTTTGTTTCCTACTAGTCTCAAAATATGAGATCCTATACCTGTGAGAAAGTTACAAGGCCTTACTTCCAAGTTCACATACACGGGATCAACCTACACATAAATGAGAGATTTGGCATTCTCTACATGAAGATGCTTCTGTTCATTTTCAACTCAATGGTTAGCACTATGTCTTGCTGCTTAACCAGTAACAGCCAATTTATTATTTTAAGCTATAGCACAGGTCAGTTAGTATAAACTGTTTATGTATGAAAAACACAGCTTTTCTTTGTGTGTGCAATAAAGATACACTGAAGATCATCTGCTACTGATTTTATGCACCAATTGTGTGTGTATTTCCAAGTTTTTATAACTACTAAAATAAATAAGGTTTTGGCAATATGTGAAGAAGTGAGCTTGTGTGAAAAAAGACAAACAGCAATAAAGTCTGCTCTTCCCTCAAATATGAAGAAAACAAGACTAACACAACTGCTCTCTATGCTTGCTCACACACTCGGGGAATGCATATACATAATTCATGCATTCCAAGCAGTTCTCTCTAGAAGAGAAGAAGTAATTATCTCAGATTAAACACATGTAATTTCCCAGGTGAAATGGCTATTTTATCTGGATGTAACTTAACACACTCCCAGTTAACAACGTATTTGTTTAAATTCCATTTTAGATGGAATTTGTGGGGGGAAACCTCCTCCAAATATATCAATTATTACTGGGAGAATTAATGAGGCAGCAGAAAACACATATTTCAGAAGATGAATAAATACAAGACTTATTAACTGGAAACACATTTTCCAGTTTAAGAATGACTCCACCCCATTACTTTACTAGACTGCCATTAGAGTCAGAATTTCAGTATTCACACTTGTGGTTCCCCTTCACTATGAAATTTAGTAGCGATGTTGCGGGAGACATTCGCCTTTCTTGCAACAATGCGGTGCGTACGTTTGCGGATGCCTTAAAAGCGACTATTTTTCTCCTTCGATTTTGGTTGCAGCGGTGAACAGACCTCCTCTTGGCCCTGCCTTGCTGCTGCTCAGCTGTACCACGCGGGAGCTGGGTCGTCCCTCTCGCTGAGCGTGCAACGTGTCAACCTCACTCCGCTCAGGAGTTTGGAGTCTCGGGAAGCTGCGGCCGCTATCGCCAACCTCAGCATGGCTGCGCTGATTCAAGGAAAGGAGAATCGTGGTCTAGCAATCCTAAGCAACGAGCAGTTGCTTTGGAAGCGGGATTTCTGCACCGCCGCTGCTACCTTATTGAGGCGAGGGGGTGGGGAGAGTCACCGTGTTGTTTGGCAATAAACGGAGCCTAGCACCGAGCCCTCGCTTGTTGAATGCCCAAGCTATTTTTGCAAGACCAGACCTCGGCTCCGACTATTAAAAGCCTCCCCGTTTCCTCTTTGTTTGCAAACAAGCGAGTTAAGCATGTGGGAAAGAGGAGTGCAAGGCGGGCATGCCTGTTCGGGAGAGGGCATGTGCCCTCCCGCTTCCAGGCGAGGCTCCTGGACAAACTTACCCCCTTTCACCCCAAAGGCCGGCTCCAGCTTGGCCACCGTGATCACCAGGACTATTCCCAGAATGAACCAGTCCTTCCTCAGTCTGTCCAACATGCCCATGGTGGCGGCGGCGTGCCCAGGAGACTTCCGCGGCCGCGAGCAGCTAGAGAGAGTGGGGTGGGAGAGATAGGAAGGGGAGTTGGTCAAGATTTCCTTTTGGCCCCTCCTGGAGACTGGCTTTGCAACGTGCCGGCAGCCGCAGCAGGGCGAGTTACTCGCTGCTCCCGCCGCCGCTGGTCGTAGGAATAGTATCCAGTGACAGGAAAAGTCGCCCTGAAAGCCGCCATCACTACCACGCGTCTGCTAATAGACTCGCACACACTCTCGCTTACGACAGGGAAAGCGACAACATGGTGTATGGTGGGCTGGGGCAGGGGGGAGAAAACGGACGCGGACCAGCACGGCCCCCAGCACACACACCGCTCCCGCCCAAGTCCTTTCTTCTCTGCGCCGCTGCAAAACGCCAGCAGGTCTAAGGAGCAGCCGCGCTACGAAGGATTCCAGGCGCTTTGGGGGAATCTTCCACCGTCCACGCCAGGCAGGGTGCAGCCTAGGAGCCGCAGCATCGCAAGCCCGCAGGAAGCCTCATGCTGGATCAGCCCCATCAGCCCACCTAGCCCAGCGTTCCTGTTTCCCACATAGAGGCCAACGAGATGCCTCTGGGAAGGGGGCTCATAAGGAGAACGTCCAGCCGCCTCCTCTCCCCCAGCGACCGTGCTACGCAGGGAGCCTGAATATGCAGACAGAGCGAGGCCCCGTGGCAGTGGCGGAGAAAAGGAAAAGAAGTATCTCGCAAGCACAGGAAAGAAGCTGCGCACTTCTTCGAGGCTTTACGGCCACTCGCTGACGCGATACGTGTGACGTAGGAGGGTGGGGCTGTGCCTTCGGTTCCTGGTGTGAGACACGTTTCCAGGCTCTTGGCTTAGGCGACATGAATGGAGGTTGAGATAAGCAGGAACCCCTAACGGGGGGCGGGGCTACCGGCAAGACACGCAGGCAGGTGGAGGAAAGCTTTTATCTAGCCTCCCTTATCCCTTGCTCCATCTACTTCAGTGCTGTCGACACTGACCGGCAGCGGCTCTCCAGGGTTTAAGGAGCCCTTCCAGGAGATGCCGGGGTCGAATCCGGGACCTCCTGCTTGTGCGGGGCTTCTGAGTAATATTAGGCTCTTAGGCGCGCAAGACTGGAACTATCCAAAACGGGTAGAACAAGAAAGAGTGGCATTGCCTGTTGATAGCCACCGCTGTCTCTGCCGGAGAAGTTCTAAGAGTTGGGGGATGGCGAAACCTCTGCCTTGTTTGAGCTGTATAAGCTGCTGTCAACCCTTTGCTGGTTATAGTGCCTATCTACTCAGACGTAAACACGTATAGGCACTACAGCCCTAAAGCACCATCCTGTGCAACTTCAGATTTAAAAAAATATATTGTTGCAAAAAATACTTAAAGGCACAATCTAATGCGTGTTTGGAAAGATGCAGCTTGTTGAGCATGCTGGGAGTTGTAGGCGTTCTTTGTCTAAACTTGCATAACATTGCACCCGTAACCTTTTCTCCCCGTGCTTTTCTTGTTGGGTATTGTACCTCTGCATCTTCTTGGAAGCATGTCATGTTATATTACTTCTAAGCCCTTCAATATGTGTGGGTGTGTTGTGGGGGCTGGGGGGGATGAATTCTAGCTACAGTTACATGGGAGTGTCTTCAACCCAGTTGAAGGTCATTGATGCTTCCTCTGAGTATTTTTTTTTTTTAATCTGGGTCTGCCCACCCCCACAGCTGTAATTCTAATCTTGATTCTGGATGGTGAACTTTTGGGTTCTGGGGAAGAAATGAAAACCAAGTTAGTTCTGTGAACCAGAAATCTCACTATCCATTAATCTACCCCGGCTCATAAAACTGCTGTGAGGTCTAAATACTTAACACCTTTGTGGAGAAAGTAGGAGATGGATACAAATATAAGGGAAATGATACAATAGGAAAATAGTTGATGGAAGTGGGAAGGTGCTCTTGTAAATTCCCATTTATTTTAAACCTTTATATATATATTATAGGACTACAGGTGCATGGAAAG
This sequence comes from Varanus komodoensis, assembly GCF_004798865.1. NCBI lineage: Eukaryota > Metazoa > Chordata > Lepidosauria > Squamata > Varanidae > Varanus > Varanus komodoensis. The sequence goes on from NW_025335589.1 coordinate 6,574,118, forward strand.
GTAGGAGGGATCATGTCTTGCTACTTTAAAAATAATGACGACTGATTGATTCAAAAAGACTGTGGTGCTGCTGTCTGTATTATTTCTGCAGTTTTATATTTGGAAATGAACACATGTGGACATAGAAGCTGGTGTAAGCCAGAAGATGATTTGTAACACTGCAGTGTGTGTGAACTCACAGAGAAGAAAACAGAATTGCTGACATGTAGTGGTTGGCAATTATGACCAGTATACATTTTCAGGACTTGTCACTGATTTGTTTTAAAACAGTTTTCACATGGTGGCTCTTCCAGAACAAGCTGGCATGTGCATTGCTCCTTGTGGCGTATCCAGGGGTCCCTTATAAGGCCTTTGCCCCTAGAGATCCCTGTGTCCAGACTTTGCCCCAACCTCCACCAAAACACCAACTGCCACCACCTTCTGAATTATACAGAGCTACAGGGCTTTCCTCTTTATATGCTTAGCATGCAGGATGAATTGTACCACATGTCAGTTCTGTCCACATCAGAACATAGGTGTTTTTTAAAAAATAAACATTTATTTATTTAACATGCTACTAGTCAGAAGAAGCAGTAAGTGACTAATATTAATAATTATGTTCCAGAAATGTAACACCATATCTCTACTTTTAGAAGGTTATTTCCAATCCTTCTCATTCATACCTTGATTCAATTTCTGTTCCCTAAGTGTGCAATCCTATGCATCTTTAGACAGAAAAAAGTCCTAAAACTCCCAGCACTCCCCAGCCAGTCATGAGAATTCTGGGAACAGTAAAATGTTTTGCTAAACATGCATATGATTGCATCCTAACTTAACTTATTGTGCACCCTTATTCCTTTCTCTGTCTTTGCCCATTGTAATTAAACTCCCTTTCCTAACTTTTCTAATTGCCTTTTGCTCCATACAACATGCCGTTCTGGCTCAGTCAATCATTCCCATCTCTTATTCTTCTGTTACAATCAGAACTATGTGCAGAGTTTCTATGCCACCACTGGAATTTGCACTATTGTATGTACTTTAAGCAGGGCATGAGAGAAATCTCAATAGGCAAGCCATAAGAACAGGAATGCATTATGAAAGCCTTTGTGATTATAGTGGAGATGTACCAGTGGGGACACAGCCAGAGGAATTGCTGGGAAGAGGCAGGAGTGGAAAAAGGTGTATAGTATATTTTTCAATATCAGTTACTGGGGGATGTGATCTATTGTGCTGATGTCCTGCTTGTGGTCTTTCCGATAGCATCTGTTTGGCCACTGTGGGAATAGAGTGGTAGACTAAATTGGCCTTTAATCTAATTCAGCAGGGCTCTTCAAAGAAGACCTCTTCCCCTGCACTGGTCAAACAAGTTAGTCACTCTGAACAAAGTTATTTATCCTGTAATATTTGGGAGTGATTAGAAAATCTCATCAAGCCACCAACCTACAAAAAACATTTCTGCAGTCTTCCCTAACCTGGTGACTGCCAGTTGTTTGAACTACAGTTCCCAGAATTCTAGAACATTGAGCCTGCTGAGGGTTTAAAGTCCAAAATGTTTGGAGGACACCAGGTTGGGAAAGTCTGCAGTATCTTGTTGGAACTTTAATTTGAATATTCATTGTAGGCTATTATATGAGTTAGGATGTGTTCTAACTCATATCATAGCACTGCACGTGAGGCACTGATTTTTTTATGGTAGGATAAGAGATGAAAAGAATAGTGGGAAAACACAGAAGGAATACAAATGGAAGATGACTGCATCTGGACATCCCATGAAATTGGTTAAGAAAAGCCTTTTCTGGAAGTATCCCCAAACTGCAATCTTATACCCACTTACCTTGGAACTCAGAGGGATGTCCTTCTGAGTAGACTAGTATAGTATTGCTCTGTTAATCTTTTGAAAACATTTGGGTTTAATACAAGGATGGGCAATTTGTGGCCATGATTTCCATCTAGAGGAAATCATGAGTTTCTCCTGGGACTGGATATTTTCCTTATCTGAAGGAGCAGATGCTGCACTGCTCTGCTTGTAAAAATAACTATGGGATGAGCATGGAAGGGTAGCTGGGTTCACTAATACTAACAACCAGTCAAGTTTAATATTGCTAGTTTGAGACTCCTTCCCAAGATCCCCCCAAATGACTTTTAATTATAGTGCTGTATGCTATCTACTTGGAAGTAAGTCCTGTTCATTTAGCTTGGATTTACTCCAAGATAATTAGTAGGCTAACAGCCTTACTTAGCTATTTGTCCTGTTTCTCTATTATTTGTATCTCTGTTAATCAGTGTCCATCATAAAGCAAAGAACCCCTCCAAACAAAACATAGATGAAATGATTGCAAATTCAAAAGCAGCATAAATAAATGGATCAAAATGGTAACAATCCAGTTGTATGCATGTCTATTCAGATGCCAGTTCCGCTAAAGTTAGTGGAGCTTACTCCCAGGTAAGTGGATTGCAACCTAAAAGCAGCAACGATCAGAACTCCAAGGACCGCTGAAACATCCAATTAAATGCAGGAGAAGTATCCTGGTGGAGTTGTCCAAAGAAGTCACCCGATTCTTGTTGATTTTGTTGAACTATACAATCTGCTGATGCTTTCATACAGTCCTGTACTTTTCCATTTACTTGCTTAGAATGAGCGGCTATTGTTTGAGTGAGCACCCAAATGCATAATTGCGCCTGTTCCATGCACGATACTGTGTGTGTTATCTCTCTCCCCAACTCTGATGTATACGATCAATCGGTCAGTCTCTCTTGCACACCTTAAAGGCTTACTAGTCTTTTAGGGCCACAGGAAAGTGCTGTGCTATTTGTGCATCTGGCTCAGGCTCTCATTGGCTCTTCTGGCCTCAAAGACACGCGCTTCTCTGAGGAGAGAAGGTGAATCCAATCTTTCGGTTCAGTTGTGTCAGCTGCAGCAATGAGGGATTGACTGGCAAACCACAAGCGACTTCTTTTTTAAGGTGGGTTTAATAATAATCAAAGATCCATGCAGGCAGATTTAGAAAAGAGATTGTATTCATGTTAATAACTAATTCAATACTGTGATAAAACTATTCATAGCAAATACATCTACAATGCAGCACTGCTGAGAGCCATATGAAAGCCTTGACCTACTGCATTCTGAAACATCTGCCATTCCTTTGGGAAAGGGCACACCTATTATAAACTAAAGACAACTTAATCTCTTGTGATTTATTGTGTTTCATTATGTATGAGCTCCTGCTGAATTAGATTTCTCCCAGACTTAGGAAAATATATATGATCCTCTTCTGTACTTTACCTGAAGTCAGTGGGCTTATTTCAATGTTAAATAAATCTCTGATAATAAACTGTATCATAAAATACCTCATCTTAGAATATAAAACAAGTGCATGGTGCCACTTCCCTCTCTTCATTCTAATCCTTCCTCACAACCCACCTTTTCTGCAAGGCTATTGTTTTAAGTCCTTAATCTTCATTCTCAATCTGTAGGTACTATATAACCATTAGCTACAGTGCAAAGAATGTAGTACATGCTAGCATAATAGAGAAAAATGGCGATTTGCTGGGGAAATTCAGTAGTCCATGGCAAAAAAAAAATCATCCCTCCCCTACTGAATCTTAGTGGCAATCAATGCTTTTTCCCACAGGACTAGCAAATGCCAGATATGTCATGCAAGCATCATTGTATGCGAGGACAATGTCCTTAGTGCTAGCACAGAGACAAGGCTGGATATTACCCTTTGACAATAATTTCCCCTTGCCAATACAGTTGCAGATAGGACAAATAAAGGCATTTCAGTTACCTGTTCATCAGTCAATTTGAGATTTGGACTAAGGTGCAACCAGTACGCTGATAGTACCAACTGTATTCCTGTTTGTCACCTAACTCCAAGAAAGCAGTTGAAATGCTTGAAAGCTGCCTGGGTTCAGTAATGGGCTGGATAAGGATGAACAAGCTGGAACTAGATCCAGACAAGATGGAGGAACTATTGGTCGGTGGAGAGCCTGACTTGGGCACTGGAGTTCAACCTTCCCTGCAAGGGATTCCACTCCCCTGAAGGATCAGGTCCAAAGCTGGGATTGCTTCTGGATCTCCTTGTGGTGGCGATGACAGTGAGTGCATGTGGATAATTATGCTTGATGTGCTACTTGTGATCCTGCCTGAGTTGGTCAGACTTTGCAACTGCTAGCCATGTTTTGGCTACCTCTTGTTTTGACTACTGCAGTACAAACTGGGACTACTCCTAAAGAATGTCTGAAACCTTAATTTGGTTCAAAATGCAGCAGTTAGCTTGCTAATCAGCTCACAATAACAGGACCATAAAGAGACGTCCTGAAAGTCTTGCACTGGTTGTCAGTTGCCTCGTTGGCACATTTCATGCTGTTTGTCTTAACTTTAAAGCTCTGAATGGCTAAGGACCTGACAGTCTGAAAGATAGTCTAAGATAGGGATGGTGAACCTTTTAGAGATCGAGTGCCCAAACTGCAACTCAAAGCCCACTTATTTAACATAAAATGTCAAGACTACAACAAAACCTGAAAACTGAGGTTTTAGTTTAGAAAAAACAACTCACAGTCAGTCCAAGCAAGAGGGCAATTTTGAAAAAGCCTTCCTTGAACAGGTTTTTCTGCACAGCTCTTCTTTTCTGCCCATTCTAAACACATTCCAACCATCAAAATCATGCCAGGAGATCTCATTTTTGTAACCCTAACCCTGCCCTGGGGCACACCCCTGACCTTAGTACAGGGCTAAAGATTCATTGAAAAGAGGACAATTTTGAAAAAGCCTTCCTTGAGTAGCTTTTTATGCACAGCTCATCATTTCTGACCATCCTAAACACATTCCAACCATCAAAATCATGCCAGGACACCTCGTTTCTGTAACACTAATCCTGCCCTGGTGCGCACCTCTAACCCTAGTACAGGGCTAAAGTTCCATTAAAAAAGAGGCAATTGTGAAAAAGCCTTCCTTCAGTAGCTCTTTTTGCACCGCTCAACATTTTTACCCATTCTAAACACACTCCAACCACCAAAATCATACCAGGACACCTCGCTTCTGTAACCCTAACCCTACCCTGGTGCACACCCCTAACCCTAGTACGGGACTAAAGTTCAATTGACAATAGGCCGATTTTGAAAAAGCCTTTCTTGAGTAGCTTTTTCTGCACAGCTCATCCTTTCTGCGCGTTCTAAACACATTCCAACCATCAAAGTCATGCCAGGACACCTTGTTTCTGTAACACTAACCCTGCCCTGGTGCACACCCCTAACCCTAGTACGGGGCTAAACTTTCATTAAAAAGGGTGCAATTGTGAAAAAGCCTTCCTTGAGTAGCTCTTTCTCCACAGCTCAACATTTCTGCCCATTCTAAACACACTCCAACCATCAAAACCATACACCTCATTTTTCTTACCCTAACCCAGTGATGCTAAACCTTTTAGAGACCGAGTGCCCGAACTGCAACCCAAAACCCACTTATTTATCGCAAAGTGCCAACACTGCAATAAAGCCTGAAACCTGAGGTTTCAGTTTGGAAAAAACAACTCACAGCCAGTCCAAGCAAATGTATATGTATATGTATATATATATCCTTGTCAACACACTAACCAGCCATGCGAAAGCACTGGCGAGTTGCGGCTTGCCTGGCACCGCGTCTCCTTTCCTTGCATTCGCATGGCCCCTGTGTGCGCTGTCATCTGATGCTCGGCTGCTGGCCCAATGCTGGGCTGACTTGGCTCACATGTCGACAGAGAGGGCTCTACGTGCCCACTGTGGCACGCGTGCCATAGGTTTGCCACCACTTGTCTAGGAGATATCTTAGCCTGTTAAAATGTGTAGTTCTAAATGTTTGGGATTTTTTTATATTCTTATTTTACTGTTGCAAGGATTTGTTTGAAATTGTTTCATGTCCTTTTAAAGCAGATAAGGCAATACAGAAATGTTAGTGGAAAGGAAGCAAGCAGGAATGAACGCAAGGCAAGCTTGCATAAGTTGTGACCACTAAGCCAGATGGAGCCCACCAACCATATATAGCTGTCCACCAAGAGACCTGATAAGCTTCCTATTTTGGTTTCCTGCTTAAAGCTGCAAAAACAGGGATTGTCAAACAGTTCTCAGTGATAATTGCATACACTGGTTATGAATTGTGTTTGTGTCTTGGATGGTCCTGCCATCAGGTAGAATGAGGGAGCCGCCTCAAGTGGCAGATGCTGGGAAACAGCAAGTGGGCAGTGACATATTGGAAGACACCGCTGTGTGGGCCATGTGATCTGCCCTGTACCTCCAGGCTTGCCTTCAGGAGGATCCTGTACCAACTCCATTGCTTGTCTGATCATTGCCTTCTATGTGTGGACAGCTGGCCAGGGCCACTTGTCCCATGCCTTAGACTACAAAATGTTTTGGCTAGGTTACAAGTTGTGGAGGCGTATTATATAATGTCTTAAAGCAGCTTCATGAAGCTGGGGCCCTCCAGATGTTTTGAACTACCATTCTTATTGCATCAAGCCATTGTGGTTAATGGTCAGGAATGCTGGGAGTTGCAGTCCAAAACATCTGCAAGGAGCCAAGTTGTAGAATGCCATCTTAACGATATACATTCAGGATGAAGGCGTGTCCACATGTATTTTTTAAGAATCTTGAGTGTATTAGCTTCAGACTATCACTGTTTTAAAGTGGTTGTTTCATTAGCTAATTCGTTAATATAGTTAACGTGCTAAGTTATATTTATCGACAGGCATGGTAAAGGACTATTGTGCAGGTTGCAGGAGGGATGTATAAAAGGCTGCTGCAATGGTGGTCTGACCTTTGAATTTGTATCTGTCTGAAGTCTCAGCTCTGTATCCGCATGACATACCTTACCATCAAATAAATACACAGTTAAATGGTTTTCATGAATGCACTGGGATTTTTAAGTTGTACAGTAGTGGATGTCATCTGATTATGCATTTAGACAGCAGAGATTTCAGAATAAAAGAAAGCAGCTCACAAGATAAAGAGGGTTTAAATGAAAAGAAGAGGCGGTTGTAAATAATTTAACTTGGGAAGAACAAAGGTAGTCAAAAGGAACAAGATAAAGAGAGGTATTAATTATGAATAGAGAAATTGAGGAAGAAACGTAGGAATATACGGGAAGCAGATTACAACCTATTTTTATTTCTCAAAAACACTTAATGGTATAATTTAAGGTTTTCTCAGCCACTGAAACAAACTGTGATAATGTTCACACTATTTTACTCAAGCAAGTTAAGTTAGTCAATTCGATGCAGAGAAAGAAAACTAAAATGATCAAGGGATTGGAACAATTTGTCAGTGGGGTTACAATGTCTGAGGCTGTGCAGTTTAGCAAAAGGGAGATAAGATACAGGTGTGCAACATTATACATGGGCAGACATCTTTCTCCCCCTCTCATAAAAAACCATCCCATGAAGCTGGCTGGTAGGAGTTTCAGAAAACATGAAGGAAGTATGTCTTCCCACAGTGCATAGTTATATATGTGGAATTCGGTAATAAATTTGGGTGGTTTTACCAGGGGGTTGAACAAAATCACAGAGGAGTATGCTGTCAATGGCTATTAATTCCAATGGCTGTACACTGTCTACAGTATCGGGAAGTATGCCTCTGAACATCAGACACTGGGGAACGTGACTGGGAGGTTACTGTTGCATTTGTGTCCGATTTGAGGGTTTCCTATAGGTAGTTGGTTGGCTGCTGTGTGAACAGAATGCTGAACTGGATGGATCTTGGTCTGATCCAGCATGGCTGGATCCATTGGGGAAATGCACTGCCAGGTGGTGACTCTATGGTTCAAAGAGCTGCCGACCTCCATATGTACCTACTTGCATTTTATGATCTTCAGTGGACAGAAGGGTTAGAGGGTGCTTCTGCCTCTTCTGAAGTGAGCTGCATAGCTCCCAGTGTTTTATGTGTGTGGTGCTTTTTGTTTCTGCCTCAACAGTCCCTGAGGTAGTTTTCCTGTTTTTGCTGGTCTCCAGCTGTGGAAAGGTTGAAAACCACTCCTCTAGCTTACTGTACACCAGCCTTATTTCCCTCACACAGCTTCACCTCACCATCTTCCTCTGGGCTTATGCTTCATCTATGTCACATCTGACCATTCCCTCATATGGATGCTCACCCTGGGCTGCTGCTTCTTTCTCTCCTTTCCTGCCCAGGACTCTTGGAGAGCCCACTGTTGCAGCTTCATTATTGAGGAGCAGCGGACAATAAGTGCCTTTGTGACATCAGCAACCATCTCAACAATCCCTTCTGCTACCTCAGACCTTTTGTCTCTTTGTTTACTGGTAGCAAAGCAAGGAGAACAATGCTGAGAAGAAAAGCTGGGGTTGTTCAAGGCTGGCAGAGTCACAAAGCTGATTCCCCACAATGGATGGAAAACTAGCCCTATTCTCCAAACTGTTTCTAGAGAAAGAAAAGACATGGTGGGAATGTTTCTCTCTTTGGTGAAAGCTTGTAATTTCCCCTAATATATTAACTTTTCTTCAAGACAGTGCCTCTCTGACCCACACAGTTCAGAAGTACAGATATCTGGGAAATATTTATGGAGAAAGTGACTCGTTCTTCTATACACAGTATTATGCCCATTATCAGGAAATACTTTCTAACTGAACTGCAGTTAATTGACCATCTCGCATGCTATTGCTGAGAAAACTACTCATATGGGGCAATAAAGAAATGGGACTAGGTTGTCCGCCCTTTTTGTTTTGTTTTAAATGGAAAATCAGTTGCTTCCCTTTCTCAGAGAAATGGACATAGGAATCCTCTTTTTCAATATGTCCAATAGTTCCCTTGGGCAAAAGCAAATGTTAAGTTGGTTCCTTACTCTAGCTTTAAAAATGAAGTATAGCCCTGGACTGTGAGAGCCAATGTGGTGTAGTAGTTAGAATCCTGGGCTAGGATTCAAGATACCCAGTTAAGTCTCTACTCACCTGTGAAGCTGCAACCTAGTTTTGGCCATCATGAAAAGATCTGCAATGCAATCTTATCTGTATCTACTCACGTCTGAGTGAGTAGATATGCGTAAGTGCAATACCTACTTCTAAAAACCTAACAATGCAAGGTATGCAAAACAGGAAGGGCATGGATTGAGGGGAAACAGTTCTAGGACTGGGGAGGTAGGGGAGCTAAATGGGAGAGGATGTTGAAGAAGGAGCGGAGGGACGAGAGGCCACTGAGAAGACAGGAGAGTGAAGCAGAGCTGCTGAGGAGAAAGATGAGTATCAGAGGCAGTGGGCAGAGGTATTCCCCTTGGATGGGGCTGGGCTCTCATGGTCTGCCGGAGGGATCCTGCAGCTAGCTGGTCAGCCACTGTGTGAACAGAATGCTGTACTACATGGACCCTGGATCTTATCCAGCATGGCTACTCATGTTCTCAAGGGGCAGTGGTGGAAGGTCGAAGGTGAGAGAAAAGAGACAAATGGAGCGGCCCTCAGCCAGTGAGGAATGGTAAAATGTGTCAGGAATGGCCAGCAGCAGTCTGTGGAACAGTGAAACCCAACTGTCACTGTTCTATTAAGAGTAACACCATATTTGGAATTAAGTGTGCTTTAGAGTTACCATATTTGGTCTAGATAGTTATACTTGTCATTTATTTCATGTAGTACTCGCTGAAAAATATCAGAGAGAAATATGGGTAAAGGTATATTGTGAATTAATTCCTGAGAGATAATTAACCTGTCTCTCCTCGTTCCAATTAATGCACCCTGTGGCATTATATTATTTTACATGTATACCCCTCCCCTTTCTTCCTCTTGCAAGGAACCCAAAGTTCCTTATCTAGTTCTCCTTTCTATTTTATCCTCAACAACAACCCTGGGAGGTGGGTTAAGCTGAGCGGTAGTGACTGGCCGAGTCACCCAGCGAGTTTCATGACTGAGCAGAGAACAGAACACGGAGCTCCTGCATCCCAGTGCAACACTCTCGCCACCATGCCACACTGGCTCACTGAGTTCAACTGGATTGTCTTCTAGTTAAGTGTTTGCCTAGGATTGCAGCCTAATACAACTATTATGACAGGCATTTATGCAATACTCAAAAGCAGGAGGATGATCTCTTGTGTACCCATTTCATTTATAATTGAAAAAAAAATCAGGCTGGGATTTTAATGAGGAGGAAAACCCTGACAGGAATTTTGATGTGCAATATGTTTTGGGGCAATGAACATTGGTATTAAATAGCTAAGTCAGTTCTTACAGCAGCTGGGCTTACTGTGGAGATTTTCCCAGGTCAGACATTATCTAAACAAAAGGGTTGCCACAAAGAAATATGCTTGCCCTTCTGCAAAAAGTTGTATTTTATTCATCCAGTTTGAAACTCACCTTGATTTTCTAAAGAAAGAAGTTATACTTACTCTGTCTTATTTAATTAAGCTTTAGAGTTTAGTTTCATCACACAAAAACTGCTACATGGTTTAACAAGATAAAAACAAAACACCACCCAATACATCACCGATATCCTAACTCTATACATCAAGTTAAATGCATTTGCAGTAAAATGCAAACAAATTTCCCCATCTATTGTGAGCCACAGTGAGTATTGTCATGCTAAAATAAAATCAGATTTCTTTATTGCCTTTTTCAAAACACATTTCCAGATTTCTTCTTTAGAGCCATCAGAGATGGTTCCTTCTCATATATGTACATAGTGCACAGGCATGTACTTTTAATGGGGCTTGCCATAAACTTGGATGCAGCTGAATCTGTGGCACTTTGAAAATACACTGTCTGGGCTCACAAGAAATGATAAGCAATGGTAAGATCCTACTATGGTGGATTTGTTGTGTTGTCCAGACCTGGTTCCAGAGTTTCCATGTGGTACAGTTGTTTTCCTGAATCCACAGAGAGAAATAACACTCTGTTGTAGTGTTTCATGTTTCATCAAAGTTCTCTGGTTGTCCAGAGCTGCAATGGTCATTCTACCATTGTTGGCACAGAAACACCATTGAGTCCAGCGGAAAGAGTGGTCATGAGAGTGGCCACTCGTCCCTTTGTTGTCACCTGCTTTCAGCTCCCTAGCAACAGATGTGTCATCACTCATTTTATCCATATTGGTTGAGTGAAGTGTCTATTTCCAATTTCCTTTCAAAAACAGAAAGACTGCATGCAAATACATGGAAGGAGAAGTGGGGACTCATACCTCAAATTTTTATTGCTATCTAATAAAATTTCTGTGAGGGTGGAAGTGACTGGAAAGCACTGCCAATATGTTGGTACACTCAGGAGGGTGAAGGGGCAGATCCCACTTCAGAATTGCAGTGGACCAATCAGGACGAGGCCCCTGCTGTCCATAGTCAAGATTAGGGAAAGGATGAGGATTTCCCCCATCCCCCAACTAGGGACTGTTGGGATGTATGGTGAGGCTGGAAGGATGGAGTAGGGAGCATGGAAACCATGCTGCTCCCGCAACCGTGATAGTCTAACTTATATGTTCCAGCAAAACACCTTGAGCTGCAGAAATGTCAAGGCATGATTCACCATGGCATGTGAATCTGACCTGTGGTTAGCTGAGGTGTGTGCATGTGTTTAAAATGACTTTGAAACATTTATCTCAGCAGGAAGTAAGGTGTGTTTGATTTTTAAAAAAATGTCCCAACTCACAGTGTTTTTCAGGTTGTATGTATCTTGTGTTTGGCAGAACATGAACAAAATTGGCTTTGTCAGATTTTTTAAAAGTTACATACATACTTATTACTAGAGTGCATTAGAGAAAGATTCAGAAAGATTTGCATTTTGCTTCCTGTCCAGCAAATATCCAAGCACATTGCAAGCTCTGTGTGAATCACGTAGCAATAATCACATTTGGTACATAGGATCCCTTGTGGTCTGTATATTAATGCCTGGCTGGTAATTTAACTGCACCTCTAGGCATAAACAAAAGTTTATTAAAACAGTAAGTAAAAATTTCCTGGAGACTGGACTGCATTTTTAATTTTCAAATCAGTACTCCAACAAGGAGAATGTGGATTATTTTATGCAAAAATGAAAAATACCAGTTTGTCAACTCTTAGGTAGCATACACTTGTGCAAGTTACATATAGCACAGCCTTGAGCAGTGAGCTGCTATATTTATGTCCACAAGTCCTCTTGCTTCTGAAAATCATTAACAATGATAATAAACAAGATTTTTATTGAATTATAATCATTTTGCAATCCTATGAATCAGAAAGAATATCACATTTAATAATGTATACCAAGAAGTAACTCCCATATCACTGGGTTGATGAGTTATTGTTTATTTTTATTTTTTGTCCTCAACAATCATAGCTATAGGAAACTCACTGAAATAAAAGTATCTTACATTAGTGACAGAATCCAGTCCACTGAGAGGAAGTTGCATGATCTGGGCATTTAATGGTCATCAACAAGGGTCTCTGATCACTATCTGTCAGGTTGACGGACACCCTGTTTTAAATTGCTCCAATCAGATTGCCTCCTACATTTTTATTTCTGCTTTAATGTTAAGCAATAGGTAATTTAAAGAACTGAGTATAAATTTATGTATGGAAATAACCAATATGACCATTCCCCACTCTTTGAATGAAATGCTATCTAGCAGTCAGCCCTTATTGGGGTTATGTGCATTTTTGTATAAAAATCCTGGTTTGTTTGTAATCATAAAGTTACTTGCATTAAGTGCTAAAACAACCTGAATCTGGCAACCTGTGTAAACTATGCTAAAGGACTTCACCTGGCATTTTGGTGATGGAACACTCTTCTCTCAAGCGCCAAGAAGTGTGTTTTACATTTTTATTGTATGAAGCTTCAAAAGAAACATGTTGCAAAGAGCATCATAATGTAAATTATGCCAATGCAAAAAGTAATGGGTTTGGGTTATGCCCACATAGCCACAAATAGTCATTGGTTATGTAAGCCATTGAGATGGACCTGCAGATGGACCCGGATGATGGTTGATGCCTAAGGTCACTTGGAACGGTTACTTGGTTGCTCATGTGCTAAAGCAGTGGTGAAGAATGACTATGTGGCTCTTCAGATCATGTTAAACTACAACTCCCATCAGACCTAGGCAGGGAAGCCAATGGTGAAGGATAATGGGAGTTGCAGTCCAACCTAATCTACATGAAGCACAAGCAAATCTGGGCTTCAGTAGAACTAAAAAGGGCAACCTGATCTCCCTCATATGGGAAGTGTTCCTCCAACTGATGTATGGAACAAAAGTGGGGGCGGGGGGTTGACCCAAACTAATTGAATGACCTCCAAATGAATTCCTTTGAACCATCCTGGGACTGCCAGCTTCTAAGTTAATGGCCAGTATTAAGCTAGAGGATAAGACAATATTCAGATTGCTGTCTTTGTGTGTGTGAATAAACTGATATTACAGAAGCATTCTAAGTCTCCAGCAACTTATGGAGGTACCTGGATCTTGAATTAGTGCTGGAACTCAGGAAACTAATACGAGTAGATGAACAAACAGAATGTAATGTGTTTATCTGAAGTAAAATCTGCAACTAGCTTTATTATTTATACAAGTTGAATCTATTTTAGCTAATATAATAACAATATGCTTGTCAACTCTCCTACAGATGGGTCTGTAGTCTCAAGAGATCTGGGTTCAGCAGAGCCCCAGTTGTCGTGCCCATGTTGGTGACTGGTGTCAGTGTCTCCTTAGTCTGCACCACTGGCTCCTCACCCTCTGAGCCTGAGTCTAGGATCCTGTTGGCTCAAAACAGGGCCAAAGTGCGGTGCATGGCAGCTTCCTGTTTCTGTCAAGCTTCCATAATGGCACAGAGAACTAAGGCTTTTTTGGTTCCTGCTAGAAGTCTGACTTGCCCAATCTTTTCTGCTGTGTATGTCTAGTCAGGTACAGATATATGTGCGAGAGAGTTTCATACATCCTTGCAGACCTGAGTTTGAGGCTGACGAGGAGGCAGAACCCACACCTTTGTAATACCTGAGTGGCCAAACATGACTTTGATTTCCTAGGACTTCAGAGAATAGCAGTGCCTGCTGCTGGCCTGAGGAAAAGGTTATGTTGCCTTCAGGTTTGGAGGGGCCCTTGGGCAAGATGTTCTGGTCGGCCTGCTCCCTGCATTGGTTCATCCCCTGCTTCATTTTGTCTTGCTGCCTGTTTTCCTACCCTTTCTCTCTCTGGAACAAATTTGTACCACTGCTCAGAAGCTATGTCCTATCATCTTGCAAGGCTCTGTTTCTTCACTCTTGTCACTATTTGTATGGGCTGAGAGGGCAAATGAACAGGCAGGGGCAGCAAGATGGAGGAGCTGAACCAGCATTAGCAGTGAGTCTCCTGTTGGAGAGAGTGCCTTCTCAACTACCCAGCAATACCTACACCTGGTGTGAACCCTGTTCCCCATCTATAGCCTTCAAGTCCCTCAGATAAGACTGAGGCACATGCAAATATTGGAAGGTTGAGTCTGACCTGGTGACATCCTTGCCTCCAAAGCAGGAAAAGATTTTAAAAAACCATATTGGTTCAGAGACTGCAAGCTTTGCATATTCATACTGCTCACAGTTGTTAAGCATTTGAAAATTCAGGTAATGAGCATACAATACTCTAGTTGCCTTTGTATTGCTTGGGGGTTTGCTGTTCTAGTAATGTCTCTCCACAGAAACCATCCTATCAAGTCAATTTTCCCCCTCAAATTGAATCAGTACTTGTACATTGAAGTTTTCAACATCACCCATAAGGTTTTTAAGGCTTGTCAAATGAATCTGCATGGTCTCCAACCATGAATAAAAATGATTTCAGATATCATCTTTATTTCAAGTTTTATTTCATGGGATTAATTTAACTGATTGTGCTGATGGCTATGTTAAGTTGTTTTTGCAATAAATAGATTTTTAGTTCCATAAAAATGCATGCTGTTTTACATTTCTTTTGCCAATACATGAAACAGCACCTTTGTATTTTTATATATTACATCACTTTTGTAAGTGACACGGCATGCACTTTTATTTAATCACAAAGGTCTTTGGGTTTCAGTATTACTTTCTCTTATTGCATATATCTTTTTGGAGGGACATTTAGTTTGATACAAATTGTGAAACAAGCCAGTTTCCAAGTATAACACTATTTTGTTTTCATTATTCTGCATTCACACAAGCTGCTGTGCTGAGATTTTGCACAATGCTATCAAATAATCATTAATGGAAAAGTATCACTATATGTGTTACTGACAGAAGAAGAAAAATAGTATAAAATGCAATGAAAATGTAGCTGTGTACAAGAACCAAAACAGGTACATAAGGTGACCAAATTCTACTCAAACCACATCTTGCTTTCCTGTCTCAATGCTGTTGAATGCAAAGCCTCCCCATTGTAGCAAGATCATGGAATTAATATAAAAATGCCTGCAACAAGTTTCCAGATTAAAATACAGCATTGTGTATATGCCACTTTGAAGTTCACAACACCAATGACTGTAAAATTGCCTAACTGCTCTGCTAATGTGTTCTTCCATGTGTGGTAGGATTAGCCAGTGTGGAGGGGTCCCTGAAGGAAAGAAAGTCAACTCTAGGTCTGTAAAGAAGTTAATCAAGCACTCTGTGTTCCCCAGCTTTCCAGAACACTTATTTAAAAAGATCAGCTCAACTGGGGGCAGTAATTCCCTGGCCTGACCTCTAAACTGAGTGCCTTTGAGGATTTTTGACATTTGCACCAACCACAGGGTATAGCAGTGAAAATGATCTTCCACAACCACCCGCTAACAGAAGATCCTGATGCAATTCTGGGGCACACAAGCATTTTCTATTTGGGAACTCATTTCCTGCTACAGACTTCATAAATCAACCTTCCCTATTCCAAAAAGGGATCTCTAAATGTGGTAAAAGTTAAACCCTGCTAAAGGAATGCCTTAAATGGCTGCCTCAAACACATGGGCAGCACATATCACACATGTGCTGAAAACCACAGCACACAATACTATATACCAGTTTTTCAGTCCAGTTCCTTCCAGATCCCTTGTACTATTGGCCATGCTGGCTGAAGATGTTTGGAATTATAGTCCAACACATCTGGAGGGAACCCAGTTGTGAGAGGCTATTGTATAATTAAGGCAAAATTGCTTGGCCTATTTGAGTTCAAGGGGTTTAAATCCTTTGCAAACATTATGATGGGCCTAGCCTGATTTTCTGTAAAATTGCACAAGGTGACTCGCAGAGGATGTGTAGGCCCATCTTGTCTTTTTGTAGGTGCCCCGCAGACCAGGTTAATGACTGGATCCAGGATCCAAGGAGCTACAGTATTTTGGCACAAGCAGAGAGGCTTCAGGCTTGGGTTTCTTGAACAGGCGCCCTTCCCTCTCCCAAAGCTGCCTGGAAAAGAGCTTCCAAATTATTTGCTGGACGGAAGAGAAGCTGCAATTTGTGCTACTGCCTACTTTCATGGCAGGACAAATCCAATTGCAGGGGTGGGTCTGCCAGGAACAAAGCAGGGGGAAAGTGCTAGGCTCACCTCTATGTGCAGCCTGGTCCCAAATCTGATCGCATACAGAGCCAAAGGGCTGTTATTTAGGGACCAAAGAAGATGCAACCTTAACTCCATGCGTGCAATTAGCCCACACAGTTCTTGTTAGCTATTGAGCAGCATCTAGACTGCAGGACGTGAGGAAGCAGAGACTGGATCCCTGTGGTGTTGTGGTCCCAAATGCAAATTCACTGCCAGATGTTATTAGCAACAGGAGGAAAGTGTGCAAGACTGGTCCTGAGGCAGTCATGCCTCTGTAGTAACAAACGTGTGCATCTCTCTGTTTCAAGGCAAGACACCTAGGCACCCAAAACTTGCCAAGCATGCTAAGGAATCTCCAGGAGTTTCCCTCCTGGATTTTTTAAAGCACGTGAATGAATTTAAATATGTCCATGCAGTCAAAGCCTACTTCTGCCACAAGGGGCAGGCTTCCCTAGCCAGCACAAAGCTTTGCAGTCTGTACAGTCAGAAGCCAGGGAAAAGAGTTATAAACCTGCCTCAGCCATTCAGAGGAATCCAATGAGCTGACCCCTTCCTGGAGGGGTGCATCATGAGAGGGGTCATCTCTAGAAGTGCCAGCACACTGAGTTTTATTTAGGTGGAGTGAGAGCAAGGTACCAAACCTGGCAGCTGTGTATGTTTGCTTGAAGGCTTCATTAAATAAGATTAAGGGCTACTCCAATCCAAGCAAAGGTAGGTCCAGCCGCTAGTTTAAAACATTACTTGGGCTCTGAAGGAAAGCAGCTCACACAGCTAGCACTTTCATCCTGTGAGTTCATGCACCCACATCAGGCTATGGAGCCAGAAGAGTGGTGATTTCTTTATTATATATCCCACCTTTCTTCCACTGTGGAACTCAAGGTCACTACATGTGGTTCCCAGGTGGTCTCCCTTCCAAGTTCAGGCCAGCCCCCAGTCCTACTTAGCCTCAATATAGTGGATGCCTTATGTGCTTTCAGACCATACCCCCACCCCATCCAGGAGGGTCCAACATTGACGCCTCCAGCAGGTGCCCCAGCAAGCCCCGCAAAGAGGCATTTGCCACAGCAAGACCATCTGTTGCTCTGAGAAAGAAGATGCAGTCTCGTGATTTCCCGCAGGAGTTCAGCAAGGTCTTGAGCACCAGGGGCTGCTTCTTGCAGCCACACATTGTGGCAACAAAGGTCAGGGGCTGGGGAGGGGGATGCAGTGTGAGGGGCCTCAGCTGTGATGGTGCAAGGGAGGGCACATACTTGTGGTGCAAATTGTCTGGTGGTAAGGGAGTTTGCCCTGGCCGTAGCAGCTTGTGCTCTGGAACAGGACGAGGGTGTTTAAAGGATAGTGGGAGGCGATATAGCTACAATATCTCTTTAGGGCTAGGTATGCTCCTTTTATTCAGGCCTTCCTAAAAGGGTCAATCCATGGCCACAGAACTGACCCTCTTGCCTTTGTCAGCTGAACAATAGCACTTCCCTGTCTGTTGACCTTCCTTCCTAGCAACAGAGCAGCATCAGGACTCAGGGCCCTCACTGCAAACGGAACATGGAGCTGCTGTGGACGTACAAAGGATGGATGCCTAGCTTTACTGCTCTCTCCTTCCCAGAACAGGGATTCTGGGATTTCCATTCTGGGGATGGATGTTCCAGTCAGAGGAATGGGAGAGATACGTGCAGTTCTGAACGAACAGGAGAAATGGTATGTAGTTATGCTTCTTCAATTTTTAAAAATGAGTTGGTCAGTCAAAAATTGCTTGAATATATTTATATTTATATATTTAGGAAAATTGCTCTCCAAAATATGTGCATTTCTATTATTTGTGTTTATTTAAATACATCTTTATACTATCCAATAGCCCAAAGGCTCTCTGGGCAGTAAACAAGATCAAAGGCATAAAACAGTAAAACATTATTGTAAGAATAATGTTCAAAAATGCATGTATTGGAAGAAGTGTGCACAAAAAAGTTCATGTGAACTTTTAAAAAGAAGTTCTCAAAGTCTGGGATAAACCAAACTTAAGGCTGCAAAAGTTCTCAATGTTTGGGCTGAACCAAATTTAAGCTTGGGAAAATATGGGAAACCAGCCTTGACAGATTCATGCAAGCCAACTCCATCATGGCACCATCTTGGCACAGGGGCAGGGGGCATGCCTGGTTGTTGCCTCCCTTCCACAGCAAGGACCCACTGATAAGGGCCCCACTGGGCTAAGTTACAAACTGCTTGTTGACCTGCCTTTTGCTCTGGCCCGGTCCACATAGGTAATGAAGAGGAGAAGGAGGAGCAGACGCCACTGCCTCCTTGCTGGCTGGTTCCCTGCCTGTTAAACAAGCAAGTGGGAGCAATGATGAGAAAGAGGCGAAGCAGGAGCAGGAGTTGCTGGTGACAGTGGCTGTGGGAAGGTAGGATCACCGAGGGAAGAAACCCATTCAGGGTGCCTCACCAAGGGCCCTTTACAACCTGGAGGCAGCACTAGTCCTTTCCTTCCCAGATATTAGTGTCTGTAATCTCATCAGTGCCTGCTGGATGAGCCCTGCAGGACTACAAGTATACACATGGGGAGGTTGCACTAATATTTTCTTGTTGTGGATGTTTAAAATCTATATTTAGTGCTGACATAGCTTCTTGCATCATTTTAGGCTGCTTCAGATTATACTGTTTGCATATATGCATTTAATGCTTCCTTACTGTGAGGGATAAAGAGACCTGGATAAGTTTTTAAAGTGTGTTTCCTTGCCAAATTAGTCTGGATGAATACTTTCTTCCTTCACTTATTAGACTGTCAATGCCACGCTGATCACTGAGGGGGAAAGCTGATTTTTCCACTATTTAAGTATAATCAATATAATTGACAAATTCAGATGAATTTGGTTTTCTCCAGGGGAATAAGGGCATTCTGTGTTGTGAGTGAACTTGCTGTTGCTTCTGCATATATGTTTCAGTTTATCACAAATCAAGATTTCTAATTGGATGTACTTGCTGGGATCCCAAGATAATTACCTTGTGATGCATTCTGATGCATATCTACCTAGATGCGATGGGGCTTTCTATGAGGTTTCTATGAGGATTGCAGCCTCAAGGAGGTTCACAGAAGGAACATTTTCTTCCCTTCCCCTTCAGTCATCTGCACTCCTGAAACGCCTCTCTGGAGTGCCTTTGGAGCTCTCCTCCACAAGATGAGATGGGGTTGGAGCAGCCTTCATCAGTCTGATGCCCGCAGACATCAGCCTCCCTAACACTGGCCACGATGCCTGGGCCTGATGAAACTTGAAGTCCTTGAGGTCTTGACATCTTGTGCCCCAACAAACTTGGACCTAGCCCTGGAACCTAGGATAGGTTAACAGGCAGAGCCATCCTATGAGCCCCAGACACAGCATTTCGCAGATTCCCATAGCTGAGATCAGAAAGAAGCACTGACCTAAGATCACTCTCCCCTTCCTTGCAGCTCACATGGGAGGAAGCATGCCAAGGTGGAAAGGGTGACTTCAAATAAGGGGTTTAGAGGGCAGAGAGGAGGGGAGAAGAGGAAAGGAGATCGCCTAGCAAGATATGCTGCATCTGGGCAGTGCCCTGGTATCCTCCAGCCCCCTTCTGAAGCACCTCAGTTAGACACAATCAGCCATCTGAGTGCTTCACACAGCAAAAGGAGCACAGAGGCAAACCATGTTGCTCCTGCTGTGCACAGGATACCTATAATCCCCTGAGCTGGGAAGCCTATGGGCACCCTCACTGGATTATGCCTTTAGGAAACACACAGAAGGAAGTTTTCCAGCCTCAGCTCCTCTGTTCTGCATCCCCTCACACCCCAACCCATATTGTTCAGGAAGACCACAAGACCCCCTGCCCCCAGAGAGGCTTCTTGAGAGGCAGAGGTGACTGCAGGAAGGAAGAGAGGTCAGAAAATGTCCCTGGTGAGAGCAATCCTATGGCCCCTGGAGAGCATAAATTCAGGGCTTTATGGGCATCCTGGTAAGAACACATTCTGAAGTGATATAGCCCTTGCACAATTATATTGCTCTAGAGTTAGGCCCTTGATCAGCATAATTAATGCTCTTTCATTAAGTGCAATGTACTCACATACTTGAGACATTTATTTTTTATATATTGTTTGATTCTTGAGCCTATTCAGCAAAATACAAGAAGAAATGTCATTTCCCTGCCATAAATAGTGTACATTTGGAAAACAGTTGTAGAAGAAGGGTCTTTGGCATTATGCAGGAAGGCCAACATCTAAAGGGAGCAAACCAGAGTAGAAGAATTATAGGTGTAGGAGATGGAAGTTGCCTGAAATAACATCTAAGCAGTTGGCATTGTTTATGATCTTAGGACAACTATATTACAGTAAGCATAAAACTTGAGATCTTCGTGCTTCTCTTTCATGTCTTAATGAAATTCTAACCCTGGTGGGAAGAAAAGAGTCTATGAAACATGTGACTAATTATTTATATGGTTGTATGTGTGCTTTTAAAGATACTGCCTTTTTATTGGTGCCTGCTAACTATCCCTACCCATACAGGTCTTATGGGTGTTTTTTGGTGAGTTAATGATAAAACCATGGAAATTGCAGGTTTGGTTTGGTTTTGTTTGGTTTGAGAGAGAAAAGGTGTATTATAAATGTGTACATGGCAACTAGTAGCATGTGATGTAATTATCTTAAGACCAAAGCCTTATTTATTGTAAATGAAAACAGCTGGGTTTTCATGGTTTTGCAATGCTGCAGAATAAATACCCAAAACACGCACACACAGAAGCAGCATCACTCCAGTGGGCAGAACTAATGCAAGCAGACTGGAATATGCTTTCTTGGGTGGGAGAGAGCCCCCTCCTAGTTGCAGGACTAACATAGCATGAAAAACAGTGATCACTCTGAGCTGAACTCTACCAGCACATGCAAGAACAGAACAATGGAAAAACAGAACAACAGTAAATAAAATACCTAGGAAAACATATGGGGATTATCTAAGGCAAAGCCATGAACTGAAAATGCCAATGAACTGAAGACCATCTGCTTATCCATCCAGGCTGCATTTTCATGCAGTTTTATCAACTGTATATGACCCACCCTTTTGCAAGCATAATTTTTTGTTAATTTATTTAAACTGTTGTTATTATTAATATTGTATCCTTTTGCGGATAGGATGCAGAACTCAACAAATACATTTACAATAACAACAAGAGCATTGCATTGTCATGTCACCTGAGTACCTGGAGAAAATGAAACCAACTATGAAGGTTATATCACATGACCTGTTCAAGAAGCTACTCTTAGGACTACCTAAGGAGAAACAGAATGGTTTCCTATAGGCAAAGGTGTCAAACAAAGGTGCATTTTATCTCACTATCTGTTCACTCTGTACCCAGAACATACCATAAGAAAAGTGGGATTAGAATCAAAGGAAGGAGTTAAAATTGGCAGAAGACATATCAATAATTTAAGATATGTAGAAGGTACCACATTACTGGCGGAAAGCAGCAATGAATTGAAGTGACTCTTGATGAAAGTGCAAGAAGAGAATAAAAAAGCAGGACTGTAGCTAAATATTAAGGAAACAAGAATCATGACTACAGAAGAATTACAGAAATTTATAATCAGTGGTGAAAACATAGAAATTGTCAAAGATTTTGCATACCTTGGCTCAGTCATCTATTCAATTGGCAGGTAAAGCCAAGAAATTCCAAGAAGATTAATACTTGGAAGGGCAGTAATGAAGGAACTAGGAAATTTCATCAATTGTAAGAATGCTTCACTGAAGACCAAGCCCAAGATCATCCACACTGTTGCATTTCCTGTCACTATGTATGGGTGTGAAAGCTGGATGGTGAAGAAAGCTGAATGGAACAAAATTGATGTGCTCAAAACATGGTGCTGGAGGAGAGCTTTGTTAATAGCCTGGACTGATAGAAAGACAAATCAGTGAGTCCTAGATCAAATCAAGCCAGAGCTTGCCCTAGAAGCAAAAATGGTAAAACTGAGGCTGTTATACTTTGGGCACATCACGAGAACAGAAAACCCACTAGAGAAGACAATCGTGCTAGGGAAAGCCCAAAGCAGAAGGAGAAAAGGAAGACCAAATATGAAATGGATTGACTCCATAAAGAAGGCCACAGCCTCAACTTCCAAGAGCTAAGCAGGGCTGTCATGCTTTTTGGAGGGCTTTGATTCATAGAGTCACCTGATGCCAGAGAAGACTTGACAGCACATGAGCACAACAAAAATATAGCTTGATGTGCATCCCCTGAAGATCTTGAAGAGTCAGTGGAGAGGTAAGGAAACATCTTGTATTGACAGCATTTGCTTCTATCAGTGGGATGAATTCTATTTCTGAGATGCTCTGGAGGGCTACATTCTTGTACTAGGGGCAGGGTGGAAACAAAATCAAAAGGACAGGGCCAAAAATACCAGCACAGCTCAGCTTAAACTGAATGGAACTTCTTTCTGGATGGACATGTAAGACTGCACTGCTATTTGCTTTAAAATCACTTATTTCTCACCACCACCACTGCTATGCATTCATATTTGTGCAGGCGAAACATGACCATGCTCTGGAGAAAAGCTAAGCAGTTGTTCTTTCAGGAAACATTCAAATCTCTTATGTGCAGTTCCTATCCTCTTCCCCCTTTGCCTTGTCATGATTTCTGTCAGTAGAAAGTTCTTCTGAAAAACTGAACCAAAGAATGATATCTTTCAGACAAACAAACAGCGGAGAACAGCAAAGGACACATTACTATGTTGTTACCAGCATCACTTCACATTAGTCGGTAATTTGCTGATGAATACTTAAAATTCAGACAATGCAAACAAATTTTATCCAACTAGAGCATTAGTGCTAGAAAGAACTGATGATGTAGCATCAAGACAATAATGACACACCAGGATAAGGCATCCATCACAATAAGTTTATCATGAAGACCAACAAATACACTGATCATACAGTATGAAGGAGGTTTTAACTTTAACTCAGAAGTGAGAAGCAAGCAATATTCTAAATGAGACCCAGAAGGTAGGCAATTTTGACTTACTTGTACCAAAATAAGGCTTTTTGTTAGCTATTTGATCCTGTCTTCCATATTCAAATATATCACTGTTAATCATACAAATGGATTGTCCAGAAGGATTAGGACTGCCTTCCTTCCCGGACACATTTCCTACCCTAGCAACTGCCATAACTTTAACCCATGGGAGGAGCTGGAGTCTACCAAATTCAAGGAGAAGGCTTGTTCCGATAGCTATTTGCTACCTGCAGTATCAGAGGCAGTGTGAATCTACACACCAGTTGCTGGGGAGCATGGGTGGAAGGGTGGCATTGTATTCCTGCTTTTGAGTTACCCATGGGCAGTTGGTTGGCCACTGTGCAAACAGAGTGCTGGGCTTGGCAGGCCCTTGATCTGGTCCAGCGTGGCTCTTAACGCTTCTGGGGGTATCAGGGTGGGGAAGCTGTTGTAGAATTTCTCTTACATGTTCAGGCTTGCCTCTGCCACTGACTCCGATACTGGAAGCAGCAAACAGACATCAGGTCCAGCAACTATTGGTAGATTTCTCCTCCATGGATTCACCCAGTTCCAACGGCCTAAAGCATATTATGCCATTTCCATGGCTGTTGCTATGACCATCATGAGGGGTCTTCGTTGGTACAGCA
Source organism: Varanus komodoensis (assembly GCF_004798865.1). NCBI lineage: Eukaryota > Metazoa > Chordata > Lepidosauria > Squamata > Varanidae > Varanus > Varanus komodoensis. Next base: position 6,598,144 of record NW_025335589.1, read on the forward strand.
ATGAACCCTATTCCTGCTCTCCATTGCCAAGAGTGGACCCAAACCAGGTGCTGAAGCTTCACCAAGGGCAGGGACTGTTGGTCCACTTGGGGAGCCCTTCTGCTGGACTTTAGGTACTTGAGCAGTGATATACTATATCCTTAGGATCGGACAGCTTACCTTGCAGTAGGAAATGTCTCAGTGTGCCACATGGCTGAATGAAGTAAGTGCCTGTTACAGAATGGATGTCGTAAGCACTTACTTTCCAAAACAGCATAATCACCTTGTAATCATATCATTGTAAAACTGCATAATTAACCAGATCCTTCCAATATGGATGGTCTCCATAACATTCAAAATTATTCTCTGCTTTCATTTAATTATGTTAATATCCATCCAAACTTAATAATCTTCCATTCATTCATTAAGGACTTGAGTTGAATATAGAAGGAGCACTCTATGCAGTATGTGAATTTTTTCTCCTAATTCAGCAGCCATGAGTGGCAAACTGAGTAGAAAAATGTTAAGTACAATACAACACTTGTCAAGCAATATGGAAGGAATTCTTGAGTAAATAAGTTAAAACAAAACAAAACAGGAAAGCCAGGTTTGATAACCAGCAAACACCCTATCATGTTCTCTAGAAAGAAGACTTGATCCTTGATACTAAATGTGCAAATCTGTAACTGCTTGATAGGAAGGGGGAAGCACTCTATACATGCTCAAGGACATTAAATCCTATTATTTCATATTAGTTTCATTCAAGAATTCCAGATGGAGGGAGGATGTTCAGTGTGGAAAGAGTCGGAGACATATTGCTTTATCTGGCAAAGAAGAGATGCCCGTCCCCTACCATTCCACATGGAAAAGCTGGGCAAAATGCCAGATGAATCTTATTTCCTCATATCAGTGGGGTAAGATTGCCAAGGCCTGTATTAACTGAGAAGGTGCTGCATTGTGTAAATTCACCCTCAACTTATGGCAGCTAAGGGTGCAATATTATCCCTGTTTAGACTAACACAGGCCTACAACTCCCAGGTTTGGGTGCTTTAGAAATATGTAAGAAAGGAAGGGTAGAAATATGATGGAAGGGAGGGAGGGAAAGCTGCACTGGGTCACAGTGGCTGATACTAGATACTTTGGCAGTACTTTAATAAATATTGGTAAAATGCCATTTATCTCTTCTGCAATATTACATGCACCTCCCGAGTGTGAATGCTCTTGTTTGAATATGCTTTTTTTAAAACCCATCATTCAGTGGAGAAACAAATCTTACGCTGAAGTTCTCCCCTGAGGGGTGTAGATTCCTAATCCAATAAAAATATTGCCATAATCCATTTATAATAACTATAGTTATGGAAGTAGTACTGTTTAGCAGAACATATGGAAAAAGCTACACAAATCTTAGCATTGGGGGAATGAGCTGGCATTTTTTCATGATAATACTTTGGTAAAGCTTGCTTAAAAATAGCATTTGGAGGGTTTTTCTTAACTTGGTATTAAAGGTTTGGTGTACAGTATTCTAAAATATCACAACAATTACAGTGCAATCCCATGTGTGCTTACTCAGTGCTATGCATGCCGCTTTTGTGTTCAGTGGAGTTTTCTCTCAGGTAAATGTGTAAGTACTGCAGCCTCAAAGCATTAGCGTGGGACACGGGTGACAAAATCAGTAGATGTGCCTTCCAATGAAACAAATTTGTCTGAATAGTAAAACTGTACTGCATAGCTTCCTTTAAAATCTGCTTAAATATTATCTTTGTATGTTGCATAAGAAGACAAATGGCAAATGACTATTCCCTTTTATTATGGCTTACAACTCACTATTTTCAAAGCCATTTTCCCTAGAATGCGCCGTTGAAGCCTTTCTCATAAGGAATGCATCATTCCCATTGGCCCATGCGTCTCTTGTTGCTCTTCTCTTTATCTTTTCAATTTCTAGCATGTGCTTTTTGAGGTGAGTGAAAAGAATTGTATGCAATTCTAAGCAGTGGTGCATGGGCATTCCAGTGCCCACTTCACCCTGCCAATTATTTTCATGAAAGAAGGAGGTGTGGAATACAAAGGAGCACACACAGACCAACATTCTCTACTGAAATGAATGGGGAATTAAAAAACCTACCAGCTGGGGAATCCTAGCTGTCATTTTAGACATTTATGTATTATACCACCCAATAGCTTAGACTGTCTGAGTGATTAGCAGAACTTAAAAACACACAAATAAGAAAGTAGCATAAGACAATGAAGTCATAGTAATTGCAACCAAAACAGTGCAGAGATATAGCAGCGGTACAGGCTAAAATGCAATATTAAAACTAAAGCTTAAAAGAAAATTATTAAAATACTAGGAAAATTAAAAAGTTTTCTCCTGGCACCAAAAAGAATACAAAGTAGGTTCCAGGAGCCCCTATCTCTTTGGAAAGCTCGTTCCATGGCTGGACTGCTGTGAGCCTTCTCCTGGTGGTTACCCTCCTTACTTGCTTTGGAGGGAGGCTCCCAGAGAAAGACCACTGAAGATGACCTTAGGGTCCAGGTAGGTGCATATGGGATGAGGCATTCCTTCAGATCCCCTGACTCCAAGCCATTTAGGGCTTTAAATGTTAATACTAGCACTTTGAATGCGACCTCGACTTCAACTGGCAGCTAGAAAAGTACTGGCATCCTATGTTCTCATAAGCCAGTCCCTATTAACAATCTTGGTGTCCTGTTTGGGATCAGTTAAAGTCTCTGGACCATTTTCAATGGCAGCACCATGTACTGTGCATTGTTGTAATTCAAAGAAGAGGTTACTGCAGCTAGGCTCTGTCTGCCTGATAGGGTCATATTTGGTAGCTCTGTGCCCCATGCTACTGAGTCTGCTTGTGCCTCAAGTGACAGTTCTGGATGCAGGAGCATCCCCACACTATGAAACTTGTCCTTTTGGGGGATTTTAGCCCCATCCAGAATAGTTTGAGTATCACCCAACTGGACAGACAAACCACCCTGTAACAGCACCTCCATTTAACTTATAAGGTTGGGTTGGATCAAGCCAAGGGGCTGCAGTACAAAGGAACTGTGTGGTTTTTGTACATGTACAAGGAAAGCCTGTGACACTTGGCACTTTAATTGAAGTTTTTGCACAGTAACTAACAATGGGGCAACACATTTTTAAAACAGAGCAGGTTCTGGGCGTGTCAGATTTGCAGTGTCAAAGGCTATAAAGGAAAATCAGAGCAGTGCTTGATATTAACCACTCCTTTGGATCATAGCTAACACAAATTGTTTTCAGTCTGTTCCTTACTAGTATTTTTGTCTCCATTTACAAAATGCTTAAAAAGTAGGTTTTCAGTATGTTCCTTACTAGTATTTTTGTCTCCATTTACAAAATGCTTAAAAAGTAGGTTTCTTCCAAACCATCACAATTGAGACCAGTGCAGTGAAATGTTCTCCAGGGCCTAGGGTGAGTGTAGCAAAAGTTCCCGTTCAGTGGCATTACTGCCATTCTCACTTGGCATCATGCAAACTTGGACTTTGCATCACAATGATCAAGAGACAGCATGAGAGAAACCACAGTGATGCTGGGCAGGCCCAAGGCATTTTCCTGCCTGAGGCAAAGTATAACATGGCACCACCACTCCATTTCAACACTAAGGAGCTGACCAGAGTGATGGCTGAACCTTGCTTCCATGCTGGCAATGGGACTACACCCCTGCCCACTATACCTGAGGCAATCAAGGTAGCTCAGCGCAGAGGTGCAGAACCTCAGGCTTGGGGCCTGGCCCTGCCTCCCTTTCATACATGCCCCACACTCCATTCTGAAAGGTTGAAATGCCTCTCCGAAGGCTAAGATACGGGCAGATAAGAACTTTAACTTAAAATATGCTGGAATTTTGGCTTCACCCTGTTTGCATTATAACCGTGGTGGAACACAACAATATATAGCCCCGCCCAACCCTTGGAATGTGAAATGAAAATTTTCTCTGAAATGGAATTTCATATTTTCTCTGAGATGGCATTTGGCCCTTGGGCTAAAAGAGCTGCAACCTCCTTGGCTTTGGGAGCAGGGCAGGTTGCAGAACATCCATAGTCTTGTCTACTAACACCTCAATGTATCTCTCCCAGCATCTGCCATGGGATGCTACCATCACACATTTCTTAATGGTTGGGTCGGCCTTGTTTCAAGATAGGTACTATAAAGAGAGGGATCTCACTGCATTCTCAAGCATGGAAGAACAGGACTGCGCTGTGTCACTTTACAAGGGATACCTGGCAGATCAGAAAGGATTTGCTGGGCTTGTCTCAGTTCATTGGAGGTACATGGTTCAAAGTGAGGCAAGTCCACCCTTTCTCTTTGTGCCTGCTGAGATATACAGCAAAGAACATAGGTGGGAAGATCACCATGGTGTAGGGGTCAGTTAAGAAGTGCAAATGCTCATTGTGACAATGAGATACATGCACAGAGATACAGCAGTGCATTGTTAGGATCAGCATTGTTAGGATGCTGTACATGGTTACCTGGGATTATGCCCCATTGGTGCTTTTAACAAAATAAATAAAATAAAATAAAATAAAATAAAAATGCAGCAGTCCCCTGATATGCAAACTTTAGCCTTTAGGAATGCCAACATGTTTGCAAAAACAAACATGCAAACATTCATACTCCTAGCTTAAAGTAGGAACTTCATTAAAAATAAAGTATTTAGCTTCTGCTTTATTGTTTTCCTCATTCCTTGACTTACTACATAAGCACAAACATTAAGAAAACTTGAAAACCTCATTATCACCTTGTTAACTCAGAAGGAAGAGCTCTCAATTACCCCAGTACACTGGCAGATGATGTCCCTGCTCCTGCTCTGAAAAAGGTCTCAGAGCTGCATTCCCCTGTGTTCTTCCTCCACTAGGCCACTGGAATCTCTCCCTTTCTACCAGACTTCAGAGAAGGCCACAGGTGGCTCAAGTTTCTCTCGGAGCTTTTGGCTTTCCCCAGTGCAAAATCATGCTGTGCCAGGTTTAGGGGAATGATAGCAATGAAGAAGATGGGACTACAGGGCAGATTTGCTTGATCACAGTGGGCAAGACAAAATCACCCCAAAATTTATTTATTTATTTATTTAGCGGACTTAAAATCCCACAACAAGCCATGGGTATTGAGGAGTGTTCAAATTTTCTGCCACTGTGAACCTTGCTGGGCTTGAAGGACATGCGCTGCTATGCACCATGAGGGTCATTAGGCAAATCATATGCTGCACGACTGGCATGCAGGGAGTGGGGAGAAGAAGTCACCATGACGTTTTGTCCCCCAGGATCGTGCAAATGAGTTCGACATGTGCAGTACGTATTTCCTCACACGGGTAGTAAATGTTGAGGTTCAGGCACTCATTGTGATAGTGCCCATACCCATGCCCTGAAGGACAGTCCAGAAAACACAGTGTGTTGATCCATGTCCATAAGTCTAGCAGTTTTAATCTCCACCAAGGAGAGGATCTTTTGTAAAATTCAATAGTCGTATCTGCCCATTCGAGACCAAATAGCCCCCAGATACTTGGCATTATAACAGTGGTAGAACACAACAATATACAGTCACCATGAAAATACAGCCCCATGTCACCTGCAGCTGCTTTAAGCACTGTAGCTTCATCACTCAGAAGGATCAAGGTGTTCTGAGAGGTGGGTGGGGTAGTAGCACATGACATCAGCTGTGCCGCCGGTAAACACCTGCTGGGGCTGCCGCCCTGTGTGCCCTGATGCCACTACACCACTGCCTACTCCAAAGATGGAATAATACTGGATGAGCTAAAGCAGCGTGACCCCTCAAACAGCTCCAGCGACACTACAAAGGGCTTCCCAATGTGGCACCTAGGGTCCCCTACAGAGCCTTTTAAAAGTATGTACACAGATTTCTTTCTATTCATAAAACTGAATACATTTGAAATGTATACAGTTTTTCGGCAGTTATACATAGGCTTCAACAAAAGTGGATTAAACCTCCAAATGCATATCCGTGTGAAGGTGATGCCTATACTCCACCTGTTCAAATATTGAAATTTCTCTAAACTCCTCAAACCATTGCGTTATATGAAGTGAGTGAAGTAGGCTGACCATTTGCTAATTTCCATTAAGCAGGTAAATCAAGTACAGGTGCATGCATGTCAGTAAATATTAAAACTGTTCCAATATAAAATTTATCTGTATAACAACTTCCCTCCAAAAAGAAGCAGCTACTGGACATTGCCAAAACTTGTGTTTAAAAGAAGCATAAGCTGAATCGCACTACCACCAATTAGCTGAATTACACAATCCCTTATTAAGGAGACATTGCAGAGTCTGATGGACACAAACAAACAAATTGCTAAATTAGATGCAGCTACAATCCCCGTAGACATAACAGGTAAGTACTAAAGTGGTAATCCACAGATTAGGCGTTGGTGGTGGTACCCACAGCAGTGACCCAAATTCTCAAATGTGCTCATGGGTCCAAAATGGTTGGGAGATCTGATCTAAACAGCCCGTTAGACAATCCGAATGCACACCATAGAATTATTTTAGGAAGGAGCCAGTGCAATAACAGCGGGTCTGGATACATCCAACAATATTCCTTTGTTCCACCTGACAACCCACTTCTGAAACCGAAGAAAACAGCAACTGCTAGGCTAGGGGTGGAAAACGCCCGCTCCCATGTCACTGGGCTTCAGTTCCCATATTTCCTGTTCATTGGCCATGCTGACTGTTGCTGATAACGGCTGGAGTCCACTGGAGGGTCTCGCACCCCCCACCCATGATCCAAGGCAGGGAAAGACTTGTAAAGGGAAAGGGGGACTGGAAATTTGGCCACAGTTTATGTGCAAAATATCCTTGCTTAAGGGCCAAACAGTCTTTGAAACTTTGCAACATGTAAGTACATTCCAGTCAAGAATCTCAAGGCAGCAATTTTCCCCAACATATGCGCTCCTTGTTTTCTGTTCTTCTAGTTCTGGCCTTCAAAACTACACCACAGCTCTAAAAGAGACCCCTAGGAGTTGACAACATTCATAACTTTGAGGAATTCCACAGACACAACTTTGTTTTTCAACAGAAATCTTGGAGATTTGGGCATTTTCATCAGCCTGTATCTCTGTCCTACCTGCTCCTGAACCCAGACAGGTGGATGTGCAGTGGTCCTTTACTTCCTGTGTCCCTGAAGTGGTTTGTTATTGGACCATTATACCAGAATCTATCCAAAATATGGCTAACCTATTCCTCCATAGCTGATCACTGGTCACCATTCCACTAACTGAAAGGCTCTGGGAAATCAGCGTCCCTTTTCAGCAATACAAACAAATCCAATGCAAGATAGTCCCTTATCTGTTTTGTATTTTTATTCTCTTGGACCAACAGAGTAATTATTGTCTCTACCTGATTCCTGATCAGCAGTTTGCTCACATCTCTCTCATGCTAAGCATATTCCATTTTCTTTGTCTAAGGTGCTGAATGGTTATGAATAGTAAGGACACTCTATCTGTAATTATTTTTTAATTATTAATGGTTTTGTTAGATCCCTCACTTTTCACATTATATTTTCGCTAATGTGAGTTAAATAAAAATGTACTTGGGTTCCCAGGGAGTTCCCCGATGCATTTTTCATCTTTTCATAACATTAGTTCAGATTCTCTGAGCAGGCCGGCATGAAGTTAACTCCTGACTGCGTCGCAGCGCTTCGGGTGGGACTCGCGACGGCGGCGGAGCAGCGGGCGGACTACGCCGGCGCGGGACCCCGTGCGCTTCCTCCCGCGCCGCGTGCGAGCGGTTCCGCGGTGCGCCCGGCAGCCCGCGAGCGCGGGCCCAGCAAGTGTTTCCCGGTCGCCCCTCGGCACGCGCTGACGCCCCCGCGTCCCCGGACTCGCTCGACGCCTGGCAGGGAGGAGCCGCTCGGGGGACCCGAGGCCGCCTTCTCCGGGCAGCGAGCTCCCGCCTTCTCGCGGCTTACGCCTTCCTTCGAAAGAGTTCCCGGCCGCCCCGGGCGCGGACTACTGAACTGGCATTAATATATAGCTAGGGGTACGTTCCTTTTTGGGTGGGAGCTGAGCGGTCATACCCACTCTGCGGGAAATTACTTGCATTATATTTTTAGCTACAAAAAAGCTTCAGAAACAAGGGCACGCTCTACGGAGAAGTAAGCCTCACTGACTTTAATAGTACCTATTTCGCGGTGTGTGTAAAACTGCAGAGTTAGGTTGCAGTCTTATGCACATTTATCTCGGAGCAATTGCCACCGAATTCAGCGGGGTTTACGTCTGAGTAGACAAATAGAGCACCGCGCTGTTAATCAAGTAACCAGAATTTTCCAACCACGTCCAACACCTCCTTCCGCTTGTAATTTATAGCAAGAAGGTTGTATCCAGCGTTAGCCCAGCTTCAATCCCATACATTTCAACGGGTCTACTCTAAGTAGTACGAAGACGGAACGCAAGAACGATTTAGAATGCCCTCTAGTAGTAAGCACCAGTTTTCCAAGGCAGGGACTCATTACCAGTCCTGCTGAGCGACCGAGAAAGGGGAAAGGCTTGCGAAAAGGAAGCGTGTTTAAATGCATCTATTCAACACAAACTCTCCGTAGAACTCCTGGATAAATTATGCAGAGGGATTTCTGGATTTCTTTCAAGTAATTAAGTTTCGATTTCTTGCATTTCTGTGAGTGCCAGGAAGCACAAGGCGCCACAGATTGCAAAAAGCTTCATTGATTGTTCCGTGCTTTTAGTTTGATTTCGTGACTTGACTTAACTTTGGGGAAAGGTACGCTCGCCGGCCAGGGGAAAGCCAGCAGGTCCCTGCCAAAGACACCTCCGCTCTCGCAGCCCTGCTCTTGGCGAAGAAGGCACTCCAGCTTCGGCGTCCAAGGATAAGCGGGCGGGCGGGCGGGCAGTGGGGGCGACCTACTTCCCGCTCCCCGAGGCTACCTGAAGCTGTACCTGGGAAAGGTGCTTCTGGAAGTGCTCGCTCAGGGTGGAGCGGGTGCTTTATCCCTGAATTTTGGGTACGAGTGCGCCGTTGGACCAGACAGACATGCAGGGTATATAAAGAGGTGCCAGGCCACTAAAAAAATCAGCCTTTAGAGCTGGCGGAAATAATTTCACCAACATGGCATGACTGAGTTAGCAAACCCGAGAGATTACTTTTCTACGAGAGTCAGCATGGATTATATCTTGGTGAACTACATACTTCGCTTAGCATTTTTGCAGCTTGATTCTGTATATCTATCCCACCATATGAGCAAACATGCATTGTGTGAGTTCGCTGTATGAGGCTTATTTTCAAGTAAGTGTGCATAAAACTATTCTTCCTGCAACTGCACCTTTGTGCAGCATGACTCTCATTCCCAAGTCTGCATGCGGGGATGGTGCTGCTGCTGTGCAGAGCACGTTAGGCCATGATCCAGTGCACACTTACCTGGGAATTAGCCCCAGCGAACACAGTGGGATTTACTTCTGAGTACACGTGCATAATAGCATGCTGCTGAGCTGCTTATCCAGCCTCTCAATAATCCTAGCTCCCTGGTGCCCCTGTTTCCCTGCAGGATATTCTCCCCTAGGCTTGGCCAAGGTTAGGCAGAAAGTCCATGGCAAAGCAGTGTTGAGACTCAAGCTCAGCCAAGAATTCAATGGAGAGCTTCAAGGCAAGCACACACTGACTCATTGACCTTCCTATTTGTACAGAGAATGGGGCCATCCTCTTGAGGCTGGGGGACTGGCCCGAAAGGTAATGATAGAAAAGGGGGTTTCCTTGAGCACATTTGCCAGAGAAATTATGGGGCAAATGGGTCCTGATCAGTGCTGCTGCTGGTGGTGAAATTTTATATGAAACAGTGACATGCATAACCCTAAAGGGGGTGGGGGTAGTTGTAGTGCAGAGATGCCTTGTCCACCATGCGCACATTCCTGCCCCAGCACAAAGGGACTATGAAGACAATATTACTGCCCTACAAACTGCAGAGCAACTCGTTCTTTAGCTCTGGAAGGGGTGGGGTGGAAGGAGAACCTTTCAGCAATTTACAACGCAGGAGAAAGTCTCTCCCATTCCATTCATCATTGTGGTCATCATCATCCCTCCCAAGCACAGCTCTTCTTTAGGACTGGGCAGATTCCCTGGCATTCCCTTATATGCTGCAGTGTGTTCAAGATATATGAAACTCAGCTTTCGAGTGAGCTGGATGGAGGGCCAACAACTTTGGGTATGAATACTTAAAGAGAAGGCCAAAAGAAGTTTAGTTTGCTTTCAAAGATCAGAGAAATGAGCTTGCCTGGGCTTGCTTCCCCTTCCTGAAATCTCTACTGATTTGGGCCTGCTCTTGCTGACAAGACAAGCAAATAGATGGACTAAAGGAAATCATGTAAATACAGCATTTCTGATGTGGGAAAAAAATGGTTTGTTACCTTATGTTCCTTTTGTATTCTTTACAATATATTTTACAGGGCAAATCACTGCATAAAAGTCATTTTATACAGAGAGGGAAGGAGTGTATGTGACCTGCCCGAAACAATCCAATGGACCCACTGCTCAGCGAGTTTGAACCACATGGATTTCTCAAGTCCTTTTCCATTAGAAAGCCTGTCGACTAGACCTCACAGTTTCTCAATGGGAGTCTAAATCATTCTTTTTGCTTCTGTGCAGAATGAAGAGGATAAACTGCAAGGAACCCATGATCGTTCCTCAGTCTCCGCCAAACTGTGGAGCTCCTGCAAGCAAACACTTGACCTGCACGAGGTTCGCCAGGTGGAAGTGTAATAGGTGTTTCTTGGGGTAGCAACACTTGACAGGAGAGCCTGACCTCAGCATGAACTGGCCACTACATGTTTGCCAGAAGCATATTTCTGCATTGATTTCTCACCGTATGTGTGTTGCGGGTGCGGGGAAAGGAGGGGATTTCACGTGGGTCGGGTGGTAATTTTCCCTCCGTTTCCATTTACCAGTAAGCAGGAGAGGGGAGCACCCGCAGTGGTGCGCTGTCCACCGTACTGATTCCTTCCAAAGTTCTCCAGCGTATCAAGCAAAAGCTTTCAGTGTCCCTTTGCTTATTTCACTTACCAACCTCCAGTCACCACCTGGAAGCCACGCCACCTAGCATTTCTCCCAATAGGGTTTTCAATATTAGGCAAAGAAAGTGAACAAATTATTTGAATAAATCATATCAGATCAGGCCTGTTGGCTGGGAAAGTGAGGTAGGGGAGGGGACTGGAGACGGGTGGCTGGCTGCTATCCAGGTGCACTAAAATAAAATGGAGGTGCTAACCAATGTGTGCTCATTAATATAAAACAGGGAGGGCATCGGACAGCTGCATTTTCAATAAATTACTGCCACAGCCGTGACTGAACTCTGCTCCTTGCCGAAAAAAGAGAGAGGCAGGGCTTCCTAAAAGTATAGCCTGCATCTTAATGGATTAAAATTTCATCCAGCGCATTAGGTCCAGTAAAATATGAATGCATTGCTTTAAATTTTAATCATAAATCAGAGCAGGGATACATGAGAGGCGACAGTGATTTCTCCCCAGATGTCTGCATGGGTCAGGCAATGAAAGGGGGACTCTAATTTTATTTAGGCAAGTCCATTTGTGTGCAGAGCCTGGAGGAAGACTAATGGCTTTGGAAGGCTTGTGACGGCAGCCTCACACAGGGGGCACAGGAGGGCTTGCTGCTGCTTTGGGACAGCTGCATTTCACATCTGTCGGAGGCCAGTCAATGGCACAAAGAAGCCTTCAGATCCAAAAGTGTCCAAAGACTCTTTGAGGTGGTGGATCCATCCTGATTTCCTGCTCATTTTTGCAGCAGCATCCACACACACAATACATTATTGTTGGAAAATAAGCTATAGGCCATTAATAAAGCATCACTACAAGCAGTCAGACCCCACCATTAAAGTTCCGAGTACCTTTTCCCCATTTAACTGGTTTTCACCTGGATTTCCAAAGCAATTGTTTAGAACGTTGTTGCAGTGAAGCCAATGGCCAGTTTCCCATTGGCCTTGATGAGATGAATTCCATCCCTTCACAGAAGTTCAAACCCAAACTATAACTTACAGTATTAGACATTATTCATCCTTCACCCTTTTCTTAAAGCTTATGTTGTGAGGGAACCATGGCTCAAGTAGAGCACCTGCATGGCCTGCCGAAGGTTCCAGCTTCATGCCTTAGCTTAGCATCTCCAGGCAGAGCTGGAAAAACAACTGCCTAAAACCATGCAGAACAAGTCACTGTCGACAATACTGGCTTGGATGGGCCAATGGTCTGACTTCCTTTGTTCCTATATTGCAGATTCTTTTCATTGCAATACCTGAAAAAAACTGGCATCTCATTTATATTGCTCATTCTCTGTTACCTATGCCATGTAGTCTTGAAGGAAAGTGTGTAAGTTGTGATTTGCTTCTCTGGTTTTGCAGATGTTCACATATCTGAAAAGTAGAAAATGTGCATTCAGTGACAAGCTTGCAATGATGAGAACAGTTGGGTGCTTTAAATCCCATTTTCTGCAGTAAGACATGCCCAGGTAGGCAGCAGGAGATATGGTTAATATACTTGTTAGAAGAGATCATTTGATTGAAAAGTAAATGGATGACTAATCTACATCAGTATTATCATCCATATAGTAAATTCCCCCCTGCCCAGACTTTGGAGGCTGCAGTGTTTAAATAATCTTAGCTAAATGTAGCACCAAGCAAAGTTTGCCCACTTATTTCACTAGTGTTCTCTGTATTTTCCATTAATATATTATAATTCGTTATTTACCATAGGAAATGGTGACAAGTGTTTAGCATTTTGGAGATCAGTTGTCAGTTGCTATTAAAATCAAGATTAATTCATATTAACGATATGCATTCTCAGTTCTCCCATGTGACAGCATACATTAAAACAACTAGTGCAACTAATTAAACCCCATACAGGGGGTTAAATATTTTTAAAAGAGGGTTTAAAACTTAAAGTTCACTTGAGAGCCAAACATTAAATGTAGATTGTCGTGTTAATTATCATTTAGAATCATTAGGCAATAATTTAATTCTAGATCTACTTGGGGGATGTGTGGGAAACCTAACTGTCCTTGGCCTTTATTTTGTTTAATTTTCAATATTCTCTTGAAATGGAACATTAAAGACCTTTATTTCATATTCTGAACCTGTAATATGAATATGGAATATAAGAGCCCAGTCAGATGGTTAGTCACTGACCTGAGAAATAACTCTCAACCCAGCCCTTCAGTTGTTGCTTGCAAACTTTTTACCAATATAATATAGTGATTCTTAAAAAAAAAAAAACCTATGGATTTTTTATTAGGCATTTGAGATGCTCAATAGTTTAGACTAATTAGACAAGCCAAAAGCCTTTTGAAGATTAAGCAAATTGGACAACCCTTGTTAATTAGAACATAATTTAAAGTTTGAAATTATATCACTGATGAAATAGCCTAATTAGTATGACGATATGTTAATGGCCTACCGAGACAGCCCTGTGGAGGGCTGGCGTGAACTCCTTAAAGGCTTGCAAGAATCTGCTCCCTTTCCATGTTGTCATTAATAAAAGATTTCTATAGACTTCAGCCTTTCAACAGTTACATACAATTTATAGTACACACAATGCATTAGCCCATAGTGTTGCTCCACTTTTTTTTTACTATTATGAAAACTAATAAATTCGTCAAGCTGAATTAAGCATACAAATCAGATGAGGCATAACAGATTACATATTGAAGCGCTGTGTCTCCCGAGCCTAAATGAAATTTCAATCTAATAATTCCTTCCTGGCCTGGCCATAATTTGTTTAGAGATGTTGTTCCACTCCTTTCCAAGCGGTGTTCGCACAATAATTAAATGATACTCAAGCTTTTAACTTTGATTTATTTCATTTCTCTGAGCTGGCGACAGTGAGAGCTGATACTATGTTTTTATTTATTTATTTATTTCCTTGAACGTTACCAAACCTATCGTTTGGGGTGAAAAACTTACTGGAGCCGCCTGGTGTAAAATGAAAGCACAAAAAGGAGCCGGATGTATTGAAATAAGCCACTCGGCAACCTCACGCAACCTCCTGCACACACACAAACACACACTTGTGCGCGCGCGCGCGCGTTTTTAAAGATGAAACCCGTCCATCCTAAGGCTGACAGATGCGTGGAACGGGCAGGCCCGAGCGCTCCGAAGTTCGCGAGGGAGCCCACCCTGTGGCGCCGGGAGGCAGGGCCACACGGCAGCGGGTGGGGCGCCGAGGGACCGGGCCTTGGGGGCCGCCTACTCCCCCCGCTTGGAGCAGCTCGCCGCCTGCCCGCACGCACGCACGCGGGGCCCCGGGGCCGAGCGGGAAAGCGCCGCCGGGGGCCGGCAGGGACGCGTCCGTCCGCCGGGCCGGGCTCCGCGCGGCGCGCGCCTCGCTCCAGCCCCCTCCCGCCTGCCGCTCCTTCTCCCGCAGCGCCCGCTCCCGAGGCGCACGGCTCCAGCCCGCGCCGCGCCGCGCAGCGCCGCGCAATGCAGCGCGGGCAGCGACCAAGGCGGCGGCGCTGCGGGAGCGGCTGACGGACGGGGCGCGCGGGGAGCGCCGCCGCCAATCCCCGGGCGCCCGCGCGACGCGATCACGGCAGGCGCCCGCGGCGGCGCTTGGGCTCGTGCCAGCCCGTTCCTGGGACGCGCCGCCGGGGTGCTGGGGTGGGGAGGGGGGCGCGGGCGCGCATGCAGGGCGCTCCCGTCGCACCTGCGCATTGAGCTCTCTCTGGGCACACGCACGGCTCCTTGCGCCTTGGCGGCGAAGGCACGAGGAAAACGCGAGCTGAAAGCCTTTCGCGTTTCTCCGGTTCCTCCTTGACTTCCCCCTTCGCGTCAGGGACTAACTAGGCACTTCTCTTGCTCCTCGTCCTGCACAACAGTGCGCGAGGCAGACCTGTTTCAAGCGTGCAAACACGACCCGTGCTCTGTACAAGCGCGGGGGGGGGTCGCCCCCCACCCACGCACTCGCGCTCCTCTCTATTGAGTCCACGGGGCGGGGGAGACAGTTGCAAATCCGAGATGCCATTTTCTTACTGTCACACACAATCCTTGGGCTAGCAAAGTTCCGCTCACATCCCTCGGACACTAAGCGGAAAGCCAACGCCGTGTCCGACTTCCGAGCGCACTTTCTTGACAGCCCCTCCCTTACGAACTCCATCCTGCATGGCCAGCGCGCGGGCTGCAGGTGAATTCCCACTGCCAGCACACTCGGGGTGAATTCCCCGGTGCGGGCCCCACTCCCTCCCCTCCCGCTCTCCCTCCAGCAGTTTGCCCCTCACGTGCGCGCCAGGTATCAATTTCCCCCACACTTTCTCACACCGTGTCTCCTCGCACAGTTTTCGTACATCCCGCCAACAGGCTTCCGAGGATCTCCCCTTCCCCGCACCTCTCACGATCTCTCTCAGCCTTGACAGCGACACACATCTTCTTTCTCACACACGCGCGCACACAAACACACACACACACTCGCGTCGCCGCACACGCACTTCTTCCCCGCGCCCGCGCCCCCGCCCCACATCGCTCTCGCAGGACGCATGCGTCTCCCCCCCCCCCCCGCGCCCCAGCCAGCCCCAGCCGAGCCTCCGTCCAATGGGCGAAGAGCAGCGAGAAAAGAGGGAGCGAGGAAGGCTCGCGCAGCCCAGTTACTCCGAGCTCTCGCCTGCATGAGGCACCTGCCAGGCCAAGGTGTGCGGCAGCCAGCCCGGGGCTGAGGCAGCGGCCGAAGAAAGTCGAACAATAGGGCGCGCCGAGGACTCTCCGGCCTGTCGCCGCCGCCGCGCAGCGCAGCGCAGCCAGCGGGGTGAAGGGGCGCCTCGGGCAGCCGCTCGGGGGAGCGACCGCTGGCTTGGCTTCTGCGGGCTGGGCTGCGCGACCAGGGCGCTTCTTGGGGTGCCGAGAGCGGGGCCGAGAGGGACCCCTCCGGGGCGGGCTGCCACAGGGCAGGGGACGGGGAGGAGGAGGAGGCGAGGAGGGCAGAGGGCAGGGCAGGGCACGGCAGGGCAGGGCACGGCAGGGCAGGGCGAAGGAGCCCCGGGCGCTTGGCGGGAAGGCGAGGGAAAGGAAGGGGCTTCTCCCAAGAGTTGAGCCGCGTCTAGTGGCAAGGCAGGGAGGGAGGCGGGCGGCCAGGCGAGGCAAAAGCCGGCGGCGCGGCGCGGAAGGGCCAGTTGGACGGCGGAGAGTGGCCCGCGGCGGCGGCGGCACCTGAGGGGGGAGAGAGCCGGCGAGGCGCCGTCGGGCAGCGGCGGCTGCGCCCGGGACTGAGGCGGCAACTTCGGAGCGCGGCTCGTTCCCTCTCCCGCCCCCGCGCCGGCGCTCGCCCGCGACCCGCCGGCCACGATGATGATGATGTCCCTGAACAGCAAGCAGCCCTTCGGCATGGCCCACGCCGGCGGCGGCGGCGGCGGCGGCGGCAGCCTGCACGAGCCCAAGTACTCGGCCCTGCACTCCGCCTCGCCGTGCACCTCCTCGGCCGCCGCCGCCGCGCCCTCGGCCAGCTCGCCCAGCATCACCAGCGCCAGCGGCGGCCGGAGCAGCGCCCCGAGCAGCACCACCAGCAGCAACAGCACCTCCGAGGCCATGCGCCGCGCCTGCCTGCCCACCCCGCCGGTGAGTCACCCGGCCGCTCCCGCCCGCGGCGCGGGGCAGAGAGGGGCCGGCGGCGGCGGGCGCGGGGCAGCCTTGGCGGGCCTCCTGCCGCCGCATGTTTATTTCATGGCCAGGCAGCGGCGCGGCGCGGCGCCTCCCGCCCACCCCGAGCCCAGCAGAGGCGTCCGAGGGGCTCCCATGAATTTTTATGACTTGGGAAGGCGATGCCGAGGCGGGCAGGGCGAGCGCGCGAGACGAGAGAGGAGGCGCGCGCGAGAGCCGCTGCCTGCCCGGCTGCCTCTTGGTCCTGCCCCCTCTGTCCCCTTCTTTGCCCCCGCATTGTTCCCCCACTCCTGCCTGCCTTCCTGCCTTCCTTCCTTCCGGCTTCTTTCTTTCATCCTCCCCCAATTCCCTTCTCCCGCATTACTCTTCCTTTCATCCTCCGCCTTCCTCTCCATTTCCTCTTCCTCACTACTTCTCTGTTCTCTTTTTCTTTCCTCCCTACTTCACACTCTTTCCTTCGGTGCCTTTCTCTCTGCACTTCCTCTCCGCCTCCTCCCTCCCTCTCCTTCCCTCCCTCCCTCCTTTCCTTCCATCTCTCTCTCTCTCTCTCTCTCTCTCTCTCTCTCTCTCGGATGGCACCCCACGGAGAAAGGAGGTGAATTCCCTCCTGGCAGCAGTAATGTGTGCCTTCTACTTGCAATTGCAGAGCAACATCTTCGGTGGTCTGGACGAGAGCCTGCTGGCCCGCGCGGAAGCCCTGGCTGCGGTAGACATCGTCTCCCCCGGCAAGAGCCACCACCACCACCCGCCCCACCACAGCCCCTTCAAGCCCGACGCCACCTATCACACCATGAACACCATCCCGTGCACCTCGGCCGCCTCGTCGTCCTCGGTGCCCATCTCACACCCGTCCGCCCTGTCGGGCACCCACCACCACCACCACCACCATCACCACCACCACCAGCCTCACCAGGCTCTGGAGGGGGAGCTCTTGGAACACATCACCCCGGGGCTGGCACTGGGCGCCATGACGGGTCCCGACGGCTCGGTGGTCTCCACGCCGGGCCACGCTCCCCACATGGCCAGCATGAACCCGATGCACCAGGCAGCCCTCAGCATGGCGCACGCCCACGGGCTGCCCTCGCACATGGGGTGCATGAGCGACGTGGATGCGGACCCGAGGGATTTGGAAGCCTTCGCGGAGAGGTTCAAGCAGAGGAGGATCAAGCTGGGGGTGACCCAAGCGGATGTGGGCTCAGCCCTCGCCAACCTCAAGATCCCCGGGGTGGGATCCTTGAGCCAGAGCACCATCTGCAGGTTCGAGTCACTCACCTTGTCCCACAACAACATGATTGCCCTCAAGCCCATCTTACAAGCCTGGCTGGAAGAGGCAGAGAAATCCCACCGAGAGAAGCTCACCAAGCCAGAGCTCTTCAACGGGGCGGAGAAGAAGAGGAAACGCACATCCATCGCTGCTCCTGAAAAGAGGTCCTTGGAAGCCTATTTCGCCATCCAGCCGCGTCCTTCTTCAGAAAAAATTGCAGCCATCGCAGAGAAACTGGACCTGAAGAAGAATGTGGTCCGAGTCTGGTTCTGTAATCAGAGACAGAAACAGAAGCGGATGAAATATTCCGCTGGGATTTAAAGTCTTTGGAAACCTTTCTGCTTAATAAAACAAAAAACAAGTAAGGTAGAAGAGTAAGAAGAAGACATTAATCTTTCTTGGAGGAAAAGAGACCAATGTTCCAAAAGAGCTAGAGGGACAGATGCAGAGATAGACTGTGAAAAGAAAAGGAGAACGTCAAGTTCCAAAAGTTGGTGTCAGAAATACACTGGCTTGAAGGCTCAGTCCTGCATCAAAGACAGACTGATTTTGCGAAGGCAGATAAGAAGTCTTTAGAAAGGACCGAAGTCGTATCAAGTAAGAGTTGTTTTTATTCTTAAAGACATCACCTTTATTCAGATGTACAGCTTTGCAGCTATTTTTCAGAAAAAAAATTAACTGACTAGAGTGACCGAAACTTTAATCTAGAGTTGAAGCTTATGCTATGAGAGAGGCATCTCAAAAGTATTTTGATTTTTTAAAAAGAAGATGGCAGGCTTTCTGCAATTACACTGCATATTATACATATATAAATATATATTTTTACTGTGGTTATTATCTGTTATCTTCCCTGAAAAGATGATGTTGAGGGAAAGAGATTATCCTGCTGTGTTCACAGACCTTTTAAGAGCTATTATTAGATTATTGCCAAACAACCCCCTGTAAATTATTAATTTATCTCTCTAGTAACTTAATTTTGTGCTCATCCTAATTAAGTACACCACTTCCATCAAAGTCTTGATAAAAATCAAAGGAAAAAGTATGGTTAGTGTAAATTAATTATTTTATGTTGGTTGGTAGAGTTATGAAATTATGCTTTTTTTCTTCTTATTAAAACCTTCCTTTTGCCCATTTGTATATTGTCACCTGAATTTAAGCTATTTCTCCAGCAAGTATTCTTATTTGTAAGGCGTTCTCACTCTGTAGTGGCTGTCCTGCGTTGTTTGTGTAGACTGACTCACTTGTTCAAGGAGGTATTTGTTGACTGCGTTACATATTTAATGGGGATTCCCCAAATCATTCCCACCATACACACTACTTTAAGAAAAGACACACTTGAGTATGTGACAGTGTGGTGGGTTTGTTGTTTTAGATTTCTTTTCATCAAAGTATTGTCTGTTCTAGATTTCTCGTCAGTGTTCAGATCTCCTAGTTACTCTTTATTTCCTTTGCTTGCAATAGATTTGCATTATTTTTGGAGGTTTTGTTTATAGAAAAGCTAACACTGTATTAGGGAGAGAAAAGGAGTGTGTGAGAAAAAAGCATCACAAGAGACAAAGAGGGAGAGCAAGAGAGAGAGCACTGTTTGTAAATCCACATCGTTTGGTACAATTCTTTTGGAACAAACCCCCAAAGGTACTTAGACTGTGGTACTGCTGTGTATTGTAAATAATTCATTCAAGATTGACGCACATACAGTTATATTCTTACAGATGTTGCTGTATTGCTGTTACATTCAAAGGCTATTTGAAGTCTTACTCCTGTACATTATGATGATTTCTTTGTTTTTGTTCATAGAAAGCTTATTTATTATGGTAATGTATTCATTTCTTTAAAATGTTGTTGAATTGTCTTTCATTAAAAAAGGATTTTAACATTTTATTGACAAATGTATGTTTGCCATGCTCCTTTACCCAACTCCCTCCCTCCTTATATTCTTGAGTTTGAACTATAATACGAAACTCATATTTCACTAGAATCACTAGGTTACATTGCTACATCAATGTGTTCTAAAGTGGTGAAATGTCATATGATGGCTAATGTCCAATCTGATTAAGCATTTCCTGTATTGTATTGTTTGTTTATTTATTTTGTAGCCATTTCCATTGACCAAGGTGCTTCTTTCTCCTAGTATTTTAAACTGAGAGATAGCTTGATTACCCATAGAACTGTGCTTTGGCATTTATTGGACCGTTCAAGGATTACATTATTTTCCTTCTATGTGTCACAGGTGAATCTATGATACTTGGTTGACACATCTTATCTTGAATGACACATCTGAACCAAGGATCAGCCTGTTTCCTGTACATAGATAGCCAAACTGCAAAATCCAGGGCATCGACTGGCAGAGGTGCCCAGGGACCTTGGAAGGGAGCTATTCAATTAGCCTGGCTTCCTAGTTGGGCTCTGGGAATGATGACGGGGCAGTTTGGGTCCCAAGAGCTCAGCACCACCACCGCAGTGCCAAGCGCATAACCGCAAGATCAAGAGACAGACAGAGGGGGAGGGAGACAGGAGAGAAAGGCTTCTCCACTTACTTGCCTGCATTTCCTGTAGTGTTTAAAGTGCTTCTTGGTCTTTAGAAAAAAGGAAAGAAAAAATTAAATGTGACATGTGCCATACCTGCAGAAACAACAAACAAACAAACAACCAGCAACAGCAATAAAAATCTATCCTACAGCAGTGGCAAATGTAAAATGTAAGCTGCTGCAAACCTAACTAGGGAGTCAGTCCCAATGAACTCGAACTTATTTCCCAGTAAATATGCACTGGATTGCACTATTAGAGTGGAAAGATTTCTAAAATTATTTGTGCAAGATGTTTAGATGCAGAACCTTTCTGTTACCCCTAACTTAAATGAGACATTCTCCCATAGGATGAGCAAAGATGCCCCAGGGAAAAAGCTGAGAAAAAAGCATCGGGTTTTATCCTCCCGCTTCCCAAACAGCTACTGTACCTCCCCTCGTGTTTGATAAGCGATCGTGAATTGCCCCAGATCAAGAACTGAATTAAAATGATACCATGCGATCAAAAGGGAGCCCTGAAGGAGTTATATAAACACCCCGCAGAACTGTGCTCTCTCTTGTAGTGCAAAGAACTAGCAACCCATAGAAAGGTTTGTATCTCTTATATTCTGCCTCCTTTAGGATCAAACTGAGGTGTGTAAATTGGTAACCTTGTTGCCTAAGGAGCTAAGCTTTTTGATGTGGGAGGTTTGAATGCAGAGGATGGGGAGCATTTTCTGCTGGAATTTTACGGGGGAATTTCTAAAGAATAAAATGAATTTGGCTTGTAGAAGCCAAATCATGCTGGAATAGAGGGTGTGGATTATGAAAGACCTGTCTATAACTAAGCAGTCTGGGGGGTGGGGGGTGTTGTGCTTGTGGTTGTTGTTGCTATTACAAGGTAAAGTGAGAGTATGGAAATAGCCTTCCTCCTTTGCACTTTGTTCTTTCCACCTTTGGTTTTCGGGGACAAAGATGGCATTGCTCGCTGTAGCCTCTGCTGCCTGTCTCCAGTGCTTTCAGGACCAAGGACAGCTCCCCGGCGCTCTCTTGCTCTCTGGTCAATCTTGCCCGAGCGCCAGAGGCTGTCTCTTCCCTCGCAGAGGGAGAGAGCGAAGAAGAAAGAGGAGGAAAGAGCGAGAGAGAAAGAGGCGGGGTGAACCGGGTAGGAGTGGAAGAGAGACGAATGTGGCAGCTTTTTGCTATAGGGACTCAGCAAACTAAAGGAAATATCATCGGATCTTAGAAAATAAGCTGACATTCGAACCTACAATATGCGAAACTTTAAGAAAGCAAAATATCAAAAAAGAAGTGAAGAATTCAAGACAGGCAGCTGAATATGGCAAGAAAGCCACTTCATATTTTGAAATGACACAAATTCATAGACTTTGTCCATATGGCAGAGACAAGAATAGAAGCCCCTGGCCCCACCTCACATACATAAGAATATCACATTTTGTTCTTAAAATAATGCATTCTATTACAATGGTGTCATTTTACCATTATTGAATCAATAAATCTTTCATCACACTATGTTAATTAAAGGGTCTTGTGAGTTCAAAGCATGAAGTATTTCTCTGTCACTTGCTTTTCTGGTAGAAAACCACTTTGAAAGAAAAACGTTTAATCACAAACACACTCAAATGAATTAATTGTCTGTTTAGTGCTATCCTGTTTTCCTGTCAATGCACAGTCATTTTTTGATAAAGTTAAAATGAATGCAAACCAGAAAAGCTAGTTTGCTAGACCTCAGGCTATTTAGATATTGTATAAGACGGGAGCAACTGACAGTAAAGGGAAGAAAGTGGTCGATTTTTTAAATGCCACTGTTAAATCCTCATCTTCTTCTCCCAGTACCTAAATGTTATTTGGAAGAGACTTTGACAGGCCAAGAAGGTGGTACTTGAGAGCCTGATATCATTGGATGCCACCAGTCTTTCAATCAAACCAGGTGGGGATCCCTGTGCCCTTTCCTGGGAAATAGTTGCCAGCCCTGAAAATTGCAACAACTCTGGCTGCCCAGTATTGGTTTTGAAACTTAGAATGATTGTCTTGGGTGTCAGCTGGAAATGCAGAAAAGATAGATTGACACTCCTTCCACAAGCCCTTTTTTATGTGCTTTGGACTGAGTGTTCTGGAGTTTTGCCTTCATTGTCAGAGTGCTTATGCTCCTCCCCCCCCCCCCCCCAGTTTCAACATTGTGCTGATCAAACACACACAATTGTATTCAAGCAAGCAGAACTGCAGTGAAATCTTCTCTTCCTGCAATTGAGTTCCATTTACACATTCCTGTCAGATTTCTTTTAAAATCAAACCTAAATTGAGGAGTGATGGAGGAGTTGAGGACAGTTACGATGTTTCTGAGTCTTTGGTCTTATGTGCTAAACAGCCTCTCCAAACTTAAACTGAGTTAAAATACCTTATGAAAATAGAAAGAACATCCTCTGCTCGTTAACTAGTAATTATTGCAGATTCCCAGGGCTCAGAGATTGCTAACAATAAACTTACACATATTAAGAATTCATTTAGCACTGTCCTCTATCCATGTGGCTAAGCTCCATTGAGTTCAATAGGTCTTACTCCCTGGTAAGTGTGTATAGGTTGGCAGACTCAGTGATACAGATCTAGACCTTAGACCAATCTAGAATGTCTAACACAGAAGATAGCCCCCCCCCCCCCTCTTTATTTTTAGCTTACTGTGAAATGGCAGACCCCTCCTACATACAGCTTGACCAGTCAGGATCCTCTTGATGGAAGCCTCGCAACTAGGGTGGATTTGGGACTCATTAATGTAGCCGGTAAATGCTAACCAACATCACACCTTCGCAGCAATGAAAGGGGCCGGTCAGAAATTTTGGAATCCCTGAAAAAAAACAAAGAAATCCTACACAATGGCAGAAGAGCAAGATTTGTCCAGGGGCCTTCATAAGCCACGAAGTCTGATAGTCTTTGCAGTTCCTCATGGCTCACTTAAATGAGCCATTCACTTAAAGGCTATTATGGGCGAATTAATAAATTACACAGCGAATTATTAAATCCAGATAATTACAAGGAATAAGTAAGTAATCATTCGTTATCTCAGCTAATTACTGCGGGTCACGGTGAGCTGGAATGTGAAACCCTCCTCGGGAATTGAAATTAACTTTGCAGAGGGAGGCTTTGCTTGACATCCTTAGTCTGTTGGCGCATGGCAGCTCCCTTGTGTGCCAGGGTTTTCTATTTAACTTAGAGAGAATGGAAATAAAATTAAGTGGTAGTAATAGGAGGCTGCTTAGAAAGTCAAAAGAGAGAATGGAAGGAAGGTAGCGTGTTCTTTTGAGAAAGCGAGGGTGCCCAGAGCCACATTTATATTTCTGTATCTCGTTTATTTACACGTCGCAGCCAGCCTAATCTTGCGCACAGTTTGTCTCGTAGGGTCAAGACTTTAATCATATGTTTAAGCAGGACGAACTGAAGCGAGTCAGGATCCAGGCCCAAGGAAAGTCGCTCTCCCCTCGTTCTGCAAAAGGAAGGGCTCTCCGGAGCGGGAGGGTTCAGAGAAGCAGCGTGCGCTTTGTTTTGGAGACAATAAAGGCAGTCATCTCTTAACTGCAGGAACCTAATTAGGGAGCAGGGTCGGCTCTTCTGTTGATCTTTCGCCAAATCTCGCCCAGAGCTAAAGTCAGGATTTCCCTCCTCCTCCTGTTTGGCACGACCCCCCCCCTTCATTATTATTATTATTGGTGTTTTTGTAGACGGCAAATCTATAGTGAAATCTAACAAATCCAGGTGAAACACTCTTTTCTTTTCCACGATGTGATGCTTTGGTATATAAAGGGGTTGCTCATGACATATCGAAGAAGAAAAACCTGAGGGATGGGCAGAGCTTTTTTTTTATCAATTGTAATTAGATGGACCGTCTTTCTCCCCTTGCCTTTCTCGAGCCTGGGATGCTAATGACAATTTAATGAAGCCGGGGCCTCGTGGACGCCTCGTCTGGGGATTCAGGCAGAGAATATTTTAACTGTACATTTACACCAAGTGTCTGGCTTCAAAGACGTGACTGCTTTTAATCTCGAATTAGCAAAACCACAGGCCTGAAATTAAACATGAGATGCCTTTTCGGGTCTTCCCCCTTCCTGCAGTCCTGTCACCAACGGGTTTCCCTTTTCTTGCCCGGCAACACACTCGCACCCACACTCGTAGGCACAGGGGCGCGCGTGCGCGCGCGTCTCCAATTACATGCGCGTTAATAATACATGGCTTTGATAGGGTACAGAATGCTGGTGCTTTCGGATTTTTTTCCTTTTAAATGGGGTTAATGCAATATTAATCGGTTGTGGCTGTTATAAGAATGCGCAGGGTTTTTCAGGAACAAATCGATGAAGGCTGGGGATGCAAAGAGCGAAAAGGAAGACAGCCTCTCTCCTTGCCGTGCAATTTCGTTTTCAAACACTCCCAAAGCTTTGGGTGAGTAAGATCGTCGGTTCTGCTTGTGCTTTCCTGACGAGACGCCTCCTCGTGCAGGTGGAAGGCGACAAGGCAGCGGCTTCCCGGCCTGCAGCTCCCGTGCTGATAGTGCGTTGCCGGGAAGGGAGGGCAGGGCGCAGGGACGCGTCTCGAGGCCCTGCCCTGCTGCTGAACGGTAATCGCAGCAAAGGGCCCGCACCCCGCCGCCTCCGCAGCAAACGAAGGCGCAGCCCGGGAACCGGGCTGACGCGCCCGAAGACGCCCGCCTGCCTGCCTGCCTGCCTGCCTGCCTGCCGTGGCCGCGCGGCTCCGCGAGCTGCTGCGTGGCCGCCCCTCGCCAGCTCTGCGCCAAATGGCGCTCGGCGAGAGGCTGTGCCCCGGGAGCGGCCATTCAGTCATCCAGCATTAAGGGCTATTTGAAGCCCGTGGTGTTTTCATAATTGCGGCAAATTAAATTCTAATGTGGATTCCCCCATTTCCCCCGAAGAAATGCTCCAGAGAGCCAAAGGGCGTAGCTGAGTCTTCAAGAGAGGGACGCACGCTTATTTGAGCCTTCCATACCGAGAAACGCGTGTGAGAATTAACGCGCTGGCCCCTTGAATAGCATTGTGAGTGCTCCTTTTAGATCAAGTTTTATAGAATGAAACTTCAGCATCTTATTATTTATGTTCTGCCTTTCCATCAAGGACTTCCTCTCACCCCCCATTTTATCCTCACAACGACCCCGTGCAGTAGGGTGGGCCGAGAAATGGGGCACCCAGGAAGCTTCAACGGGAGTGAAGATCAGGATTTGGGTCTGGTCCAACTCAGTCTACAAGCCTCTTGGCCTGTCTTCCGCATTTTCAGGGGCATGGTAAATTTAAATCTGGGACTTTTCCTAATGCGAGCATGCTCCAGTGGTCATAAACCTTTCCTTCCTGGCGAACAGATTCCTTTGCAAATTTCATGGTCCCTTGAGATTATTCATGTAAAGAATTTTATTCTAACTTTTTGGTTTTGCCGGAGTAAAAGAAAGAGAGAGGGGCTGAACTGGCACTGCGAACGACAAGGGAACCGTCCAGGGGCAGCAGAGTGTGTAACAAGAAGGTACGTGGATCCTCTCCTTCCCCAGGTACCCGACAACTCCTTCCACAGCCAGGTAGGAAAGAACCGACTTCTTATCGTGGGACGCCTTCCCATCTCCAGACCAGAAACTGCTTAAACGCTGGCCCTTGTACTTTCATTGGTCTCTGATACTTCCCTGAGAGAGGGAGGGACGGAGGGAGAAGGAGTTAATCCTGCCCTACCACATATCCCCACACTGCAGAGGCAGAGTTTAAATTAAACCAGGGAGCCCCAGGCAGACGCTATATAAGCAGGCGCAAAATGAGGGGAAGGAGGAGATACTGCAAAGAACCGAGACAGAAGCACAGCCATCCACTTTAATGAGAAAAGGAGCCGGCCTTCGGGCAGTAGAAATAAGACATAGATCATGGGTCACCCATTCCCTCAATGTCTGTGAGCCCATCGGGGCAGAGTTCTATTTTCTTTTTCCACACGCGCAACACTGGTCTCAAAAGAGTGTAATAACCAGCCAAGGCTACCACTGCCAGTACCATTATTCAAATAGGTTTGAAGTCCGATACTATGCTAAGTGCACCAGAGTAGTGCAGGATCGGGTCCACAGTGATGTTTGTGGGCATGCGTGTGCACCCCTCCCCCCCAAATACCAGCGCTGGGGCAGCGGGGGGGGGGCAGCGGGGTGGACTGGAGAGGCTTAATGACAGCCAGACAGCTCACCCATGAGACCTTCCGGGCTTAACCAAATCATGACCTCCTCCTACAAGCCACCCTTGGAAATGGTACAGTGATTAGCTCCTCGCACTGCCTCCACCCAGCAATTTGAGCACTGGCAAGGGTTTCCAAACAGGCGAGGTTAAAAGGTGCAGTAAATCAATAGTGGCACAATTAAAGTCAGTAGGCCTACTTCAGAAGTTAGCTGCTTAAGGCCCACAGTTTTGAAAGCTGAACTTAGGATCCTCCAGATAAACATCACTGATTCTATTTCTGGCCTAAAACGGATAGGAAAAGGGTGGATTGTTAAGGCTGGTAGTGGTGCTAGGGGACTTGGCTTGCAGTGTCTTTAAGGACTGTGCCACGTGGAGCTACTTCACGTGGCAGATGCTTCTCAGTGGCGTCACACAGGCTCAGCCTCTCTCCCAGTAGAAATCTGGCTGTGATCCTTCTGAAGCTCATCAAAGAAGTATTTGTGAGAACACTGAGGGTATAGGCAAGAGTTTCATTTGTTTTCTGGTGTTGCAGTGATGGTTTACTGTAGTTTCCGCATCTGTAACATTTGAATTCTGATTTCATTCATATGTTGTATAATTTTTATATGGCTTGTTCACTGCTTTGCACTCTTTGCAAGGAAGGACAGGATATAAATTCAAATAAATAATAAATAGCACTTTTTGGAGTGGAGTTACTACCCTCTTACTAGTTAAATCCAAAAATTATATTGCCTAGGAACTATATTAACCTCTGATTCTCAGCCCTCTTACTCTTTCCAGGTTAGAGTGATTGTTTGTTTGGTTGTTGTTATTTTTTTGTTAAGACTTCACACTTTTTACAGTTGTTACTTGATAGTACATCACAGGAATGTTCAAAGAGCAGCTTACAAAGACCCTCTAGAAAACAACAAAATCAATCAGTTAGAGTCAAAGCCCCATGACTACATTTATTAGAAAAGTATTTATCTATGTCATCTTCTGTTAATCTATATTACAATGGTATCTAATTGTAAAGTGGATGAAGATAATTTAGGGCACAATCCTACGGCTGGAAGTTGTACAACTCTTTTCTGTCTAAACCTGTACTGGACTGTACACTTATCAGTTTTACTGTGCTTTTAAGGGAGAGAAAGTACATTTCAATAGAATTTCTTATTGCCCAACCTGAACAGAAAACTATTATTTTGCATGTTGGTGTTCTCCTACCTCATGTCCTTCAGCTGACTTGGACTACAACCCCTGGCACCTCACTTCCATCTGGTGGTGCCTGGGGATTCTGGAAGTTGTAGCACAAGATATCTGGATGGTGTCAGGCTGGGGAAGCCCACTTTAGCTAATAAAATCAGCAATTGTGTGCTAACATAGGGATTTATCTTGAATGGGAACGAATTTCTAACTCCTTAGAAACTGATAGATTACTATTCCAATCCGAAACAGCCTTTACAGGAAATCCAGGTTCCTGACGTCCATGGGACATCCTTCAATGTAATGGTGACTATCTTGAGTGACACGGCAATCATAGACAGGCCCCCTCGGTATTAAGCTGCACTGGGAATGGGACTTATTCCAAAGTAAGTGTATATAGGTTACACTAGGACTCACATCCCATGCAGGAAGGGAGGTCCTGGCCTTTAAAATCAGTTCTCTGATTTCATAGAATCATAGAATGGTAGATTTGGAAGGGACCATGAATGCCATTGGGTCCAACCCCCTGCTGTTGCAGGACACCAATTTACCTGATTGGTGATTTATCAGTTAACTGATAAACTGATTTATCAGTTACTCTTTGCCTCTATAGCATAGACCAACTGGACAGGCATCTCCTTTCCAGCTACAATGCCAGTGCCTTTCCACTTGTCATAGAATAGATTAGCTCTTGAACTGGAGCCGGGGTGGGGTGGGGCTTTAAAGTTGGGGTCCATACCTGCCTCACAGAAGTGAGGTAAGGTGAACTGCAGGATGGACTGATAATGTGTACAAAGCAATGGATGGGGGAGGCAGCATTTTTTCTTTGATTTGCTTTTGCTTCCCCTTGCAGCACATGGATTGACCGTTTTGCTTGAGCTGCCCAGAAATTAAGCTTTCTGGAGCTATCTGGGTGCCTTGGAGCTGTTCTTCCCTGCCTAACTTCTGCTCCTCTCCTTGGAATGTGCTGTAAGTCCAACTTTCTGTGTGAATAAGAAGAAATATCCTAAGTGAGTGTTACACTCAACTTTCTTATTCTTCTCTGCCTCTTTGCCAAG
Source organism: Varanus komodoensis (assembly GCF_004798865.1). Taxonomy (NCBI): domain Eukaryota; kingdom Metazoa; phylum Chordata; class Lepidosauria; order Squamata; family Varanidae; genus Varanus; species Varanus komodoensis. The sequence continues at coordinate 6,626,973 of NW_025335589.1, forward strand.
GGCACTATCATAATTCCAATCATGCCCAGGAAGAGGGTCCAGTAACTGAACAATGCCATCTGTAAAACATGGTCACACAGAATGGATAAGCTGCCAACAAAGAGACTGAGCTTTAGAACTACAGATCACCATCATCAGAAGCAAGCAAGTAAACAAAATATAGATCTTGGTGTATGTCCAGGGTGGTATGTTTATGCCGTTTTAGAACAAAGGAGATCTGATCAATAACAGATACCAAAGTAATGCAAGTTAAATTACAAATCAAGCATGTTCTTAACTGTCTCCTGTTGAAATAATTGGGGTTTAACAGTACAGTCTTATATATGGCTACACAGTAATAAGTCTCACTACCTTCAGTGGGGCTTGTTCCTAAGTAAATGGGTATAGGGATCCATCAGTACAATTTTATGCATGTTTTCCTCAAAGTAACTCCCTTGTAGCCTCAATCTATTATGTCTGAACTGTGTCTACAATTATGTGTGATACTGAAAAAACAGATTCTAGCCTGCAGTAGGGGATATGGCACCAAGAAATAACACAGAATCTAAACTCTAAAACACAGAATCAGTTGAACTAAGCCTTTCTGCCTCACCTCATAACCTTTATTTCAATTTGAGTTTTGATTTATTTTTCTCAACCAGGAACTAAATGCAGATTTTGTGTATATAGTTTTAAATTGGAAATAGAAAGCAAGCAAGCAAGCAAGCAAGCAAGCCAGCCAGCCATGTGAATCCCTGTACAAAAAAGGAATATGGCCCTATTTAGCTGCAGCTGAATGCTATTAAGACTTTATTTTGATGGAAGGTAGACTTATATTCTTGGTGAAAACAGGCCATGGAATCTGCAACTTCAGGCAGGTCTACTTGGAAGTAAGTCATGGGGGAGAATGACTAGAGAAGTACACCTTGGATTGCAACCTTAACTTGGGTTTGCAACCTCCTATACCTGTCTTCTCAAAGTATGGCCCATTGAGTTCAAGGGAACTTTTCCACTGGCAAGTGAGTTGCAGGCTTACGCACACTTACCAGGGAACAAACCTCAGGCACTTAAAGGGACTTGACTCTGAGCAGACATTTATAGGATTGCCCTGCTACTGAACTGAGGCAGGCTGGGAAAGATTTCTGGTACCCTTTTGCCTTCTATTCCCTGGTTTCTGAACAGTTTCTTCTGTTGCAAGTAAGTGCTTGCATTCCCCTCAGAATTGTTGCACTGTCCAGGCCAGGAATACTTCATTCTCTCCAGCAATTGCAAACGGTTTTTGGTCTGACAGCGATGAATTCATCCACGGCTTACCCCTCTCGCCAGGTGGGTACCTTGTGGGTATGCATCTCTTGCTTGGCTTCTTTACCGACTGCTCGCTGCTGCTTGTTCCCGCAGGCGCTGCAGCGCTCACATTTGATGGCAACGCCTAGAGGAGGAGAGTCGTGAGCTCCTGTACTTTCGTCCAGCCAGAGGAAGCTCGTATGCCCGCCGGAACTGGGTAAGTTGGCAACATCATCTCCCGGCTCATTCTTGCATCCATTTGAACGCAGTAGAACGGACTGGTAAAAGCAAAGCCTAACTCTGTGATTCTCTCAAAAAAGCTGCCTTGCATTAGTGCGTGTGCGCATGAGCTACACATCTTAAGTACTGTCCTTGAGAGTGCCTTCTAAAATTAGCGTGTATATATATCAAATGTTCTCTGTGAAGGAAAATATGTACTTTTGGCTAGCTGATATCTTTAAAAAAGAAAAAGAGTCTGAATAAATCGGGACAGTTAGAGACAAACTCCTTGAAAACTTTGTAAAATGCTCCCCCTCCCCCATCTTCCTTGTAGAGCCAAAGTGGATTAATTATCACCTGCCCCACATCTGAAGGAGCCTCTTTCGAGCCGAAGATCGTCAGGACGTGACCAACGAGCTGAACTGCACTCAAGGACTAACCTCCGCATTTCTGAAATAATAGCGAGTAATTCTGCGCGCCTGTCTCTCCGCCCTGAGTAACCACAGCCGACTCCTGAAACTGGAGAAGAGGCTCGATGAAAGGGCTTCCAGGCGAGTCTGAAAGAAAACAATGCCGGAATCCGAGCTAGCAGCTTGCGGTTATCGACTTCCTTGTCCCCGAAAGGGCAGGTTGCAGCTACGTCCCTCTGTTTTCCTCTGGGCCCCTTCCCTGGATAACTCCTGAGGGACTTTCCCCCTTTGGGAATGACCGCAGGACCTCAATAACTTCAAGGATTCCGGGCGGGGGTGGGGTGGGGTGGGGTGGGGGAACGTCGTTTCTCTCGCACCAAAATTCAGACCACGCGGGTTGAATAGTCCGACGGCTATAAGCAGCTTTCCCCAACTCTCCAGCATCGTGCTGGGAACTGTCGTTCACGCTCTCTGGAGGGTACGGGTTGGGAAAGACTGGTTACAGGCAATGGAGGTCGGGGGCGCCGGGGTTGGATTTCAGGCTGAACTTCAGCTTCCCGAGGAGGTTCAGCAGCACCACGAACAGCTCCTTTACATTTCATAGGGTAGCCCAGGGTGGAAACACTGCCCCCCAACATTGCAGCCACAAGTGACTGCTAATTATAGGTTTCGGTACGGGGAGTGGGGGAGACTTCCGTTACGTTTTTCTTCTGACTGCAGGGTTATATCTAGAGATATTCTTCCACATGAAAACACGGAATGGTGCACCTTTCCTTTCCTCTCCTCTCGATCTCTAGAAAGCAATGGTTCGCCATCTGGAAGTTCGCTTTCGACACGCGATGCTTCGTTTCTTTAATGCTTCTAGTGACGCGAGCAGAAGTCGGTCGGGCCAGCAGTAGCCACGCCGACGAGGCTCCAGAGAAATGACTTCGGAGCAGCGTCAGGCTGGCCAGCAGAGGGAGCAAAGGCAGTCCGTGTGGTGGGTATTGCGCCCAGAAGCTTAGAGGGGCAGGAGCACGTGTAAATATGTCCTCAAAGGGTGTGTGTGAGAAGGAGGAAGGGAGGGAAGGGAAAGCACGTCTTCCTTGCAGCGTCAGTTTGGAGCATGATCTGTTTGTTCCGTTTCCGAAGCGGAATAAAAACAGGAGAAAGAAGATGACGGCCCATATAGGCGAATGTCCTGCTGCTTTCCGTTGTGGCTCTGTGGTAATCTTCCCCGAAGTATTATCCAGTCCTGTTCCCACCAGCATGACCTCAGAAGTGCAGATTCATTGTTACGTTAAAAAACCTCTTCACGGGACATTCCCTCCCCATCTGGTGGTATATTTAATGGGCCCTTCTTTTCTTTACTCGGTACGTCTCTCCCATCATGTATATTTGCTGCCCGGACACATGCCGCTAAAGAACAAGGAGCCTGCAGAGGCTGACTGACCTATAGGGGGCGTCCGACCTTATCAACAGATACAAAGGTTGGAGAGCCATGTGCCTCCTACGGCAGAACAGCTTGCCGGCTCTTTATTTGTTAGCCCACCGAAACATAACAATAGCCTGTGAGAATAGTGAGATGTCAGTCTTCTTCCCAGGAACTAGAGAGGATTAGGTGTGAGTTAGAAATTTGAATGAAAGGTAGAACATCCATACACTGGAACAAAAACAGGGTGACTTGGTAACCGTGCACCATCCCACTCAAAGTCTACCATGTGGATCCAATTGCAATCCAGAAGGTTGGGAAATATTAGGGATCTTGCAGAAAGAAAATGTGCCTTGTGTGCTTGAAGTCTCTTGTTATAACACATGTCTACTATTGTTTGAAAGAAGTAATTCAACCTTCTAGAAAACAAAAGCTTCATAAATAATTTTCAATCAGCCTAAAGGAGAAACAGCTCTGGATCTGCCTTCTGCAACCTAGTCCCATCCATATGTTGAATTACACATGCTGGCTGTGGGATTATGGGTACTGTAGTCCAACACATTCAAAGGTCACCAGGTTGGGGGAGGATGGGCTGGATACTTGATAAGAGAAATCCATAACACACCTTCTTGCAATAGGGCACAAAGGAATGTACAGGGGTGAACCAATTCTCAGGATTTCCACCTCTTTAACTAGGAGCTGGATAGGAAATGGGTTAAATTAACACATTCTTTCCCTCCTGGTCAGCCATCCATAGTCTTTCAGCTGCAAGAAGCCTCTGCAATTCCCTGTGCCTTTCTAAAGAACCCAGCCCACCAGTTCATGACATGGAGTGAGTAAAAGGACTTCCAAGGGTCTTAAACTTGTCCACAAGTGTACTAGTTATCTGACCACCAAGCATTGGTTCACCTGGTGAGGTACTTAGACCAAAAAGAAGATAGGAAAGTAGGGTTTCGGATATCAGCTGTGCACTAACAGTAAAGGAAGAGGGGCTTCTCAGGTACATGACAGTATTTGCTTATGAGCCTTGATGTTTGCTAGACTGTAGTGGTGGTGAACAGGTTCCATACTGGGCTGTGCAGGGTACATGTCTGGAAAGGAATGCATGACTGTGCTCTCAAAAATACGCAACAACTTCATAGGTCTTCTTTAGATCAGGTGCGAGTTCCCTGTCCTCCCTCCTTCCTTTAGAAGATTAAAGGATAGAAAGGTTCGTGAATCATCACCTGATCCACTGGGAGGTAACTTGGCTGCACCTCAGTTCTCTCTTGCTCCAGAAAGCAGTCTTCCAGGGACCAGAGATCATAAGCCATGGTACCAGTGTGGATGCTACAGATGTTGCTGGACTGCAGCTCCCATCGGTCCCAGCCAGTGCAGTCAAGGGTGGGGGATGATGGGAGTTGCAATCCAGCAACAGCTGGAGAGCCACATGTTTCCTAGCCTTTTTGCAGAAGTCTGCTCGCCGCACCTATTGCCTTTTCGAGCACTTCCCCGCGTACCAAGTCTTTCTGCGCTCGAATGGCCAGCTATCTCGCCCCACGCAAGCCAGCGCTGCGACCGAGAGAGTGGAGTGACTCGCCTGAACTAGTCGCGAGACTAGCCAGGAACTCCCTAGCCGTGTTTGGACTCTGGCTTCGGCCTCGTGCGCTGGGACGACGGGCCTGAAAGGGAGGCAAGCGGGCCGGACGCGGCGACGCAGCTGAGCCAGGCCGCTGGAGGCGAGAAAGAGACGCCAGCGCGCCGGGCCTTGCACGGCTGCTCCTCTCGCCGCCCTCCCGCGGCGCCTCCCGCGTGGCTGGAGGTCCCCGGCCGGCCTCCCATCTGTCCTTCGGCCCGCTCCTGTCCTCGCCCTGCGGCCGCCCGCATTGTCTCCGCGTCGCCCCGCGCCAAATTTACTGCTCCAGCCCCCGCGCGACTCGAGCTGCAAATGCCACGCGGTGTCTGCCCGGTTCGGCTGCGCCTCTATTAATCATCTCCACCAGGATTGCCAACAGGCAGGGCGCTCTTCGCTTTTCGGTTTATACAGAACAGAATCATTTACATAAAGTCCTTAAGGCAAATAACTGTTGGGGCTCTAATTTATATCTGATCGAAAATTAGCCGTCATTATGCGCTCCATTAGCAGCGTCTTTAATGTGCTTCTAAGCACCATTTGTCAAGCGGCTTGTTAATATCCTTCAAGTCTTTAAAGTTGAGAGCTCATTAAAGAGTGCGCTCTGTTATTGATGTAATTTAGATGAGTTTGGAAGAGCAAGTGTGCCATGCCTTGAATGGACAACCTACAAGAACACGGGCGGGGGGAGGGAGGCTGGCTTGGCTAGGCTACAAAGGAGGCGCGGAGGCTGCTGCGGGGAGCCCGCGCCCGCGAGGCGGAGCAGCCCGCGGAAGGAAGGCCGCGGCGCCGTCAGAGGGAGGGCCCGGCTCAGGGGCCGCGGCCGCCCGGGAGGGGCTACTTCGCTCAGCAGGAGGCTCTCGCTTGCCCCGGGCGCTGCCGTACTCACCGAGGCCCTGGAACGCCCCCCAGGAACGACCCGGGCGCCCCCGGAGCGCGCGCCGAAGGCGGAGGGCCCTGCTGGAGCGGCCCTTCTCCGCGCGACGCCCGTTTCCCGCCCGCTCTCCCGCGCATGGATGCAGGCGGCGCGCGCAATGGGGCTTGTGCAGGCAGGCGAGGGCTGCAGTAGAGGCGGCAGGACTTTGTGCTTGAGGCGGGAAAAGTGAGTTTTGCTCAGTGGCCGTGATTTCCATATGTTGGTGGTAATTTGTATCACCAACAGGCTGCAAGACGGTTTACAAGGCACCTAGAGGGCTAAACCGGTGCCCCGAGGAGCTTACAGTCGAACGTTCAATTCAGGGCAAACAGCAGGGCGAGGCGGGGCGCGTGGCTTGCAAGGGCAGAAAAGCGACAGAATTTCTAGAGGCTTGACCTAGTGAATGACCATTCCCCGAACACTGTTCCGTCCGGAGTCCGAGAATAAGAACTCTTGCTGCGGAATCTCTTTTTGGGATTATTCGCGCCCTCCCCTAAATGAGCGGGAGGGGAAGAATCACCTTGAAACCCGGATTATGGCGTATTAAGGCTGGGGAAAAGCACATCCAGGGCCGCTGAGCCTAATTTGACGGAGGTACAGTAAGCCCGCTTAATTATGTACATATTATTATATTATCTTCAACCATTCCATCAGAAGAGCATCAAGGGCAATAAATTACCCGTTATTTATCTAAAAATCCATATATTCTGTCATCCTTTTTTCCTGGAGGATATTATGTTAGTGAAAGATAATAAAGGGAAGCCCATTAGGCCGGGCATTAATTTGTCGCTGAGTGCAACAAGCATTTCACTAGCTCAGATAAATAAGAAAAATCTGCATACAGCCTGCGGGGCCCCTTCTCGACTCGCCATTAGCCCCGCCAGTCCCTCAGTTCAGAGGTGGGAGCAGGAGCACGCTCAGTCGCAACAACGGAGGGTCTACCGCGCATTGGTGCGGGGAGACCAGAAGGTCTCGTGGCAGGAAGGTTGCCCTGCCTCTGACCGATGCGACGATTATCACTTTATCAAGCTCGAGCAATGGGTAGTCTTTCGCGTATCAAGGCAACTCTCCCAGGGGGGGCTCGCAGCTCCTGCTGAGCCGGCTCCCCGCCCACGCTGGTTTGTTTAGAGGGGCGGATCTGCACGCCCATCCTCGGCGAGTTTATGCGGAAGCTGGCCAGTCCCGCGGAGCCTGGAGAGATTTCCTTCCCGGAATACAGCCGGGATGGAAGAACACGGACTTCTGCTTCTTAGCGCACCGAGTAGAGAACAAGAACAGGCCTAGGCTCTAAGCTGGCCGGCCACCCTGGAAACGATCCTGGCAGCCGAGTCACCCTTTCGTTTCCCTCCTCTTGGGGCCGTCTCGATCTCTTCCCACTTTGGTTTTGCAGCTCAGCCCCGGGATCAGCGGTCTCCGGGCGGCAAAACCCCACGCGGGACTTGCTCCTTTGAACCTCTTTTCGCGAGGCGCCAGGAACGAAGACCGAGATAAGCCAGCTTGGATCATCCCCCGTTGCTTGTCTGGACTCCCGCAGCTGCCCTGCAAGCAACGCGATCTCCTTGCCCGCCACAACAGCCCTGCTTGCCTCCGCCTGCTGCTCTCAGTCTTGCGAGGTTGACGGCGGCTTCTTTATCCCCCCGCCCCGATCAATTTAAGGACACCTCGAGGTCATATAAGCTCGCACGCCAGCTCGAGCACTCGGCCTCAGAGGTAGCACGGAGCCGGGCCCCGTTTTATTGCTGGCCGGCGCCTCATTCGCGGCTGTATTTTACAGGATTCCTTCGGGCGAAAGTAATAAAGCGGGTAATTAGAATGCTAAGGACAGATGTAAATAACAGGAATGAGAGCGCGCTGACAGATGAGCGCCTGGGTCAGGCGGAGGAGAAGCCCGCTTGGTGGCCATGACACGGTGCCAGTGGCCCGAGGCAACCAAGCTGGGGACAGCCGCAAAGAGCCGGCTCGTCGTTAGCGGTGGGGCGGGCGGGAGAGGCGCAGTCCGGCTCTGGAGCTGCAGGGCGTTCAAGACAGCGGAAGAGCGAACTGCTTTGCTTGGCGGGCTGCCTGGCTGCAGGCCTGCGCTTCGGCGGCGAGCTAGGCCTCGCCTGGCCTTCTCCCTTCAACGGAGGGGCAAGAGGTCTGTCAGGGCAGCTTCCTCCGGCTACCGCGCACTTCCTCTTTTTCGCACCTTTCTGTCCGTGGGAAAATCCCCCCCCCCCACACACACACACCTCTGAACACGCAGAGGGCCAGGGGAGGCGCCCCATGGGCGGCTTGTTGCGAACTTCTCGGGCGGGCGCAGCTTAACGGCCCTTCTTTCGGGCGCCCGCATGGCAGCAGAGGGCGAGACAAAGTCCGGAGAACGCGGAGCCCCAGTTTGAGCAAGGTTGAAAAGCGCCCCGCGAAAACGGGAGTGGGATTACCAGTAGAAGATGGCGACATCCAGGGTGCTTCCAAATGGGAACTAGTAGCCTTAGGAGATGGAACAACTTTGGTAGGTAGTTCCTTCAGCTTATAAAGAAGCTTAATGGAGATGGGCAGGAACTGGAGGGGTGGGGGTGGTGTGTGGGGAGAGGATGAGACAGGCAGGCTTGATTGGGTGTGGTAGCACTCGGGTCTTGAGGTGGGGTGGGGAGCACCAGGCAAAACTTTGTAAAGGGGTTCCTGCACCATGAGATCACACCTTCCATCAACATTTCACCAATTTTTCCTTGGCTGGGGAGGCGAGATCTCTCCACACACCACTGATATCTGTTCCAAAGAATGCTTCTAGATTGACAAACTCTCAGTGCTACCAAAGTCAAAGGGCATTGTGCAACAATTCCATCCTTCCTTCTGTAGGTTTTGTTTTTAGTAAGAAAAAAGATGGAAGAAGTCATAGGAAAACACAGGTGGATTGCAAATGGAAGATGCCATCTTCCACCTTTAAAGCTTTTATGATGCCATCACCCTTCCTCATTCATAGAAATTGTATGGCGGTCTAGACATCATTATTTGCTTGCAACTATCCATTTTTCACAATGCTTGTTCCATCATTTTCCTTACCACACACAATTTGTTAAAGCAAAAGCAATGGCATTTCTGCACACTGCTGATTGGGAGTGCTAGGAGTCTTCCACCTGGAAGCACCCCTGGGCCCTTGTGAAATTCCATGAATAAGGCTGGCTGACTGCGTAACAGAAGCCTTGCCTAGAAGTACCCACAATAATTCCCTGTGCCAGAAATGGCAGTACAAAATGAGTTGGCCATTTTAGATCATTTGAGTGAGGGCCAATTCACACAACTCAACTGGAGAGTGTTTGTTGGTGTGTGTGGGTGGGCAGAATGAATCAATGCTGCATTTTGACTTGTGCTGAAAGCAATCGATGCTCTGCAATTCAGTGGGAAAAGGCGGTTGGATGGGAGAGCATCCATTAGTACTCTTTGCCCTGCTTCTGACCTGCAGCAGTTTCTTTGAAAAACAGAAAAAACTTGATTCCATGTCATGTCAGCCAGAAACTAAAAAACTAGACGAGACAAAAGATAAAACCATAGCAATGCGGAACAGCAAAACTGGGTTAAAACAGCATCTTTTAAGCATATCCAAAAATTCAGAGGCCCACCAGTTGCAAGTAGCTCACTGGATCAAAGATGGTTTAACTGTTCCCATTATAAAGGTGCTCTTGGCTTATCATTGTAGCCAAATATCAAAATCTGAATTGTTCCATAAATACCACAAATCTCTTCAAGAATGTGAGAGCAGCCATTAAAAAAAAAAATCAAAGGTGGACCACTTCTTCAAAGCTTTATATTCTTGAGTCACTGTGAAAATAATTTTGAATGTGGTTGACAGAAGGGACAGAACATAGACTGTAGTAGCCATGTTTCCAAAGTACAGTACAAGTAGAGACCTGCACAAATACACAGCAAGAGTGACTTCATATGCTCTATTTTTCCTATATTGCAACCTTCTAATAAAAATCTGCACATACTTCAATATTTGAAGTGAAGCACAATCTTTTTTTAAAAAAAAAACCCAACATAAAATGAAGTATAGAAAAGGTAGTCAATAAGTAAAGCATATCTCTGATCTGCATTTACTGCTGGCAAATCCCTAGTTGTACTGCATCTCAAATGAAACAACCTTCATCTATGCAGAAGTAGCTGTTGCATTTCTTATTTGCAGTTAAGACCTGAGACTTTAATGTTGCATGTGGAAACCCTTCTATAGATGGGCACATTTCATGTTTCATCCTTGAAATATCTGAGGGTGAAAATGCTGTTACAAGAAAACATGATGTATTTATTGCAATACACTACAGCCCTATCTGCACACACTTAGAGAGTAAGTCTATAAGCATGTATGGAACATAATGGGACTTAATTCTGAGTAAAGTTGCATAGAGTTGCACTCCCTATTAATGAAAACTTAATATTGCCATAAATGGAAGAGATTGGAGTGTCAGGGCTGAGGGTTAAAGAGAGGGCTGAGGCTACTTGTTTTAAGATGCAGTTTTATTACTCTATTTCGTTTTGTGGTGACCTTGTGTTAACTTCCCCCCACTAAATTAAGGTATTACTGGAAAGATTATAACTAATGATAAAATAAGTAACAAGGGAATGGAAGCTGCCATTAGAACGGTTTCCCCTTCCCCCTTACTCCCCAATCTCCTCTGGAGGCTTTTTGGGGCTACAGGGAGTCTCTGCCCTTCTCACCTCCCTTTCCTTAATAATGTATTTGGATAACAGTGCTCTTTTAAAAGTTTTTAATTTGTGCTTTGACAGTTCAGTGGGTTATTTCCCTGTTAATATATCTCTTGTTCATTTGTTTTATACCTAGTTTGTTCCTTTGAAGGAAAAGGATTAACATAAGCAACCTTCCATGGCTTTCTAGATGGTGTTCACTGATGATAACCTGGATAATGATGCAGTGTGCCATTTGGAGTGCCACTTCATGCTGCAGTATAACAATCATTATGCAGTACTTGGAGGGCATTGATCTAGGCTAGGTCAGCCTTCCCCAACCTTGTGCCTTCCAGACACATTGAACTGCAGCACCCAGAAATCCCAGTCAGTGGCCCTGCTGGATGGGAATTGTGGGAACTATGATCCAAATGCCTCTGAAGGCCACCAGGTTGGGGAAGGCTGGGCTAGGTAACAGACTTTTGAGTAGTGGCATATTCTACATGATGTAAATCTTCATATCCTACCAGTTTGTGCTAATTTTGCACACACATAAAGGACATGCTGCAGTTATCAAGCATCCATGATGGCTTTTCCAGTGGTTCTTTTTCCGTGCAGATGATAGAATTGTGCTTGCTATCATGCCAGTTGGTGTTGTAGATTCCACTGTTAGTTCAGTGGCTAGATATGGAATGATGATGCATCACTTTCCTTAAAGCGTGAGCCATTAGAAGTTGACTAGATGTTCAGTGACACAAGTGGCACCCAGTTTTTTCTTTTCAAATAAGGACTGAGAAATGTGCTTTAGCTGACTACTTCAAAGGCTACTGATGGCTTGCAGCAGTTTATTTTCCTTAATACTGTTAAAGACTTCTGTATGCAAATATTCACACAGGTCAAGTGAAGGGAAGTATATCTTCAGTATTTTAAGTTTACTGTAGAAAAAAATAAGGAAAATAAAAAAAAACTTCTAATAACTTGCAACAGAATATAAACAAAGTGTACCCAACTCTAACAGTTATTATTGACTTGACTAAGAGAAACTCTGGCATATGAATGAACCATCCAAGTTGGTTCATTCCAAGCTGGTGATCCAAGTTGGCTTGGGTGCTGCTGAGAAGCTGCCTTTTATAGGGTATGTTGTTGAATTCTATTTTGCAACTATGCTCTTTCAACTTAGTTTTGCATCAGCATATTTCAGCAAAATACATTATGAAAAAGTGTTTGTTTTGATGCTTATCCTGCACATTGGATTCTTAAAAGGAATGCATTCACAGAAGTGGCAACTAACAACTAGAGATTTGACAAAGTTTGGGTGGCCTGCTGGTATTTTGGAAAATGAAAAAAATCAGGTGTGATTACTTAAGAATAAATTTTCAGGGTAGAATTTGAAACAATGTGAAGTCCTGTTAAGGAAGGAATATTTCCTGTAGTGTAACAATTCTGTCATCCAGATTGTTAGCTAGCCTAATGCCCAGGAAGTTTGCATTTACTATCAGTTCCTTTTTTTGTTGCTGGCCAACCACAACTGAGTCCATGTTTGGATTCAATGCCCATTCCTTACACTTCTACATATCAGTCATCAATCTATGTGGGGTATGGTGCATGCATCAAACCTGTTTTTCTAATTAGTTAGGATATAACCTGCAAATTTGCTTGGGCCCTGTGATCATATAGGAATTAGTGTGCTGATGAGATCATCTGTTAATATTATTATGCATTGTTTGTTCTTTCTTGGAGCAGAAGGAAAGGGTTCAGAACCTATAGCTCCCATACATTGTTGAACTTCCAACTTCCATCCGCTTCAGCCAGTCTGGGCAGTGGTCTGGTATGACACCAAATGAAGCCCAACAGCACCTGAAGTCCTCAGGGTTTCTCACTTTTGTCCCCCAATAAAAAGTGTGGCTTGTAGGTTGATTCTCCTGTTTTGAAAGACATGTCACTCTCTCAGAGCTGTCCAGGTGACTGGATTAGATAAATCTCTTATTCAAAGTAAGACTGCTTCTGAAGTGGACCTGAAGTTTGGTAATTCAGCATGTGACTTTTTAACTGGTGTCAAGTAAAGTTAAGTATAGTCTAAAATGAAGCTGATCACAGTTTGTATTTAATATTTTCAGTGATAAAGAAATATGTTTTTGCACTGAAAAGAGCATGCTCAGTTTTGCTGAATGGTTTTGCCAGTGTTTTAAATTTATTTGCATTACAAGCAGTCAACCCACTGACCCTGCCTGGAGCCACAAAAGGAAGGGACAGACAGAATGAAAATAAATTTAAAAACAGCTGTACAGGCACAATCTGTTGAATAAACATAAAACAGCTTCACGTCACTGTCATCAGCATACTGAGGACTACAGTGTAAACCAACTGGAATTCAATTATTTTCATGATGCAATGTACAAGGAGGCCAGTCAGCAAGAACTAGTTCAACTTTTAGTTTCTTTCTTCATAGATATAATGCACTTGGATGGACAACACAAGATATAATCACTTGGAGCAACCTCTGACCCGATGTTTACTGTGAAGACCTATATTCTCTTCAGCTGTGACAAGTAGCTTCCCACCTCACATTTTATCTTCACAGAGAAGGACCCCCCCCCCACAAGCTGATGATGTAAGCAGGCTCTAGCAGGATATTAAAATAGACTAAGGTGTGCTTGTACCAAGACACTTTTTAAAAATGAATTGTACACAACTACTGAAATAATAGCATTAAAAAGTTAGAGTCGAGATTATGCAATCCTTTTTGGCCATCTAGAAAAAGCAGCAGGGAGGGGGAAGGAAGAGGTTGGGACACCAGGAGGAATCAGTGCAAGTCCTCAGCCACAGCCTGCCCGCTCCCTGCCCGCAACACCCCATTTTTCCCCTTCATTTGTGACCTTGCAGAAGGCAGCTGGTACAGTTTTTCCCTGCAGGCTGTGAAGGAGTAGAGCAGGGGCTTGGCTTTCAGAGTTGCAGCTTTGAGATAGCAGGATCTCAAAGCGGGGAATCAGAATACTCCCAGAGCCCCCGCAGACAATGTCAGGAGGCCAGAAGATTGCACCCTTACTAAATCATAGCCTTAACAGATCCTCTTTTATGTTTAGTATACAGCAGGTTCCCCAGCCCTTCAGAAGTGTCAGACTACAGCTCCCATTACCCCAGCCATGGCCTGTTGTATTCTATTATGCTGCATATTGCTATGAAATATACATAGGTTACTATGATCGAATACTTTTGATTTTGAAGAAAGAAAGCAAGAAAGCTAACAGCCAACCAATCTTTTGTTCATAAAACAATTATAGATCTATTTGAACAATGGAGAGTGCTCAGGCAAAGATATGTTTCTCTAGAGATTCTTTCATACTGCTTTCCTGTAAAGCATCTCTGACTCAAAGCAGTTCTTGCTACAGCTGTTCTAATTCTGTCTGCTTAAATGCAACTTGCAGCTATTTGATGCTTTTTTTGATGAAATGGAATCTCTTGGATGAAGACAGACACTAAACACAGGTAGTCAGGTTTTACACAGAACAGTTGATATCTCATTTTTGTAATAAAAATTGCTATGGCTCCCAGGATTGCTTTATATTCATAAGAAGTCACCTTGTCAAAACAATAAATAAAAAGAAATCCTTTATTTGATCATATTAACATAGTGTACTTTTCATTTACTTCATGTCAGTAGGCCTCATATATGTTAAAAGTTAGTCACATTAAAAGCTAAATGAGAAAAACTAACAAATGCTTGCACTGAATTTGCTTTTGACATATATTTACTTTAAAAGAAAGCCATTGTGGTGATACCCAATTATTTTTAGCAGTTATTTAAGCATACTTTTATATCAACCGGCTGCAACTTAGTCCCTTCTGGTTGTGTTAGAATACAACTCCTATCATTTCTAGCCAGCTGTGAACAAATGAGGAGGGAGCAGGTTGAGGAAGGTGGTTTTATACCAGGGCAGCGCTCCCATGAAGGTCAAGAGGAGGCCACAGGTGCTTAACAGTCAGAAAAGGTAATGAGATGGGCTGCTTTATATTCCCAGGAGAAACATGTTTCCCCAGGATACTACCATTTCAGAATAAAAGGGAACACCATTCATAATCTAAGACCATTCTCCAGCTGTGCCTCCTTTGAGGGTGTCTTGGAAGGTGGTAACAAGGAATGGATTTTCTTGGTGGTTGCTCCTGCAGTTATGTAATGATCTCCAGAACAAATTCCACCACTTATCAACATTGTTGCAGAACCTGGTTAAGACCTCTGAAGCATCTGGCAGCATGTGATGGGTTTTTAATTCAGTCTGGATTTTTTTTGGTTGATTACATTTATTTTAAGTATATGTACATTTACATCTATATTTTTTAAAAAGCATTTTTAAAGGTTTCAATCTTACAAAGTAGCCAGAGACCTTCAGTTATTGGTCAGTACAGAAACCAAACTAAACCGTGAGTGGGCGATTTCCCCATGTCAGAACTGCCGCACCAATTTCAAACTAGCAAGTCAGGAAGAGAAGTTTTAACCTAGCAGCCTTTCACTTGAATTTGCTTGTCTTTTCAATAAAGCCTTCTTATAAGTAAACTTTGGACCTAGCTTACTGAATTCTTGGGGTCACTCAAACCTGTAACCCGAGTTTGAGCCAGAACTGTAAATTAAGCCATGGTGAACTATGGTGTGAACTAGGTCACCGTCTTCTTGATTAAAATTGTTAAGTACGCTGTTGAAAGTAAAAATTGGCAAATTAAAGAGACTCGGAGAATATTCGACCTTAAAATAATAAACTTTGTCTCATGCCAGCAGGTTTGAAGATAAAATAAGGCCACTGAGAAAAAAGAGTATGGCACCAGTCTGCCTAGGGTGACTGAGTAGAAGATTTGCAGAAGTGGGGAGGGGATCACCTCAAAATATCCAAAGGAACCCACACGAAAGAACCCCATTTGGACTAAGCATACTTGGTAGCCACTAGGAGGCCTAGAATGTTCTGTGTCAAGTGGAAAAGAAAAATAGAAAGCTGAGGTGGCACTGGAGTATTGTGCAGGCACGTAAATCTGATTGCTGAAGCTCATAACTTATACAGTCCATGAAGAAAGCATGGTTTTTCTCAGGAGTAGTCCTGTTCAGATGTGAGGACACACCGCATCATTGGTTAGTTTGTCATTGGTTAGCTCTTATTTCTAAACATTCTGTCCAGTAAAAACATGGAGCAAAGTAGGGCTGAGAATGGAGGGAAGAATTCTGTGAAAATCGTTATCAGAGCTGAGAAAGCCTATTCAGTGATTTGTGTGCATGTGTGTGCCTGTGTTTTCTACTTAAAAGCTTTCAATCCATGAATGGTGAAGAATGTTCACGCAACCTGGCCAGAAAACCTCACTCTACATTGATTTAATTCTCAGTGATATCAGCAAGCAGCTAAATTTGATCAGCAATGTAACTTAGTAATTTCATCACAACCAGTATATGTTCCCTAATTGCTTGGGATCACTTTAGCAGTAATTAAAGAGGAAAACAACTCAGGTAGCTGCTAAAGGGGGATGTAGTTCTTCCCTTAGGATTATGTTTCCTTGCAAAATGCAGTGATTTTTGCTTCATCTATAGCAAATCTGATGGCGATTGTGACAAATTTGGTGACATTCGATTGTGCCCCTGTGGATTCTGAGGGGGAAATGTGGTCTTCCAACTCCCAGAAGTTGCCTACCCCACATGTAAACTGTGTTAAATTTTGATAGCATAAGCCTGTGTCAAGCCCCACTGAATTTAATTAGGCTTACTTTCAGGTGGGTGTGTATAAGATTTTAGCCTAAATATTGTTCCAGGTAAATATTTTGAGAATTTGCTAGTATTATTGCTGATGGATGCTTTGGAGTCAATTCTTGTGTTTCTATTATGCTAAATTGTCCCAGGAAGGTTGCCGAGTTATAACAAAGTAGTCCAGCATCACAATTACCAGGAAGTATTTGTCTTTGTTAGGGATCTATTTACTGCTATTATGGAAATCTGTGCAGTTCAAATATAAATGCTTAAACTTTATATGGAATCAGAAAGGTGCCTATTTTCCCTTGATAGGAGTGTGTAGTTTATATTAACATTACTGAAAAATATGCATGAGCAAGTGTATTTAATATTTACATCCCTCTCAGAGCATTTAGTGTGCGTTAGCTCAGAGTTCTCCAAGAATTGCATGCTGCCAGGGGGAATTTTTAAAGTAATAAATCTCGGCCCTATTTTGCTTAGATGTTACCACCTTAAGCATTTCTTCAACCATTGCCACCAATTGCAGTGTAAAATTTTGAATACACTGGCAGCACCACTTTCTGGATAGATCCTGGGAAAAGGTAAAAACAAAAGAACCTGTTTATCAGAATCTTTGAAAGAACCAAAGGCTGTTTCTTACCTTACCCATTTTTATTTCCCCATGGCACAATCATGCCACACTAGTGATGGGAAAACATGAACATTATTTGGAAAGGACCAATAATGTGATTACTTGGCATGTCAGT
This sequence comes from Varanus komodoensis, assembly GCF_004798865.1. Taxonomy (NCBI): domain Eukaryota; kingdom Metazoa; phylum Chordata; class Lepidosauria; order Squamata; family Varanidae; genus Varanus; species Varanus komodoensis. The sequence continues at coordinate 6,643,931 of NW_025335589.1, forward strand.
ACCGTAAGTGGAGCAGCAAGTCCAACATTACCATAAGCAAATATGAAGATTGATTCTGATACCAAATCATTCTACAATTCTGCACAAGCACATAAAATATCACGGAATGTAGTATGAAGGGTGACAATTTCCAGTGGCCAGATTGCAGGGCCATAGTGCCCTATATAGCTCCATGGTCGATCATCATAATGCTAAGAACCAGAATAAATTCCTCAGAATAAAGTAATTCATGAAGATTTCAGAAGTGAGGATTCTTGGCACAGAACCCTTCATTTTTATTTAGCAGAATACATATCCTGAGCTAAGGGATTTATTGTTACAACATTCAGGTGCTTGGAAATACAGGGACAGGAGTACTGATGGTTTCTTACTTTAAGTACTTAGCATTGTACTGATCTGACACAAGTTGAATTGAGGCAATTACAATATTCACTATCCAGAATAAGGAGCCAGATAACTGTTGAGTACAAAGTCTAATAGTATAGTTATAATGGCAATGGTGGTCATGCCATTATAAGATGAATTATGGAAGAAAAGCAAGGCAAGATTTGCAGTTTCCATCCTGATTTATGCATGTGGGTTTTTCTGACAGCAGATGTAGTGAATTCAAGTGTACCTGTATATCTGAAGTATGGCCACAAAGACTGCAACAGTTCTGCCATTATCAAGTGCTAGGAATTGATGAATGAAACGAAAATTGCAATCAGGTCTTTCTGTTCCCTCAAATTGTGAAATGTTCAAGGCACATCCGTTTAATATGCATTGCTATGAAGGGTTGCTGTATCAATGCAGCCTAGCTGCAAAGAGCAAAGGTATGAGTGAAGCATATGGCAAGTTCCCACGGCAGTATGACACTTGATCTAACACTGTATCAACTGCATTATTCTGGGGTGACTTGGTATTTGGTACCCAAGTCTGCAGAAATATATGCATAAAATGCAAGCTACCCAGCACACGAGAAGCTATTTCATATTCTTTGCAGTATCCTGTTGGACAAATATATTCTATGATGAGACAATGAAGGACACAACTAATTTTTAAGGAATAGTCTTGTTAAGATGCTGAAGGGTAATGAGAAGAGTTAGCACTTAATTATTGTTCAACTTGCCGAATAGGGTGCCTATCTGGCTAATTGGACCTATTTCCATTTGTTGTTTTATATTGACAATTGTGGATTTGAAAGATAACTCACATTAAAATGTGTATGCCATATATTTCTCATGCTCCCTTATTAACATTCTGAAGATTGTTTTAACAAGCATTTTCTCAAACTCATCTATCAGCTTCAGAGGCTTCCCTTGACTCTGGAGAATGGAAAACAAAGCAAAATGAAGTTATACAGTTAGCAGAGAAATAGCTGTTGATTTTAAAAAAGTACAAACAATTCCATTCCTAGCTTCATCTGGAATTAAAACTATTTGGAAGGGTGGGATGCATATTAAAAACATGTTGCCTTAAAGGTCAAGTTAAACTATTTTCACCAACATCACTAAGTTGCAGAATGTATGCTCATCATATCATTTAAGGAATGTAAAGTAATGTACCAGTTTCTTCAGAAAGAGATGTGGATCAAAGTATCTCCACCACATTTTCTTCTTTCTTGGCATCTGTAAAAACATGTACACATTAGTACTTGAGATGCTTCACAAACTACAGGCCACAATCTGTTTTTGCTCTGGGCATGGAATGCACGGTAGAAGGAGCTTTACTGGAGGGCAGCACAGCCCTCCACTGATCCCAGGCCAAAACGACTTTCGGCACATGCTGCATTGTGACCAGACTATCCACTTCAAGGAAAGCCTTTTGGCTGCTGAAGCATCCAGAAACCTGTTCCAGCCAGATGCCCCCAGCACACTTCTATTCTTTTTCCTAACTGCAGAAAATCCATGAAGAAGAAGGAGGAGAAAGAGAAGACTGTAGTGCTGCATGTTTCAATTGTGCCATCTATTTGGAAGTACATATCATCTTACTGCACAGTTAGTCTAATTCAAGGGAATCAAACTGATTTAAACCTGTCTGGAGTCATACTGATACTTCTGAACAGTACCTTGATCATAAAGCTAAACAAACAAACACCAGTAGCATTTCTTTACAAATCAATTAACTTCATTCAGTTAATACGTGTCTCTAGACAGGTGTATATGCAAATATAATCAATTTTTCTAGAATGAACAGGTTCCAAAGTCTTATCAACATATTTGAAAATGTGTAGATGTTCTACAAGATTAACTTCACATGAGCATTATAATCACAGCAGTATACAGCAGACTTGGAAATGATGGATGGGTCAAACTGTCCCAAAATGTAATTGGCTGAGGTCGGAATTAACGACCCTTTACCCCAAAAGCAGTTACGTAAGAGAATGCTGAAGTTAAAGATGACTTATCTATGCTAAAGGTTTAAGGCTTAGAATAAAGTAACATAGCAACACCCTACATAATATTTCAAATATAAGATTTTGCTTGCATTGTTATAATTGGGATTACAACGAGGTGTAATTTACGTAATGAATTTATATTAATGTACAGATCTGTCTCCTGAAATAGAGGGATCTATTTATTTATTTATTTATTTATTTATTAAAACATTTCTATGCCGCCCCTTGCCAAGGCCTCGGGGCGGCTTACAACATCAAGTACAAAATACATTAAAACAATAACAATTAAAATATATACAGTAAAATAAAATAAGCCGCCCTGGCCGAATAAAATTCAATAATATTAACATTTAAAATGCTGCTTAAATAAAAAGGTCTTCGCCTGGCGCCGAAAAACAAATAACGACAGCGCCAGGCGGACCTCTCTGGGGAGCGCATTCCATAACTTAGGCACCACCACTGAGAAAGCCCTCCTCCGAGTAGCCATCCTCCTAATTTCCTTCACTGAGGGCTCCCGGAGGAGGGCCTCTCCTGCTGATCTCAAGGGGCGGCTAGGCATATATGGACGTAAGCGCTCCTTCAGGTAACCAGGACCCAAGCCGTTTAGGGCTTTATAGGCCATCACCAACACCTTGAATTGGGCCCGGACTTCAATGGGAAGCCAGAATTTCACCTTCAGTTGTGCAAATAGTACAATCCTATGCCAGGGCAATGGGCAGGTTTGGTTGGCTGTGATGTGCTTGCTGAGAATCTGCTATTCTTTCAGTTGCTAGAGAAGGCTAGTGCACATTTGCACCAGTCTCTACATTTCTGGCAGTCCAAAAGTCATATAAGCATTTTTGTAAATAGGCAAGCCAGGGCTTTTGTCCCCAAATGGGCCAATCAGAGCTATACAGAACCCCAGCATGGCCTAGCTGTGCCATCCAGGGTTCGGCAGCACAATTCAATTACTAAGGTCATATAATGCTACCCGTAGTCATGACTGGATTGAATGTGAGAGTAGGCATGTAACAAGAACAAATGTATCAATGTTATAAATACTGGTGTTGCTTTTCAATCACCCTTCCTAAAGCAGTTCACACTAAAGTCAAACAGATGACTGCTTTCACAGTGATGGTTCCTTGTGACAGATGGGGATGGCTTGCATTGTAAGGAAGGGAGTGGGCAAACTAACATAATCGTACCTGCTCCACGCCATGTCCACTAAGTCTTAATTGCTGTTTTGCTTACACTCAAGTTGCCTTTAATGTTTGTAACCTGCTTATGGACACAACCAACTTACTGTCCTAGGTAGCATAGCAGTTGGATGAGAAACACAACATCAAACCAAGATTAAACCAACAATAAAAATAGATCTTACTAAAGGCCTTGAGAAACAGCAGTTAAACCATAATGATACATCTAGGGGGGTGGAGAAAGTTTCAAGCAGTTTTTAACAGGTAACTGTTAAATAATATAGAAAATAATATGGAAAAACACATCCATCTAAACCTAGTCTAGAATGTTTTCCTGCTTAAGCCATGATGCCACACTAAAGCAAATTCAGCCCATCCTAGTCCATCAATAGCTTCCTTGCTTTCAGCTCAGCTTACCCCTGGAGTCTGGCTCTTCTCTAGCGTTCTCCATCCTGTGTCTTACTTCCAATTACAGTACTTCTTTTTAAAAAAACTGTTACTAATTACAATGGGATTTTGCTTTCTTCCACATTTCTTCAAGAAAGCTTATGTGTTTCTCCTCTCATTTTAACATCAAAACCTGAAATAGGTTAGATAATGACTGCCCTAAACACATCCAGTGTGCTTCATGGCTGAGGGAGATATGAGCCTTTAGCACAACCCTCTGGTCATAATCTACCAAAATAAAATTCAAGCATGTGTAAAAGGCATGTTGTTCTCTGAAGTTCCCTAGTCTCACATGTTTATACTGCCCCCATCTTTCTCCATTCTCTCTGTGGCCTTTCCTGTTTCAAACTTTAGGTTCTTCAGACAAGGACTTGCTAATTGGCTGCCCTGATGGCACTGTAAATGATCATAATAGTAGTAATAACAAGGAAGTGATGGAGATAATTAATGAATGATCATTGTGATTATTTTAAGAGTAGCAGTGGCTGAACACTGAACTGCTGCTTTAATGGATATATAAATCTTTTCCCTGTTCTTTGTCCAATTTGTCTTCTGTTCTAATATTTCTTTTGCTAGACAAATATAAAATCCTCAGATCAAAGAACTTTGAAAAATGTAACCCAGTTTTTAATTATGGCATTCTTACTGTGCTTGTTATGGTATATTTTAAATATTTGGGTAGAGCACCTAAAAGAAAACTTAGGTGGCATTGCTTTGACTTAGATTTTCATGCTGACTTACAAAATTTCATTTGTTGCACTGTATTATAAATTATTTGTCAACATGTGAGTTATACTTCAATAAGCACAAGTGTAAACCATATATATGCTACTTCTATAGTGATGTATAGAAAATCCAGGGTTTATATGAAATGCTGTACCTTGTTCAAATAACAATACCCATTTCCCTATTCTTTTTGAAGTTAATTTAAAAGTATGAATGGTCATGTTTTTGTTTTGCTTTCACAAAAGAGAAGTTAACATGACCATCCTTAAAAAGAGGCACAATATCTCTAGAACACGTTGGAAACATTTTGGGCCCTTGGGCACATTTGGCAATTTGAGGCCTGTCCTGGGCAGCTGCCATGACAGGTGTGGCAAAGGACAAGTGACCTGTCCCATAGACTGTGCATAAGACAGAGATGGGGTCTGAGACCCAAAATACTGATGTCTTTGAACCCGCATTTTCTAGCGCCAACAAAATACGATTTCACAACTATTGCAGCTACTGGTCATAAAATGTGTTAATTTTTTTTAAAAAGTGGGAGGAGTAGGGAGCCTCAGTGAGTAGCAACAGAAGTGTCTACCAATGGGCATCATGTTATTTACCTGTGCCCTATACATTCTCCTCACAGAGCTGGGCTTTTGCATAGCTTCCATACTTTCAAAGGGACAGGTGCATGAGAATTTCTGGAAATAATGCTCAGCATCTGTTATAATAATGCTCAATATCATTTTATATTTTTATACCGCTACTAACCAATATTAACAGAAAGTTTTAAAATCTTTACTACTTGCTGTTGAATTTAACTATTATTTGGAGTAATAGCCTTGAAGCAAAGGTAGTTTTGTGAACATAAGCATTGATGAATTTGTAAAATTTGGCTACATAAATCATTTTTATCCAGTACTTTCCATTATAAAAAAGTGCATGGTACATTGCATATAAGGACTATGCCAAGTTTACAGAATTGGACCCTTGGTAGCTAGAATAACATTTCTCCAACAAATCAAAGGTATTGTTCTTGGCTTACATGAATATACAGTAGCGATTACCTTAAATTTAAACTTCACAATGAATGGCAAACCCACTGTGGAGATATGAAGGCCATATTGTATCAGTGGAGTCTGCAGAGAGTTTCTTCACACAGCTTTGCTGTGCTGAAATATATGTTTTACTTGAAAGCTAAAGGGATTACTTTTGAATAGTCATCACAAAGGTTGATTATATTCGTATATCATTTAGCTAGACCTGCAGGCTATTATTCCATTAGCTGTGCCTGTCCACTCCTGCACTGTCAAAAAGCTGATCATGTAATGTAAAAAGGCTAGACAATGTGTTAAACTATGAGACATGCTTTAGAAAAGTGCAGGAGCATTGTGGTTAAAAATAATTATAAATCTACTCAAGTTGTAGTCCTAAGTGTATTTACTTAGTGGTATGCCACACTGAATGATCAGGTTTAGGTCTAGACTGGAGAAAACCTTACAAAGAAGAGACCTGCCTTGTTAAGCTTGAAATAAACATTACATCTTAAACAACTATAGGTAGTTTGTTTATATTTATTTCTATAATGCCCAACAGCCAAAGGCTGTCTTGTTACCAATGGGAACAGACTGCAAAAATGCCAAGAATGCATGTCAATGGCCTACAGAATTACTAGATTCTTTCTTCATCAGAATAGAATGATTAAAGCTTAGGTACTCACATACTAGGAGACTGTGACGGGGGCAGGACAGAGATGCAGCCTTGCAGTTCCCAGTGGTTTTGTGTCTGCAGCCTAACACATTAGCATTCAGACACTGAACATGGCTTCTGAAGATGGAGAGAACTGAAGATGTGGCAGTGGATAACCACAGCTAATTATGGCTGCAGCTATGTTTGCAGCAGAACTTCTAAGTCACTGATTATCAAGGGCTGTCTTTCTGAACAATACTAATTTTTGATGGATCAGATCTTTCTAATCGTGCCTGGAAACATGTCCTCTACATTTTGAAGTCCTTTTATAGAGTTATACTTATAAAGTGGCAGACATCCCGCACATCAATCTGCTGTGTATGTGCAACACGACACTTTTGTTGTTTTTGTCCAACAGATTAACATGTCTACCCCTCTTAAATTCTCTGCAGTATAATCCAGCAGGTTTCAAGACTGATTCTTGAAGATGGAAACAACATGCCAATGTGTCTGACTCAAAAGAGCTCTCAACTTCTTCCTTGCCTCCTTTTCCTCCCTCCTTTTAAGTGTTTTCCTATCCCTCTTTTTTTTAACCTCTGCCCCTCTAAAAACTTCTGCTCAAGGGTTCAAACCTAATATAGTGACAGGAGTTAAATAACTCCCTGTATCAGATTCCACATGTTCAGGAGTTCCTCCAGCTCAGAAACAGGTAGATATTGGGGGAGAAAACTTTCCTTCCGTGAACATGCAGTTTAACTAGTCTCAGGATCCAAAATGCTCATATTTATTACAGCATAACTTTTCTAGACTAGAGCCTAGTTTATCACATAAGGAATATCTAAAAGCCACCTAATATAGAAAGCATTTTTTACAACACCAACAGATAGGTAGCATTTATACACTGGTTGGTAAAGCTATTGGAATGGCTTAGAAATGAATAGGAGTAAGTCAGTAGCTGTCCTAAGGTCTACAATGTAAAAATAGATGCAATAAAGGAAAAAAGGATGGAGAGGGAAGATCCCTATCAATTCTTAATATTATGGAGTATTATCATGGCCAGCTGTGATGGAAATGAGCCATTCACGATAGAAAAACAAACAACTGGCCTCTAAGAAATGGCCTGGTGACTTGACCTTCCTCAGCACAGCTCTAATGAGACCAAAAGTTGTTGAAGAGAGACCCAGCCCAGCTGATACAAAGAGCAGTGAGTGTAGATGACAGGTCCTCAGAGTCAGGACGTATTTGCAAATGCATAGATACTGCACCTCCCATCTTCCATTCCCTTTTATACTGTAGCTCAAATTACAAATAGTCATTTTGTGCCAATCTCTTCATGTGCTTCATTCAGTCTTTGGCTGGCCTTGAAGAGAAAACAACTGCACTAGCTTGGCTCGCTTATTGCTCAGTTCTTCCAAGTCAAAATAAAGTACTAAATAGAAGACTTTCAGCACTTTCAAAAGAGTTAAGACAGATAATCTTCCACTTTTATTACACAAAGTTGTTTAATGTAGATTATAAAGATGCTTTATTTTAGTCTCTTTTGAGGCAATGTATTATACAAAGCCATGAATGAATCTTTATGAGGACATGAGGGAATGCTAAATGAACAGCACTTGAATGTTTCACTTCAAACAGGTAGGTTTATATGAGCAAAAGGCATGATTGTTGGGGACTAGTTTATGAATTGGGAGCAGGATTTATTTTATACACCTTGAGATAGGAATTCAAATCTTTTGGGATCATGCGAAGTATCATTTTTCAGCCAGGATAGAAAACATAATGGCATCTTTTCTGCCACTATTAATATCTACTTTTAGTTTGATCCTGGTGTTTTAATGGTATTACTATTATTTATATGTCTGCTTCTATAGTTTGTGGACTACTTTAAGCCACTCCTTTTTAAGAGGGCATAAAGTCAATTAAAATTGGTTGCATAAATAAAAATATTTATTTAAAATGGTTCTATTTGTATTTCTTCATAAAACCATTGCTGCTTTCAGAGACAACTAGAACTGAAACCTGGACATCTTTCTAATTATGATAAATGACTCAAAATGAGGAATTCTTTGAATTTGTCTAGAAAAAGAAAGGCATCTTCTATGGATCTCCTGTCCATTTCCTCTCAAAGCTGAATAAATTCTTAAGGCCTGTTCTAGATAAATGCAGTTCATTGTGATGGCTCCAAGCTCCAGGCAATTGATACTTCCCTAAGCTACCTGTGCTGCTTTGAGGCTTCCTCATATACAGTTTGCCAGATGCACAGACTGTTATGTGAATGCAAGTGGGCTCTTGGCTGGGGATGTCCCTCATCAGGAGGGTGAGTTCAGTCCACCACTTTAGTAATATCTGTACTCTGAGTTGAGGTGGTTTTTGATTCAAAAACCCAATGGGAAAGGTTTCAGTGGCCTGGAATGGTATCTTGCCCAGGGGAAGGAGTCCAAACATGGAATCTGAACCATGTCCTGCATACATACTTTCACTGGGCCTGAATTGGATGGCTGATCAGGTAGGAGTGCACTGTGAGTTCCTCTGGACATAAGGAAAACCACAGGGCAAGCAGATCCTTTGTGTGCTCCCTTGGAATGAAGGCAAGACTGAATCGGTGGGCATGGAAGGGACAGGTATTTTTCAATTTTAAATACTAACTGTGGTGTGTGTTTGTTTGTCCTCTGTTTTTCCCTTAATATTTAGGAGGAATTTCTAAATAACACAAGAATCTTCTAAAAGTTGGTTATATATTCTGCTTCTTCAGGTGGCCTGTGCTTTCCTATAGTTTATTGATAAATATTATCAAAATATTACTTAGAATGTCTGAGATCATTTTGATGCTGCAAAAATTTGTACCAGCAATTTTAGAGATTATTTGCTTAGTAGAGTACAAACTATATGCTATCTGCCTATTTAGATTTAGATTGCACTAAATCTCCTCCTTGGAAAGCAGTTGGTCAAGATTATAGCAAACTCCATCTTCTGGACAGACATACCAAAGTCAACAAAGCAGAGAAAATCCAGCAATGGAACTGTAACAAAATAAGATGCCATGGAGATTTTCTATAAGGCTAGAGTTTAAAGCTTTTAAAGAGCATTAGCCTTGAGTGCATCTCTTCAGGGTAAGGAAGTGTGGGAAAAGAAGGTTGAAGGCTCTGATGCTTTCAGAGCAAAGGCAGTATTCCTTTCACTGAACCTTACAGAAGAGTCAGTTTTCCTACAGGTAAGCTCTTCAGAGAGGAGAAAGTCACCCTTCAAAGTCATCCAGTTGTTCCACTGGTATTTTTGCAGTTTTGCACAAGGTGTGATCATTTTTCAAGAAGACTAATTAGCACTCTCTCTTAATATGGATAGGGAATTTACAATTCACTAAGTCTCTGTCACCATCCCGTTGCTATATTCACATTTATTATCTGAACAGATAAAGGTCTTCCATGGTGCACCAGTGCAACTGGCTTTGTCATACATGTTCAGGTGTCAGTTTCTGGATCCTTCATGGCAGGAAGCACTCTGGACCTCTATTTAAGGTTCTCTTGCAGTCAAAACCACAGATTTTGTGTTAATGGAGAGAAAAACAGATTGCTTGCCACCAATAGATCCTACATGTTTCAGTTAGATAAACAAACCAGCTTAGTTTTAGACCTGCACTTAGTGTAGGCAATTCAGGATTCACACATTTAAAATGACAAGCATTTCCCTACTCACTGATTTTCCTTTGTGCTCAGTTGTTCTAGTTTACAACCACTCTGCATTCTCTACACCACTCTTTTATATGTAGCCTGTGTTCTACAGATGTAAAGGAGTATTACAGATCTCATGCAAAATAGCTCATGGATGATAACAAGTTGGCAGGCTAGGAAATGATTGTATGAACAAATTTAGTTCTCTGCAGTGAACTGCTTATGGTAGTTCTGTTTAATTCTTAATCTTTGGTTTTCTATTTAATTTCTGCCTGCATTGGAGATCTTCTGTAATGCAGCAGTTAAAAAAATATCCACATGTACTCATGAGCCTCCCCAAAGACCACTAACTTGACACGTAGGCCATGACAGCTAAGCTTCGACTACCAGGAAACCTAATCCAGGGTTTCCATCATGTCAGTTGTTGCCTTTATTTCATTACACTTTGACTCAGCCCCTAATGGATTCAGCTTCATAAAGTCTGTAGAAGAGGAAAAGAAAGCAATTTATTCATGTTTCACTAGAGCTCACAGAAGACCTGAATTTCTCTAAAAATGCAAATCATTTTGTGCCACGCAAGTGAGACTGGGCAGCCAAAGCTCTTGGAGGAACATGCTTTCCCAGGGCTAATGTTTTTATACCCAGTGATGGAATAAATCGATTCCTATATTATACCACCTCTTTTCTCTCTTTATTTCTTAGAAGAAAGTGATCCAAGGTACTAAAGAAACATGCTTCACCAGCTGTTAATTTTGACATTAATCACCAATATCTCAAAAATAATCATAATAAATACACACAGAAAAATTTCAGTATAGAACCATTCACCATCAGGTCAGCTTTGCTAAGAACCTAAGATATAAAGCACTGCCATACAAAATGATGCCTCTACTTATGTAACGGAAGTGTATACTAATGCAGCACAAACTAGAAGAGCAGTCATAGTATATTACATTAAAATGACCCCTCCCCTCCACACCTTATTTATTGAGAAAACAGTTTAAAGATTGCATGCTTTAAGTCCAGTCGTTCTTGTTAATTCATGTCAAAGCACAAAAGCAGATATGCTTTTGATGTTCTATCTAGCCAAAATTACAGGCATTGAGTATAATGCTGGTCATAAAAAATAAATAAGCCAATCTTAAAAACTAGAAAATGCTAAAACACAGTTATCATTTGTTCCTATTATACAAGTGCAGTAAAACTCACCTCTAGAAGACAGAGCTGGATAACAGTTCTTGGCCATTGGTTCATTGTATTCTAAAAATATTGTTTTCTTCCTTATAAGGAAACTTCATTTTTGACCAGATAAATAATTCTGGTATTGAGCTGAGTTTTCAAAGTATAAGATATTTTGTTCTGGCCTCTTTTCAATAACTATGACTGAGAGGGAGCACTTTAATTATTTCATGAGGGATTTCCTCAAACTTAAAAAAACCCCTCATGTAAATCATTTTGTCTTTACCAATATTCCATGAACATTTTTGTTGTCTTGGTATTGCTAATATATATAAACTTGGTTTCTATGACTCCCTCTGAAATATGGAACTACCTACGCTCTAAATTTTTCATATGCAGTGGAGACCTAAGACTGTGTCACTAGAAACCCTTTTTGCAAAGTTGCATCCCCCTGATAGGAAGCAGCATACAAAAATAGAAACAACAAACATTGCAAAGATACAAATAAAAACCACAGCAGTATATAAAACAGAAGCAGGCGCAATACACCTTAAATGCAGGCATAAGGGCAGCTGTTGCAAAGCTACTTATATGCAACAGCCACAGAAATTCCTTAAAAACAGCAGAGTACCTCAACATTAAAAGCTTGCGGAAAAAGAAATTTTTTCAGTAGCTTTCTAAAAACAGAGCAGAGCCCAGTGGACCTTCACTGGGAGATACAAAGTTTGGCAATACCAATGAGAAGGCCCTGATTCATCCCTGTTTGAACTCATGTTTGATAAAGGACATACCTGCTTAATCTTAAGAGTTTGAACAAGTTCTTACACGCATAGGTGATTCTTGAGGTAACCTGGTTCAAGGCCATTTGGAGTTTTAAAGGCTGACAAGAACCAGTGTGCTATGACTGTGTTGGACTGGATCTTGGGAGAGGTTCACTGGTTGCCTTTGGTACAATCACTGGGTCTGCCTTAACTACTAAACACAGTTATTATGAGGATAAAATTAACAGGAGGAGGAACTTGTAAGTTATCTTCTGGGTTCCTATTTTGTCTAGGATTTTGGAGAGAATGGCTATGCATGTGGTCACTAAGTGGCTTGCAGGGGGTAGGGGGAGGAAGGGGTGCGGCTATCCCAGCCAGTTTCCAGCTGCTGTTGGCTGCTATTTTATTGGTAGTGGGTTAGCTGCTTGCCAACAGGTTGTGATAAGGAAGAAAAGATGAGAGTAGTGCACACAGTGGGACATGTATTTTAGATGTCATTTTCCACAGCATGCTAGCTGCATCAGTTAAACATCCAGATTGCCCTTTGAATTGCCCAGTAAAAACAAACGAACAAACAAACAAACAGGGTTAAGGGAGAAGAGAAAATGAAAGTAACTTCATATCACAGTAAGATCTTTATTTAGTTATTTCATTTTTATACCACCTGATAACTGAGGCTTACTGGGCAGTTAACAAAAGTTAAAAGCACACAAACAAGAAAGAGGGAAAAAGTAACATGACAATAAAACCACAGCCATTGCAACCAAATCAGCACAGACATATAGCAGTGGTACAAGATAAAATTAAAGCTGAAAAGTTAACGGTTAAAATACTAGGAAAATTAAAAAGTTTTCACCTGGCACCAAAAAGAAAATGGTAGGGACTGGCACACCTCTTTGGAAATCACATTCTGCAGTTGGAGTGCCGCAATCGAAAAGGCCCTTCTCCTGGTAGCCACCCTGCTTATTTCCTTTGGAGGGGGCTCCTGGGGAAGGACCCCTGAAGATGTCTGGGTAGGTACATAACCTGACTGCAAGCTGTTTAGGTCTCTGAATGGACAGCTTAACAACAACACTTTAAATTGAATCTAGAGTCTATTTTATGACTTGTTTGTAGGAAATGACTCAATTATCAAAAGGCCTGGTGCCATATTCTAGTGTAGCACAAGACTGCTAGACATGTGCCATGAAAATATGCTTCAGGTGGCACATTTATTTATTTGTCATAACAAACCTTTTGACTATTTAGTCTATGCACTATTGAACCCTTATCTGATGCTCATGTTCCTTTGTACTCCTATTTCCTGGGTGCTACATTAAACTTGCTCAGAAAATATAAACTGGTCTTGATTAGTGTGCCAGGGACAAGGCCATAGAAGGCTTTGGAGCTAAAGAAGAGATCGTGCAGGATCTTGGAAGGACAAAAAGCAATGGAGGGATTTAAGGAGTCATACAGTTGGAATGAAGAGAAAGGTTAATAATTGTGGCAGCAAACTGGTGGGTGGATTTGAGTGGATGAAAGTGAGAAACTGGACGACCAGAGAAAATTGCAGTAGTCAAGATATTCTCTTCCTCTGCTGATCAGCTATTTTGTAACCAGGTGGAATATGCAGCTATTTTCTTTAGATTTTTATGCAACAATCCATGATGTGACCCTTGCACTGGAGACTGGAATTTTAATTCACTTCTCTACATTTGTTTCAGGTTTAGTTAGCACCTGTGATTTTTAGTTCAATATTAACATATTGTACTGAAGTTAAAGCCAGAATAATGTTATTGAGAAATCCAAATGAAAAAGATTCCTCAAGTAAACTGTGTTGACCTTATTTTTCAAAGTCCTGTGACATCATTTTAAAAGCTGGTTACTACTAATAATAGATGTTTTTCCCCCCTACTACAAATATATGTAAGTTAGTTTCCAATGCAGACTTTACCCACTGCATGCATAATCAGTGTTGAAATAAGAGCTGCATGGAGTGTTCACAGATTATATTATTTGAGCATGGGGGTCAAAGCTGCCTTGTATTCCTTTGGGTTGGATCTGGGAGTTGCAGAAGACTTAGTTAAGCATTACCCCTAAACCGGTTTTTTTCCCACATTCATGTCTGTTGTTCCCCTTTCACTTACTCTATCTTTGGTGTAGTGTAGTATACATAATTTAAATAACCAGGGAATGTCTTTGGGCTCGAAACCACCTGCTGGCTTATATTAGCTAATTAATGGTGATTTATCTGAGTTACTAATTTGAGCAGAGCTGATTGCCTTCAGGAATTTTTGTGAACGTTGTAAGAATTTTGATTATACTTATGCTTATTTGATGTGCTCTCTATTTTAAATACTTTAAAAAATATTTGCCTGCCACATAGAAAAGAGTCTGTTCCCCCCTGTAATTTCAACTAAGAGACATTACACTGTTTTTAAGTTCAAATAATATATTCAGGTAGTTTGTTTATGCTGGTGCTCAGTTTTATCTCTGTCTGGTTCCCTCTCATTTTCTTTGTTCTATTAGGAATTATTTGCCTAGCTTTCAAACAGTGACTGTTTGAAAAATAGTACTGATGTGATATCCAGAAAGCTTAATCATTTTCACAAAAACTAATATAGTAGATTCATTTTAGCCAAACTTCTCTGTCATGCTGGCCCGATTCCCATGGCCTTAAAGTGTGAATTTAATGGTGGTACAATCTCTGAGGTAGAAATATAATAGAAACCTCACAGCCTATTGGATCTATGTAATTTCTCTTTTTCTCTTCTGGTCTCAGTGTCTCTTAAGGCAATCTGCTCTGAAGATAGCAAAGAAGGCTAGCCATTTCTTTTACTGTGATCCCTTTGGTACTTATACTAAACAAAGAATCAACTCCCTAGATAAGGTATCCAGTAGACATCTGTTAAATACGCAATCATAGAGAGAAGTTTACTCTTTTAACGGTTTTGCTCTGCAGTTAAAATAAACTGTTTCTGTTTTACATTGCTTCCCCCATAAGATACAATTTTTGATTTAGTAGCCCACTGCATTATGTACATATCTACTGTACACACACACACACACACACACAAACTATGGGCTAGATCCAGAAACTTATCTCAGTGGGGTTACTTTATCTGTGATTAAATCTAGATTTAACCCACTGTTTATGTGCTAATTCTAGACTGCACTGGGGAATGAATCAGAACCTGACATATATTTATAAGCATTTATTTATTTCATTTCTATTCCACTCAATAGCTGACGTTCTCTGGGCAGTTTACAAATGATGATTACACTAAGCATAATAGTCACAGCATCTTATATATTCAAGCTTAGTATATATACATACAAATACGTATATATTCATATATAACAGAAACTCTCTAGCTTAGTCACTCTGAAAAAGACCCATGATCCAGTAAGCAGAGCCATATATATTGTAAAGTTTTTCCCAACTACCAACCAACCAACCCACTGATTGATCAAAAGTGTGGAAGAGTGGATATAGCAGTATAAGTGGCAATAATGACAAACGCCCATATTCAGCACTTAGCCTTCAGATCCACCCAACATATGTACAACAACTACAATGAGCAAAGGGAGAAGTTCCTGCCTTTCCTAAGCACTTATCCTTGCCTTATACTTGTCTTTAAGAACAAAGATCATTATTGCCAACCTTAGGCTTTTTCTCATTTGCCACACAAAGGATATGCTAAGAAGTGCAGAAGAAAAATGAATAGAGGAAAAACATGGAACTGCCTCTTTATTAATACAAAAATGCAGAAACTGTGACATGCAGAGTGAAGTAGCATGGATTTCCATGCATGAAGTCAGTGACAATGCTGAGAATATCAAACTCTATTCTAGCTATAAACATGTTTACTCTGAACTACACTGCTATGGATTGTACATCTTCAGTCTACCCTTGTGCCATCTTTTCTGATTCTCATTTGTACACTCTTTTTTGAGAATGTGGTTTTCCCTCAGGTATTTTATTTTCTACACCTTCCAATATCCTTTGATGTGGTGTCCTCTGATCTGTTCATTACTGCTATAGATCTCCATCTGACCCTCTCATTTATCACAGATCTAAATTCACTCTCTTTCTCTATAGGTAGTAGCATATCAGAAATGCTATTTACTCTTCCTAGATTAGTTCATTAATGATCTCCAGCTACTTAAACGGATTCATATTTTTGCAGCCATGAAATTTCCAAGCATGTGTGGATCTCAGACTTGTTCAATGTTAGAACTCATAGCAGTTTTATAGTGAAAAATAGTTCACACCTCTACTGAAGTCAAGCAATGTATCACCGGTATAGCACTTACTGACCCCCAGCAAGCAAAATTTATATGGAAGAAATGGAAATAACTTTATGTAAATTATCAAAAGCCAGCTTGGACATGAAGTGGTTCTAGAAAACCCAGGCAAAGGTTAGTATTTGCAAGACTATTTCAAGGAAAACAACTTCCCAAATATAAAATGTTTTCAGGGAAGCAAGCCCTAAGATGGCTGTAGAGAAGCCTTTTCATTCCAAGGGGCCCATTCCCTCATTGTGAACCTTTAGAGGCCCATCTTCATCCATCCCATTGTCCATCCATCTATAACCTTAAAGGGATTTGTCAAAACACCTCAGTATGGAGTAGAATAACAATAATATTCCCAGTAGTCCCCTAACAGGCATACTGGAAGTAGCTACTGTGTTTAGATAAGCTGCACAGTCCCTGATATAGCCCCAAACAGGGCCTTTTACATACTGTTATAAATGCACCTCCCTATCAGACATGATTGTTTATAATCCTATCCTTAACCATACAAGATGGTACGTGTATCATACCATTTATGTAAGGAGGTGCAGAAGCAGTCCCTTTATTTCACATTGCATAATTACCTCCAAGAAGCACTCGTGTGTCTGTTATTATAAGCTTTTAATACAGTGGTACCTTGGCTCATGAACACCTCAGTTCACGACCAAATTGGGTCGCGAACAGAAATTTTGGCAAAATTTTGCCTCAGGTTGCGAACTCCACATTGGATGATGATCCGATTGCGCCCGTCTTCCCTGCACAATCATGCTTGAAGGGAGATGGCCGCGATCGTGGTCATGCTTGTGTAGGGAAGATGGGCGCAATCGGGGCGGTGCTGGGGGTGGGAGAGATGGCCATGATTGCGCCCGCCTTCCTTGCACGAATGTGCCCATGATCAAGCCCGCCTTCCCTGCACGAGCATGCCAGCGATTGCATCCGTCTTCCCTGCATGATCATGCTCGGGGGTGGGGTGGGGAGATGGCCGCGATTGTGGTTGTGCTCATGCAGGGAAGACGAGTGCGATCGTGGCCATCTCCCCCCACCAGCATGATTGCTATCACACTATTATCATTTGGACCCCCCCCCCCCGAGCAATAACACTCCCCCCCCACCTAGGTTAGTGTTCTCTATTGTTCCTTGTCACTTTGTTTCAAATTTTTGTGATTTAAAAAAACATTGTTATAGAACGGATTAACCTTATTTACATTGAACCTTATGGGGAAATTTGACTTGGGTCTCGACCAATTTGGGTCATGACCAGAGTCCTGGAATGGATTAAGTTCATGAGCCAAGGTACCACTGTATAAGGTATATTAATTAACTACTGTGCTTGATATAACATTCACTGCTTTCAGGAAAATTCATCTCAAATATATTCAAGAGCATTTGAAAACCACTGTCTTTCCCAACCCCATTCTGAAATATCTTTGTGGCCTCCAAACATGAAAGCCCCCCACCCATATTTGTAGGTCTCCCATTATAAAGAAAGAAGAAGTTTGTGGTGGCCACACCAACCTGGATGAAGATCTGAAATGAAAACATTAGGGAAAAATATTTGATGGTGCAGCTTTCTGCCCATTAACTAACTTCTTTTCCAGACAGAGCTACTTTTGTATTGCAGCTTCAAATATAAAATAAACTTTAGATTTATAAACATACAGACTCAGAACAATTACTGGATAAGGGCCTTTTCTTCAGTTGTCCCACAGCTCTGGAATATATTGCCCAATAGGGGTCCCCTGATTATCGCCTGTTTTAAGGAAGGACCTGAAGACCGGATTGTTTGCTGTGGCTCTCCCATGATTATATGTTACTGTACTGTTGTGGCCTGTAGCTGCACTTACATTGAATGACTTCTCTTATGATAGCATTCATTGTTTTTCAGGTGTTTATCACTGCATCATTTTTATTAGATCATTTTTATTGTTGTATGTATGGGAAGGTTCTTGAACTGAAACGTGACACAGGAATGTTTTAACAATAAGTAAAAATAATCAATAGCTGGGTGATTTCCATAGTTAGAAGCAGTATTAACAGCAATTAATTTCAGCCAGGGCTGGCCAGTGTCATTTCAAAGCAGTTGCCACACAATTTCTTATGCCAAGAATTAACGGGATAAATTCTGTAGCTGAAGGGGAGCTGAATATGTGAATGCTTCTAAGCATGTATAGTGTATTTTCTCCCCATCATGAAAAAGTAGTACGGAAAAAGTGGTTTCCTGCAGGCCTGAATATTTTTATCACAGAAAATAATCAGTAGATATAACCTCCAAGGTTAAGAATTTATGAGTACTCAGGTCAAGTGGGTAAGTTATAGAATGAGGATGTGAAATTTCTTAATGTGTGCTTAAGCTGAAATCCTCTTCTTAGGAGAAGAAAAGTAAAGGGACTGCTTTCTGGGAGTTGCAAAGATAGTTATGTTTGTATGTAGAATTCTGGGAGACATTGCATCAAGGGTCACAGAAGCTAGCTTTGGGAACAGCACTTTTAGGTCTTTGAGCAAGAGTTAGGCTTCTGCTGCAGCACTACACTACAGATCAGAGGAATACGGTTTTTATGCAATGTTCTGCACTCAAGAAACCCAGCATTTCACAGAGTTGTCATCCAAAAGGAAAGCTCACTGAACTTAGCTGACTACTCCCTGAAGACCAGTTTGCATTTGATTTTTACGTCAAGAATGCTATAAAAATAAACTGCAGTGTGTTTTTTTTGGGGGGGGGCAATTTGATAGACTTTCTGTAGCACTACCTCCTCCTAAATTTTCCCACTGATCATACTAGTGAAACTTTAAAGGTAGTAACTATAGCAAAAAGGCTAATAATTTGGCAAATCCTTGTTTTTAATAATTCAAGTGTTAAATCATCTGATCATGATAGGAGCAAGTAGAAATAAGGGAAGATACTAGTATTTGGTAGAATATATGTGCATTAGTAACTTCAGCTTGCATTCTTCAAGTATAGCTCTATTCTTAGCTGTCAGTGCAATTCCTATATTTACCAATCCAAACTTGCTTCAAGGGTGTGAATGGGTCACTGATGGGGTGGGGAAAATGTTCATTGTCAAGGAACTTACTTGCACCATACAGGGAAAGCTGAGATTTACTCTAAGTCCAAGAAGCCCAATTATTTGGCATATCTGAAGAATGGGCATGTACTTCTGTCACTCAAAATGTGGGACATGTAAACTGTTTCAGGTCAGGACACTCCAGAGAAGAGCAAATTGATCTAATGGACTACTGACTATGAAAATTACTGGATGCCTTAAACTGAGGGAAAAGATCTGTACTGGTAGCTATAGACCAAGGTCCTAAAATGGCACAAATGTCCCGAATGGGACATACCTTTCATGTACTTTAATAAGTAAACATGCATTGCACCTTTCCACATACAGAGGAATCCAAAAATCCACTTACCAGCTTGTCAGGGGACAGTGTCCCTGCACTTAAGACACCTAGAGCTGCATGGATCCTTACCTTCAGGTATTACCTGTGTTGTATGCCCGGTACAAGAAATAGCTCCTCTCTCAATCTGGATATGCTGGAGGATGAAGGGGAGGGGACTGGTGGCAATCACAAATGGTGGCTGGCTAGTAAGCCAGGCCATCATTTGTGGATCCCCGAACATATATGCCCAAGGCGGGTCGTGGCATAAAATGTAACATAACCATTCAAGCTATAGTAAATACTATCACATATAAAGAAACCAATCACAAGCAAAAGTGTGTAATACTGAGCAGCAGGAAATATCCAGTTGGGTTAAAAATCCAGGAGAGCAAGAAAGAATGCTTGGTAGACAAAACACAGGTAGCAGGTGAACCATGCTGGAAAGCGTATCCCAAATATGAGATACAAACACAGGAAAGGGCCTGTTCCCAGTTGCTGCTTTCAAAATCTCTAAAGATAGTAGGGGGAAGGGTACCTGAGGAAGATCAAAGGAACAGTCACAATTATATGCATACCCTACACAACATCATTTTAAGTGGTGAAGGTGACTAAAAGATAATTGAAAACACAATTTGATTCACAGTTCATATGAACTGAGCAAATCAATACCAAGGGTAGGGCTGTAGCTTGCTAGCAAAGCACATGCTGCCAAAGACCCCTTGGCATCTGCTGGCAGGGCTTGGAAAGACCCCTGTGGGAAACTCTGAAAAGGTACTGCCAGTCAGTGTAGTTATTACAGAGCTGTCTCTGTATATGGAAGCTTCCCATTTCTGATTCTTTGTAATGCTTAATAAATATTCAATTTTAAAACATATTTGATTTTGAAGTCTGGCAAGAGGAATATATCATGGCAAAGTATGCAAATAAAACTAAGCTGGTTATAATTTGAAACAAACTACTTAAGAAAAAGAAATTTCAGTATATATTCTATGTAGAATGCTGTACAAGCAAAATTCCCAATACGTTATTATGAACAGTGACTTGATTTCATAAAACAGCAATAGCCAAACAAAGGAGATGATGACGTTGGTGGGCTTTTCCTCCAGCACATCTGTGGAAGCTACGCTATGAAACTGTGATGGAAATATTAGAGCTGTTATGCTTGGAAAAAATGCAATGATCATTTCATTCTTCCTGTCTTTTAATGCTCCAGGGTTTTGGAGACGAATAGGAGCAATAAGTTCACTTTGCAGAATTAATGCTGTAATTCTTTATCATAAGAGCAAAGCGTTACCTCAATCTGATTTTTCTATGAAATGGTTCAAAGTATTTTTAATGATGGCCCTAATTTGTTAACACCTCCTAAATTATTAATTCCCCTTTATATTCAAGTAGTTATTGCATGTCATAACAATGTATCTATGCACGGAAATTTAATAGTATTTTCTGCATATCAAGAAAAGGCTTGTTCTGCAAAATGCTATTAAAATTGATAATGAGCTAAATATTTGCCATAGCAAAGGCAGAAATTACTGTATCAATCAAGCTGGTTGCTCTTATTCAATAAACAAAAATTATCATATTAACCTTTTCTAGTTTTAAGTTGCAAAATGTTTGTTTTCATGCACACCTAAGGGTTCATATTATATTTCCTGGCCAGCTACCTTTTGCTGTTTTCAGCTGGTGATAATAATACAAGCTTTTCATCCCTTTCCAAATTAATCTATTAGATGTTCAGCATTATTTTTACTGAACTGAACCATGATGTTGTTACAAAGAAGCCACGGTCTTGAAGATCACCCTTTTACTTGCAAGAAATAAAACAGCCAAAAATGAAAAGCATGTACTTGAAAGTGCCACACACTATACACTCTGACAAGTCATTCTGGGATCAGAGTGCAAAATACAGAATTATGCACAACAGGATAGGAACCAGGTTGAATCAATATGTCTTTCAGCTTCTAAAAGCAAAACAAATTGGAAGGAAATCATTCATCAACTTCCATTTCTTAGCACAATACAGGAACTCTGAAATGGATTATTTCAGGAAAAGAGTGTGGTGGGATTCTGTTTTTGCATTAAACACCTGCCTCCAAAGCTGTAGTTGCCCATGACACAGAATGCTGCCAAAGGGAATCAAGATAGTATCCCATAAGGAAGACAGTCAATGGAAAAAATGACTTATTCAGACAAAGCAGCCAAATAACTGAGTGAAGTATGTAATAGATCTACCGCTAAATTATTAGCAAACAAGACAACCTTGCATGCATAAAATGTGAATGTGTTGCCTAACAAACATTGATGACTCACAGTGTCCAGATCAAATGAAGACCTGGAAGAAGCTAGAACCTGATGTGTACCACAATTGTTTTATTGGCTAGGCAAGAGCAGGCACCTAGTATTGGTATCAGTTATTGTGGATGCAAAGGATGATTGAAAATTGCAAGGGCCACCGCTGCATAGTATTGGCCCACTAGCCACAGGCCCCATTTCCCTCCTCTTTTAACTAATCACCTTTCTAGAAACAGTAGATAAAGAGCTGCCTCAAAAAGTAATGGAGGAGAGCTCCCCTATAACTTCAGACACTGAGCAAGATGCATGCTTCCTGATACACAACTCAACTTCTTCACTTCTATGTTCACACTAGATTTCCACACTGGAAATTATTTATTTCATTTTTAGATTGCTCAATAGCCAAAGGCTCTCTAGGAAGTTTACAAAAGCTGAAAACATATAAACAAGAAAGACAAAAAACATCATCTGAAACAATAAAACCACAGCAACTGCAGTCAAATCCGTACAGAGGTATAGGAGCAGTGCAGAATAAAATGCAGCATTAAAACTAAGATTAAAAAGTTAACTGTTAAAATACTAGGTGAATAAAAATATTGGTGCTGAAAATAATACAGAGTGGATGTGGTCAGGAGTTAATTTAGTCAGGGCCTATGCCAAATGCCAGGACACAACTCTGGAAAATGCACAACTATAAAGAATAGATCCAGAAGAATAATTCCTTTAACTGGTTGTAGCAAAGACAACAAAGAGTCTGTAGAACCTTAAACAATTAATAGATCTATTGTGGAATAAGCGGCTTTGTAGTGTAGACCTATACTTTGCTATGGTGCATACCATTACATATTTGTGAATCTTTAAGGTGCTATAGGACTCTTTAATATTAATGGCAAAAAGATGTCTTGCTGAATACTTGAACATAGCCACTCGGCAATTGGGATAACAGACACTGCTCCAAATAAAAGGTTGAGTCTTTTGAAGCAGATTTAAGTCATGACATCTCTTATTCTAGAATTTTAAATTTGGTTACAAATGCTGTTTATACAGATCACTTCCTGTTTTATGAACACTGTGCTATGAATTGCTGTAAACCATCCAGGCAACTTCAGTTACTGGACAATCTAGAGATGATGATGATGATGATAACAGCAAAAATTGACAAAAACTGATCACCTTCAAGGTAAAGCTGCAAGAAGGAGCATTTTCTGATTCTTACTGCATTTTTATTGTCTTTTTTTATGGATTGTTGTATACTACCCAGAGAGCTTTGGTTGTGGGGTGGTATAGAAATGAATAAATAAACATGCTTCTTTGGCAGCTACAGAATATTTATAAAGCTTCAAAAGATCACAATTTAGAGGTGTATTTAGTGTAACAAAAATCAGAGCAAGGCTTTATTCACTGCCTATGTGCTAAAGGGGCATAAGAAGTTTTCTGAGCCAGCTTTAAAGAAGTACTTCTTGAGATAATGCTAATTTTCTGTGCCATATAGAGTTCCCCAGTATTAGATAAATAAGAAAGTAAAGCACCAAATTTATTTAGAAGTTTAGACTTTGTTTGCACATCACATTCTTTTAATGACCTATTCTGACATACCTCTTCCCAAGCTAAGTCTTCTAAACAGCAGTGCATTAAAACATCCAGGTGGCAGATACAGCTTTTGTGTAAATGAGATGTATGAGGGAAGCTGTATTAACTTAAGCTATTTTCTTATTTAAATTACATAAAAATGGACTCAGAAATGACATAACAGTGGCTTCTCCTGTTGAGTATCTCATTATTTCTGTTTTCAAGGCAATTTACTCATTTAATTACCAGGGCTTTTTCTGCTAGAACAATCCTTGATGTCCATATAATTTCTAACAGTACTACACAATTTAAACCTCAGTGATGCTGCACTTTGTAAGATTCTGTAGTAGTAATGAATATGTAACTGGCAAGAGTATATGACATGATGATAAAAGGTCATAATACCACATATCTGTGTTGAGTCCTTAGACCATCTCAATACATTGGAGATTCAGAAAAGATTAACCGAATGTTGGAATGTATCTCCATTTTACTACCAGCATAAAAATATGGCAAGCCTAACATAATAGAAATGATTTGCTCTACAAAAAGTAAGGTTAGTTAGTTTCATTTGCAAAAGCTTGAGACAAAATTACAATACAAATCCAAAATAGAAGAGTGTCAAATCCTTCCTTAAAGCCTGTCAACTAGAGCTATAGACTTGGCTTGAAGGATGAAACTGCATGAGAAGAAGGTGCTTATGCTCACCAAGGAGCATCCTTCATTTTCAGCATTTCCTTTTTGCTGTTACAGCCTTTTGCATCACATGTCATGCTCCTCCAAGGTTTGCCTAGCCCCCAAGAGCAGGTTTCTAGACAGGATACTGAGGCTCAAAGGGAAGTGGGAAGCAGGGAAGAATTGAGAAGTAAACCATACATCAGGTGCAATGGAGAAATTAATTGATCTAGAAAGAAGAGACAAAATCATACAAAAATGCCTACATTATTTTCCTAGAAGGGTTCAAATTAAAATTAAAATAAAATTCTGATTAAGCCTATGGCTGCAAAAGATGCATGGCTTAATATATACCAAGCATTAATTAACAACTAAATAATACAACACAGCAAGCATATCAAACAATGCATTGCAGGGAAGAAGGATGTAGTCCAATACAGGAAGTGGATTAAGGCATGTAATGAAGCTTGATGAAAGGGAATGAATGACAGACCAGAACAGAATATAGATTATTATGGGTTAAGAGATCAAAATACCTTGTCTTCATGGTTTTGAGGGAAAATAGGAGTTTTTGTTTTTTTCTGTGAAGGAAATTGCACATAGAACCATAATTCCTTTTCCTTTTGTTCCTACCAGCACAAAGTTCTGGCATTTCAGCATTCTGGGTAAAAACCCATAGAAGCTTATAGCCAAAATATTTCGGAGAATCTTCAAGTTTATTTCATGTTCTGGCACAAAAAGTTTCCAAACCTTCCAATGTCAGTGCTCTTCCTGTTTTTCTGGAACCTAATTCTAACTGCACGTGCAGTGCAGGATTTACTCCATGTTCTATGGGATTGCACCTTTATAAAAATAGTTGAACTTGTTCAATGTACATTTAGTCATTTTAATCATAGCCGCTGCATTTGCCTACATGTTTCTGGGTATATTAAGTGGTTCGCAACAAAGCAAGAGAAAAATAATAGTGTAAATATACTCTGTAGGTCTACAAAGTAAATATTCACTACTGTTCCACATACAGAAAGATATCTAAATATAGTTCTAGTAGTTACAGGTGTTGCATCCAAGAGTGGACTCAGACGACACTAGCTTTGATCCTGAGTTTCCTTAGACAGAATGTTACTCATTCCGTAGTGCTATTGGCAGATTTTCTGCAATTTCTCTTTTCTCTTGTTGCCCTCTATGAAAATCTGCTCTAGAAAGTCTTATACTCCTCTGTAGCAGTATAAGAAGAGGCTGTAGGAGAAATTGGTGAAAATCATCTTTTTCTCTTCCATCAATGGGAACTTCTGCTGGACTTTTCATGGAAAGACAATTCAGGATCCAAGTCATGGTCATTTTTACTATTGTTAAAATAGCCTGATTGTTTGAAGCTTTTGTTACATACTGAGGCCACAGAAGTCATCAATGTGAGAAAACTTCCCATATGATATGTTTGTCACTGAATGATTTTTTTATTAATAGGTTATTTTCATTCTGACTACCTGCAAATAAGTTATTAACTTTCAAATCAAGATATTGTGAGAAAATGTTTGAAAGAACAAGCCCTGATGTTTATGTAAACTTGAAGATATTTTTGTCCAACATAAACAAGTAACAAATAATAGAAATGGTTCCATTGTCTTTTACACATGCAAATTAAAAGATATTAATACCTTTTTGAAAAAAATGCTCATTTCTGACAGCTGTCAATAGGGAGATGTGATTTCTTTATCCAAGTTTCACAAATATAACATTAGTATCTTCATAGGAAGATCTTGTCTGAGAGCTCCAATTTCATTGCCCCAACTCAATTACTGCATTCTTGAACTGCAATGTATTCATTTGTGGGCACTGAGGCGGCCAGTGGGAGGGTATTGATTGGAGTATAATGTCATGTGAAGCAGTGAGAGTAAGATGAAAAAGTGTTTTCTGCTTAATGGGTTGGTATTAAGTAGGTGGGAATGGATTCTAATTAGCCAACAATTGCTGTGTTTCCCAGTTTCCCTCCTTTCCCTCCTCCTGTCGGCCACCAGCTGCCAATCTCCCTCTCCCCTTTTTTGTGTGTGGAGTTCATTGCTCACTGCAGTGAAAGTCTTTGTTTAAAAAAGAGGGCTCCCAGGGTCTCAGCTGCCGGGGTACAGCTTGCTGCCTGCGATGAGTAGCAACTGTCAGTTTATTTTATCTCAGCCTTTTCATCATTCTGCTGAAACTGGTCGAGTGAAACCACCTGAGAGATCTGAGGATTCAGTACCTACAAGTCATTAGCCAGGACTGCTCAGTCTCTCCCCACACAGCAAGTCAACTGAATGCAGCCAAAAATACAGTCCACTTTAACCCCCTGTTTTCCTATGGGCACGCAAGACTTTTGCTTGCATCTTTTTGCCAAACAGATAATTTCTTCAGTGCACCTATAATACAATTAGTATGTAAAGTATTTTGTAACAGCACATACTAACAGTGCGCAATGTGAGCTCCCAGGAGCTTGCAATACAATGCAGCATGTTATGTGTACATATGTACACTTGCATGTTTCTCAGATTTCTCATCTGAAATGCTGAGATCTGGATTGCATCTCAAAGCACAAATAATAATAGCCCCATAATTCAATTCCCTATTTATCAGAATATTTTTGAGTCTGTATTTTAGGGGGAAAATTGAGATACATATAATCTATAATGTAATAATTATAAATAGGATTTCATGTGAATGATCATGCCCATTAAATTTTCTAATCACAGCAATATTTAACCTGTCATGTGTGCATTTTATGTT
Organism: Varanus komodoensis; assembly: GCF_004798865.1. Taxonomy (NCBI): domain Eukaryota; kingdom Metazoa; phylum Chordata; class Lepidosauria; order Squamata; family Varanidae; genus Varanus; species Varanus komodoensis. The sequence continues at coordinate 6,670,881 of NW_025335589.1, forward strand.
TTCATTTGTAGTTATATTTTTAATTTGTCTTTAACATAATTCAACAAATTAGGCACCCATTCATATAGAATATATATGAATAACAAAAACACACTTTAGCAATTACATTTCTGTTACACATGCTTATGTTGCTAGTTTTGTATGGAACCGCAAATAAGAATGTTTGAAATTAATAATGGGAAGAATATTTGCAGTAGGTCATGAATGACCTGTTGCTTTCCATATTAGTATTAGTAATGATGTAGGAATAGTTGCTAAAGAAGCTTGGTGCTTCCCACGTGATGACAATGTGACAGTAACAGCTTTCCACTCATCGCCTCTGTGGTTTAACATAAAAATGCTAGCAAATCAGCATCTATTCTGTGCTTAGTCTGAGTTTTAAGAGAATTTCATCATCATATTTGCAATTTTGTATGAACACTATCAATTCTATGCAAATATTTTAAGTTAACCTTAAAAATTAGGGAACTAAATAATTGTAAGAAACTGCAGTCATATTTTGACTCAGGTGTTGTAACTTTTGAAAATAATAATCTCCAAACAATTTACATTTTCTTAACAAGGCCTTTTGGGAGATCACATTTTAGACAACCAGCTCAGTTGTACTGGTTCATCCAATATAATTTATATATAGTAAAAGAGGCATAAATAAAATATATATGAACATTGTGCATTATTCCAACACACTGTTATTAAATATTAAATATCACCCAATGTGCTTTGGGGTTGAAATACCAGGATGAAACTGGTACTTGGTTTGAAGGTGGAAGTGTCTAGTGGGCAGCAGCAGAATATGCATTATTGCACACTTGTAAGGTGACAGTCTGCTTCTGGGAAGAAGTTCAAAATGCAGTTTCTCTCAGAATTCAGCTTAATTTCTGCTGACCTAGCATCTGCAAGCAAGGGCCATGGTTCTTCATTCTAAGACATTCTAATCAGAAAATTTCCTTGGGTTAAAAATGAAAAGAAATTATACAGATAGGATACAGGTAAGAGTAGATATCATTTTAAAGTACGGAGTGACTAACGCAGTATCAATTTAGCCAATAATATATTTTTAGAGGAAAGGAATTGTTCCTGCCCTGCCCACTGAGCTGCTTGTGCCATTTCTAGGTACTACAAGAAAGCCACTGATATATGTAATATTTGAACAAGGCCATGGGTACAGTCCAATGACTATAGACCTAAACTATGTAGCTGCTAACCCAATAACATCCAGGAAACTGGATGCGTAGTAAATGTTACACCAAATATGCTGAGTATGTATAGCAAGCCTGGAAGAAGGACAGATGGGATCAGTGCTTTGGGGAGGTACAATCCTGGTTCTCAAGGTGTATAGCATCTACACATTTAGAGTCTCATCAAAACTGGTCAGTTTTTCTTGTCAATGTTCTCAGATCTCACAATAAAGCTTTTGGTATTTTCAGCACAACCAGGACACTCTCATGAAAAAGAGAAGCAAACTTCTTCCTTAGGAAGACAAACTTGTTACAAGAGCCTCAAAGTATAGCTGACTGGGTAGAACTTCTGAGTCTTGCACAGTGCTGGCAGAGAACTCAAAGAACAAAAGAAACTGAGCAGCTCTTTTCCTCAGTGGAGGTGACAGCAGTATGGTGCCAAGGAATGCTGAAACAGGGATGTCCCCAAGACAGCAGATTTCTTAACTGAACATAAGGGGAGCCATGTCCAGCATTCCATCCTCACAGGGCCAAATAGCTGCATGTAGGAAACCCACAAGCAGGTCATGAAGGCCACAGCACCCTCCTATCCAAGTTCCTCGGCAAGTAGTTTCCATAGGCATACTGCTTGTGATAATCTTATCCTCCATGAATTTGTCAGACCCTGTTTAAAGTGATTTTGAAGAAAGGCTTCCATTCTCTAATAGCTTCCTTACTTATTGACCATGCTGATAATCTCTTGGATTTGGTGCTACCTTTCCTAACTTGTGCTATACAATCTGGCTGAGCTTTAATGTTACAGTTTTGAGTCACCACCAAACACTGCAAGAGGATTTAACCCGCTTAACTTTGCCTTTCAACTTCCTTTTTACCAGCTCCTTCATTTTTCAAGTCATTTCCTTTTCTTGAAGTCAGATGCAACTATGTAAGATTTCCTTGTTAATTTCCACTTACAAATATATTAAATCTGATAGTACTGTGGTCACCATTTCCATTTGGTGCATCAACACTCACATCTCATATTAAGTCCTAGGCAACACCACTTAGGATTAAATCCAGGATTTCCTCTCCTCTGGTTGGTTCCACAACCAATTGTTGTAGGGCACAGTTGTTTAGCACATCAAGAAATGTAACCTCTTTGTTATGACTGGAACATGCATACATGCAGGCATTGTGGGGGCTACTGAAATCATCCATTATTTCAACTTCCTTGATTTTTCCATTTTATGTTTCTTTATTTTAACAACACTTGAATAGCAATCAGCAGGTGCAGACCAAGGCTTTACCACTGTCTAACTTATAACAGCCTAGATCAATGGGTACTGAAGACCAGGGGTAGATTTCAAGTAGCTTGCAGCATCCCAGCACTCTCTCTGCCCTGGCAGGAACACTTTGAAAGCATGGATCTGTTTTAAAGCCAACTCTACTAGGGTGGAGAGGAGAGTTTTCTCCCTGTTTGGGGTGGAAGAACAGAGTTTTGAAACTACAGATCAGACCTTTTGCTTACAAAAGGCTCCTTCTCGGGTGGAGAGGGGTGCACCTCAGTGTATTTTGAAAGGTAATCTTCCTTGGAAAAGTATGGAAAGTGGCAGGCAATTGGTAGGGCTCACCCTGACTCAGAAGAGGTAACAGGAAAAGGGTGACAGAAAGAGACAAGTAAGTAGGTAAAAAAGAAGGAAAGCAGCAGAAAGCAAAAGAAAAGGAGGTTGCAGATAGAAGAGAGGGCTGATATGCTAACTTTAAGCCCTGATTCTGCCCACTTTGGTTCTGGGTTCAACCAGAGCCAGATGCAGCCCCTAGCTGACTTTTCTTGTTGGTTACAAAGCAGTACTCAGAGGCTGAGGGTGGGGTGAAGAAGTGATTATTTTCTGCTTCCTACCTTTAGTGTATAGTGCCAAAAAGTTCAGAGGGCATAAAACTATTAAAAATATGTGTTAATGATCCACTATGTAAAGACAAAGTTATAAATGAATTATGTAAGAAGATAAAGGCAACTTTAAAAATGTATGCCAATCTAAAGAGACAAAGTATTTAATTGAAAAGTATAAAATAGGTTTAGGTGATGTTTTAATGCTTATCTGAAAACTAGCAAAAGGGGCATAAATTGCAATTAAGACAAAAAAATGAGAACTGTTTGCAGATTTCCCCATAAAAGTGCCATTAAATGCCACATTACAGAGTACACTTAATTATACAACTAGTTATTAATTAAATACAGGGTAGAATAATAGAAATGATTTTGAATTAAAGTAATTCTTTATCCCCATAACATTTACTTCTTTTCTCTTTTTTTCTGCTGGCCAAAATGTCTACTGAGCCAGTTTAAGAAAACTGTATGTTTATAGCACATTGATGCTGTTGTCTGAAAGGGAGGCCTGTCTTACTCACAAAATGGACTCCTAGTTAAATTGACATGACCCTCTAGATTCAGCATGGACAGTTCTTCAGAAGCACTTTCAGAAGACATGATACATATAATAAACCAGCTATTTATGGGACTTCTAAATGAACAGATACATCTTAAGACATGAAGCACCATGTTTTGTTTTGCTTTGTTGGTCTGCACTATCTCTGATTTTTATAACACCTGGCCTGATAAAGAGAGCTGGAGATCTCACAGCTGGCCTAATTAACGCACTAATAAAACTTTTGGAATTTTACTTATGTCCAAAACGGCTACTTTTACTTTTAGGTATGCCTTTGAGACACCACATGTGCAAGTAGGCTTGGGTTTTCCAAATTTGCTGGCATATTGAGTATAGCACTTTTACTGCATCGTCTTTTAAGATATTGAATAGCTCAGCTGGAATACTGTCACCTCTACTAGCTTTGTTGTCACTCAGACTTCCTAAGGTCCACTTGACTTCACATTCCAGGATGTCTAGCTCGAGGTCAGTGACCACCCCACTGTGGTTATCAGGGACATTAAGCTCTTTCTTGTATAGTTCTTCTGTGTAATCTTGCCACCTTTTCTTAATCTCTTCTGCCTCTGTTAGGTCCCTGCCATTTTGGTCCTTTATCATGCCCATCTGCATGAAACTTTCCCTTCACATTTCCAATTTTCTTGAAGAGCTCTCTGGTCTCCCCTTTTCTATTGTTTTCTTCTATTTCTTTGCACTGTTCATTTAAGAAGGCATTCTTATCTCTTCTAGCTATTCTCTGGAATTCTGCATTCCATTGGGTGTATCTTTCTCTTTCTCCCTTACCTTTCGCTTCCCTTCTTTCCTCAGCTATTTGTAAAGCTTCCTTAGACAGCCATTTTACTTTCTTGCATTTCTTTTTCTTTGGGATGGTTTTAGTTGCTACCTCTTGTACAATGTTGCAAACCTCTGTCCATAGTTCGTCACGCACTCTGTCTATCAGATCTAATTCCTTAATTCTATTAGTCACCTCTACTGTATATTCATCAGGGATATGATTTAGGTCATACCTGAGTGGCCTAGTGCTTTTCCCTACTTTCTTCAATTTAAGCCTACATTTTGCAACGAGAAGCTCATGATCTGAGCCACAGTCAGCTCCTGGTCTAGTTTCTACTGACTGCATAGAGCTTCTCCATCTTTGGCTGCAGAGCACATAGTCAATTTGATTTCTGTGTTGACCGTCTGGTGATGTCCATGTGTAGAGTCATCTCTTGGGTTGTTGGAAAAGAGTGTTTGCTATGACCATCATATTCTTTTGACAAAATTCTACTAGCCTGTGCCCTGCTTCATTTTGTATTCCAAGGCCAAACTTGCCTGCTATTCCAGTTATCTTTTGGCTTCCTACTTTAGCATTCCAATCCCCCATGATGATAAGTACATCATTTTTTGGTGTTAATTCTGAAAGGTGTTGTAGGCCTTCATAGAACCGGTCAACTTCAGCCTCTTCAGCACCAGTGGTTGGGGCACAGACTTGGACTACTGTGATGTTGAATGGTTTGCCTTGGATTCGAACTGAGATAATTCTGTCATTTTGGAGATTGTTTTATTTTATTGTTCTATGTTGCCTAAGTAGCTCATTTGATCTGTTTGGCAGTTTATCAATGTAACAATAAATAAATAAATACAGCCAAGGAGAGTCAATAAAAATTTACTATTTGATTTTGGAAAGCTTCTTTACATGTATATCTTCTATATATGTTCTATAACAGGAATTCATTCCTAGGTTATGTTTAACTAATGTACATTGAATTGAATAAAGGCATGATGTGAATTCATGTAAGCTGTTTACAGAATTTATAATGTGAGGAAATACTGTTTAGTCACAAAAAACTGAGCATGGCAGAAAATGAAACTAAATTACATAGGATATGCAAAATACAAATGACAAGCAGATGGGGGGCACATCTTTGATTTGCAAACTGTTTATATTAGTTTAGTTTATAGTTTTTTTTCTTCAGTAAAAATTTTGTGCGTTATTTTGGCAAACACTTCTTCACCCTATGGAAGTGTGGGGAAAGTTTCAGGAGGACAGGAAAGGAATAAAGCTATACATTTTACTTTTCTCTCTTTTAAACCTCCCCTTTCCCTGCAAGCCTCAAAATGTTGGTAGAAGCCATGAACACTCTTCTTAGAGTATGCAATAACATTTTGCTGCATGACCTCCACCTACATTAATATAATGGGATGGAGGTTATCCTAAATTTGGATTGCATGGTTGCTATTCCATACAGAAAGCAGTTTGTGTGAAACGGCATTATTGTTTCCCATATAAAATGTTACCCTCAACACCTTGACTTTTGCTAGATGCTTAATTATTACACATATGTCTGGTCTTTGAAGTCTCAAGTTAGCTTCCTAGATTTTTTGAATTCAGAAGAAAATCCAAATTAATTTCAAAGATCAGTATTAAATTGTTGCTAAGAACTACAGTTTTCTTAAAGCATTATCTTCCATATATGAAAGAAGCCACCCCTTTGAATTGGAAGGGTATAGAAACATTATTATTCTTTTGTTATCATATTATTTATATGATTCTATATAAAACTATGGCTTTTCTAGTATCAAATGAAGGAATGAAGAGCTATGAGAGATTTTGCAGGCCTTGAACAAACCAAGAGATATTATGTGTGTTCTTCCATTTCTTAAGGCCTGGCCATATGAGCTAGCACACTAATAACTTAGAAAGTTGTTTATTTGTCAGCATAATGTTGCAACCTGCACCACTGCACCAGTTATGCAGGTACACTCTCATGATTTGGTGGCATGTGTTGATCTACTGCCACAGTTAGCACCATCAGTTATGAAGGTAAGTTACAAATAATGCCTTTAGATCTTTCTATCTTGCTATCTAACTAAAATTGCTTAATGGAAGAGTGTGGTATCAAAAGTGCTTAATATTTATACAGCTTTTGGGCACTACAGAGTGAATGTCAATAGTACTACTTTTTGGCTTAATTATATTGAGTTCCCAGTTGAAAGGGTAAAACTTAACAGAACAATAAGACAGACCCATTCCCAATCTGTACAGTATGCCACAGAAACTGCTTTGGAGGAGGTCACTTAATCTATGTACCCTTAACAATTTTGCATGTTCTAGTATTCAAGGTTTAGGGGGTCTTTCATACTTGGTCTTCTGTTAGGAAATTGGGTCTGTAACAACACAGCCTCATCAATTCAGTGCATGTTCCAGTTTATATGTCTAGCATGTATGCAGAAACTATTTCACAATCATTCTTCCTGAGTAAAGTCCCTAAGAAACACTTTCTCCGAACATGATGTTTTTAGAAACGTTTATTTAATTATCACATGCCTTTACCACCCACTAGCTGAAGCTCTCTGGGCAGTTCACAAAACTTCTGCAAAGAATTCATTCCCCCCTGTCCTGACCAAACAGATAAATACCTATAGTTTAGCTGAGATTCACAACTGATTTTATACACTGCTTATGCGTGTCTGTAAGAATGTGACCCGCTACATGTAACAAAAAAGGACTGTAGCACATGATGCCAGATTTGCTGCATTAAGTTCAGGCATACTGATGAAAAACCTGGACCCTCTGGCTTTCCACAGAATTAATTAGAAAAAGCTCTTTTTCAATTTTCTCTTCTGATGTGTGCTATATAGGCATGCCTACCAAATACTTTGAGTTAATGGGATTATATTTACCAAGCTAGGGATGCAAACAAAATTATTATAGGATCATAATAAATGAAAGTTTCTTATATTTTACTTATAACTGATTTTTTAAAATGTCAACTTAAACAGAACTTCTAATTTTAATATTGCAATCTTTAAAAGGGCATGTTAGAGATTATAGCAAAGATATCAATTTATTTTATTTTATTTTAAATAAAGCTATTTAGCACATTGAAAAAACTCACCCAGTTGCAAGCTTACCTCAGCACAGGCCAAGAGTAATCCAGTAGCAAATAATTTAATAAAACTATACAAGAAAAATGACTTAACCATAAGGACAATACAACACTAATGCGTTTCATAACTAGTGTCTTACCAACTGTAAAAGGGTCAGCGCACATGTCACTTCTGTTCTCCTTCCAGCCCAGCAGGTACTTGATGCTGACTTGATCCGTAGCTTCTGTATGACTGTTAACTTTCAGCATCATGTTATGAGCTTTTCCAATGCCACAATATACCTTTGTTTCATTCACTAAAGCCAAATCAGAAAGAGCATTTGCCGCTTCAAATGCCTGATCGAAGTATTCACTAGCTTTGTGGTAGTTCCCCTGATAAAATAAAAGATATATACATTCCAGCACATGTATTTCAGCATTCCTACTTTTCTTCACATGAAGTCTTTAAGAGTTTGTGGCTGATAAACTAACCAAGAGATGCACTCAATAATATACCCTTCATTATACCACTTTATCTTGCTGTTTGAGTTTCCTAACGTGTACAATGAAAAGATCATTAAATAGCAGAAACTAGAAGTAGTGGAACACAAAGAGGTAACTATCCCTGTGCAATAACCTCCTATCTCCCAAGGATGGAAAGAGGAAAAATGCTGGTGGCACCGCCTCTTTCTACCTCTTGCAAAATTAGGAGGCCTATAGTTACAAATATCTTGGGGGTGGGGGGACCACTCTTCCATTTCCCAGGGAATGCTTTTGCAGTATTTATGCTGGTGAATACAGTACAATTTCCATTGTGTTGAACATGCAATTTTGTGTCACAAGCAAATGCAACTGTGGGAAAAAGTAGGATGGACTGGAAAGGTGTGTGTGTAGGGAAATGGCCCTTTAAAAAAGTTTTTTCTCCATCTATTAAGGTACGTGCAAATGTGAAGGAGCAAATGTGTCAAGAGTTTTTAAAAGGTGGGGACTGATAGTTCCTTTTGCCTACTCACAATTTTTTAAAAAAAAAAATGGCGAAGGGGGCAGGGAGAGAAGGCAGTGGTGCAGCTTGAATGCTGTTCTCCTTCCTCCAATGGGATGAAGCCATTCTCCTCCATTCAAAAGCAGTTCCTGAAAGCAAGTGCAACCTCTCTCCCATGCTGACTTTCCTGACAGTATACTTTTTCACACCAAGAGATCTAGCAAAGCCTAGTCCTGTGTGTCTTCTAGAAGCAGTGTATCATACTTTTTATTCAAACCAGACTTTCATGGGGAAAAAGATAGTAATTGAATAATTATTATAGAAGTTTCCAACATTTTGAGACCCATGGGCAAATATTTAAATCTGAGAAACTGTTAAGGGCACCACTACAAAGTGGATGTCAGGAATGCATGTGTGGCACAGCAAATTGCAAAGACAAATAATCTGCTTAAATGATTAAGTACAAAACATGTGGGGTTTGAGCCTCAACTAACAAAACAACACTTTAAAACCCTGTTTTCTTTACCAGCAGAAATATATTATCCATTAGGCAAATCCCTCTGCTAGTCAACTCATTCCACTCCCCATCTTTTTCTCTCTCTCATCCTGGATCACCACACACACACACACACACACAGCCTTTCTTTCATACGCATGCAACCACAACTGTCCTTCCTTCCATCCATCCATCCCCCACCCCCTTCTCGCTCATACCCCTCATCATGCATACTCACTCCTCACTGAAATCCCTCATCCACTCTCTTTCATTCACTCTGTCCAAACTCCCCTTCTCTAGATCATTTCTAAATCCTTGTTTTCTTGACCCATGACCCCCCTCAGCCTGAATGCTACTTTCCCTAGTTCCCCTGCTCTCCCTAGCATGAATGGAGGCACCTTTTTACAGAGTGGAAAGGTGAGAAGAGGAGGAGTGGGGGCAGGATAGTGGAGGAAAGAAGCTACTGGAGGAAGGGGAGGCAGGGGAGGCGGATGGAGGTGGTCACTGACACAGCGAAGAGGTGAGTGGCAGCAGCAAGCACAAGGAAGAGGTGGTTGCAGGGGCATTCATCAGTGCAATGCCCAAGGGTATGCAGCAGCTTGGTGATGTGGACCTTGTCTGTACATATGCAAAAACAGTACAGCTGTGCAACTAATTCACAGTTACTACTATGGGAACAATACAAGTTGTGTATGCCAGGGAGCCTGGCTTGTCTACACTTTCTCATAATATATGCAATATATATATATACAAGTGCCATAGTTTAATGAGCAATCAGAAAAAATAATTAATGAACAATGATTAATAAAGAACGGTTTAATTTATAAACAATAATTAACAATCATCAATCAACAACTACTGGTTCTCCACCTGCCCACATACATTAAGACTGGATATCTATACAGTGGTATCTTGGCTCACGAACTTAATCCGTTGCACGACTCTGGTTGTGACCCAAATTGGTTGTTACCCAAGTCAAATTTCCCCATAAGATTCATTGTAAATAAGGTTAATCCATTCTGGCCCCTCCAAATGTGGTTGTGAGCCAGTTTTTGGTAGCAAGCCAAGTCAAATTTCCCCATAAGGTTCAATGTAAATAAGGGTAATCCATTCTGTAACTATTTTTTTTAATAGTTTCAAAAAATTGAAACAAAGTGACAAAGAGCAACAAAGTACAAAGAGTAACAAAGTACTGTACAGTACAGTGGAGAAAACTAACCTAGGTCGGGGGGAGATTATTGTTTTGAGGGAGGGTTCTCCTCTATAAGGACATTGGGGAGCTCTCTTTCAGGGTTTTCCGCTCATTGTCTCTTAGCTACAGGGTCAATTTTGGTGAAAAATCTGTCTATAGTCACTTGTTCTTTCCTGCGCTGCATAACCCTTTGGAAATGAGAGACCACGTTATTGTTCAGCAGATTCAACACTCTGTTCATTACATTTATGTTGGGGTGGTGCTTCTCAAAGAAACCCTGGCATGGGCACGCTCCTGCAGGAAAGATGGGCGCAATCTCGGCCATCTCCCCCCCACCCCCAACCTGCACGATCGCAGCCATCTCCCCCCCGCCCCGAGTGGGGAGATGGCCAGGATTGCAGTTGCGTTCCTGCAGGGAAGACGTGCCTGATCACGGGTGCGCTCCTGCAGGAAAGACGGGCACAGAACAGCACAGCCATGATCACGCATATGTTCCCTGCATGAACGGGACTGCGATCGTGGCCATCTCCCCACTTGCGGGGGTGGGGAGATGGCTGCGATCTTGGTCGCCACCCAAAGCGGAGTTCATGACTCAAGTCAAAATTTTCATGAAATTTTTGTTCATGACCCAAGGCATTCGTGACCCAAGGTACCAATGTATTAGGTTGATTCAGTTCTTATGCATACTGGTTTTCCTAATTTTGGGGTAGATCTTCAAATAAACTAAAATGAAATATCTGAAATCCAGCTCAGCAGAGTTGAACCAAACTTGAACAACGTTGGATTAGATTTATCTTCAAGGTCTCTTCCAACTTAATAAGTCAATGAAAAAGCTAGATAAAATGGTAACAATATCTGAACCATTATTTTAATGTCTCTGTTCAACATGTACTGGAGCTACAATTCTGAATAAAAAATTCATTACACAAGCAAGCAAGCAAGCGAGCGCAAAACCCTTGATGTTGAAGTATACTCGTTAGGCCCAAGGAAAGTGAATCATGAGCACATAAAAATAATTTTTCAGGTTTCTGTACTTTGGCCTCTTCAAAGGCTAGAAACCAGCAAGCAGGATGTTTTAAAGCTGCTGTAATTTTAAGGCTGCCATTTAATGTAACTGGCAGCTGGAGGGAACAGCCATTCTGCTCACTACAGAGTGGTTGTAGTGATAGCTGAATCTGCACCAGAATGGAACAAGAAAGAATATTTAATAGTTTGATTCCATGATCTTTATCGGCTGTCTTTCCCTTCTGATTACTTGTTACCACAGTAAGACACTAATGGAATGTTGAAACTGCAGACGTATGTTGGTACAAATGTTCAGCATCATATCATATGAATACAGATTCAAGCTTAACTTTAGCTAAGATTTCACTTCTCAAACTGATACTTACTCTTTCATTGTAAATGTTTCCTAAGAACGTACATACATGCACAAGGCTTTGGCTCAGCTGAACTCTCTTGGCAATATTCATGAACTTTTCCAAGTATTCAATAGCTTCAGCTACTTCTCCCTGACTAAGAAGAAAACCATTATAAATTTCATGTTCAAATGCATTGTACTATGATTGATTATAGCAGAGGGTCCATTGCTCACATTGTTTCTCTAACTTTGTAAAATAAACTTCTGTAACTTGCATTTTTAGTTGATGTGGAGAAAAATCATAGACCACAGCAACTACTACACACTATGAAGGCTGAAATTCATAAACATGGTCTCCTTCAAGATGTAATTACTGCTCTTTATCTGGGTAAGTCGAGGGTTGCTGAAGTCATGCTACCTACCAGATCTGCACTGGATTGCAGGTGTCACCTCTAATTCCCAATTCAATATCCACAACCTGAGGTCATTAAGAAATCTAAGCTGAATATTGGCCAATGCACATTGATAAGACATTTGCACATTTTTTAATAAAGCAAACTATATTAACAACAAAACATTTCCACACTACCATTACAACACATGGTCAGATATTCAAGGTTGTTTGTGAGTAAAACATCACACACTTTCTCTTTCTGAGACTGTGTCATGGTTGGTGACCTTAATATTAGCTGTGAACCTGAGTGTCTAATGTGGTAGTGCAGAAAACTAAATGTCAAGCCACCAGTGAGCCACAACCTCGAGGTCTAATACAGAAATGTGAAGAAATGAAAGTTTACATGTAATGACAAAGGAAATACTTTTCTTAATATTTTAAAGAACAAGCTTCAAGTTAATTTCATTCAACATAAGACTGAACTTTAAGATATAAAATGCTAAATATGCACATGAAATATAACTCCCAAGATACAGCAAGCTAATCTCTAATTTCACGTAGGGAATACAAAACATGGGTCCATATGTGCAAACTGTATGGATACTATCACAGGAACTGCAGTACATCAACAACCCTGCTTGGAGCATGCTGGGGGTTACAGAACTTTTTCTATCCGATCATACTTAGGATTACACCCTAAGTGCTAAAAGCAGAATCCTATGCAAATATATTCAGAAGTTTCAGAACTGAAGCCTAAAACAATCTGAAGATTAAAACTAGATTGTTTACACATTTTACAGCAAAATTCTGCTGATCAGTCTGAGGGGTCATTTTTATTACAATTCAGAAAAGACAGTAATCAAATATTATGAGAACGTAAAATCTTCCAAGTATTTATCACATGTCACAAGGTGTCTAAAGTTGAAAATAATAGTCATATATTTAAGCCCATTTTTCTTTCAAAGGGAAGAAAATCAAACATTTCTGCACAGTAGAACTGAACTGATTTATATAAGTTAACGGACAAGGTTAAAATGTTAGACAAATATTAATTCCAGTTTTTCTAGTTTTTCTATATGCAGTGCACAGGTGCAACTTGAACAGCATATTATATTGTATAATCATTAAATTCATTCAACCAGACCTTAGAGAGTTAAAAACATATATTCTGAGGGAAAAGTACTCCTCGGTCCAAAGAATGAGAATGAAACTGTGCAGAATATTTGTGTATCAAGGTGATTCCAGTTTCCAACTGGGAAAACAGGACTGTTAACACCCACATCCCCTGACAACTGTCCAATTATGTATATCACACTTGGCCTACTGTTTGCAGTAGAAGTAATCAATAAAGGATGTGGTTGAGTGAACATAGATTTTGGTTGAACCAATGCATGAAATCTTAATCATTTACTCAGAGTGGAGAAATCAAATAGAGCAGAGATGAAACAGCCACTGAGGGGTTTGTTGATTGTACCACCAAGTTTGTAGGTTAGAGGCTGAAAGTAATAAGTCAAATGGAATCAGTGACAGGATAAAATGTAAAAAGGTTATTGTAATGAATTAATAGAAATGTTTTATATGTAGTTTTGGTTATTTTTGATATTGTATGGCAAGATCCTGCATTTCATTTATGAAACAAGAAAGTTACTAGATGGCACAAAGAAAAAGGAAGAAACAATTAATTTGAACTATAATAAAAAGGCAATATGCCAAGACATTGTTTTATTTCTGTCATGAGACAAAAACTCTATAAGATTAAAACAAGACTGAAAATGTCTGTAAAATGATTATGCGGGGTACAAACCCTAAACAAACGTTGCTATCAGATTAACTTGTACTTAGTCTAGAAAAACTGGTATTTGTTCTTTTGATTAGCAATTAGTTTTATTTTATATATACAGCTAAACAAAATCTGCATCTGGAACCATATTTTAAGCAAAATATGAACCCCCACTTCAGAATACTGTAGTTACTATCTGTTATCTTCAACTATTGTTACGTATATGTATCCATATATGAATAATTTTATTTTACAAATGTGGACTTCTACTTGCTTCCAATATGGGAGTATGACTCTCCTTTGCTCTATGGATCAGCCTCCACCCCCACAAAACCCCTCTTCACTATTTATAACATCTGAGCAGTTGTCACACTATGGCTGCGAGGTTTGGGCATATATAACAGCAATATTTACACTGTCATTTCTCCTAAAAATAATATCTGGATTCTTATTGATATTCTTACTGATATTTACAGTTTAAATATATTTGTATTTGCAGCACAGCCATAACAACAGTAAGAACATTAGGAAAGAGCACAAATGATGGAGGTTTCGTATCATAAAATGTATCCATATACAATAATATCACTCAGAAAAAAGAGTAAAAACACAAAAAGGAGAAAAGAAGTATTAAACACTTCCATTTCAAATATATACATTAACATAAGCAAGTCCATTTATATAAAATAGGCATCTATACAGTGGTTATAAGGAATGAACTCAAATGTAGAAAAGCAGGAAGATTTTCAGTTCTTTTAGTTATAATGGTCGATGTTTTTCCTGCCAAGCCTGACATATATGACCCCTTGTAACTGTAAGGGTCCTCAGTATCCAGTTTTGCTGTCCATCTGTTATTCCCTATATCACAAGAACTTAATTTAAAAGATTAGGTACATCTGCTATTGCCACAGATTTTTCAAAAACAAAATTTATGCAAGCAGTAACTTCCAACCAAAAGGAAGTCACAATAGGACATGGCCATATCACATGACTCAGTGAAGCATTTTGTCCTCATTACAACATCATCATCATCTAGCAGAGCAAGCCAGCTTCTTTTTAACAAGCCTCTGTCCTGTCAATATACATGAAATATCATTTTTTGTTGAATCACTGTTAGCTTTACAGAAATAGAACATATGGAAACTAAGGCAAACGTCTATTAATTAGACTGGAAAAGCAGTGCAACTTCTTATACTATTCCTCTTTGACCTTTTTTAACAAACCTTTAGATCACCCTAATTGCTAAGACAGATGGATCTACCACAGGTCAAATAATGCCCTGGCTTGCACCAGGGATTGCAATGTGTGCCAGGTGGCATTTAAATATTCAGGCTGTGACCATGGTTTGTTGGGTTGCCTGAACTCAGTGCTTCTGGGTTCTGTGATCATCAAACACACCTCATATAATCCTAAAACAAACTATGAATATTCAAAATGGTCACCTACCTCACAGCTCAGCAATGGCTTATGTTTGATCATGTGACCTGAAACAGAGCCATCTCTGACACAAATGCCTGATGTCTTGGTAAGGGATCAAGAATATTATTAGAATGTGAAACTGGAATTTAAGTCCAATCTGGCCTCCACATATTATTGAGAATGTAGTCAGCAAGGCAAAACAAAAATCATGGCAAATTGGCATGGCACTCAAGTTAAGATGTGGCCCAGATCACAATTATTGCAATCCAGTACCCAACTGCCTGCAGCCCTCTCACTTATTTCTACAGAATGAAGTACACAGAATGAGCTATAGGCAATAGGTACAACTGTCTAGGCATTGTAGTATGCTTTCCTCATTTATTTTGATGAGTTCTGTACATGGCTCTCCTTTAAGTCACTCTGAAATGAACTGAGATGATATATAATCTGTAGATGGTAGCAAACACACAGTTAACACACAGGGTATGCTGGCATTCATTCAAAATAATAGTTATTTATTTTTAAAGACAATTGTTTGACAGTTAACAGATAAGACAACAACTACACTTGTATTGAAGAAATACTTTGCTGAGAGCATGATGATATCTTGGGTACAAATTGATGGTAAATAATAGCAATTCCCAAATTTTTCTGCCATGAAAGATCTGTAATTATGCAGAGAAACATTAATTTGTAATTAAAGGCTCCTGGGAGCTCTACATACCCACTCCCAAAGGAGTCTCTGTTGCAGCTCTGCAAAATTCATTGCCTAACCCTGCCGCCCTCTAGTCAGCCTCTGTTGGGAAAGGAGTAACGCTGCCTCATCTCCACATTGGCTGTGACTGAATTTTATGTAGTGATCTGGCAAAACTGCAGACCACAGGAGGAGGCTCCCCACTGCATCTCTGCATGTCATTGCTTTTAGCTTGCTTCCTTCCAACAACTCTAAACTCCCTGAACAATGACATTAAGGGTTTGCTGTCTTCAATGAAGGTGGATCATTTCTGTCACACACTCTAAAAGTAAAGCTTTTCAGATGAAGGTAGCAAATGTATTTTAGCTATTGGAAGTTACAAGATTCTGTTGTGCATGAACCTGAAAATTGGGATTATATTCTACAAACCTATTCTCTCTTGACAACGAAAACAGAAATGTCTGATTTCAAGAAGAAATACTAGTTTCAGAAAGCAGTAGTTCAATCAATGTCCAAATAGTAGACTTTCACAATTCATCTCCTCAGATGCTAGATGATACCTTAAAACGGATGTTGCCAAAGCAATCTCAGTTTAAAAAGAAGGTGCCATTTTCTGCCATGTGCTCATCCTTTATTACCTCTACTTTCACAACTTCTAAAAGCAAAAGAATTTGGCCAACAGCCCATCAATAGTCTAATATTGAAGAAATATTATGGGCTCTGAGTCAGCAGTGTTTATAAATGGCTATGCAATTGATGTCAAGATATAGCTTGTTCTACAGCCTCTGAATTCAATTCTAATGTATATCCTATAGTGTTCCTGCTCCTCAGAGTAGTCCTAAGTGGAAAATTAGTAAAAATAACAAATAACACTGATCAATGAATACCAGCATTATCATTATTGCTTTCTGTGATGGAAATCTAAAGGTACTAAAGATATAGGGATTATTTAAACAAGTCTCATTAGGATAAAATTTTCAATATCTTTCCAAGTGGAAAACAAAACATTGTCTGCCAAGAACCAATTAGATATTTCCTTTTTGTAGGTTTCCGATTTTCTTGCAAGTGAAATTCTGAGGATTCAGAGTAAATATTGCAACAGTGCATTGAAGTGACAATTACAATTTTGTAAATTGCTCAGATATTGAAGGGCAGTATAGAATTTTAAATAAATGTACAATTTCCCTGAACTCTGAATACTGATTGCTAATGCACTGGGGAACTGGAATACACAGAATGGACTTTCCACAAACAAAAGCTTTTCCATGCATTTCAGCAGAGAAAGCTGATCCACACATATATTCCTTTGCATTTTCAGTTCAGCACTTTTACTAAAACAAATGGTGGATGCTATGCATTTTAGAGAACACACAGAACTCTGAATTGGAATGAATAAACATAATTTAATATTGGAAATCAGTACAAATGAATCACCTCAATCTATTGACAAAAACATTTGTTTGTAACAATGATTTCCCACCAAGTTTCAGAGGATTGGATCCAAACTTGGCCAAACTTAAATCATGCTGAAATCAATGGGACTAATTATGTCTAAGTTTGGATTTATCCCAGTGTGTGTTCTGATTCTTTCCGTAACAGACATTTTCATGGTATAAAGTTTTGAATTATGAACCTGAATTATATTTGCAGAAATCTCTCTTTTAGAAAAAGTCAGCAAGAACAAACAATAAATGAGTTTCTAAGACTTTTAGAAAGGTTACATTGAGACATGCTTATTGAAGCATGCTGTAATTTTCTGTGCTTCCTATTTTTAACCTGCAAGATATTATCTGAAGTCTGTTTTTGAGCTATGTCATAACTTATCTGAAAAGCAAAAACAAAAAACACAATTTCTAATTCTATTTAATACTGTAAAAATGTACCATTTACAAAGAAAGATTTTGACAGTAAACCTAGTAAAACATTCTAATTTAAATAACTTATGATTAAAAGGTCACTTATGGGAGAGAAGGGCATTGCTTAAAATACAAGCAGTCAGGAAGCACCAGACATCTAACAATTTCAGTCTTTCACACTTGAGTGGATTTACAGTGACAGCAAGATAAGGATGTGGTAACCTACCTTACCAAGATCTGGGCTATAGCTTGATATGCTCTCCCTAAACCAACATAGTCTCCCAGTATTTTGGATATTTCCAGGTAAGCATTTAACTTCTAAAAGACAAAGGAAAATAAAATCATGTTAACTATTTCTGCTTTGAAACATTTTCTCCACATTATGGGACAAATATGGTCTGCTTTTGTTGACAGCAATATTCATTTGAAAGTATCTGCACGTATGTTTTACTTCACTGCAAACATTATACATTCACATAACATTCCTGATTTAATAAAAATTATCAGTATTCTAACATATTAGGGAATCAGATGATTGGATTATGGTTAACAAAGTAATTTACAGAATTTACCAGTTGTGCATACTTATATGGCATTATCTATACCTACATATGCCATCATTCATTCAAATTCACAGTCTCATAGCATTGGTACTATGCGAATGTTTGGTTTATAATAGTCTAAAGGAATTAACTATGATGAATATAATTTAAAAGAAGGGTAATCTTGAAAAAAAAGCTGTTGTATACAGATATATTGCATGTACTTCTAATTATCTTTGTACAAAAGTGATTTGTTAATATTCATTTAGAATACAGTCTATTAATGTGACCTCTTCTGTAAGCAAAGGATTACAGCTGCCACAGTAAAACATATGATCTTAATTTAATTTAAACTCTGACATCATCTGTATTGCATAATTTCTTTTTCCATCAATTTTTTTCAATGACTAGTTGGAAAGCATGTATATATAATGAAATTTCATTCTTTCCTCGCTCCCTCTTAGATTCTTGACCCAAACTATTACACACATGAGGACACAAGAACTCTCCAAAGACCATCTATGGAAATCCTTTTAGCACATTTTCAAGAAAAGATTAGTGAATTCATTTACTAGGTTTGATGGGGGATGGAATGTGACAGAGAGGTATACTGGGGAAATCTATGCAAACTGTAAGGTTTGACTGGATCTTCAGATATACCCTAACTGGGACACATGCAACTCAGGCAAACTAACCTTGACTAGAGCTGATTATACATCATTCAGCTGAGGTGATAAGGCAGTCTTTTCTGAAGACATGACTGAAGTGCCTCTCATCAGGTCACTAGAATACTTTGCAATGTTGCCCTTGAATAAACTTGGATCAGTTTCGTCTTTTGATAAGAATGCAAGAATACACTGGGCAGCTTCTACAGGGATGTGGGATGGGAAATTTAAACCACCAACCTCCACAAAAGATGCTCATTTGGATAAAACAGCGATAAAGCCAAGGATGCTTGAGGATTTAAATTGACCTGCCTTTGGAAGTGAGCTGACCAAATTTGCACCTCCCACTAACATCTAGATCAGAATGCAGTTATCCTTCTGATTGCACACTTCTCTGAATTTGTTGATCAGTTTTCATTTTTGAAAAAGGACCAAAATGCATATAAAATGCATGTAAAGTGCCCTTTTTACCACAAAATGCCTATGAAAATGCATAGTTTACTACAAAATGCCTGTAAACTCTTTATTTTAGGATAAAATCCACACTATTTTTGTGTAGGTTTTGCAAAGGCTAAGCAGTTTAAAGCAGAATTGATACAAAACAGTCATATCAATGAACACTTGTGGAACTGACAAAGATAAAAACAGTCTAATTTGATCATCTCTAGTAAAGACCTAACTCCTGCGACTATAGCATCTCACAACTCTCAAAGCAGTCTGTTGAACAGACTGCTTATATGATTTCTTCAGCCCTTCTGTTCTACAGTTCATAATGTCATTTCTGACACTTTCATATTATGCTACCAAAACTCTGCTTACTTGCTATCAGCGATGTATCTTTTGCTTAGGTATAGCTATGCTAGAATGTTTTTCCCCATTTCTGGAATACGGTATTATATGCATTACAAACTGTTGCCAGTATGCACAATACCTCTGTATCATCTTTTTCATTATTTACATATATTCTTACCTATTTCCTATAATTACCGTGGATTGGAAATTCTGATATTATCAGGTCATCAGAAGAAAACTGAATAATGCTGAGTAAATAAATAAATCCAAAACCCAAAGCTAACATTTTAGAATTGTCTCCCTTATCATTGTTAAAGGAAAAAAAGAAAAGTGCTACAAAGCTGACTCAGGTGTTACCAATGCATTAAAGTCTATTAGAGTCTCCCAACAGCCTGAAGCATCTACATCAGTAAATCTAATTCAAGTCTTCTAGCTCTTCCATAGATCCATATTTTATTAGTATTTGGGACAAAAAGCACACTTCACTTAAAACCTATGGAGTTTCTTGACGTATAACATATTTTTCTCATGCAGGGAAATATATGTACATCTAATGAAATGATGTTTAAGATTTAAAATAATGTTGCACTGTTTCATTATCAAATCAAGGATGCAACAACTCTCAAATCATTTGTTGACAGAATATAAAGATTTAAATATTATGTTATTCCCTGCACACAACCACCTGGATGCTTCATCCCAAGTCATACATATGGGGCTATGGACTTCCTATTTTAAGATGGCCTTCCCATGAATAGAACAGGATTTTCAATATCCAAAATACAATTAAGCAAAGAAATAGATTCCTATATAAAGATGTTTTACAGGTAGTCTGGAAAGTGCACATGTGTATTGCAATGGATCTAATTCATCACAGGACATAGCTTTTAGTATCAGCTCTCCCAAAAATACGTATCACCTTCTCTAGACTCTCTAGATTAACCAAAAACATTGATATAGTAATGGAAGTATGGGAGCATTCTGTTTTCTGCAAGCCATATATTGTCAGTTAGATTCCCCCGCACCCTGAGCTGAGACTAGAGGGAGGCTCTGTTGTATAGGGTTTAAAGAAATATACTGCATAAAAAGATACATACATAAGCATCAACCATTCTGCCTGTCTCCTGTAGTTGAAACAATTCTACAGTGGAAATGTTACCAATATCATGAAATCATAGCAAATGTTGAAACAGAGCATTCCAGCTGAAAGAAATAAAAAGAAAGCCTGAAAACTGATAGAAGCAATGAAAATGAGAACTGGAAAAAAATCCTGTTCTAGGATAAATGTTTGGAATACTCAAACCCAACAGCTGGCTTAGATTGTATTTATGTTGTCTTAGCATTAAATATGGATTTCCAAAGGTCAGACCTCAAGATGGAGGTCAGTTTCAATCCAACATTGGAGCTATGGGCATTGTCTTATAACAGATAAGGAAACTCTCTTCCATACCATTATCCATAAATTTGTTATCATCATCCCTGACCTTGAATTTTACTTCTGTAATATTTTATAAGAGCCAATGTACATTTCTGCTAAGCTATTTTTTTCTAACACATGATTTGTCTTCCACTTTAAATCATCTCTTGATAAAATCTTTATGGATATCTATTCATGGCTAGTCATTTGGCTTCCCTAAAACACTGTCTTCATCTTTCTCTTTTGTAGAGGAATAAATCATAATAAAATCACTTTGCTGGTTTTGGACAACACAAGAAACCACACTATGAACAACCCTAAAACAAACCATGGATTCTAAGGGTGGCTTCTTCGTGTAAAATAAATCATCCTGAAGAAACCATACAGGAAGTCCCCTATATATAAACGAGTTCCATTCTGAGAGCATGTTCATAAGTCCAACAAAGTTAGCCTAGGTATCCTGGTATCCAATTGGCCACATAGTACTGTACTGTAATATGCTTATAACAACACTGAAGAGCATCCATTAATGTCACTTCCGGGTGCTTGGCAGTGTGTAAGTGCACCCGTGTTCATCTCATGGGTTCTTCCTCATATGGCATTACGGTTAGGTTGGTACAACCTGTGTTAAGCTTTGCTGGACTCACCTCTCTCAATTATTACAGTAAAGTTCACAAAAGCACATTTGCATCTTTAAAAGTTCGCAACTTTCAGGTCAGTATGTAGGAGACTTCTTGTTGGGGGTTCATGCAACTCAGCCACTCTTCATGGTAGATTGTTCTGTGAAGTGGCTCAATGAAACCTCCAAAAGGATATCAGCAAGCTCTGAATGCCTGTTATTTCTACTACTTTCCAGTAAAGGTAAAAGTTCCTCTGCATATGCATGGTAGTAGTGTCTGACTCTGGGGCTGGTGTTCATCTCCATTTGTAAGCTGAAGAACCAGGGTTTTCTGAAGACACTTCTGTGGTCATGTGGCCGGCATGACTAAACACCAAGCCACATGGAATGCTGTTACCTTTTCCACAGAAGTGGTACCCATTTATCTACTTGCATTTGTATTTTGAATTGGCAGGTAGGCAAGAGCTGGTACAAAGTAGCAGGTGCTCACCCTGCCACATGGAGTTGAACTGCTGACCTTTCAATCAACACCCCAGTGACTCAACAGTTTAACCTGATGTGCCACCCATGTCCCCGCCTACTTGGCAGTACGGTAGACATAAATGTGAATTTATCTTAGGTATTCCCTGCAAAATCAGGCTTTGGAAATAATTTTGAGCACCCTTGATGCAGGATTATCTATTACATCAAAAAGTACAGGTACCAGCTATACAGGATAGTTACATTCAAAATTAAAAACAAAGTTTTATGTATCACTGTGACCTAAAATGTATAAAACAACAATCTTTATGGTACAGAGAACTACGGTGGGGATTTTTTTTTGCAACTGCATAATAAAAATGAATTCAATTTGAAGAGTTATATTTTTAAATATAAAGGGGAGTGTATGGATTCTAAAAGCTTGTGGGCTACAAAGAGCAATGTGATGTGGCTTTGATAGGACATTACACACAGGCAATTGGTTTCCAGTTAGGAGTCTATTGTGTCAGGTGTGGGTCTGTGGCAAAATCTGTGCTGATTCCTCTGAATCCAAATAAAATTTCACTAGTGGGTTCCACAGTAGTAATCTTCACTTTTGTATTGTTGGAATATTTAAATAGTGCTGCATACCTGCAAGAGTTACACAGTCTTAACCCAAATATCAATGGAATTATGCATATTTTAAATGAATACAAGATCATTATGAATATAATGATCTCACATTAGCAAGCTGCAATGTTAATTATAGTGTATCGTGTATTATATAATGGTATTTGTGTGTACATGTGGGAATGTATGATCCTGAAGCCCAATACATCAATCCCATTTCTTCCATATACAACAGAAGGAAATGTAAGTAAAAATGGAGAAGATAGATGCGTAAACAGTTTGGCAACTTATTACACAAGAATACAAATATATTTCAAGTTTTGAAGGAACATCACATTTATAGGCAACTTATTTTTTAAAAAAATATTAAAATACATATAAAACATATTTTGTACCACCAATCCACTTTAAATCTTTGGGTTGTATCCAACGTTAATCCTAATTAGAACAGATCCACTAAAATGAATGGTACTTAGACTAGCAGTGAATATAGTCCATTGGATATAACCCTCTCACCTTTTAAATCACTAACACATTTTATGGAAATCTGTTCTTTTGATTTCTAATCATGTAACTTTGCTTAGATAATTCACAGTCAGTGAATGTTAGATGTTTCCTCTTAATTTACAGTTCTTGAACATGATTCAGAAAATCAATCTGTTACATTAGTCAAAGACATAACTGGATAATAGATTGTGAGAAGCAAGGTAGTAACTGACTGAAGACCACACGAGGCAGCAGCATCTAAGGATATTTTCCTGAGTCAGAAATGCGTTATTGGACAAACTGATGTGTGGAGAAAGGAAATGAAACGGCTTTTTCAAAAAGCACACCCTTCCAAGTTGCAGTAAAAAGCAAGTGGTTTCCTATAAATATTATTCAATTTTACTGTTCTTTCCTATACATATTATACAATTACACCAAAGACACAAAGCAATAAAGCTAGCAGAATATATATCCATGCTGGAAATTTGTTGAAATCTATTGATGTAGCATTCTCTGTTTTTCTTCAACAGTAAATATAATTTCTCAAGTCTGCAAGTTCATCACCTAGATTTTTTTAAAAATACATCCACTGCTGAGGGGGGAAATGGAATAAGATTGTTCCCAATATTTCCTGATACTTAAATACCACAGGTGTGATCCAGATTTAGGTGTGTATAATGCATTTAGCTGTCCCTTCTCCTCATGGCAGCACCTGCACAATAAAATATTACACAGAATCTGAGGGAATCCCACTAAATATAATAGGCTGTGAAGAAGGGCTGATAGGAAAGGGGGGATCCCTGAAAACTTGATGAAGGTACCTTCTACAGAGTCACCTGAATCTCTGTATAGCATTTTCAGAGAGGAAGGCGGCTGCTGTGGGAAGAATGAATTACTGTAGCTAAGTTTGCATCATCGGACCTATCCATCTAATCCTAGAAAGGACCATGAGTGAGAAGTACACATGACATGTACTGGACCCACTTATTGTTTCTTAACATAGATACCAGAACTATAACCTAGCATTGCTACTAGGATTTTATATACTAAATAAAGGATAACTAACAAAATTGTATGTATAAAAGGAATGTGAATGCAATTACTTTCATTATGCTGTAGTCACTAAATTGTCTAACTATGAGTGAAGAAAAAGCAAAGGAAACAAATGCTGCTTGAATTAAAAATAGTGAATTAGAAGATTTCAGTTTGGCCATTCACAGATGATGGCACCTGTAAGAGGAAGCTTTAATCCTTTTCTCCATGTCCCAGTCAGAATCAGATAGTTTCTGGTCTTTCTTCTCACTGTTAATAATTTAGAGCACTCCATTGCTCTAAAACTAGATGAACACTAGAGAGTATCCTGAATACATTTTCACACATCCTCTCCTCCCCAGTCCCTTTCAGTCCTGTGCAAGATGACACATTTGAAAGTTCAAAACTGTGAAATGTATATGTTTCCTCCTTTACTGCTCTGCCATGAAATTTGCCTTTATGTAGCCACCACAATTGCCTGTATATTTGCATACCTTTACTGAGCCACTTACTGAGAACAGTCTGTCAGCCCCTGGCATGAGTGGGCACTGAACTTGTGCCTGCAGGTGCACATGAAACTTACTGTGTAGGACAAGCTCCTCTTCCTGGCACTGGAATGATGTGCCACCCCTTGGCATGGGTGGGCTCCAAATTCAGGGCAGGGCCTGTGGCCACATGTAAAATTCACAATGCAAGGATGAGCAGGCCATGCTCCAGTAAGTTGAGTCTTGGTTTAAGCTAAAGTTTATTCAGATTATAGAGAACTAATTGTAATACAGCTAGAAAGTTCAACATTACTGAGAAGACAGTGCAAGATTGGAGGAAGAATGAAGACAAGTTAAGGAAACATTTTCATCTAGCATTTAAGATGACCCCCAATTTTTGCTTTGCTTTTTTTGTTTTTGTTTCAAGGGTTGTCTTATATGCTGGTATATATGGTAATTCAGCATTTGGTTATGCAGAATCAGGGGTATATCCTGTGTTCTGATTGTCTGAACCATGCATGCTGCCAGTGCCAATAATTAATCAACTAGTATCTCATGGTAGGATTACAAATACAGTAAACAATGAACTGGACATTATGTTCCAGGTTACAGATGAGGCATATCACTTTTGAATGTATCTGCACATAACACTACCATCTGCAAGAAGAACGAACACAACAGTACAGAAGGTTCTAGTCCAGGTCTTTAATTCTACCACCAAGTTGGGGAGGACCATCTTGTCAGGTGCCCCAATTACGCTAGGAAAATTGTTCTGTGATGACTCAGCATAATTACCGAGCATTACAAGTTTTCTAAACTTAATTGCAGCAGCACCCAACGTGCTTTTCTAAAAATAAAAATAAGTTCTGTTGCCACTTGCCTTGGGCCAAATTTCACGTGTTTGTCCAGAATGACCACAGGTATACTTGTGAATGGAGCAATGAATTGACAGTGTGTGGGCAGGGTGTTCCTTCAGGGTTAGTTTAGCTATGCTCTTATAGCCATCCAATCTAAATTCTTTACGCTGACACAATTCAAACAAGCTTAAGAATGTGTGCTGTTTAACAGTCACCTGTTGGCATAAATGATGAATGCAAATATAACATATTATGTTGATCATGTTCTAACTTAATTCTGTTTATATATTTTCATAAAGTAGTTATAACTTTATTCAATATTTCTCAGATATGGAGCAGGGTATGTTGGTTAAAGTAAGTAAGGGCTGTAGATCCTTTTTCACTATACTGTTTTTGCCTATATTACTACACTGGTTTTTGTATTATTTTTATGCATTACCATACGCAATAATTCTGATGAAGAGTAAGTATTTCAACAATTGATTTATCTGTGTGATAGCTATGCATAAATTTCCATAATTGTGCACAGTAGATCAATTTAAACATAGAAAGTTAAAATCCATTTAAATCCAAAAAAAATTAGACTGAATTTCTTGAAGTCCTTAACAGCATTTTTCTAAGTTAGATGCTAAAACATAATATTTTAAATCAGCATAATGGAGAATATTTCTTTAAAGTATACATGGTGTAACAATTGAAGATATTTTGTCTGTTATCCTGTAGAGGTGATATTAGAGGCCAAAAAAAAAAAAAAAAGGTATCCTTTCTATCCTGACAGCTGTGACAATGACTCAAAATGCTATGCCTGCCAAGAGCTTTTATCAGGTATGTTATAACAACTAGTAATAAGTGTAAATAATAAATGGCTACGATCTTATGGGAAACAGTAGCAATAGTAAACAATTTTTGGTGCTTGCTGATGGGGGTCGGCTGGTCTTAGAATTCCCTGGCTTCCCGGTAGAGGTTTGGCCTGACAATAAACAACAGTTTAATACTTTATCTAATCCCAGCCAGGAGGTGAATTCAGCGGCAAGCTTTTGCAGATGTTCACATCCAATAATCTATCCATAATTGATGAAACAGGGAGGTCAGATGTAATGGTTGCTACTACTCCAGCAACAAATAAATGGTTATTGACAAAACAAGTGAGTGTGGCGCTGAGTACTGAACAGCGACAAGCCTGAAAACAGAGCAGAGAAAGCAAGGAAGAAGATACACTCTTTCATCTTGAGCATTCTTCAATACGATGTGTAATGTAAGGGCCACCAAGATATGCACAAGCAGAAGACAGTGGCTTTGGAATGGGGAAAAGATTATTCAAAGACTGATTAAGCAAACCATGAGCTGGATGTGAGTAAGAGTGAAGATTTGGGTAAGTAGAAATGCATGCTCTTGTATGGCAACATTGTGATGCAGCTGTCTGGATTACTAAAATAATTACAGTTATATATCAGTCTGTTTGTATGGTGCTCCTCGATGTAATCTTATGCTGGTGTGTGCATCTATTAATTGATAGAAAGATGCATGTGTGTAATAAGAATATTCAAGTAAATAGGCTATTGGAAGTCTCCCTCCCTCTATAGTGTGTGTGCACAAGTCTGTGAATGAAAAACTTCCAGTGACAGACTTACTTCAGTACTCTGTATGTATATTTCTATCACTTAATATGCATAAAACACAGAGATAAAGGGAATAAAAACCCTTTACATTATAGACAGAACAATTACTAAACATGAAATGTGGACATTTTGTTTTTTAAAATACATTTAAAGAACAAGCTGATA
The DNA here is from genome assembly GCF_004798865.1 of Varanus komodoensis. Classification (NCBI taxonomy): domain Eukaryota; kingdom Metazoa; phylum Chordata; class Lepidosauria; order Squamata; family Varanidae; genus Varanus; species Varanus komodoensis. The sequence continues at coordinate 6,698,271 of NW_025335589.1, forward strand.
ATGTTTATATTCACAAACATTAAGCCCAATGAATGATAAGTAATATATTCAAACAGTGACCGAAAGGGTGTTTTTAAAGACATTTTGTTTACAAATACACACTGACAATCAGGGCATATTTAAATGCTAAAATATAGGGTTTTTTTTACTATGTTTGCTAATTCTTATCATATATACCACAGTGTAGTGAAAGAGCAGCATTATTGTCATCTACAATCATAAAAAGATTCCAGAGAGTAAGTTTAAATATTGATATTACTAAATTCACAGTAAGAAATGTAGATTGATTTATTTCACAGTTTGCTACCAAGCTTTCTTATCAGAACTACAATTATAAAATATATAAATATATATGCTGAAAATAAAGTGGCAGAATGAATTGGGGCAACAAATTCCTTGTTTATTGAGTAAGCAATACTCATCTGCATATAAGAAAAACAGTACTAGCATGTTTAAAAGATTCTATAAATACTAACTTCTTGGACTTCCGCCTATGAAACATCAGCTTTATGAAACAGTACTTATTGGTTTAGTATCATCAAAATAAAAAGTGTCAGAAAATGTCTTCAAATAGCCTTTGGCTGATGAATGGGATATAGCAACCTAACTAACTAACTAACTAACTATTTACATAATTTTTAGGACGAGACTAGTCTTTCAGAAATTCCTTAATCAAATGCTTATGATGAGGATGGTCTTTCAGGTTCAGACAATAAGACAAATGCGAGAGTTGAGTGCCTGTTGATAAAGGAGGAGCTAGATATAGTGGGCATTGCAGAAACTTGGTGGAATGGAGATAACCAATGGGATGTGATCATCTCTGGAAATAATTCATCATGGTCCAACACCCTCTAGAACAAACCCTTGATTCTCTGGGAATCCACTTGTTCCTGAAAAATAAGCTCCTCTGCAAAAACCACACTGGGTCTGGATGATATGCAAATCCACCATGGTTGGGTATTCGTGGTGGAAGAGGGAGGATCTTGAAATACAACTCTATCACACTACATAAATAGTATGGCTTCATTTTTAGACTAGCCATCTTTGAACTGAGCCCCAGTTAAAACAGGGCTCATACCCAGTCTCCACTGCTTCTATGTCTTCCCCCATTGCCAAAGGGAAAAACAATGCTCCGGGCAACTGAGAGGCGTATGAAATGGCTTAGTCCTGTGCATCATTTGAAGCCAAGGAAAGGCTCCATGGAGCTTCTCTTCGAGGGAACACTCTGCCACTTCTATCCTTCAAGATAAAGCTTTGGAAGTATGGTTACTGAGTTCAGACATGTAAAAAAGCCACAGTGAAGTATGTGAACCATAGAACAGGCCATTGTTTCTCTGCATGGTTCCATGCAGAACATTCTTACTGCACTTCATCATGGTTGCTGAGTTTAGACATAATGACAAGCCATGCCACCATGATTTCCAACATGGCTTGTCATTATGTAAGAACCTGGCCAGTATTGGGAGTACAAAGGATGGTGGACTTGGGCAATCATTCCCACAGACTGCTGGTTGTACTCCACATGATGTTTTGGAACTGGAAAGTGAAACATATTTCAGTGAAATTGGGAAGAAAGGGCTAGGTCAAGATTCCGCAAGTCAGGCAGTTCCTGAGAACAACCAAGATGTACAGCCAGTGGAAAGGGTCTCTGGGGGTGAGGAATTCTCCGATGCAGACCAGGGCTAACCTAACCCCCGCTCTGAACCGTGGGACAAGGCATCAGCAGAGATGGGAGGCCCAATTGAATGAGCAGCACACAGAGAGATGGCATGCTCAACTTCAGAGAGCCCCTCCCAAGGGGATGGGACCCAGGCATGTTCGTGTACATACTCAGAGATTCATTCTGGATTATTTGAGAGCAATAAAGAAAGTTTGCAAGGAAAATAATGTGTGGCTGGTGATGGTTCAAAGGAGGAATCTCAACTCATGACAGCTTGAACCCAACCTTCATTTTTTCTCTCCCTCCCTCCTGCAATATTTTTTGTGAGCTGCCCCGAGGCTTTGTTGTGATGGGGCGGCATAGAAATGTTTTAAATAAATAAATAAATAAATAAACTGCTGGCTCTTTTTGCATGGCTCCCTGGCATGGAGGAAATAGCAGCAGTTTTTGAAGCAGAGCGCCATGTTTTGTGGGATCAAGTAAAGAAGCTAATGCAGCACTTCAGGGAGATCAACATGCTCCTGTCCTTCTGGCCTCCAGGCTCTGTTCCTTGGAGGAAGTGCCCTGTGGAACCTCCAGTAAAATTTGATGGGAACAGGGAACAATTTCCCACCTTGTGGGCTGAGGTCAAGCTGTATATGAAACTGAGGCTTGAGGATTTCTCCAACAACCAGCTCCGGGTAGGGTTTGTCATCAGCCTGCTGACAGGACATACAGGAAAATGAGTCACTGCACATCTCTAGGCCAGCAATCACCTTTTGGCCAACTATCCAGAGTTGGATAATCTGGAAACTGCCACCTGGGAAATCCAGTGTCTCAAGCAAGGCAGAGGCTCTGCAGCTGATTACACAACCCATTTCCAACTGTTGTTGCATGATCTAAACTGGAATGGTGCAGTCTACATGGCACAATACTGGGAAGGATTGCAGGATGAGATTCTGGATGAATTGATGTATGCTCATCAACCCCAAACTCTTCCTCACTTAGTCCAGCTTTGCCTTCAGACTGATTGTCAACTGAAAGAACACTGGCTGCAGCGCCGAAGCATCAGGAATGGCCTTATTCAACCCTTTTCCTCCCCCATAGCCACCCCCTTTGCTTGTTTCTAAAAAAGATGGGTCTAAGTGTCCTTGCTTTTAGAAATCTGAACAGCATTACCATTCTCAAGCAACACCTGCTCCCTTTCATACCAGAAATGCTGGAGTGTCTGAGTTGTGCTCAACATTTTCTCCAAGCTTGATCTTCAGGACACTTACACTTTATTTCGGATTAAGGAGAGAGATGAGTGGAAGGCCTCATTTTTATGTAAATATGGTTCTTTTGAATTTTTGCAGTATTGGACTAGAAGGGCTGTGGACCAGAGGAGAGGTTGTGGAAACCTGTGCAGAACCTTCATGCCCCTGCCTTGATTAAACAATTCCCCTCTCGGTTTCCCCAGAAGCCAAGGGGAAAGCATTCATTGCCCTGGGAGAGCCCTCATGGGAAGCGGCATGATGTTGGGAGTAAGAAGGATGGTGGTCTTGAGCAATTGTTCCCACAGATCGTGGCTGCTTTCCAGACTGGGATTTGGAATTAGAAAGTGAAACATATTTCAGTGTGATTGGGGAGGATGGGTTAGATCAAAATTCTGAGAGGCAGGAGGAAGAGGAGGTATTATCTCAAGGCCAGGCGCTTCACCAAGCCAAGCAGTTCCAGGGAACAACCAAAATGTACAGCAGTGGGAGAGGTCTTTAATGAAGAATCCTCGGACACAGACTAGTGTCCCCTGTTCTTGACCCCATGGTGAGGCATCAGCAGAGAAGGGAGGCCCAACTGAATGGAGAGGAGGTGTGTTCACCTTCAGAAAGCCCCTCCTTGATGAGGGTGAGGGTGTGGGGCCCAGGCATGTTCATAAGGAGAGTTCCTAGGTTTCAACAAACTGTTCTGTGCCTGCTCAGAGATCCTTTCTGGGCGATTTGTACTTAGAATCAAAAAGAAAGTTTGCAAGTAAAATGGTGTGATTGTTCAAAGGAGGAATCTCGGCTCATGACAGCCAGAGTATTTTAAACCATTATTGGTCACTTCTTTATCATGCACTTGGAAGTTTATATAGAGACCATTACAGATATCAAGGCTACCTTTGGTTTTATTACAAGAGAAAATTACCACAGGCTTTGATTCATTGCCAAGACTGCAGCACCTTTGAGTGCTGAAGAAAGGAGAATTAGGGTGTAATCCTATACACATCTTTTCACAAACAACATCCGCTGAACTCAGTGAGGCTTAACCTCAACTGAAAGAATACAAGATTGTAGCATTACTGTTACTGTTGCCATGGGATGGCTACTCTTAAAGATGCCTGAGAGCAACCTTCCACAACACATTTTGCAAAAAGTTTTTCTGTAAACAAAGAAAAAGGGCCATCTAAAAGTACTTGATTGGGAGTTGCCACTATATTTGGCCACCTGCTGAGATGAGGGTGCAAGAGCAGAATTAGGAAGCATTAAAAACAAGCTTGGGAAATATGTAGGATCGAAAAATATTTTGCCGGATCACAAGGAATGTTCTAAATAAGAAACTTTTTTTAAATAAATCAGCTTCGATGTGTAAGAGTACTGTAAATCTACAAGGTAACCACTGGTCCCCATTACAGGGATATTAAGGAAAGTGAGTGATTTTATGTATGTAAGCCGTCCTTTAGAATATATAAATATTCTAAATAAATAAATAAATAAATAAAATTAATCCAGTATGTGAAAAAGCCAAAATATTGCATTTTCTCTCCCAATGTTGCCTTTTCACAAAACATAGAGGGACTCTTATCTGCTTGGTTACATGGACAGTAACTAAATAATTGAGCACTATGTTGTAGGGTAACTTTGAACTCTAGCACTTTATGTGTATGGTCTTTCCGTTTCTCAGTCATTCCGATAGAGTTGGAATGACTCTAAACTCTAAGACTAAAAATATAAATTTAGGAAGGTCTTCCAAAATACCACATGGCGATTCAGAACTCATTATTGCTCAAGAATCCCTGGAACATGGGTTTGTAAAAACAAACAAACAAAGGAATCAAAGTTGGGCTGCCCTACCAACAGGCACTTTCAGGGTATTTTGACTCTGCCTATCAGCAGAGGACAAAATGGACACACTA
>NW_025335589.1:6703163-6807347 GCF_004798865.1 Varanus komodoensis
ATATATATATATATATATATATATATATATCCTTGGCAGTGCACTGAAAGGCCATGTGAAAGCTCGGATGAGTCGCGGCTAATGAGTCATGGCTCGTGACGTCATCGCCTGGCACCGCTACTTCTTTCCGAGCATGCGCATGGCCCCTATGTGCGCTGTTATCCAATACTTCACTGCTGGGGCAATGCTGGGGCGACTTGGCTCACATGCCAACAGAGAGGGCTCCGCATGTCCGCTGTGGCATGCACGCCATAGGTTCACCACCACTGGCCTAACCCTACCCTGGTGTACCCCCCTAACCCTAGAATAGGGGTAAAATACCATTGAAAATAATGTGATTTTGAAAAAGCCTTCCTTGGGTAGCTTTCTCTGCACAGCTTAACATTTCTGCCCATTCTAAACACATCCCAACCAGGACACATCCCAACCAAATCATGCCAGGACACCTCCTTTTTCTAACCTGAACCCATTGGTGGTGTACTGCAACCCAAAACCCACTTATTGCAAGTGCCAACACTGCAATAAAACCTGAAAAAAAATCTCACAGCCAGTCCAAGCAAATAAATATATCCTTGGCAGTGCACTGACCGGCCATGTGAAAGCTCGGATGAGTCAAGGCTAATTTATTTATTTATTTATTTAAAACATTTCTATGCCGCCCCCATCGCAACAAAGCCTCGGGGCAGCTCACAACATAATTAAACATATATAAATAATACTAAATACAATAAAGATTAAAAAACACGGTAACATCTCGGCTACAAATTTAAAATCCTATAAATATATAATAAATTAACAATTAAAATAAGTTTTAGATAAAAAGGTCTTAGCCTGGCGCCGAAAAACAAATGACGGCGGCACCAGGCAGACCTCTCTGTGGAGCGCATTCCATAGGTGGAATGCTAATGAGTTGCGGCTTGTGACAGCATCGCCTGGCAGCACTACTCCTTTCCGAGCATGCGCATGGCCCCATGTGCACTGTTATCCAATGCTCGGCTGCTGGGGAGATGCTGGGGAGACTTGGCTCATGTGCCAACAGAGAGGGATCTGCGTGCCCCCTGTGGCACGTGTGTCATTGGTTCGCCACCACTGCTCTAGTGAATATGATTTTATCTGAGCAGTATTAGGTCTTAGTTGAGCCTATTGTTCTTGCTACCTACCTGAAATTGCAAAAGCAAGAGGATCACTGAAGATCTAACAGGCCACAAGTATGGCTGCTGGACTTCATGTGGTTACATGTTCATAGGGTGTGCCTATATTAAACGCATGTATAATATATTTGAGCATTTGAATATAGTCTACTCAAATATTGATAAAATAAACTTAAAAAGGATTGAATGTTGGATATATTTGGCTACAGGTAGCAAGTGATAGCTAGAATATAACCAGTAGACCTAGAAAAATGCTATAACATCTTTCCCAGTTTGGGAACTGGATCTTCATGTTCTGAAGTCTATTTCCCAACTTTGAGAGGTTGGTACTAGGGGCCATCATATTAGGCCCCATCATATTAGGCATGAATTTCAGAAACAGGTGTTCTCTTATCTAGAATCTGAATTTATATTCCAAACAATTCTCTGCTTAGTACAGAACTTTTTAGACTAGTGAGATCCTGGAAATATATGCCCTAAGAAATCTGTTAATCTCTAAATTGCTCTCCAAAACTATTTTTATCGCTTTACTGTAAAAGACTAACATAGCTATCCCTCTGTAAGTTAGGAAAACATGTTTAACTGTGAACCCTGCAGGCCTGATAGGGCTTGGTTTGACTAATGTAATACATTTTATATGGGGATGGTTTTGAAACTTGGCAGCTTCAACTAGTTCAGAATGTGGTTGTCCGTCAGTTATAGCCCAAAGCCTAAAGGTTTTGTTTTTTAATTAAAGGAATGGATTCTCCCATAAAAGCCTCCCTCCCCTTTCCCTGAACATTTAAGATTTTTTAATGACTCCCTGCTCTAAGGCCTATCTTGTAAGGTTAAGTTAGCTTGCTCAAGTGATTAAAGCATTGCAGAACTTTTTACTAAGACAGATCTAAACAGTGTCCTCCATGCTAATTTTCCCCAAAGATGCTAAAACTGTTTTGTCTGGGTTATCTGCTGAAAATTACTTTTCTCCTGGCTTTATATAGATTTTATTTTATGGGGTTTTTTGCCAATTCCTTTTTATTCTACTTTGGTTTAATTTTTATTATTTCATGAAGATTTTATTGTAATTTGTTTTAGTTCATGAACCACTTCTGAAGTTGATAGGAAGAAGCAGTGTATCAATATTCTAAATAATGATTGTAAACAGCTGCACAAGGGGATTATCCTGAACAAGTGCAGGGGGTAGAGTAATAAACAAAATAGAAAAAAGAACCAACTGGCAACAATTGGACACAACGGTATCTGAAAAAGCTGCTTCCTTTAGATTCCTTAAAGAAAGAGACTGCCTGAGGTGGCCTATAGAACAAAGGGATAAGGAAGATGAAAAACTGTGATGCAAAGCAAGAAAATAAGTGCCAAGACCTCCAGGTGTATATCTGAATAGCTGCACACTGTGTGGCAAGACCCTTTTAGCATGCTACAGAAGCTGGTGATGAACTACACATTACCAAGTGGTAAACTGGCTCCTAGCTGTATTGTCTGTTACAAGTAATGCTAACCAGTAGTCCCTTGGGAGCAGAATGCAATCATTTCATCTCTATAAGCATCTGAGCTCCCCTTGGATAAGGAGACCATTAAACTGAGAACAGAAGGATAAATTTTAGCCAAAGATTTCTAATTGGATAGTAAAGTTCATTCATACTCAGTGAAACTGAAAACCCCTGATATTTTACCCCTGTATATATTGATCATTGCTTAGGATTAATGGAATCAATAAAACACTTTTTATTCTAACATGAATGTCCAGGAAGCACTGTGCACTTGTGCTTATATTTTAAAAGAAATATTCTTGATTTTGAAAGTTGCTCCAACAGAGATATTACACACAAAAGTTATTTTAGTATTTCACGTAAATATACATAATACACATTTACAAGCCATAAGCAGAATAATTCTAAGGTATTGAAAATAATTTTCTCAGAACATCAAGCATATGTACTTTGGTTTCCACACTCATAATGTGGAGAACTGTGCTCGTGTTTAGATCAATGACTTGATACAGCTGAAATAAAAAGACCACATAGATGTTTTTTTTTTGCTCTATCAGTTTAGGCAGGTTGCATATCCTCAAGTGGTCATCCATGCATTCACACATATGACCTCTGCACCTGTATAGACCCTGCTATCAGGAAGATTCTACAGCTGAGTGAGTTTTAGCAGGAACCCCTTCCCCACACTCAGTGACAGGGTATAGGAGGGGTTCCCACCCATTCCCTCAGGTCACTCAAGACCAACACTGTGGCCTTAGAACTAAGGAAGGTATTAGTAGACTGTCCTCCACATTGGCTGAAACTGATGTTTACTTAACAGATAAGAATGAACGTATATGACATGCAAAGAGAGGACAATGGATAGGTTGTGTGAATGCACAGATAACCACTTGAAAAACAACAGTTACAGGTAATGCATTCTATGTGGTGATGTTTTTGAAACTTGGAAGCTTCAGCTAGTGGGGGCCCATCAGCTGATAAGGGTAGCCCAGTGCTCTTGTGTTTTAATTAAAGGAATGTTTCTTCCCATAGTCCCACAGTGTTGCTGCCTTGATCAAAATCAACACTTTGGAATCTGGAGGGTATGCTTCATTGAAATGGAGTCAAGGCAGGCTCCAGTGAAGAGGGCTGACTGGGAGAGAAGATTTTTCTAAACTTAAACAAAGCCCAACTTAGTCAGTAAAGTGCATGTAGGTTTGATGAAGAACAGGTAGGGATGGATGTGGATTCCTTGCAGGCTTAAGTGGGCACAGAGTACAGCCATGCACTTTGTGAAGAGTCTTGGAGTTGTGGCTAATCCATATTATAGAATGGAAAACCAAAAAGCTTCTCTTCCAAACTGGAAATGCAAGAAACACCTGTATGAGTTCTTTATGGAAATCACTGGAGGCAAACCAATCTCCTTTGTGCAGAAATGGTAGAATATTCTTCAGTGTCCCCACATGGAACTTCTTTGGTGTAATGAAGGAGTAGATGTTCCTGAGGATCAGTTAGAGCCCTTCATCATGCTTCAGTACCATAAAGTATCTAGAGTACAAACTTTCTTGAGATAGAAAGCAGGGACTCTCTCTATAGAGTCCTTTGAAAGCAGAGAGTCTATCTTTGTAATTAAAGCTGTACTGTATTCCTTATGATACCAAGAGGTAGGAAGGCACTGAATTTGATCCTGTATTCCCATTACACAATAGATAGGGCTCAGGCATCCAATGCTATTGCTTCTTATGAAGGAGGGCAGGAAAAAAGAGAAGTGTTGGTCAAAGCCCCTAGTAGAGGGGGCAGCCCAAGAAAACAGTCATAAATGGCTTCTGTCAGTATCAGAATGCCTGTGCCCCTGGTGGGGTGGCATCCCTGTGCCTGAGATGGAATATAGGCTGATTTAGTCGCAGATGTTGGAAAAGGAAAGTCACATCTCTGTTCTGCACCGTGTATATCTCCTGAGTCTTTTGGACATCGGAACCATTGTGGAGGACATTCTCCATGTAAGGAAAATTATGAATGGCAAGGATAGACCTTCTCAAGGCATCATAATGCTGGTACAGAAAGAACTCAGGGAATGGACAGAAACACCTCCCATATACGGATACTGAGGGTAGGGGAGAGGTTCCCACCAAAACTTTCTCAGCTGTAGAATCTTCCCAACAACAGACTTCACACCAGCACAGAGCCCATATGTGTGATGCACAAAGACCACAAAGAACTGTGTATACTTGCTGCTCGTTAATTTAATATGCCTTAATACATCTCAAGAACCTCTATTAAACTTATTAGGAAGCAAAAGGCTCCACATATCTTAGCAGGAAGTTGTTATATGGCTATCAGAATAAAATATCTTAGGTTATATGTATAAGTTATCTTAGGTTATCTGTTATCTGCTTGGATGAACCCGCAGGTTTGAAGAAATACAAAAAAGTGCAATAAAAAATACGCTAATGGAGGGAGAATCTCCAAAGCAGCCTGATGTAGATTGAACATGCACAACAGGCATGGAATGCTGACCAATTCTTGTGTGATGGAGAGGTAGAAATCCAGTTGGAAAAGGAGGGGACAACATACTGAAAGAGAACATGATTGAAGCTCTGAATTGGAGCACTTCAACTACATGTTTTGCAACTCTCACTTGTATTTCTATAGTCATGTAAGGCAACAGTCAGAAAAGATGATAAAATATTCATAAATTAAACTTACAGATATTGCTGTCTTTTCTTGCCCAGCTGAATGATATGCTAAGCCTAAACAGTAAGCAGCTTCACCTTCCATCTTCTGATTTTTTGCTAAAGAAGAAAGGCTACAATGTTTATTGAGCTTGATACTAAATTGAATTGTACCTAACTTTACATGGCGTTTTTAAAACCACCTTTTAAATGGGCAGATTCAGACACCATGCTAACCCACCCTTTGAAAAATCAATGATGTGTTGCTTGTTTATAGAACAACCCATGGTATCCCCAACAAATGGTCAGGCTTACTGTGGGATTTCTTCCCCTCTCCTCCAACTGGTATCCCAGGGGACTTAGTGGGTAAAACCAGCTTGTGCCCTTTCTCTTTTGCAATTCTGAGTTATTTTCTGCTTGCCACGGCTTTTCCCCCATATACTGTTTTTCCTGGAGATCACTTTTTACAATGTGTGAGATGATAGCCAGTAACAGCCCTTCTGAAATACACAAGTGGTGCACTGAAGGTTTACCCTTTTAAAATTTGTATTTAAGCATAATTTATTTATAGTTTAGTTGGACTTGCACAAGTGAAGAGGTGAGCACTTGCACAAGTTCCAAATGTGAATTCCCACCTGAGCAATATCCTGAGAGTTGTCTGCTGTTGAGTGCAGCAGAATCCAACCATGAACAATGACCCAAACTAGAGAGAAGTAATTAGTGCTTTCTTTACAGCTGTCAAATGTGAGCTGTCAAAGGAAAGCAAAGCTATTAGTGATCTTTGCTTATAAAGAGGGGTGGTGAGTAGATCACCTTCATTGTGAAAGGCTCTATTTTTTAATTGGACCATACTCTTCTCTGTGTTATCACACTTGTCCACCTTTTCTCAAGAATCTATATAATCCAGAAGGTAGAAAAGTGTGAGGCACCTCATTTATAGGAGAGAATTTTGACAGCTAGCTAATCAGGAGTTTTGACAGGAATATATATACATAAGCATATGCATATGCCCCTGTCAAATGTCAAGTACTGAGAATCACTTCTCCATGCTGTTCTTACAGAATTATTTCCACAGAAAAAAACTGTGTATGCAGCATTCCAACCAATGATTGCAAAAATTCATGTTCACAAAGGTCATAATTTCAAGTTTGAAATAAAAAGGCTAAATAGTTATTTTTTCCCTAAAATCTGGTGGCTATGAGCACAGAGAAAGTACATAGCCTGAGTGCGAAGACAACAAAGAGACAGAAAACAAATTTATGTACCAAGCATTGGCTGGGTGTGAAAACTAGGTCAATACTCTCACTAGTCAGGCGCTTAGTGATTGTAGATATTTTTCTCACAACTGTTTTTCTACAAGCAAAGGCCCACCATGGGGTCCACTGTGCTTCAACCAGTATGTTTTGAGATGCAGTATAACAACTGCCAATTGTCAAGCATTTGTCTCAATTTATTAATCATCTCCATTATTTGGCTGAAAGCCAGAAATGGGTAGAAAAACTACACATCAGATGAGAAGGCCTATGCAAATATCCACATTTTGATGGTTTCTGTATTACATATACACTGTAATGGCATAGGAGAATACTATAACAAAGCAACTTTCATATGGTCCAGTGTATTCATGAAGGCAGCTAATACATTAACTTCAAGAACTAACTTATGTTTTAGGAAGTGTCCTACTAATTTTGGTATTGCGCAAGTCAAAATCTATGTATGTATGCGTATATGAGATTTCCCCTCCCTCAACTTCTTTTTCTTACATATATCAACATTTCTTCATATGTGGAAATCTTTAACTCCATTTAATGCTCAGCAGCAAAAAGCGGAAGTGTTTTCATCTTTCCATGTATTTGAAAAATTTACCAAAGGCATCCTTCATAAAAACCTTTCCAGACAATAAAGCCTTTAAATTAATCATGGTCAAGAAATCTAATAAGGTACCCCCACCCCCAACACTAAGACATTAAGAAATGCTCTTACTTTCATAATTAGCTCACCGTCTTACTGGACAGTCTGTCCAATGAGCAACGTCAGGCAAATAACAGTGAATAATCAGTGAGGAACCACAACAAGAAGTATTGCTAGTGACCTTACTTTGGATTATGGACTCATTGTTTTACAACAGTACTCCCAAAAGACTGCATTTTTGGAGTTAAAAGCTTTCAAGAAATAAATGGATTCCTACTTGTCAGCAAGTAGGTACTTCTGTTTTACAACAAGATTTAGAAATATATTGATAGCATTTGTCTTGAATTTCATAGAAAATAATCACCAAACACTTGACAATGTTTTTTACTTTACTCCTGGGAAAGGCCAGGCTTGCACATTAAAGACAGAAATGCAGGAGTGTTATTTTCAACCCACCTTCTTTTGCCATTTCAAAAGCTTTTATTAGAGTTCTGATGGCCTGTTGGTGTTCTTTATTTCCTAGCATTTTGTCTGCTAGTAATGTGTAAACTCTCCAGAGATGTTCACAGGCTAGAGAGTTGAAAGTCTGGCCTGTATCATCTTTCCATATCCGTCCCACTGTCAATTGATAGAATGCTTCATAATGTTCTACAGCTTTCAGGAACTGACCTGAAAAATACAAGTCAGTCATAATAGGAAGAAAGGTATTTGATAAAACTTTCCTTAAACAAAACTTCACACCTAATACACCCCATAGGATATTAATTATTAAAAGAATCCTATTTGATAATAAAGTTATGAAAACTTGATAAATGTTGAAAGGTTGATTTCAAGAATGAATCTACTGCTGTGGAGATATCAACTACTAACTAGTATTACTTGCTAGAACTAGCATGCGAAATTTACATAAATTAGACATTTTTTCTTCATTTTAGTTCTTGAAGCAAGTTTTTTCAGAAGATTTTATAAAGTTGTAATGCATGTTCCTCTTCATTTGGCCAACTTGAAAATAAGAGGAATCAGATTAATCATGCTGAATCAGACTAAAGGACTACCTAGTTCATCATTCTGTTCATACAATGCCTGTGTGAACCAGCTGCCTGGGATGCCCAGATGTAGAAATGCAGTAACAGAACCTCTGATACTGAAAGTAATCTTCAGTTGTCATGACTAGTAGTCACTGATAGCCTTATCTTCCATGAAACTTTGTCAGTGCTGCAGATAAGAATTGACTATAGGTCATCAAACATTTGTACATTCATTTTTAAATTATTGTTCAAAATGGCTCCAGCCTAGCTACATAGTGGGTTTCTGTGTACATAGCTCTCTAGGATGAAATTATCTAACAGATTTTTGGAATCAAGATTGTTGGTACCACTTTCATGTCCTTTAACATATTCCCTCGGTAGCAGCACAATTGCCAAAATTTTGACCTAGTTGTGCAAATGCATCGCTTGCTCCTGGATAAGGAATTTCAACTTGATGAAATATATATACAGCACACATTTATATGGCAGTTCCACATGTGTCCGGGAATATATATGCATATAGTACTAGCTGAATTGGAACACATAATTCAATGCTCCCTATAGTATAATCATCCATAATTTCAGGTATCAACAAAGAAAGAAACCAGAGATAAAATGCACTTAGATTAAGGACAATAGACTCCTCTCCACACTTGGTTTTAAAAAACAGTCTTTATATTCCATATAAATATACAGCATATGAATATTGATACTTTTCCTTTGCTACATGTCTCTTGAAAGATAATCTTTTTGAGCATAACATTGCCCATGCCTTGTAAAGTTAGCTGTGAAACTTGAAAAATATTTCTATAACTGATATTCTAATCAATATGCTTTCAAATCATTACTAATAAAAGAAAGAACTTTTCAAAGGGTTTAATTTGGACAACTCTGTCAATACTAGAGATGTCCATAGCAATGGATAAAAGAAGATGAAAAACATAAATTTGGTTTTTCATGTCTGCAAATTGTTGGACGTAACTGATATTAAATATTGATATTAAATACTATCAAGTTCAACATCAAGTTCAATATTTAATAATTGATATCAAATACTATAAAGTTCAACAATTATAGTTACAAGGTTAATAATGAATGTATCACACAAAGCCAAACAATCTGGGAACAGACAAACAAGACATTAAGGTCCAATGGCTCTGAATGCATCAAAAGTTACTGACCTGAGTTTAAGTCAAAAAGAAGATTAAGATTAGGTACAGAATTGTTATCCACATGAAAACTTTACTGGAGATCACCAGTGTCCTTGAAGTCATTCCTCTATGAAAAAATCTGACTTCTGGAATGTCTGAGCCATACAAGATAATCCCTCAAAGCAAACATTCTGATTCATGCATGTTCAACTACACAATGAAATTTTGCTGAAAAGACTATCACATCTGGTAAACTAAAGGACCATGAGAAACAAACAGTGACTAAGCGTCAGATAAAGGAATCACATATGTAAAGAATATGCTTCTACACTTCCTTCTAAGAATTAGAAGAATTATATTTCTGTAAGAAATGTAATGCCACAAAGTTCTTTCAATATGTTATGATTTTCTGACTGCCTGTTAGGTACAGATTAGAGATGCTACTATTCCATCCTCTCTCAGTCTGAGATTTTATTTTAGGGGTTTAAAGCAATGGTCTAAAGTAAAAATTAAACTAGCCATTACAGTCTTGATCTGATATAGGCAGAAATGTGAAGAACTACTAGAGAACAAAAGTTCCAGATGTAACTGAAAAAGACTAAGTATTAAAAATGCAAAAGTATGTGGAAACTACAGGGTAAAAAACAGGAGGGAATATCCAAAGCTGCCTGTACACTAAGAAGATTCACTGCTAGTGGAATGAGATACTAAGCAGATCCTGCAGCAATCAGAAATGAACAAAGCACTCATTTATAGAGCAGGTCAGGTCAGTGGAGTTTACCCAAGTGAACTCCACTGACCTGCACCCAATCCAGAAATGTGAACTTCCACCTGTTTCTTGGATTACTTCAGAAATGCAAGTTCCTGATGCACAAATAGTGTGGCTTGCAAGTACAAAAGAAATTACAAGAGCACAGCAGTACTGGATACTGCCCTAGGCAGATGCTAATTAACATCTAGAATTGTAGAAACTAGGGGCTGGCTGAAAAACCACAATTTTCAAGGTTTCTTTGCTATCTCTTAAGATATCAACTTGATTATCTAATTCACATATTACATTTGTTCATCCATCATTTGGAAATAATTGCCAAGTTTACAGAACCTAACAAAGCACACCAACAATCATATACATTTTAAATAGTTAAATACATCACACACTGTTCACTGAAACAGACAGTTGAGAGACAGTCAGAATGAGTTGTGCAAGCAACTAATGCAATATTGGAGCAGATCTAAGGAGAGAAAAGGGGAATGAAAGGAAGAACCACTTGATTTGTATTTCCCTGCCACAACTATCAGATATAGTTCAAATAAACCTTTAACAAACTGGAGGAGGCTGCTTGCAATTTTATGGAAGCCCCCTCCATAAAAAAATAAAGCTAACTCCCCCAAACCCTTCCCTTTGTATTTAGAGCACTTAATGGTGTTGAGAAGGAAAAAAAAGAATGTTAAGAATGTTACACACATCAGGGCATAATCCATTTATGGACTTTTTCCATCCAAAGATGCATGGGATTCCATTCTGAATTTGTTTGCTAACATTTGAAATTTAGATTATTTTAGCTATTGGAATAGGCTAAATGCTTTTTAAAATGCTTTCCTGCAATTGCTGTGCAAATATCTAATGCTACAGAATATACATTTAAATAATAACTAGGATCAAATAAATACTAGAAAAATCTTAAATAGTATTAGTAAACCAACTATTGACCCTAGTTCTAGAGTAACAAATGAAATGGCATCATATCTTCTTAGATGTAAGAAAACCAGCATTTTATAAGTTACACATTCATTTGTATAAGAAAAGAGAAGAGAAGAGAGACTCATATGCTCGTTCAGTGGTGCTTAAGATTTTCCTAAAATATCCTGGGCACACCCCAGTGTAGAGTTAGGCATGCTTAAGCACACTGGTCTCACAGGTCTTAAGTCCTTTATGGATTATCCTGATCCCAAATTTCAACGAAAAATAATAATAATGGAAGGACATTTTTAAATACTTTAAACAAAAACTCCAAAAAGGAGTTTGTTGTATATTTTTTGAAGTCCTCCAAAGCCACCTAAGGTTAGATGTTGAGGCCAAGTTCCAGGGCCCTTCAGCTCATAAGCCCCCAAAACAATCACTTAGAAAACAACAAATCATGAAGACATCCAAAGAAAATTCCATTTTATCCCTATCGTCATGATGGTGCTAGAATGTAAGTTAGTACTAATGCAAAACAGCACACCCTCAGATATTATTCTTAAATCAAGGATGGATAACATTGTTGTTGGTGTAGATGTTGTTTTAAAAAGGTAAAGGTTTCCCCATGACATTAAAGTCCAGTCATGCCTGACTCTTGGGGGCGGTGCTCATCTCCGTTTCCTAGCTAAGGGAGCCAGTGTTTGTCCGCAGACAGTCTCTGTAGTCATGTGGCTTGCATGACTAAACACCGAAGTGCACGGAACGCTGTTACCTGGCCACCAAAGTGGTACCTTTTTATCTACTTGCAGTTGCATGCTTTTGAACTGCAAGGTTGGCAGGAGCTGGGACGGAGCAATGGGAACTCACCCCGTTGTGCAGATTCGAACTGGCGACCTTTCAATCAACCAGTCCAACAGCACAGCAGTTTAAACCACTGCGCCACCTACATCCCTGATGTTGTTCTACAATAACAGAAATATAGAAACATTTGTAAACCATGGAATAAAAGCTGAAGGACAGAAGAAATGTTAAGTTCTGTGCTTTAAAACTGAAGTAATGCACACAATTGTCCAAAGTCCCATCCTTTAAATTTATTATAACTAGGGCCTAAAACTACCTATATTTCTGTCCAAAATTGTACCAATATACCAGAAATTTGAAGCTAGCAATATATTCCCATACATACAGAATCCCTTACAAAAGCTAGAGCTTGCTAATTTTAAAAAACATTTTAAATGTCCCCAGGTTACATAATCAAATAGACAATCAGTATTTTTTAAATGGCTGAAGTGATGTTGTATAGCTACATGCTTATTTCAATAGGGGGTCCCATTCTAAACAATTATATTAATGCACAGACATCACTCATACTTCAAATTAAAGATATATCATTCATTTTTCATACAAATTAAGATATGGTGTAAAAGGTTTGTTATTTTTAAACAAATGTTATATCTTGAATAAGAATCTAGGTACATAGGCATCACCTATACCTAAAACTAAACTGAAAGATATTCTTCCTAGTTTGGGAAAGTGGGGAATATTTTGTAGATCTATGAGATATAAATGGAAATGCATGATCCACATATCTCTCTCTGTTTTCCAAATACTATTCTTTACATCTATTCTCCTATACAGCAACCCCAAAAGTGTATATTTTTATTAAGCAAGAACTATCATAGGCAAATATGAATGAAAAAGGGATATATAAGATCTCTATCATTTTGCACTATTTTTGAGCAGAAAGATTGACTAGATATTAACACAAATGGGTTTAAATGTGAAGCTGCCATAAAAGCAGGCACATAAATGTAATTCTCCTAGACGCTATTTTGATGCACATTTTTGATTCCATGAATATTTTATGAAATAGCCCAAACTAAAGCCATATAACATTCCTGCATTACTGATGCTTGCGCCCGTAAGCTACAAACATTAGAGGCATGATTGAATGCATTAAAATGAACTCATTCAGCAGCACATTGATTACTTGAAGGCGGGGGAAGCAAAAGAAGAGTTACTCCACTTAAGAAAACAGTACACAAATTTGAAGTTTACAACACAGAAAAATAAAGACAGGCAATTGGAACAATATGATATTTAAAAAATAAATAAACACAAATCTATCTAAGGTCTGTATGCAATGAACTGACATTAATTAGGTGGGCTGTTAATTAGGTCCAAAGATTCCTTCAAGTATTATTCAGGTAATTTTAAATGTCACAATCTGCAGAATGTACTGACTGACCTGCTCTAGCTCCACATCAGCAATATTGAAAGTAGCTAATTATTTTCTTTTCTGCCAGACTTTACATTTTGCAGTGAGGAAAAAAAAAATAAATAGAAAAAAATGGTATAAAAAGAATCTGACAACTCTACAAGGCACAGTTGTTCAGCTGCATTATGATCGAAAGCTCATTTAATTGTATATTGTTCACAATGTACAGAAAACTTTAAAGAAGCTAAAACTGAAAGAGAACCAATAACATTTTATATACATTATTTATTACAATTTAATCTAAACTACTGAGCATCTTGTGGAACGTGTTACTATATGGTACAATACAGCCCTCAAATCCAGTCAGAGGGTATATTCTATAGTAACCAAAACAGAACAATATCATCCCAATCTAAATTGGGTTTAAGGGCTTGAACTCAATTTACAAGCCTGAGATATTTATATTCTATTTCCCACCTTTTACATTAATTTAGTTATAGCTAGGATCACAGATGGTCACTAGTAGAAGCTGTGAGTGGGGGAGGGAGTGGAAGCAAGTTAAAGAGCACAATATAAGTGCATATTGCCTACTTTTTCCACTGGTTACATTGCTTAAAAGACCCTGTTGACAAGAGAACAGACCTTCATTTTGCCAGGCTTAATAAAGGTCACATATTAATTAATTTTATTTACACACACACATAAACATACATACATATATAGACTGACTTTAAGGGGAAACAATTTCCAAGTCAGCTTCCAAAATAAAATACAGGCAAATCTTAAAAATTACCAAAAATAATTTTACTAACATAAATAATAAATAATCAACATTAAAAACAGAAAATTCCAGCCCATAAAATACTGAATTTCAAAACTGAATTGCAGAAAAAAAACACCAGCATATCAGAAAGCACCAGGAAGACAAATGGATCTCTGAGGAGGTTCTAAAAGCTTGATGATGAGACCTGACACACCCAACTGGGAACATTCCACCAATGTGAGGCCACTGCAAGAGAAGAGCTCTCCCTTGAGTCTACCAATCTAATTGCCCACAGAGATGAGCAGGCAACAAAGGCTTCTGTTACTGATTTTAAAATGTAAGCAGGCTGACATGAGTGAAAGTAGTTTGGTCCCAAGTTGCTTTAAGGCTCAGTCCTATAAATGTTTACACAATAGCTCACAGCATGTTCCATGCAGCATAGCTGACTGAAGGGATGATGAGAGCTGTAGGGGTTTTGTTTAAAAATGGATTGTGCCATAAAGTTTTAAAGGTTAAAGCAAGTACTTTAAATTGGGCTTGGAAACACTATGGCAACCAATGCAACTGGCAGCTTAGTTGCCTGCCATCTACCAATACTTGGATGGGCATACTCTGCATCAGTGGAAGTTTCTGAACTGTCATTAAACCCCCCTCACACAGCACACTGACACAGTCTTTACAGATAGAAGTGTAGCTGTAGTGTAGTGTAACTGGCCATTACCAGGAAAACTTCTAAACTGTTCACTTGGTCCTTTAATAGGAATGCAACCCAACTGAAGATCAGTTGTAAACTTTCATTCAGAATAGTCTCTTTCCCTACCAAGAGAACCTTCAACTTATTTGGATTAAGTCACTGATTGTTAATTCTCATCGATCAAAAAACATTATAGCCTCCTTGAAGTACACAGATAGGAACAAGAGACTGGGTTTAATACTATGCACCTAGTGAAAATCCTTCAGCCTAAACCTCACACAGCAATTTCATGGGGATGTTAAAAAACATGGGAAAAAAGACAGAAACCTGCAATATACCATAGGCCAATGCCCACAGGGTAGAAAAGAAGTACACAGATATAACCTTCTGAAAGACCAACAAACACAAAAATGCAATCCCTTTTAAAGCCATGCCAAATATGTCATCCAAAAGCGGAAATACGGTTCATAAGCTCAAAAGCTGCTGAGAGGTCCAAACGGTTAAATGCTCAAGCAATATCAACATAATCATTTTTGGGCGATTCCAGCCACAAATCATTTACACCTGATCTCACAGAAAAAAACAGATCTAAGGTACATCATCCCACATGTGTTGGGCCAGATAATAGCTGGAACAGGCCTAAAGACTGAAATGCTGCCCATGAAACCCCAAGCTTCTCTTAACAAGACCCTCTATGTGAGTATTGCAATTCCAAGGACCGCCAGCAGAGCAAGTCAGGTCCATCAATAAATCTTATGAGTAAAATTGGGAACATTAACTGAATATATTATCAAAGCTATTAAAATAAACATAACACAAGATTTCCATGGGAGACTGTTCACCCCTATGTTGTCAGAACAGAAGGAATATAAGGAAGAATAACTTAGATGGAAGTTACCTTATTAGAAGAGAAAGAGTCACTTGCCAGCTACTCTGACGGCATTTTGGAGCCAGGCAAAAGCCAGTAATTTTCTCAGGTCTTTTAGTTAAATTTGACCTATTTTATATTGGGTGATTTTGATGTTTTAAGGCTGTTTCTATTGATTTTTCTTATTTTTAATATATTTTGTATGCATGCTTTTATCTTGTTGTAAGTCAGCCTGGGAATGTTATTGAAGGGTGAGATACAAATCCCTAAAATATGCAAGTTGGTGAATAAACAACGCTTGAGTCAGGCAGTTTTGTAACAGGTAGCCAGACAGGCAAATGTCTATGTACTATGGCAGGAGCCAGACCTTTTTAAAGGAAGATGTTGCTTAGACTGAGAAATTAAGTCCAAGAATCAGAAATTTTATACACCCGTATAAAATGCCATTGGCCCTTGTGTCACCTGACAATTGTGGGTCAACAACTGCATTGGTGATATTCAAATATAGCGGATAGGTCAGTGGCTCCCTCTTCTGGTTATCTGCAATCTTTTTGAAGAGAGTGAGGTAGTTAGTTTTGGCCACCAGAGTACCGGTTTCAGATACCATATTAATAATTGCTTTAAGAAAGGCTGCTAATTTAATATGGAGTCATAATCCAGGCCAAAATAAGAATATTAAATCCATACAAATGAATTGAGGAAATATTTAAGGCTTACTTCTCCCATTAAAATCAGTAGGAATTTGAAGTGTTTAGCTGCACCGTGTTCTGGGTTACAATGTATTAATTTATAATATTAAAAAATCCTGGCTGCACAGATAATTCATATTAAAAATCATTATGTAAACATGTGTTGACTTTATCATCGAAGGAGAAAGAAGACACTGACTTCTATCAAACTTGGGATTTTTTCTATAACTGGCTGGAGAAACGGGACTTGGCGTAAATTTAGAGATGTTTTCAAGTTATTATAAACTGATTTGAATTTGACTATAGAATGTTAAAAAATATGTAGTAGGGGGTTGACCCAGTAAATTCAATGTATATGATATTTGATGTTTGTAGTATTAGTTTAAAATTTTAATAAAAATTTTTAAAAAAACAACAACATGTAGCCTTTCAGATGCTTTGGCTTACAACTTCCATTGGCCCTCGCCTAGCCTAGCCATTATTGAGGGATGATGAGAGCTGTTTGCCAAAACATCTGGGACAAATTTTAGTTACTTGTGGTCCTGCAGATGTTTAGGTCTAGAAATCCCACAATGTCTCTCCATTAGCTGCAATGACAAGGGTTAATGAGAAGTATAGGACAAAACTTTTGATGCTTATCCCTACTGTAGACTGCTAAGTAATAAAAGTAACTTTGCTTTCCAAAGGTTTGTTCTGTACAACAAGAACAGCATTTAATGCAGTGTTCCAAAACTTTGAAGGAAAAAAAAGGGGAGGGATTGGTGAAAACAACTTTGAATGACGTTTCATCTCAGTACCACTCATTAGGCAGTAAATAATTAAAGCTCCATGGAAATAGGCAGGTAAAATATAAGCAGCAGTATCAGTAAAAGACTTAGAAGAGTGGGAAAATGAATTTTAAAAAAGTGATGAAATAATTCATTTGAAGATTTAATAAATTTCATTTGCAGTCTTGTTTAAGGATATATTAGTCTTTACGGATGGGACCTAATTATGATTCAAATGGGCACATGAATTTGTTTAAAATAGACTTTCCTTTTCACAAGCTGGACAATGTTTAAAAACTTACCTGGGTTCAAAAACTGGTTTGGGGATTTAGTGTGAGAGCAAATCACAGGGAAACAGCTGCTGTGACCACATGGAATTGCATCCCACCCCCCAGCAGTTGTGCTAAACTACCAAACCGTTTCTTGAATTCAGTGGTTTTCAAAGAGTGGTTTGGATGTTCTGTAGAGACTGTGCAAGAACAATACAGTAACCACTAAAAAAGGAGAAAACAAATGCTCCTTTCCCCCCACCCCCCGTGTTTTTCTACTGGAAGACTTTACATTTTACAGTGCAATCATGTCAGATTGCTATTCACTAGACAGAAGCCTCCAGTCATGGAAGCTTATGAGAGTCCTGTACCCTGCCTGTGAGAGGAACAGAGCCAGTGCTGGTGAGGCAATGGGATTCTGCAGAGTCCATCCCTTCTTTTCCCTTCTCATCAGAATATCCCACTTTTCACTTCTACAAGGTCACTCTTAATTTTGCAACCTTGGAAAGCAGGTGCTGTACTTACTTTTACAGTGGCTATGAAGGGGTAGGCATGAAGGAAGGATAGAATTTCAAAGGTCTCTTCCCAAAGTTGTACAAGTGCCTACAGCTTTGGGAGAGTGAATCTGAAAACTCCTATGTTCCTGGGACACTCTTCCAGGATCACAGACTTGTACTTTTAGTGCTTAAAATCAAATAAAACATTTATTTTTCATTAATGATGGAAAATATATTACCACTTGTTATAACAGTTATGCACATATTAACACATATATAACAAGTGGTATATGTTAGTTAATATTTCAGCCATGGTAATAAGGTATAGAGCTGTGCTTGTTGGACAGTATAGAAATTAATCAAATAAATAAAACATCAGTATTGTATTATACCTATAACAGCAAAGACTCTCAATGAATGGGGGCTATATCAGGAAGGAAAACACTGTGCAATGCAGGACCAGCTAGAGTACAGTGATACCTTGGCTCACGAACTTAATCTGTTCCAGGATTCTGGTCGTGACCCACATTGGTTGTGAGCCAAGTCAAATTTCCCCATAAGGTTCAATGTAAATAAGGTCAATCCATTCTGTAACCATGTTTTAAATCAGAAAAATGTGAAGCAAATTGACAACAACAAAGATCGCAGCCATCTCCCCCCCCCCCCACCTCAAGCACAAGCATGGCCATCTCCCCGCCCCTCCAGCATGAGTGAGAGCGCGCCTGTCATCCCTGCATGTGCCCTTCATCCCAGCACCCTGGGGAGTGGGGGGAAGAGAAGGGCGTGACTGCGGGAGCACTGGGGGAGGAAGAGACGGGCACAAACGGCACACTGGGGGAGGGAGAGATGGATGCGATCACAGCCATCTCCCCCCCACCCCCCCACCCAGCACTCGGGGGGAGATGGCCACGATCATGCTGATTGCGGGGAGGGGAATGGCCGAGATTGCTCCCGTCTTTCCTGAGCAGTGCACCTTCCCTGCACGAATGCAACTGCAATCGTGGCCATCTCCCCACGTGGCGGGGGGAGGGAGATGGCTGCGATCTTGGTCGCCACCCAAGGCAGAGTTCGTGACCCACGTCAAAATTTTAATGAAATTTTTGTTCGTGACCCAATTTGTTTGTGAACCAAGGCTTTTGTAAGCTCAAGTACCACTGTATAGGAATGTTTACAACATGCACTTCTTGCTTTCTCCCTGCAATGCTATTAACTGATTCTATCCAGTTCTTATTTAGTATCAGAAAGAAGAGTAGGAGGGCAAGAGAAAGCTGGAGGTGGGAAAAGACTTTTAAATATAACACAATTTAAAATTTTAAAAGCCCTAAAATTTTTAAAAACAAATATAATCTTAATAACATTAAATAGTTGGAAGAGAAGTCTGACTTTCTGAGAAGACAAACTGGGTCTTTCAGTAAGAGTGCTCGACTGCCCTGGAATGCTGCCATCTCTCTACAACTTGGATTTCCCAGCTCTTAGTCAGGAAGGAGCTATCCTCACTCCAAAGGAGGTTAAAATTAGCAGTGGCTTCCTTTACCACCCACCCTACACACAACAGGTCCTTCTCTATCCCTTCTGTCCTCCTTTAGATGACACATGAAAACTGCTTTTGTCACACAGGGAGCTGAGGAAGTATACTGATTATGTGCCCCAAACAGTGCTATCTTCCTTTCGCCTTGTTCATTTCTGCTAAGAGAAATAGCCAGACATTACTCCCAACAAAAAACAACCAGTTAATGCATTAGAACCAAAATCTGTCAGATTATTTTATTTGTGCTTGATGTTAGTTCTGCAGTTTAAGCTGATTTTAGATAGCAATTTATCATACATTTTAATTGATTTCATTGACATCACTTGGGAAGCATTGCACTGAACAGTGGCTTTTCCATTAAGTAAATAATTCCTATCTTCCTTTGACTAGGCTGTCTCTTGCTGATCATGGGATTCCATTCTCCACACCTGTGAACCAGTACACACATACCATTGAACCTTACTGCCTTAGAAGCAGCAAGAGGGAGGGCACATAAATGGGGTGAAAGAAAACTCTCACACACTGGGCTAACACACAGCATGCTCACTTAAATTGTGGCACATGCTGAGCTTGTGTGTTTGTATTTCCCATAATCATCACAGGCATGGGTCTGTCATGTTGTCTGAACCTGGGTGGCATGGTTTGCTGGAGGGGGATAATCCTTCTAATAGCCCATAAAACATGCAAGTCACTTGTGGATGATGCAAATCACCCTCAAGCAGTGATTCTGGAAATTATTCAATACAACACCATTGAAATAAACTACCATGGCTTACATGTAAATAAGCCACAGTGGCCTATTTTGATTAAGCAAAACAGGTCACTCATTAAATACAGAAGTAGTTTTGGGATGTTGGCATCTTTGAGTTTGGGTAAACACAGAGGCCAAAATTTTTAGTAGCAATGGTAACTTGTCAACCCAGTCTTTGGCTGCAGGCCACCAGCCTCACATATTAAGCCTAAAATAACACAAGGTGTAACAGAAATGTTTCATCACTTCTTGCATGCTATAAAAGTAGTTTTCAATTATATTAAAGAATTTTGATGCTATAATAAACATAATACAAATCATTATTACTATTTCTGTGCATTAACGAAGGAGTTGAAAGAAAATGCATGTACAGCTGATTCAGCTATATATGCTTACAGGTAGTCCCTAGGTTAAGGAGTTCCTTAAGTCGAATTTGTATGCAAGTCAGATTGCATGAGTAAGCCAAATATTTGTCTTAGTATATTCATATATTTTACCTTCTATGCATACAAAACTCTTAAGAAACACTTCTGCATTCACTAACACATCTTTCAGATAGCCTGAGGTGCCTGATCCTGCCTAATTTTGGAAGCTAACCAGGGTTGATATCTGGATGGGTGATTTGAGTCCTGCAATGAGCAAGCAGTTGGACTCGATGGCCTGCTAGGCCCCTTCCAACTGTCTAAGATTCTATGATTCTATAATAATGATGGCAATACAGTAATAATAGAGAAAAGGAGAGAATATGTATGTATGTGTGTACATTCAGTACTGAAAAAATGCCGTAATTCACTTCTTATGCCTAGCTTAATGTATGTTTGAGCTTCATTGTCTGTCCATCTTTAATTTTAATATAAGCCCAACAGAAAATAACTTGGATCCTTAAAAGTGACTTACCAGTCCCTCATCATCTTCTGAAGTTCTCTGATAACATGCTGCTAGGACAATACAGTCCAGTACCTACTAATTACATTCAAAACACTATAATCCACAGAAAATTAGTCTCAAAGAGTCTGTGTAAAGGGGCAGAGCTGACTGAGCATTTGTTGAGCTTACAGTTCTACTTCTTGATAAAGCACAAGACTTATGTGAATGATATTAGGAGGGTGAGTACCCAGAGGAGGGCCTTCTCTGCGGTGGTGCCCCACCTATGGAATGCGCTCCCCAGAGAGGTCTGCCTGGCACCGTCGTTATTTGTTTTTCGGCGCCAGACTAAGACCTTTTTATTGTTTGTTGCGATGGGGGTGGCATAGAAATGTTTTAAATAAATAAATAAATAAATAAATGTGGAAGAGGGAGCAAAAAACATCTGAAATGTTGAAAAGCTTGTTGAAGTGAAAACACTTGCTTTAAGGAAATGGGTCTCCGTACTTATCTCTGGCAAACTACATGGCCACTGAGAGATGCATAGACAAACGAATTGCATAGTTCCCTGGAAATAGCCATGATTATAGCAAATCTTTATTTTTAGCAAAAAGCTGTGACTATCTCTAGAAAATCTCTATCACTGGCAAAAAACTGACTATCTTGAGTAAACTACATGGTTACTGATGACAGGTCACATAGTTCCCTAGAGATATTCTCATAGGCTTTATGGCAGTCCGTGCAAATTGTTCATAACCCAGAAGTCTGTAACCTAGGGATTACCTGTACTTTCAAGTGATTGGCTTAACAGATGTTTGCCTCAAAATTGCTACAAATGGGAGATTTGCTCACTGCAAAATGTCCCCTGTTAATTTTATTCTGCAATATTAAACATGTAAATACCAGTTTTACCAAGAAGTAAAGCAATAGTATAAATGAATGTTGAGGAAAATCCTTGCAATATGTTCAACTCCCATTGAAGCTGAACTATAATTATTCATGTATGTATTTTAAGATTAATATGATGACCACTATTTATCAACATACATATCACTTTGTCATGCACTATACACAGTACTATTTATAGATTTCAATATACTATTCATTTAAGCTGAAGATAAAAATAATCAGCATGGAATCAATCCAAGCTAATAACTGCCCATTCAATATCTATAGCAAGACATTATCTCAATGTAATAAGATTATACCTCCTGTACGTGAAGCAAATCTTGTGCTTGCACAGAGAAGAACTGAATTATCTAATAAGTCTTTCAATCACTCTTCTCTTCAGAGTTGTCAGTTTGGATTTATAGGTACTTCCCTCTAGCCATAGAATGGCAGGAAAAAGCACCAATGCCAAAGATATTCCAGATTCATTGTAGAAACTCTCACATTGACCTCTTAAGTCAAACTTAATTGACTAATTAAAATGGTTATAAGTTTTAATACAACTGGACAGGAAACAGTCACTATGTTATAGTGAAGTGCTTGGTAGAAATACAATAAATTCTAAAATGGACTTAAAAATAATCAAAAATATGCCATTCTCTCTAAAGCTAAAGGAAACCCTTGCGATAAAAAGTTTAACATGCACTTAACTTTCAGGAAACTTCATGTTTTAGTTTGCTTGTGTCTTATATTTTTCAAATGTCAGCATTTAAATTTGCAAGTGCATTATACTAACTCATAAATAATTTTAGTAATTTCTTTATCAATATGGACAATCCTGCTAACAGCATGTGCAAAGCTCAAAATGTGGAGTTCTGCTCTCCATGGAGGCAGATAAACTGTCCCAAACTATGAAACAGAGTATTTACTTCAAGGATTGTATTTGCCAGTGCTATACTTCAAATCCTACCTTACAGAGCCGACCTAGTTTCTTGGGGCAGTGGAGAAATGAGCATGATAAAACTACATGGATGACAACTAAAGTGCTGTTGGCTGAAGACTCTCCATTATTCCAACAAAACATAGAATCCAGCTCATTTTAGAATCTACTTCATGAAGGTGACAACAGCAAAAGAATCATACTTTTCCATCACTGTAATTTCTGCACAAACTTGCCCAGTAGAATTGTCTCAATAGTCAATTACACCTTGGCCTGGTGGGGCAGAAGGCAACCACTCATGACAATGCTATGAAGATGTTAAAGGCAGTCTGCTGAAAAAGTCGTTTGGATTCATTTCAACCTGAAATCCATAGTTAGTGCTAGTACTATTTCAGTCCAGCTTCAGCCTGAGCTACACAAAGGAGACAACTTTATTCTGGCAGATGTCTTACATCAGATGTTGGACGGGGCAGACCCTCTTCCTTTTGTTTCTGTTTTTAATACTATCAGCAGTTGTATCCTTACAGATTACCTGGCTGAGAGGAGACTTGGGGGCATTGTGCTACAGGGCTTCTTGTCTTTGGTGCTGTAGTGAGTAGGCCAGGCACTTGCTCTCTGCCGACTTTTCAGGAAGATACATCTTTGGATTCTGATCGATAGAAAGAGGTGATGAGGGGAGCACGAGCAGGGAGGGGGGGCACCAGAAACCTATGAAGCTGTTTTAAGGTTGCTGCCTGCAATTTTCCAGGACAGCTGTGATAGCAGGTCTCTTTTGAAAAGAGATAGGAAGGGTTTTCTCTCATGTTGGAAGAGAGAGGAGGAGGAGGAGGTGCAGGACAGAGTCCTTGATCCCATGATGAGGTGTCAGGACAGATAAGCTACCCAGTTGGAGGGCCTGCATAGATCTTGTTGGCTGGCTCTCCACCAAGAACCACACCGAGGTTGGAGTCACAGCATTATTGAAAGGGAGGGACTGGGAAGAAGTTTCCAGTTTAGGTTAATCTCTTTTAATGAGTAGTCTTATCTTTTCAGCTTGATAGAAAGCTATTTAGAGTTATGCTGCATTGTTAGCTGTGACGTTTCAATAAAGATCTGCGCTGTAAAGCACTGTCTTGCAGTTTGGAGCCTGAGCGAAAGAAGGGAAGGGACTAGTGCATGACAGGTGTTAAGACTTCCTGTGTCTGCAGGATCCCATCTCATCCCCTATGTTTGTTCACATCTTAAGAAACTGCTGGCAAAGGCTGTTTGAAGTTTTTTTTTCTACTGATGACATAAAGCTTCCCTTCTTTCCATTCAGTTCCAAGGAAGCTATTACGGTTCTTTAATAGTATCTGAAATAGGTAAAATAATATCTGCATGAGAATGAACAAACTGAAGCATACTCCAGACAGTGTAGAGGTGCCCCTGCTCATTCGAATGATCAACCTGAGAATAGAAGCTTGGTGTATTTTAAAATTGAAGTTGCATTCCACTTGAAGACTAAGTCCCATGTTGACCTGGCATTGAAGTTGGATGCTCTAGTATCAGTTGTGACCAGATGGGTGTGATATCTACATATGTCCCTCCTAGGAATATTAGACCTGGCTTTGGTGACCCATGTTTTAGTTACTCAGACTAATTCAGTATGCTTTGAACGTGAGGCTGCATCTGAAATATGTCAAAAACCTTCAATTGGTACAGAATGCAGCAGCCAGTTTGCTAACTTATATTATATTCTGCATTGCATTGTTTTACATGTATAGTTTTTTTACCACTGTGTGAAAACCTTATTTAGAGAAGCCTCTTGCCTATAATATTGTTTTATCCTTTTGCCACAATGTACACTGTTAATAGTTTATCTGTTCTTTGTTATGCTTTAACCACACTTATTTATTTCTTTTTATTACAGAAATAAAGGATATAAATATTGATCATAAATAATAAACAAATTGAATGCCTTCTCCAGTGGTCTCAAAGAACTTGGGGTCTCACACCCTTTAAATGTACAAGGAAATAATAGAATATGAGAAAAATATAGTTATATTAAACATTCTGTATACCTAATGTACACCATGCATAAAAATAACTTTTCATCTAGAATTTTCATTTTATGGAGGGGCACTGTTTGCTACATGAAAGAATTTGGTCACACTCAGTTGTACAGCATGTTGCAAAGACACTGCAAAAAGTAGTCTATATAAAATGCAATAATCGACATTCTTTTAATCCTTTCTGAAGTTAAGCCCTGTAATATAATTAATTTCTTTACTGAATGAAGGCATCCTGTAGATTCTCCATTTACAACTTTCACTCTCAGAGTAAATTTGTATTGTCCTACCTTAGTAATGCATCATTTCCCATGAAAATATTCATTAAAAAAGATCTTGCACTTATTCCAGATAGTTCAGATTGAATGCCACTGCCAATTTTAAGTGTATGGCAGATATCCAGAGACCTCTGAAGACTTTTTTAAAGCAATTTTTCATTTACATGGATTATTTTTGAGTATATCATGCAATATTTTTGCAATACTGCCATAGATTTAAATACAATTAAATATTAAATTATCTGTCTTATTTGATGCATTAAAAAGGCAGTGAGTTAAGGATATTCAGTGAGTCATATACAGCAAGAGACTTTGAAGATATTAATTTTTATGTTATTTGCTTAAAACAGCTTCATTTTTAATGTCTGAAAGGCAAACTGAAGCTTAAAAATCAAACAAGACTTTTTGAATTTTTTTCTTTATACAAAATTCTATAGCCATAACAGAATAAAAATGAAAATGCAAGCTACTAATAACAGCACATCCTCTTCCCATGTCGTGAGCGGAGCCAGCCGGTGCTGGAGGTCAGACTAGATGGCCTGGGAGACCCCTTCTGACTCACTCTGTTTCTATGTTTCCTATGTATTATTTAAAAAGATTAATTGTAGAACTGCATAGAACAAAAATATACAAATCATTGTCACATGCTAATCAGCACAAGGAAACATAGAATCTGGATTAATGTAAGGAACATGTAAGCAACCCATCACACATGGGTGGAATGGTGCCTTTCCATACAACCCACAAGTTTCCTCTCTGCTCCTCAGCTTTTCTCCTCCTCTTCCCTGCCAATTGATACAGGGACTGCTGCAAAATGTACCAATCAGTATGTTTCTCAACTGGTCACAATGGTAATTGCCTAGGCAGAAATAATAGGATCCCAGTGTGTCCTGTAATTTTAAATTTCTTCATCCTGATGAATTGAGATGGAAGAGCGAAGGGGCAAATGCTGTGTGTGTATGTGCATGCGCACATGCAAATGTGTGTAAGAGAGAGGGAGAGTGGGGGATGACGCAGCAGCATGGAGACCCACTGCATGTAATCCTCAGGGGAAAAGGGATTATTACGCTGGAGAAGGAAATGGCAACCCGCTCCAGTATCTTTGCCATGAAAACCCCATGGGCAGTACCAAAAGGCAAAAAGATATGATGCCGGAAGATGAGCCCCAAAGATTGGAAGGTGTCCAATATGCTACTGGGGAAGAGCAGAGGGCTAGTACTAGTAGCGCCAGAAAGAATGAAGTGACTGTGTCAAAGCCGAAAGGACATTCAGTTAAAGATGTATCTGGTGGTGAAAGGAGAGTCCGATGCTGTAAAGATCTATACTCCATAGGAACCTGGAATGTAAGATCCATGAATCAAGGCAAGCTAGACATGGTCAAACAAGAGATGACAAGAGTGAACATCGACATCTTAGGAATCAGTGAACTAAAATGGACAGGAATGGGTGAATTTAATTCAGATGACCATCAGGTATACTACTGTGGGCAAGAATCCCTCAGAAGAAATGGAGCAGCCTTCATAGTCAATAAAAGAGTAGGAAAAGCAGTACTGGAATACAATCCCCAAAATTACAGAATGATCTCAGTTCAAATCCAAGGCAAACCATTCAACATCACAGTAGTCCAAATCTATGCCCCAACCACTGGTGCTGAAGAGGCTGAAGTTGACTGGTTCTATGAAGGCCTACAGCACCTTCTAGAATTAACACCAAAAAATAATGTCCTTATCATCATGGGGAATTGGAATCCTAAAGTAGGAAGCCAAAAGATAACTGGAATAACAGGCAAGTTTGGCTTTGGAGTACAAAATAAAGCAGGGCACAGGCTGGTAGAATTTTGTCAAGAGAATACAATGGTCATAGCAAATACTCTTTTCCAACAACCCAAGAGATGACTCTACACATGGACATCACCAGACGGTCAACACAGAAATCAGACTGACTATGTGCTCTGCAGCCAAAGATGGAGAAGCTCTATGCAGTCAGTAGAAACTAGACCAGGAGCTGACTGTGGCTCAGATCATGAGCTTCTCGTTGCAAAATGTAGGCTTAAATTGAAGAAAGTAGGGAAAAGCACTAGGCCACTCAGGTATGACCTAAATCATATTCCTGATGAATATACAGTAGAGGTGACAAATAGATTTAAGGAAATAATTCTGATAGACAGAGTGCCTGAAGAACTATGGACGGAAGTTCACAACATTGTACAAGAGGTAGCAACTAAAACCATCCCAAAGAAAAAGAAATGCAAGAAAGCAAAATGGCTATCTGAAGAAGCTTTACAAATAGCTGAGGAAGAAGGGAAGCGAAAGGTAAGGGAGAAAGAGAAAGATACACCCAATGGAATGCAGAATTCCAGAGAATAGCTAGAAGAGATAAGAATGCCTTCTTAAATGAACAGTGCAAAGAAATCAAAGAAAAAAATAGAATAGGGAGGACCAGAGATCTCTTCAAGAAAATTGGAGATATGAAGGGAACGTTTCATGCAAAGATGTGCATGATAAAGGACCAAAAGGGCAGGGATCTAACAGAGGCAGAAGAGATTAAGAAAGGCGGCAAGATTACACAGAAGAACTATACAAGAAAGAGCTTAACATCCCTGATAACCACAATGGGGTGGTCACTGACCTTGAGCCAGACATCCTGAAATGTGAAGTCAAATGGGCCTTAGGAAGTCTGAGCAACAACAAAACTAGTGGAGGTGACAGTATTCCAGCTAAGCTATTCAAAATCCTAAAAGACAATGCAGTAAAAGTGCTACACTAAATATGCCAGCAAATTTGGAAAACCAACAGTGGCCACAGGATTGGAAAAGATCAGATTACATTCTAATTCCAAAGAAGGGCAATGCCAAAGAATGTTCAAACTATTGCACTCATTTCACATGGTAGCAAAGTTATGCTCAAAATTACAAGCTAGGCTCCAGCAGTATGTGGACCGAAAACTACCAGAAGTACAGGCAGGATTTTGAAGAGGCAGAGGAACTAGAGATCAAATTGCCAACATACGCTGGATCATGGAGAAAGCTAGGGAGTTCCAGAAAAATATCTACTTCTGCTTCATCGACTATGCTAAAGTCTTTGATTGTGTGGATCACAACTAATTGTGGCAAATTCTTAAAAAGATGGGAGTACCAGACCATCTTATTTGTCTCTTGAGAAACCTATTTGCAGGTCAAGAAGCAACAGTGAGAACTGGACACAGAACCACTGATTGGTTCAAAATTGAGAAAGGAGTTCGGCAAGGCGGTATACTGTCGCCCTGCCTATTTAACTTATATGCAGAGCACATCATGAGAAAGGCGGGCCTAGATGAATCACCAGTTGGAATTAAGATTGCTGGGAGAAATATCAACAACCTCAGATATGCAGATGATACCATTCTCAGAAAGAAAGTCAAGAGGAACTAAAGAACTAAAAGGGTGAAGGAGGAGAGCACAAAAGTTGGCTTGAAATGCAACATTAAGAAAACTAAGATCATGGCATCCGGTCTTCTCACTTCCTGGCAAATAGAAGGGGAAGAAATGGAAGTAGTGACAGATTTTATTTTCCTGGGCTCCAAGATCACCACAGATGGGGACTGCAGCCAAGAAATTAAAAGATGCTTGCTTCTTGGGAGAAAAGCTATGGCAAATCTAGACACCATACTAAAAAGCAGAGACATCACCCTGCCAACAAAAGTGCGTATAGTCAAGGCTATGGTTTTCCCAGTTGCAATGTATGATTGTGAAAGTTGGACCATAAGGAAGGCTGAGCACTGAAGAATTGAAGCCTTTGAATTGTGGTGCTGGAGAAGACTCCTGCGAGTCCCTTGGACTGCAAGGCAATCAAACTAGTCAGTCCTAGAGGAGATCAACCCTGACTGCTCTTTAGAAGGCCAGATACTGAAGAAACACAAATACTTCGGCCACCTAATGAGAAGGAAGGACTCACTGGAGAAGAGCCCAATGCTCAATTGACGGCAAAAGAAGAAGGGGACGGCAGAGAATGAGGTGGCTAGTTGGAGTCACTGAAGCAGTTGGCATGAGCTTAAGAGGACTCTGGGAGATGGTGGAGGACAGGAAGGCCTGGAGGAATGTTGTCCATGGGGTCGCAATGGATTGGACATGACTTCATGACTAACAACAGCAACACATGTGAGTAAGCCAGGAAGGAGCTACGTAATCACTGAATTTGTGGATTGCACAACTGTTGAGGGCAGAATTTAAAAGCAGTACAAAAGGGCTATCACACCTCCTTTATAAGAATATTTATATGATCAGCTGACAGAAACTTTTAAATGATAGATTCTATAGGTCTATTTCCATAGTGAAAGAACAAGAAAGTGCGTCCCTGTTGGTTCTCCTGGACCTCTCAGCGGCTTTCGATACCATCGACCATGGTATCCTTCTGGATAGGCTTGCGGATTGGGGGTTGGAGGCACTCCTTTGCAGTGGTTCCGCTCCTATCTCAACGGCCAATTCCAGAAGGTGGTGCTGGGGGACTATGGCTCTGCGCCATGGCAGCTATGCCATGGAGTACTGCAGGGGTCCATTTTGTCCCCTTTGCTGTTCAACATCTACATGAAACCGCTGGGAGAGGTCATCAGGAGGTGTGGGCTGCGGAACCATCAGTACGCTGATGATACCCAGCTCTACCTCTCGTTCTCCACCAATCCAGGTGAGGCAGCGGCTGTGCTGAACCGGTGCCTGGCCGAGGTAATGGGCTGGATGAGGGCCAATAAACTGAAGCTCAATCCAGACAAGACGGAGGTCCTGTTGGTTGGTGGATCGGGCTTCGGAGAGGGTGAATTGAACCTTGTCCTGAACAGGGTTGCACTCCCTCTTAGGGACAAGGTCCGCAGCTTGGGAGTGCTCCTCGACCCTGAGCTTTCACTGGAAGCTCAGGTAACAGCAGCGGCCAGGAGCGCTTTCCTCCAGCTTCGGCTGATTCATCAGCTGCGCCCCTACCTGGAGAACGACTGCCTTGCGACAGTGACACATGCACTGGTGACTTCTCGTCTTGACTTCTATAGCGCGCTCTACGTGGGGCTACCCTTGAAGACGGTCCGGATACTTCAATTGGTTCAAAATAGAGCTGCCAGGCTGCTGACGGGGACTGGACGTTATGTTCACATGACTCCAGTTCTCCGTCAGCTTCACTGGCTTCCCATTGAAGTCCGGGCCCAATTCAAGGTGTTGGTGATGACCTATAAAGCCCTAAATGGCTTGGGTCCTGGCTACCTGAAGGAGCACTTACATCCACATATGCCCAGCTGCCCCCTGAGATCGGCGGGAGAGGCCCTTCTCCGGGAGCCCTCCGTGAAAGAAGTTAGGAGGGTGGTTACTCGGAGGAGGGCTTTCTCAGCGGTGGCGCCTAAGTTATGGAATGCGCTCCCCAGAGAGGTCCGCCTGGCGCCGTCGTTATTTGTTTTTCGGCGCCAGGCGAAGACCTTTTTATTTAAGCAGCATTTTAAATATTAATATTATTGAATTTTATCTGGCCAGGGCGGCTTATTTTATATTGTATATTTGTATTTTATTTTAATGTATATATTTTAAAATGTTATTTATGATGTTTTAATTTATTGTTGTAAGCCGCCCCGAGGCTTCGGCGAATGGGGCGGCATAAAAATGTTTAAATAAATAAATAAATAAGAAAGTACTCACACACTCCTAACTCCAGATCAGTTAACCATGCTTATGGGAGGACAAATGGGTAGAACTGTCCATTCCTTTACCACAACTACTCCACTTCTATGATACAAAATACCAATATCAACTTAAACCCCAGTTACAGTTTAGTCACCATTAACTAGTTAATTTTACATGGTACTTAAATAAAAAGGAACAGGCAGCATTATAGATTTACCATAAAAACAACCACATGTGTCTTTCTTATATTAGGAGGCTACAGGAGATGTTATTCAATATTAAAACCATTGGTAGAGCTCTGTAACTCCAAATATGTCAATTAATCTGTTATAAATTGTTAGCATGAATAGGAAGAAAAACCCAGAATGCATGCACAGTGACTTCCAATTGCTAGTGTTAGTTTTCAGATGTTTGAAACCATCTTGGATCACTGGAATCACGGATATGATCAAATTTTGGTGTTTCTGGCATTTTGGGCAAGCACTTTTAGGATCCTCAGAACTATATTCATAGTGTATTTGATACCAGATTTTGTGCTCTACAAGTTAATTTGCTGCTGTACTTATTTCTTTGTACTTATTTGCTGCTGTAATTTTTGATATAGAGTACAAACAAGCCATAAATAACCTACCTTGCTCTTCATAAACAAGACCCATATTTGAATGTGCTTGAGCTTCTTTCTTCCCACCATCAATTTTAATCAACTGAGCAGTTTTGTAGCACTGTTCATAGAAGTAATTCCTTAACCATTTGTCTTCAGGTTTGTTAAAACAATAGGCCAAATTGAGCTGGTTAGTATACATCTCTTCATAGTATTCTTCAGTGAAAAGAAAACAGTACTGTTTTAATAATAATAAACAGATAATAAAATACATAATACTAAAATAAACTTTGTTACATTTAATTATTCTGTAACACATTACATTAATATTTTTGATAGACTGATGCATTGTACATAAGCAACATAATTACGCACATTGCTGTGCCTTTGTGGTATGAATTTATTTATACCACAGAAACACAGCAACATTTGCAGGTGTGCTATATTCATAATACCTTCTATGCTTCTTTCCATTTATTCTATCACACACAGCACTGTTCGACATTATATCTGTGCCCCATTCTATCTCACACTCAGTTGTATATACTTAGCGGGAACAGGTGAGCACCATTGTGATACTGCTGCTTGTTATATTTTCTGTATCCCTTTGGACCAACACTTCCATCTGGTCCTTTGGCCTAGGTACTAGCAGTTCTGCTTAATTTCTGACAAACTGGATTGTAGGCATTTCCCAACAACTTAATAAACATGCCAAACCAGTACAAGCAATCCCCAGGAACACGTTCTACTCCTGAGAATGTCTGTAAGTTGAATATTTATGTAAGTTGAATCATGTAAGCACAGGTCATATTTAGCATGAGCAAGTCAATTTTTCGTCTTAGTATACATATATTATTTTACCTTTCTATGCATATAAAGCACTTAGGAAACACATCCATATACACTTGGCCCTCCACCTTTGCAAGGGTTAGGGGTGCAGGACCCCTGTGAAAGTACAAAAAACATGAATATCTCCAGGTCCCCCCAAAACCTTACTCTTAATACTGTGGATTGCTTCTCTCCCACTCTCTCAGATCTTAGTCTGATCCAGCAGGGCTCCTCTTCTTCATTTATTGCATCCTTATGTTCTTATTCCCCCAACCCCTTTACCTCACCAGTGCCTCCTCTTTGCACCAAGGAAATGCCAGAGGGATTTCCCTCTCCAGATGGGTGTGGCAAGAAGGCATGCTCTGGAGGCCCTCCCTTTCTTTCCTTTTGCTTCCTCTCTCTCCACAGTGATGACAATTGTGCCACAAAATTCCAAAAGTTCCTGGGTTTGTTATGACAAACAGTTTGTTTTTAACTTGAATTTTTAAATTAATAGGTTATATGGCAGTTCGTAAGTATGGATGTTTGTTAACTCCAACATTTGTAACCCTGGGACTGCCTGTATTAGTATTTAAATACTAAATTTTATATTTAGTATTTCAATATAGTATGGCAGATTGCTTAAATCAATACCTACAAAAGTTTCAAGACATTTAATTCATGTGTTTCTTTAGGCAAGTTTGGATATCAATAAGCATGCAGTGTGAAGAAAAAGCAAACTTTTACTAGATTGGAGACATATTACCATCTTCTATCCTGACTTAGTTCAAGGGAAATCTATTTTTCTAATATAAAGTAGAAGCCAGATTTGCACAGATCTGACTGGCTTGCCCTTATAACAAATAAAATGATTTTGATCTGGGACGTGATCTCCACCTTTCTTCCAGTAGTCTGCCTTTCAGTGGGCACTGGATTTAGCACCAAATTCAACCCAAGAAGCCAAGCCGGTAAGGTAAAAATAATTTATTTCAAAGGGAAGGGAATTGAGGACTAAGATTTAAAATGGGAATGGGGAGAACAAGAAGTACAGTAACAACATAATGAGGAGGCACAGCAGCAAATACAACCTCAGTCCCCAAGCTCACCTTGGCAATCACCTTGACAAAAAATAACAAAACTAACCTTACTCAACATTATCTAGGTAATGGATCTCCCAGGAGTGTAGGTCTAGTAAGCTGGTCAGAAAAACACCTCAGGCCACTTTTCTCTTTTCCAGAGGGAGAGAAAAGACTATCTTGGCTGTCTCAGTTTTAACCCCCGCCCCACCTTAAGTAACAGGGTGACATCCAGCAGCCAAGCCTAGTATAACCTGCCATTTCCCAAGGCATCTTCAGCCTTAGCTCTATTTCAGCTGCAGGTAATCAAACACCAAAAGGGTAAAGCAATATAGCCCTGGCAGTTGTCCTTGGAATGAAGCTCACCTACTCCTTTAGTCCCAGGGATTATCAAATAATCTAGCTTTTCCAGTTCTTGGCCCAAAGGGGCCTAATCAAGAGAGAGAGGGGGAAAGAGAAGCGAAGCAAAGAGAGGAGAAATGAAGCAAAGCTGGCTGACTTAGTGAACCCTCAAGTTGCTGCTCCTGGACCTTCCTCAGAATGTGTGCATACTCTTTCCACAGAGATACAAACTATGATTGATCAGGATCCAAGTCCAACATTGTTAAAGTTTTTCCACTATAAAGGGATGGCAACAATTCTCCAATGGGCAAAAGCAGAAGCACTGGACCATCTGACACATTTGTGGCTATAGCCTGACCTTCTCCCTTCCTGAGTGATTTCAGTCACCACCAAGATCAACTCCAAGACCAATATGAATCTCTCTGTGTTTGAATGCACAGCAATGCACGACCCTCCATTATAGAACCCTCTTGCTGTCATAAGGATGTGAATGTTTGCTACTTTTTAATAAAGACCACAGAATGATAGCTAACTCAGAGGAAGTAATATCTATAGATAGAATGGCTTTAACTAACCTTTACTACTGAAGATCGCAGCAGAAGATTTCTATAAAGTTATGCAAATGTCCTGAGGTGAGTACTCTACAATTCTCAAGAAATGGAGTAACGCCACACTTACTACTGTTGTTGCAAGTCTTGATTGAATGAACTTTAATGTGAACCTCAAGTGTTTACCTTTTAGTAACTAAGAATAGGTAGTGCACAAAGACACCATTTAAGTATAATTGTTTTGAAAACAAACTGGCCAAATAGATTGGAGTTGCATGAATAAAATAAAGCATTTATTCTAAAATACCCTTTACAATATCTTTGTATTATTGAAATTCAGACATATTTGAAGATAGTTCTCAAAAAGGGGGGGATGGTACTGCTTTCACAGATCATTGCCCATGCTTTTTGTTCAAAACAAAATTTTATGTATCTCATAACATTATTAGCATGGGTTAAATGAGAAAAACAATGTTCCCTAACAACCTTTCATGCAATCATTTTAATTTCTCTCCATCTGGTTCACAGTTAATCTGAGACCAAGAATAAAGTTTGAAACTAAAAGTTATAGCAATGATAAACCCAGTGTGGAAAGGAATTGTATAGTTCAGCAGTTACACTTCTCAGGCCAACTTGCATTAAACACTGAAATAATTAACTTGAAATGGAAATGTAAACCAGAGAAATTTCTTCGAATCAGCAGCCACATTAAGTCAAATGCCAGCACCTGCTATGGTTGGGCAAATGCCAGAGTCCATGGTTCTAGAGGACTCACTTGGGTGGGTTCCAGTAAATACATTTAAAAAAAATCAAGGTCCTGGCACTGAAATTTGATTAATTTTGCACTAATTTATGTATTTAAGCCACAGTAGATTGCAGCACAAGCTGGTGTGTTTATGGTAGCAGGGGCTTGTTATCATGGTTGTTGTGAGCCACCCCGAGGCTTCAGCGAATGGGGCGGCATAGAAGCTTTCTAAATAAATAAATGGTTAAGAAACTATTAACTACACTAAAACAGCCAATGGATTCTAGATGGTTTATTAACCATGTCAACCACTTGTCCTTGCCAAGTTCATATAACATAGCAAACTATGGTCTTAGCTTAAATAATCAAAATGGTCACCCAAATACACTGCTAAGACACGCAAATTAATTAACTCACAGTGACTTAGTGTTGTGTGTGAACCAGGTCACTGGGTTGGCTAATTCTGCCTGTAGCTGTTTCCTATCTGCTACTGCTGCATATCACGTAGTAAGGTCAGGTGGAATGAATCACCTGACTGGGAGGCATTTGTAGAAACTGGACTGCCTACCCAGGAAGCAATGGGCAGGGGGTAGGGTGCTTTGGAAGCAATCTGCCTTTGGGACCTCATGCTTGGCCTGACTAGTACAATGGAATTTTTAGTTTATTTTAATAGAAATTTTATTTCTAGACTGTCCAATAGCTGAAGCTTTCTAGGTGATTCACAATAATTTATCAAAAGAGTTACAATAAAAATACAAATACACTAAAACACAGTATAAAATCCCAGTATACAATTGTAAAGCAGTTCAAATCCCAATGTACTAAAATATAAAACAGCTTAAATATCTAAGAAAAGTCAGTAAAACTAGACCTAATTAAAACAACCAACATAACCCATCATAATGCACTAAATGCCATTAAATGCCTGGGAAAAGGGGTGGTTTTAACCTGATGCTGAAAAGATGTTGGTGTCAGGCAAGCCTCAGTGGGGAGATCATTCCATAATGGGGGGGGGGCACTGAGAAAGTTCTCCTTTGGTTGCCTCCTTCCAAGCCTCCCTTGGAGTTGGCTGTTGGAGGAAGGCCCCAGTCACAGATCATAGGATCTGGGTAAGTTGAAGTTGGGAGACATGTTCTGTCAGGTATTGCAGTCCCAAGCCATGTAGGGCTTTAGCTGTTAAACCAGCACTTTTGGGCTCAGAGGTGTATAGGCAGCCAATGCAAGCAGAGCAGAACTTGGACCTTCTGGTTCCAGTTATAAATCTGGCTGCTGCATTTAACAGATGCTGCAGCTTCTTAACAGTATTTAAGGGCAGCACCAAATACAGCACTTTGCAGTAATCTAACTTAAATACTGC
This sequence comes from Varanus komodoensis, assembly GCF_004798865.1. Taxonomy (NCBI): domain Eukaryota; kingdom Metazoa; phylum Chordata; class Lepidosauria; order Squamata; family Varanidae; genus Varanus; species Varanus komodoensis. Next base: position 6,739,373 of record NW_025335589.1, read on the forward strand.
TAGAGTATAGATGACTATAAATATGCTAACCCTGCCCAGAGAGGGGCATAAGTTGGGTTGATGGAAAGCGCTCCATGGCACTGAGACCACGTAAGTATCAAGTGACAAAGACAGATCTAAGAGCACCCCCAAGCCAATGAACCTGCTCCTTGAAGGAGAGTGCAACCCCACCCAAAACAAACTGAATAGCTGCCATGTAGTCAGAGGAACCTCCCACCAACAGCATCTCATTCTTGTCTGGATTAAGCCAGTTTATTGGCCCTCACCTAGTTCATTGTTGCAGCCAGGCACTGGTTTAGCACATCAAAATGCCTCTTTGTGTAAATATTAAAGGAACACAATGTTAGTTCTTTATCCTGAACTGGCCTGTTGAATGAGCTTACTTCCCAACCTCACAGAGCCATGAAAATGTTACTTCTTATTGTGGCATAACAATTTGGAAAAAAGTAATTTATACAGAAAGCAAACTGGACTTCAGTGTTATATAAAATATACCTATCTGCACTCATGCTTTCATCTTCAAGCCATTAAAGTCTCATTCAAAGAGTTTCACATGAGAACTGGGAATGATTTCATTAAAGTTTGGATGCTACTACTTTGGATGCACATGATTGTGAGGTCAGTACCTCATCTACTTTTCTTTTAACAAGAACTGGAAGATTTGACTTAGGTTGTATTTCCTTTGTGAGAAACAGAAATATATATCATGGATTGCTTCTTAGCCTGAGACATAGGAACAAGGGAAAGTTCTAATGGTTATCCTTGGAAGGAAGCTGCTCTGTTAATGTACTACAACTTTAGAGGAAGATACCATTTTGCTATAGTATACTAGCGCTGCATTTTATTCATGTTGCAGTTTGTTTTGTACTTTATTCATTTTGTGTTCTTACTAGTTTTGTACTTTATCAGTTTTATGCTGTATGCGTTTTAAAGAACTGGCTGAATTGCATAGCAGTTTGCAGTCTCTTCCCCCACCCTCATCCAAGTGGATTTTATTTAAACAATCTAGTGAACATCTGGCTTGGCAGTGAGAATTGAGGGCTCATCTCACCATTGGGGTAATTAGGGTCAGAGGGGACTATGGTAATAAGCCATTTAAGGAGAATGGTGAGGCATAAAAGTTGTTCCTTCTTATAGTTTTTTCCTTGAACTGAAGGTTAGGGTTGCCCTATCAACTTGCCTCATGAAGCTGCTTTTGGTGGACCAACATAGCATTTAAGAGACATCCCTATCCATTATCTAGTTATAGTTTTATACCACCTGCCATGCAAAACATATCCAGGGAATTTACAATAATAAAACTATAGAGTAAATATAAATTAGGCTAAAACAATCACTTATAGAAAACAACAAGAACAAAACCCCAAACAACCCAGCAGCCATAAATTTAAAAATTGTAAGATGCTGAGATCAGTTAAAAATGTCTTGAACAAGCAATGAAACTGTAATCAGGTTTTCATAGGGTTTATTTCTATAGGAAGGGTATTACACAGAGTGAACACCTCATGAAAAAAGCAGCTCTTCTGGTCATTGCAATATGGACATCTGCAGGATTTAGCACACTAGGAATTTATCTGAGAATTATTAATGATTGCAGTGGTCAGGCACATCTATATGGGAGAAGGTTTTCTATCAGATATGCTTCCCCCAGGTTGTTAGGGCTTTACAGGTTGATACTGAAACCTTAAGTGAGCCCAGTAGCAAATCAACAACCAGTGCAACCAGCTGTTGTATATGACAGCAGCTAGAAACAGCAAACAACCTTGCCACTGCATGCTGTATTAGTTGCAGCTTCAAGACCACATATGGAGCTCTACATAGAATGCATTACACTAGTCAAGACAGGATGTTACCAGTGCTTAAATTATCCTGGCTAAGAAAACAGCTACAACTAGTGCAACACATGGAACTGGCAGTGTTTGCCATGAAAGCCATTTAGCCCTTCATTGACAGTGATAGTTCAGTAATTAGTGCCAAGCTACATAAATGCTCCTTCAGAGGGTATGTATTCCTATCCAAAGCAGAAAACCTCCCCAATTTTTAAGAAGAAAGTAGAGGAAGGCATGAATAACTGAAACTTGGGTTGAGGAAGGGATTTGTCCAAACCTTGTTCACCTGGCTACTGCAGCACCAACATAAGCAATAGGGGCAGGAAACTGGTTGCGGCTATCATTTATAAGGAATCCATCATCCCTCAATGGGAGACCAGTTCATTAACTGGATTTTATTGACTGTACCTGGTGCTGGGCCATGCAAACAGCTTAGGAATCATGCTGATGAACCAGTTACACCACTGCCTATCAGGCTCCCTACCCAAGATTGCCTAAGTGGGCTTGAGGCATGGTGTCAACTCACCCCCAAGACATGTGATACACAGAGACCAGAGACCAGATACACAGAGACCAGAAAGAACTTCCAACACACCTGCCTTAGGGCATTTTAATGTCCACCTTGGGACTAATTTAGGAGGACCTGCTTGGGACTTTATGGCAGGCTTGATCTGATTTAAATCAAATCATTTTAAATCACAACTTAAATCATAATTTAAATCAATAGTCAATAAGACTAGATTTAAAACAGGTTTTGCACACATGCCTGGCTTAGCCATAAGTAGAGGAACTTCATTAAAGTATTCCCAAACTGGGTTTCTTTTACAGCCCGTTGCCATTTCATGACAAAGATAGTTTCCTATTTAAGACACATTATAGTCCAAAAGTTATTCATCATGAAATAAGGAATAGTCTTGAATCATGTAGCATGATGCTATATAGTCATGCAATGTTTAATTTTTTTTGGTAAATGAATTCCATTAATCCATTCACAATGTAATGTTCTTCTAGAGGTTTCTGTAAGATTATTGGGCAGTTTTTCTGTCTAGAAGATATTATCACAGATGCTTGGTTTTACTGTTCTCAAAACTGAATTTGTGTCTGCAGAGACCACATGCATCTTCTTTGCAGCAAAAATGTTATAAAATACAGAGTTAAGAAACAGATCATAATCTCACTGTTCCTTTGCTATCTATGTACACAGAATCAACCCATTACCTCTTAAATACTAAGTTTCAAATGATTCCATGTTCAGAAGAATATTGTTGGGAGTGAAATAGATCTGTACAGGAAGCTAAATGTGAGGAGGGAAGGACCAGCAGTAAAAATGAAAGTGAAACCTTTTGGGCAGAATACTCCACAAGTCTTTGGATCTTTTTGTGTATAGCCTGAGGTTTATCATATTATTCTTTCCCTGGAGGAGGAAATCTGTAATGGCAGTAGGCTGTAAAAGACACCCAGTTTAGGATATTTAATGACGTTCCTCTATCAAGATAAGTCAGGCATACATCTAGATTAAGTAGAAAACCATGATTTAAATCTAGTCCTACTGAACATGATGTAAATCAAAGCCACCCTGCTTCAGATACCACAAGAATTCAGCCTGCACTGGATACTACTGAACCATGACTTGGGTGTGGGTGTGTGTGCACACGTGTGCTGGGTACATCATTTGCTGTTGCTCCTCAGAAGGCAATACATCATGAGCCAACCCTGCCCCAGAGGCCCTTGATACATTTTCTATGGCCTTTACTAGGGAGGGAATGTGGTGACCCAGCAGGTTAAACCGGTCACCTGCTGGGCTGTCATTTGAAATGTCAGCAGTTCCAAGCCACGCAACAGGGTGAGCTTATGCTGCCTTGTCCCTAGCTCCTGTCAGCCTAGCAATTCAAAAGCATGTAATGTGAGTAGATAAATAGGTACCATTTAGGTAGGAAGGAAATGGTGCCCCATGACATCATGCTGGCTACATGACCATGGGAATTATCTTTGGACACAGCCATAGAAATGGAGATGAGTGCCACCCCCTATAGCCATTTGGCTAGCAGAGTAAAATCCACAGGGACTCCTTCCTTTCCTTACTCAGAAATCCATGTAGCCTACAATTTTTAAGGTCATTTTCAAGCTTCCAGTCTTTATCTGTTTGTGATTTTTGTTTTACAATATCTTGTTTTAATTGTTTTCCAGTATAGACATGTTTTAAATAGAAAAAAAATGAATCATCCTCTCTTATGGCTGGAACTCTGCACCACTTACACAAATGTTAATGTTTTTAAACATGTGAATCTGGATGCAGCATTGTAGCCTGAAAGTTGAACAATATAATTGCAGTTAGAGGAATACAACTGGTACACTGATACATTGTTTACTGATATATTTGCAGACACCATACCATTTAAGGCATAAAGAATAAGAGCTTTATCCAACTGCATGACCTAGGACTTGTAGGAAAATGTATAGGAAATAAAATACCTGTATAAGTGACTTATCTGTTAGAAGAAAAATGACAGTAATAGCTGCAATTCATTACAAAATCAATAAAATCAATACATAAAAAGAAATAAACAGTAGAAAACCTCTGGAGAAGTAATAACTGGGACATTAGTTTTCGTGTGTATATCACACTAGAGACTCTCATTTTGTCACTTGAATGTCTCATTCTAACTTTAGGTCTCATCATTCAGAGTTACCCATTGTATATTCTATAAATTCAGTTTATTTGATTAAAGCTGAAATGTGTTAAGTTCCAGTAATGTTTCAGATTCATACATGAAACAATTTGGAATCTTCCCCGAGGCACATATTGCTGCTCCATTACCCAGAATTCCCTTATTTACCTGATCGCTGGGCCGCCTCAGCCCTGGTCAGGAAATAGTGAAGCTGATCCAGCTTATCAGGCTGCTCCTCTAGGGACTTCTGCATCCATATGGCTGACCCAGGCCCTGAAGCCTCCCTCAAGGCATTCCACTTCTCTATCAGAGTAAAGAGCTCAGCAAAAGACTTGTGATAACCCTGTCGCAGCATGTCTATGCAGACATTCTTCTTGTATGAATTCCTGTAACTGGGAATTTAAAAAGGCTGATTTTAATCTTTTAAATGTGAATTATTCCCTCTGAATGAAAGAGATAAAAATACACTCATCAACAACAAAATACAGATATACAAAAGCAATTAAAAGGTGACAAGCGTTCTTTTCATCAGCTCATTCTCCTGTGTTAAAATGCCAGCAAAAAAAACGTGGGGGGGGGGATGCCAGAACATCATAAACAGAGAATAGGAAAAAAACTGCAGCAGGAGTTTAGTACTATTTCTACTAGAACTGCATTATAAATACAACAGTATTCTGCAATTGAAATCAGCCAGGAAGGTCAACTGAGTTAACCCTCACAGAAGAAAAAGCACATACCCAGACCTTGATAGCATTTGTTCATTGGAACACAAGCTTGCTTAAACAGTGAGCACCAGGAAAAACTAAACATATACAGCATGTCAAAACAATGTATATGTTAAGTAGTTTTGCTGGAGGTTATGGTGGTTTGGTTTAAAATGACATATAGTATTCCTTAGAACTAGGTTCCCTACATATTGTTTGCCTGTGTTCAATAACAGTCTTCAGCTGGGATTCATTTAGGAACACAGGAGGTTCATAATTTCTACCTAATTTTAAAACCAAATTTCATATTTACAGAGATACAATAAAGAATGTATATCAAAGGTATTCCACTAATAAACATGTAAGCCGCCCCGAGGTTTCGGCAAGGGGCGGCATAGAAATGTAATAATAATAATAATAATAATAATAATAATAAGAAGAAGAAGAAGAAGAAGAAGAAGAAGAAGAAGAAGAAGAAGATATACATTTTCAAACATGTATAATTAAAATACCATCAAGTGGTATTTTAGCACATTTTTAAGGCATAATTTAATTATCCAAATGTTCTTTCAAATAACAGAAACAATCATACAGCTCATGCAAGGAGTCCATAAACCCAAAGGGACTTGTTTGATATAGGTGGCAGGATATCATACAACTTTTTCAGCTGGTACAATCCTAACAGGATATATTGAATTGCTTTTCAAAATATGTGAATAAAAGTTTAAAGACTGGATCCTAACCACTATGCCAAATATATATTCATACACTTCTAAAACAGAAAAAAACCTAAATTCCTTCTTGTATGAGCTGCTACTATAACTTTCAAGACAAAGTATAAAATTAACTATTGGTCCCAGTCTCCTTCCCAGCTTGCCACATTAACCTTCTCCAAGGCCAGTTTTTGATCTTAGAGAGGTGGTCAACATGGTTCTCTTTGTGCTGGCAGCACGTGGGGAAGGTTGGGGACAACAAACAATCCTTTATCTACCCACTCTATTGAGACAATGTTGGCAACTCATAGATTGTGCCCTAAACTACTTTGGTTAGTAGATGGGAGATTACTATTTTAAGATATGTGAAATAGCAGTTTGAATTTGAACTGTGTATAATTACTAGCTAAATCATTCAAAATGCAAAACTGAAGTATAATATATAGACATTAGACACAATATCTAATGGGTATCTGGGTATCTAAAGGAACGCTTGAGTCCATATATGCCCTCCCGCCCCTTGAGATCGGCAACAGATGCCCTTCTCCGGGAACCCTCTGTAAATGATATTAGGAGGGTTAGTACCCGGAGGAGGGCTTTCTCTGTGGTGGTGCCCCATCTATGGAATGCGCTCCCCAGAGAGGTCCACCTGGCGCTGTCGTTATTTGTTTTTCAGCGCCAGACTAAGACCTTTTTATTTAAAACTTATTTTAATTGTTAATTTATTGGTTATTTATAGGATTTTAAATCTTTTAAGCTGAGATGCACCGGGTTTTAATATTTTTATTGTATAATTTGTTATATTTGTATATTTTGTCTTGTTGTGAGCCGCCCCGAGACTTTGTTGCGATGGGGACGGCATAAAGATGGTTTAAATAAATAAATAAATTTCTGCTATAGATTTCTGTTATTTCTAAATAATACTAATCTTTAAAGAAGTTTTTTTTTAATGAAAAACAAACTGTCCACAGGTTTGCTTTAACAGAAAAGAAAGATAAGAAAAGAAAGGAAAATGGAAAACAAAAATGGAAAACAATAACTATCATGAAAATACCTTATAGGGCAAACATGCATTCAAACTCTATTTAACAACTGGAAGAGAGATAGGTATGACATTCCAAAGTTAAGCAAAAACAAAACAAAACAAAACAGTAGTAATAATGTAGAGGGAAAATCAATTTGGCAATAAAACCCTAAAAGGGAGTAAGAAGATATAAAAGAACAGAAAGATAAAAAGGAACCAAAGAATGATGACATTTATAGTCTACCTAAAGAGGATTCAATTGACTCTTTCAGGGAAATATAAACCAGAGTAGTGAAGAAAGAAACGAGGATATGCATACCAACCCCGCCCCCCACCATACAAGTTAGAGGAGAATAGTTCTCTTAGTCATGACTGAAGCCAGTGCTAGAGCAAAGTGGAAGTTGTGACTATCTACAGTTCCAGCTATGGAGAATTTGCATGGTTGATAGGCTGTAGTGTGGGTTATATATTCATCAGGATGAAAGACTGTGCATTGCAATGGCTAAAGATGAAACGAGGCTACTTGGCCAGAGTGCCAGTAATATGGCGCTCTGCTTCATTATTGGTAAGTAGCACTTCTCTAGAAGGTCTAAGGTAATGCTCTGCTTCTGCGAGAATTAACATTGTTATTCTTGTTAATACTATTATTACAGGTGATCCTCCTCTCCAAATTATCCTAGCAGGAACTGTATGTATCCTGTCACAGGGACTGCCATTGTAGTAAAAGTAGAACTGCCAGATTGGAGGAGTTTGGGAAGTCTTTTCACCAAAGAAATATTATATGTGAAAGGGGATTGAGAGAAAAGGATTTGCAAATTTTGGGAGTTCCAGATGTCCCAGGTTTTCTCTTTTGAGGCAGCAGTATTCAAGTCTGGATCTTGGCTTATATAACACTGGTTGATGATAAAAAGAAACTGGAAGGCCAGACAGAAAAACTTTACCATTAGGAAAAGTTAAAAACAAACACAAGCAAAACAAGATTCCAAAAATATATGGCAAGAAAAGAATACAAACCAGTGAGCAATAATATCTAAAAGCAGAAAAAGCGCTAAAGAAGGAAGGAATAATGACCAAGATTTAGTTAAGAAAATGGATTTAAAATCCAAGTAAGGATTTTATCAAGAATTTCAATTCTACTAGAGATTTTCACCTCAACAAAATAAGGATTTTGCCCTTAAGAATTTAAACAGCTTAAATTATCCCCAAGATATCTGATTTGTTAACATACAGTTAATGCTACCACTTAACATAGAATGGGAACTATTTATTCATAGCTCCAATACTAGCTCACAATGTCTAATGTGATAAGAGCAAAATCTCTCAATATGTTAAAAACGTTATTTACTCTGAAAGGCTTAAGGAACATGCTGGTTACAGCTAGAATAGATCAGATACATTTCTGTTGTTTCCAAGACATTAATTAGTTCAATACATATAAACTTTTTAAAATTAAGAATTGGGATAGCTTAGCTTTTATAGCTGAGAAGTATAGGTTGCTACCAAATGCAAAAACACTGTGATTATAAGTGAGATTCTGAGTTTCGTTAAGATCTATCCAATGACATTTTTCTGATATCGGTATAAGAACTTACATTGAAATTACAAGAATTAGCACCCTATGCATTGTAACCGCATTCCTTACTCCAAACTGAGCATTCATATTAACAATATACTGTTCTGTGAACCAACAAAAATGAATTAAAATAACCTCACAGCTTTCTCAATTGGTAGAATGGCCTCTGGGGGCATCTACTGGAAAGTCAGCAATATTGCACTTAAAGTTTGCTATAGCTCGTATAATTTGATGTGATAGATTGGTAGTAATTTAAGGAACAAACCTATGCATGTTTACATGAAAAAGGCTTATGTAACTGGCTGGGTCATGGGAGCTGTATGCCCATTTTCTGACTAAATGCACAATGAATTGTGCCCTTAGTATATATATTGATTGGATTATATTGTACATTGTTATATGTATACTTTTATTTTTTAAAAAAATCTTATTAATGTAATAATAAATCAGACCAGAAGGCTGTGGTTTCAAGAAAATCTTCAGTCTTCCTTTCCCCCTCCCAATTTTAGCTGATTGTTTTTTCCTCCATAAAAATTATTATGAAATGAGGATGATTTCTGAATAAATAGATCAGTAAAATCAATCCCCTTGGGCCCCCAGAGGATTTTGTTTTGGGGTGGGTTTATGTATTTAGCATTTCCAGCAAGATAAGTGACTATTTAACATTGTTTGACTGTGACCCTCTAAGCTGCTCAGCTCAGGGATAGAAATAGGAGCTCAGACCTGAACAAGGCCAAAGCAAATGTTCAGCTGATGTACTCCAGGATGGATTGCCATAGCCAAAAAAAAAAAGCTCAGCAAAGTTTCAGAATTACTGTCTGCATAATGATTGGTCACTTTGGAAATAAGAGAAAGAATCCAGAGAGTCAAAAGTACTCTGTGTTATATATTGCTTAAATGTTTTACAATGCACTACTCTGTAGGATTAGAATGCTTTAAGATGAGCAAATACAATATTTTAAAACAATTGTTTCAACTTCCTGTTATGTTAATGAATTTCTTAATGGAGCAGGGATCCTTATGTGAATCTGACCATCCAATGTCCTCTCCAAATTGAATGCTGTTTTATTTAGTAGCATAAAACACAACAATACATCAGCAAAAGTGGAATATCACCACACTTTGAAACTTTAGAGTAAAAATGTTAAATTTCACATGCAAATTCAAAAGGAATCTAGGAATTTTGAATTTGTCATTCCAAATATTTATGTTTTAGTTTGGCCATTTTATTACAGAATAAAAACTGGTCTTTTAAAAACTTGTTTCTTTAATTGCTTTATGCTTATTTCTCTGCATTCTACTTTAAAAGGACAATATTAAACTTGCACAGATACAACCAGAACAGTGCACATTAAAATAAAACTATGAATTTACAAACATTTTTCAGCATTATAGTCAGGTCAGTAATTTATTTCCTGCCTCTCCTTGTGATTCTTTGCAAATAATACATTTAACTGAATTGAGAAATCAAGTGTGAATTCAAAGTATGTCATTGAAATGTTATCTAGTACTGTCAGAAGAGAAGAACCAAACAATTGTATGTACTTATAAAATGAGTGTAAATTTTAGAATTATCTCCTTAACAAAACAGATAAATAGAAATGCATGTTCTGAAATTTATTTGGCATATATTTATTACATGAAAGAATATTTCAGTAAGAAACAACAATTACTCTTAATTATATATGTTCAGAATCGGGCTCAGACAATATTTATTTATTTAAAACTTGTATATGCTGTCCTCTATGCATTGCATCTCAGGACGGCTTACAAACATTAAAATCAAAAATGAATAAACAATTGACACAAATATAAAACAATATACAGCCAATAAAAATAAATTAAGTGAAGAGTGACTGATTAAAATTATTAGAATTCTAATTTTTAAAATAACACTTAAATAAAAAGGTTTTGACCCGGTGCCAAAAAGAATATAGGCTCAGCACCAGGCGAACCTCTCTGGGGAGAGCATTCCACAATCTGGGTGGCACCTCAAAGAAGGCCTTACTCTGGGTAGATGTCCTTTTTACCTCCCTCAGGTAAAAATAAAAAATAAATAATATAAGGACAGAAAATGCTTTCACTAGAACACTAAGCCAAATTCATAATGCAGGGGTTTTTTTTGGGGGGGGGGGAGTTACTTTTTAATAACACTAGGTACATGCTGTTCTCCAAAATCAATTTCTTCACTATTTCTGTTTGCAAGTGTGAGCAGTAAGTCTTACTCTAGTTGAAATATATACATTTAAAGGAGCCCATTATTGCTTAGAAATCTATTCTGTTAATGCAAAGTAACTCAACAAAAGTTTTTTAATAAAGAGTACTCTACCACCTTAAAGAACGTGCATGGTATCCAATGTTGTCATTAGATTAGCATAGCACTAGTACTTATGATGTTGCATTATTGTAAACCATCAGCACAATATAATTAGTACTTCTTAGGCAAAAGTTATGGCAAATCTTGACAGCATACTAAAAAGCAGAGACTTCACCCTGCCAACAAAAGTGTGTATAGTCAAAGCTATGGTTTTCCCATGTATGGTATGGTTGTGAGAGTTGGACCATATGGAAAACTAAGCACCGAGGAATTGATGCCTTTGAATTGTAGTGCTAGAGAAGACCTCTGAGAGTCCCTTGAACTGTAAAGAAATCAAATCAGTCAATCTTAAAGGAAATTAACCCTGACTGTTCTTTAGAAGGTCAGATACTGAAGATGAAACTCAAATATTTTGGCCACCTAATGAGAAGGAAGGACTCGCTGGAGAAGACCCTGATTCTGGGAACGACTGAAGGCAAAAGGAGAAGAGTACAGCAGAGGTTGAGTTGGCTAGATGGGGCAGTGGGTGTGGCCTTGGGTGGACTCCAGAGGATGGTGGAGGATAGGAGAGCCTGAAAGAATGCTGTCCATAGGGTTGTGAGGGGTCAAGCATGACTTAGCAACTAAACGAAACAGGCAAAGGAAAAACTATAGCAAATCACTTTTCCCTTTGTCTAATAAGTGTTGACATTACACCAGCACTGGTTTGTATTAGCACGATAAGGACTAGTGCTGTGACAGCCTGGAATAATGCTTATAGTTTGCCTTCCAATTATGAAAGGCTAAAAGCTATGACTTTAAAAGCGATCTTATATGCTTATGATCTGTTTCACTGGTCTTGTTCAGACACTGACAAACCATTTATTTCCAATGAAAGAAGAAGCCTGTACTTATGTACCTGTAATGGTTACCCAGAGCCCTAGTATACAAAAGGACATCATCACTGTTGAACTAACTGCAGTTCCTCATTATGTCTGAACTAAGGGAACTGTGGTCTGTTAAAACTTCTCTTCTGCATGTTGGGGCATGAAAGCCTATGTTTCATTACATCTGAACTGGTTGACTACTGGCCTCCTCTACAATAAAAGTGGAACATCAGAAGAAAAACATGAGGTACTACAATATACAGCATATCAAAGTTTCTGTGTTGTTTTCATTTTATAATTTCCAAATTCTCAAGAGAAACAAAAAAATCAGCCTGAAGAAGTTTGTAGTAAAATTAAAAAGCTGAAGATGTATATACAGTCCAGAAGATTCAGTCTGCTAAGTGCCAGGACTATCAAATTCCCACTTGCACTTTTATCATTTTAAACACTTAATATTTCCAAAGTAGCATTTTGTATACTTTAGATAGGGCACAGTTGTTTACTTATAGTCTATATTCCCTACTTAATATTGTTGAACTATTGAAAAATGAAAGCTTTGGAAAACATAGGACTAAACTTAGCAAAAACAACAAGTTACATAAAGAAGTAAAACTTCAGTTCAATGGACTTCTTTATTAAAGTATGTCTTGTATTTTATCTTTGCAAGAATCTGATGAGTTTTTGCAAGTAAAATTCTGTTTCCTCTACACTTGCTAATAGTCATGAGAATCTGTAGTTTGCACCTTCCCATTAAAAATGTATTGTATTTTTTTGAAATTATTCACCCCGCCTTTTATCCAGATCATGTCTTTGAAAGGAGGAAGTAGATAATAAATGGAATTATTCATGATTTCCCATTAAATATGAAACTTTCTTTTGCAGAGTTTAGAAAATGGAACTTCTACATAATGTACAAAAGTTGATTATAACTTTTTAGCATTTTCAAGAGAAGTCTTCCATATTACACAAATGTATACTATAGCTTTTTCATGGAAGGTAAACTATTCATTTTTTACACATTCCCATTCTTTTGTCTTTCTTTAATTACACTGATATGTATATCAAACCAAACAGAAGTGAAGAGAACCCAATGATTTGAATAAAAAACCTCTCCCCTTCTCTCTTTTGAAGATAATGTAACTCAGAAAGAATGCTGTTCAATAAGAACACAGAATTTTGGTCACACCAAGCAACATTATTAGGAAATATTTTGACTGAAAAAGGTATATTTACATAATATTATAGCACAAATTTTAAAATGTGCCTTACAATACTGTGTATAGTTTGCATAGCTCTTTTCCTGGACAGAACCCCTTCAGCAAGGAAAAGAAGTTGTGAATGTTTTCTTTAAAAAAAAGATCCTGTGTAACAATAGCAATTTTATCATCAAGTATGTATTCTTGTGTAAACAAAATGGAACAATACATGTACAAGATGGTGATATCAGCAGAAGTAGATGAACTCCAAAGTTTGCAGAAGTACAAAAGCTTAAGGGCAGCGGGGAATCAGCCCAGAGAAAATAACTGCCTAATTAAGACTGGGAATGCTCAGTGACCACATGATGCTGACTAACAATGGAAGAGAGAAATGGAAAAACACAGTGAAGACATTGTAGAATGGTTTATGCTGGTAAAAGAAATGGCTGGCTGGACAGCAAGCACACTAAACAGGAACACTCCTTGCTATAACATTCTTTTCAGGTTACACTTGATTTTTATTATAATTTGTTTTTTCTATCATAGAATCATAGAATACTAGAGTTGGAAGGGGCCAGAAGGCCATTGGGTTCAATCTCCTTGTTCAGTGAAGGACATCGGGTTAACCCATTCCTCTCAGACGGTTGTCCTGTTGTATCTTGGACACCTCTGGCGTGGGAGAGCCTACAACCTCCCAGGGTAATTGATTCCATTGTTGTACTGCTCTAACAGTTAGGAAATTTTTCCTGATATCTAGCCAGAATCTAGCTTCCTGTAATTTGAGCCCATTATTCTGTGCCCTACACTCTGGTATGACTGAGAAAAGATCTTGTCCTTCTCCTTTGTGACAGCCCTTCAAGTAGTTGTAGAGTGCTATCATATCCCTCCTCAGTCTTCTTTTCTCAAGGCTAAACATGCCCAGTTCTTTCAATCTATCCTCACAAGGCTTTGTTTCCAGTTCCTGGATCATCCTTGTTGCCCTCCTCTGAACCCTTTCTAGCTTGTCTCCATCGTAGACTGTGGTGCCCAGAGCTGACACAGTACTCCAGATGAGGCCTAACCAGTGCTGAATAGAGGAGAACTAGTACTTTACAAGATTTGGAAGTGATACTTCTATTAATGCAACCTAAAATAGCATTAGCCCTTTTTACAACTGCATTCCATTATTAAGTCAGATTCAGCTTGTGATCTACAACAATTCCAATATCCATCTCACTTGAGGAATTGTTAAGCCAAGTATTCCCCATATTGTAACAATGCATTGGCTTTCTTTTTCCTATGTGCAGAACTGGCCATTTGTCGCTACTAAATTCATTATGTTGTTTTGAGCCCAGTACTGCAACCTATCAAGATCACCTTGAATCTTCTTTCTGTCTTCCTGTGTAATTATTATCCTGCTCAGTTTTGTGACATCTCCACATTCAGTAATAATTTCTTGCATTTCCTCATCCAATACATCCAAGACATTAATTAAAATTTTGAAGAGAACTGTGCCCAGGACTGAACCCTGGAGTACCCCACTTGTTCCTTCTCCCTGGTTTGAGAAGGTACAATTGATGACCACTCTGAGTCCAATTCTGTAGCCAACTGTGCATCCACCTGATCATTGTTCTATCTAGCCAACTTTTAGCTAGTCTGCTAAATCAGGATATCATGGACCACTTTGTCAAAACCTTGCTAAAGTCAAGATATAGTATGTCCACAGCATTCTTGCAATCCATCAGGAAGGTTATCCAACCAAAACATGAAATCAGATTAGTCTGGCAGGATTTGTTCTTTAGAAATCCATGTTGGATTCCCATAGTCACTGCATGGCTTTCAAGGTGTTAGCAGACTGACTACTTTATCATTTGCTCCAGAATTTTCCCAGAGATTGATGTCAGACTGACTGATCTGTAGTTCTCAGGCTCTTCTTTTTTTCCTTACTTGAAGATAGGGACAACATTAGCCCTTCATCTGTCACTTCCCCTGTCTTCTTTCATAGGAAGAGTGTGATAGGTTCCTGCCCATATGCTGAATTGCATTTACCTGGATATTAGCATTCGTCCATTCTTCTTCTAGTCAAAATTTTCAGGACTCTTCCACAAAGGAAGCTTCAGCAGATATCCCCACCCCCACCGCCACCCCCCCCAACACCCCTGTACCACCTGGTTATATGTACTTATGGGCACCGTCTGGAGAACTGAGTATCCTTAAAATTAATTTCATTTAATTAAGAATTCCTTTTTCCTGGGCATCAACATCCTTTATTTTTTTGCTTTTTCTGTATCTGTATAGCACATTTTAAATTGTGAAATATTTTTAAGGAATCAGGATGAGTGATCTGAAATTTTACATAAACATGTCTTCTTTTGTTCTAACTAAAAGAACATAACACTGACCTATTTTTCCTATAATTTAACCTATAGGAAACCTATTTAATTAACCTAATCTAACCTTTTTAAACCTAATTTAACCTATTTATCAACACTTTTAAACTTGTAATGCTCAAAATATTTGGCAAACCTTTGTTTTGCCTAGGCTTAAAAGGACAGCACAACTTTGCACATGGAAACTTTGAAACTGTGCTTTTCAAACAATAGTATCCAATGCTGTATTTCAATTGACTTGCAATTCCACTTCAGTAAAAGCAGTGCTTGAACAGCATTCTACTGGATCCCAGCCTGAATTTTTGAATTTGCCATAGCCCCAAAACAATAAAAAGTATAAGGGGGAGGTACTGCATGTTCTAGAGTTTGTTCTGCACTTCCGTGCAGTTTACAATGCCATCCCATTAAATATTTACGAAATAAGTCATACGGAATGCATTTGGCCTTACACTCAGGTAACTAAATGTGGCTGAAGACTTAGTGGTCCATCAGCAAATGTTTTCACGGGATTCCCCTCCCCTGTAGGACAGAGATTCTACGCCCTGTGCATTCCACTGCTATCTGATCAGGAGCACATTCAAAGAGAATCATGTGGAAGTGTGCCAGAGGTTTCCTTTCCAGAAAAGAGAACAGGAGAATGACAAAGGGTCATAGTTCCATAGTGTATTGATGGGCCCAATGAAGCTACCTTCTCCAGAGACCAAAGATACAAGAGTTAAGGCTGCAGTATCAGATTTCAGATAACAGATTCTAAACAAATGACAAACACCAAGAAATCCAGCCAAATAAATGGACTTTCAGAATGAGTTTATATCTTGGTTACCTCAACACTAGTGCCTTTTGGAAATGTGCCTTGCTTTGAATAAAAGCCTTTAAAAATGTGACTGGTTTTAATTACAAAAATACTAAATACTTAGTTGAACAGACCTGCACAGTAAGGAAGAAGATACTGTTAAATACACTGAAAAACATGCATAAGGGGAGAGAGGAAAATATCAGGGAATAACTGCTCCAATTATAAAGAAACAATTTTTTTGTTTTGCATTGAGATACTCCTTTTATAGCAATTCCCAAACAAAAACTGTGACTATATTAATTTCAAAGACAAAGCCAAAAAAGACAAAGGTTTATGAAAAGGTCAACACCATGTTACTGTGCATACAAATCTTTTTAAAATAGTATATAGAAAAGTAGTAATTCCATTGTGTCATTTTTATGTGAAATGACAGTTCTCCTAAGCTGTTTTTGGATAGTAGGTTTCAAAGAATCAGTGTGTATTGGAGCTGCAACCACACTAGTATTTTGGAAACAAAATTTCAGCCTTAAGTGAGAAGTTTGAAAAAAACAAAGCGACAAAAATAGTTTTAATTACTGACAAACAATTAAATGCTACAAATGTGCTAATGCTTTGGTAAATCAGTGAATTAACGCAGGCATTGAACTAAATGCTTTGATATATGCAAGATAAGTAGCAGTGAAACATAATTATTTAATATCAGTTTTAATTTTTAAATGCCATGTTCCTCAGAAAATTGCCTGGGGAACTTTAGATTTCAATGAAGAAGGCTAGAAACAAAGAAAACAATAAACTTGCTGTATAAAAATGCTTCAGAAAGACCTTACTTACGCAGCAGCCTCTTGTTTTGACAGGCCTTTGATATGCATGGCCAAATAACGATCTATGGCATCTTTTCCTTTGATCAAATGCATCCTAAATTTAAATTAAAAAATTAAAGAACACTGTGAGGTGACTTAACGTCAAACCTGCTCTATATATTATGTATTAGTCTTTGCCAAGCAAAGACAGATATATATTAAAATATTGACAAAGTATTTTATCAAACACATACTACAAACATGTACAAGTATAATGGTAAGGATTTGGTCTGTAGCTATTTCAGAACTTTATTCTTTGTAGAAAAGTACACCTGGCTTTAGCAGAAAGTTCCTGTAGTTCAAGGCTTTCACATTCAATGTTCATATAAGAAACTTTGTTAGGCAACTGATATTTTGTAAGGATTTGGAAGTAAATGTGTCTTCAATGCCTCTTAAGTGAGATGATCATAAATGTGCATTTCTTGAATTGATCAAGGCATAGTTTCAATGGGTAGAATCTGATGTGACATAAGCTCTAATTACACTGCAGTAGCATAAGGGACCTCTATCACTGGGGGCATCTAGCTCAGTGCCAATAGCATTAGCTAGCTCATTGGTTTCCTCCAAAAACCTGTTGTACGTTCTAATACTATAGGCATTCTGCTAGAGGTCCCATATTCTAGAGGTCCTTAGGCTATACCGCATTACCACTCATGCCATGTTGGGTGCTGCCCAGTATTACCTTAGGCAAGATACATGGGCTACTCTGCATCCTAGGGGGTGTGGAGTAAGAATAAAAGGAAATACTACTTTTTTAAGACCTACCAACCCACACAGTTAGGGAAAGTGCACGTGGTGGATTGGGGAAGCTTCTGATTTTCCAGATCTTTCCCACTACCACTTTGGCCTTTTCATATTTTGTGTTCTCGCTAACACTATTGAGAACGAATGTAAGCTAGCCCTAGAGGTAGGATATGTTTTCAGCTGTGCAGAGGCATTTCACAGTAACAAGAGGGCATTGTATCCACTGGATGCAAAACTACCCCAACATGAAGCCAGAATGATACAATTCTGATCTTAACAATCATCTAGCACTACCAATGATAGGGTAACAAAAGCAGAACTTTGGGCTGCATTACTCCAAGATGGACCTCCCTCTCTTCTCCCAGAGAGTGAAGTACACCGCAGCCAATAGCCCCTAGACTGCTCTCTTCTTCTCCTTCTTGCCTTCTTTCTCTCTCTTTTTTTAAAGTCAGATTTTATCAGTAATATTTATAAGAATTCTCATTTTAAAAAGAATGCCACTTTAGATTTTATCACTCTGTGCTAAAACAATAACAAACCAAAGCATTTTGCATTTGTTCCCTTTTTATCCATTATGCACAACTGTCTTTGCAATGGAAGATATTCTTCCCTTAAATATTTACTATTTTAAATAATCTGACAAAACTAAACATATAATACTGTATCTTAGCAAAAGAAAAAAAAGTAAATTCTGTGATAAAAGCATGAAAGTTAGTATATATCAAGGATTACTTATAAATTTCAAATTAAGATAGAAAAGTATTCTTAATATTCTCAAAATTCAAAATGGTTTGTATTTCTATAATATAATTATGAATAATTCAATTTCCCATATTCTCTGGGCAAGGTTTGCATTTTCTTTATATTACTTCAAAGAGCACCAACAAGTCATCTTTTCTTTTCTTTTTTAAGTCAGGAATTAAAAAGGAAGCCTCTCTGTAATGTAATATATTAGCAAAACTTAATAGCACAGTAAATAAGCATACCTATAATACTTATATACAACTTAGTATAATGTTTAGAAAAACTCTCAAGTCTCACATTAAGTTGATACACAGTGTACCTCAGAAAAAAGCTAATCCCCAGACAAATGATATGAGGACAATAGAATATGAATCTCATTCTTGGAATAGCTACCCTAATCAACAGAAAATGCAAATTGGATCCATACAACCTGGGATGTTCATTACTCATATTTTTCCCAACAATTTACAAAATCAGCCTCCTTTTTTGAATTTTAGGAGTTCCTCCTTTGATTTTTTAATCATGAACTGCAAAATTCTGATTCTTGTTTAGCTTATTTATTGGTCTATAACTTGTTCCTTCAGGCTTTCAGCCTTAAAGAGCCAGAATCAAATATATCAGTCAAATGAAACAAAATAAATATGTAACACACCCACCTTGCAAGATTTGATGGAGGGCATATCATCTCTTCCATACTTGGATGTGCCTTGGGACTTTGCACTGGCACAGGAGGAAACAGACTCATTTTGTACTAAATAAATAAATAGAAACAATATCAAACAATAAACTTTTCACTTTTCTTACATTGTGACTAGAATTTGCATGTCATTCAAGGTTTGGCAGCACCAAGATGCTAGCTACACTTGCAATCCTTCTGAAGGTTACTCATTACATTGTAGTAACCTTCACAAGGTTACTTGTAGTACAAAGAAAGTAGTACAAAGAAAGCCAACTTAGCATATGCCAATTTGAAATCAATTAGCCCTTGAGTAACAAAGAATTGCTGAGATCTTACTCCAAAAGCATGTTATAGCTGTTTATAAAATTCTAAGAATACTAAGAGCACAGAATAGATTTATCTATGAGAGAAATAGTGAGAGAGAGAGAGAGAGAGAGAGAGAGAGAGAGGGAGAGAGAGAGAGATTTCAGAAACATTTCATCTGGTTTTATTCTCTGTGTTCACAAATAATGCTTGGAACAGAATACCAAGATGTGATAACATAGACATGAAAAAATTATGGGAAATAAATACATTCAAGTGTATAACCAAAACTTGGCAATAATACTACCAGATGTTGCAGACATGCTTTTTACAGCAATTATAATGAATGGTAAAGGATAACAAACTTTTTCTTCCATAATAAATATTTGTAAGAATTTAATTGTGATTCTGAATTTCCACTATACTTCTGATAAGTGAACACTTACATGAGAAACTAGATTGGCAATATCCTATGATTCTTGGAAGAACATGCCAGGAACCGTAGCAGTTGTCAGAATCCCAAGGTACAGATGCTGTTATGACCTCAGGAAAGACATCTAAGATCAGAGCCTTCCCCATCCCCATTGCAGCAGTTGTGGAACATTGCACAGTGACCTCTTTTCTGTTATCAGAGCATCAACCCTGAGGGAGCTCAGAGAGGGAGGAAAGGGGATGTTCCCATGGATGGAAAACGAAGAGTTTAGCCTGCAAAGGATCCTGCAACCTCTATGTCATTCTTCTTGCCTGATGCTAATAAGTAAGTTATACATGTTCAAAAATAATTTATTCTGGGGGCAGGATGGGCTGGGAAGGCCAAATTACCTCTGTTGTTGTTCTTACTTGGTTTGATTCCTGCCAGAAGAGCGCACAAAAGACAGAGGACCCTGAGAATGGAGCTTTTTGTGAGAAGCACAATCAATAAGATTATACGTTTAAATACTTTTATTAACCAATATAATAACCCAAATTATTTATAATGAAATTGACTTGCATACATTAATAACTTAATTAATACACTACTGTCATATTATTAAAGTGTTATCATCACAGTATGATAGCAATTTAATACAGTTTAACTGGATTAAAAATATGAATACATGCTTTATTTCTTTTAAGCAGTACAAAAAAAGCCACAAGACAGAGCAGTCTAGCTTGTCATTTTGAAGTTCATAAATGCTAATAAGACTTTTTTTGTCATATAGAGCACTATGTTCTTTTCTCCACGTACTCAGCTTACACTTTCCACCATTAAAGTTACAGCTGCCAGTTCCTTCATTTTGCACGTCTGTGATCTGAGAATGTTAGCAGCAGGAGCACCCTTACTCTTAAATTTGGTTTAATATAGGCATTGTAAGCCCTGCTGGCAGGCCTCAAGGCACAAACTTTTAATAGAGGCAGAAACACAGCATCACAAAAATAGAGAGAAGGGTCTCTTTTAGAACTATTGCAAGAAAAATTACTTTGCTTTAAAAGTGAAGAGGAGCTTATGGAAGAAAAAGTAACAGCAGTACTTGATAGATAAAAAATGACACTATACTAAGTTACATCATGACTAATTGAAGCCTCCAGTCCAGAATTGGGGTATCTAGAATATGTTTTTTTTAATTTTGAATTTCCGAGTTTATTACAAGCCATGTGCAAACATTTCTACCCAGAGAGAGCTCTGTAAACTGCCCAGAGAGCTTTGGAAACCACTCAGAGAGCTTTGGCTCTGGGGCAGTATGGAAATGAAATAAATAATCATTTTGTTATGTTTGAACTCATTGCCTGCTAACTTGACCTTGCACCCACAATCCCTTCCTGAAACCTTAGTCACTTCTTTGTCTTTTTTTGCTGAACTTAGTTGTGATGTTCGTGGACTGCAAGGATTTCAAGATGTCCTGGGCTAAGTATAGTTAAGTTCAGGTTGCAAGTCATACTAGACTGGTAAGGCAAGGGCTAATCTGCCTGTGGCTGTATTTAAGAAAGGAACTATAAAATCAACTTTACAGCTTCAGGATGACACCCAGCTCTACCTCTCCTTTTCAACTAACCCAGGTGAGGCAGTGGCTGTATTGAACCGGTGCCTGGCTGAGGTAATGTGCTGGATGAGGGCCAATAAACTGAAGCTCAATCCAGATAAGAAGGAGGTCCTGTTGGTGGGTGATTCAAGCTCCTGGGTAAGTGACTTGGGCCTTGTCCTGGATGGGGTTGCACTCCCTCTAAAGGACAGGGTCTGCAGCTTGGGAGTGCTCCTCAACCCGGAGCTGTCCTTGGAAGCTCAAGTGACTGCGGTGGCGAGGAACACCTTCGTTCAGCTTCAGCTAATCCATCAGCTGCGTCCCTACCTGGAGGAAGATTGCCTAGCAACAGTGACACATGCATTGGTTACTTCCCGGTTGGATTTTTGTAACACGCTTTATGTGGGGCTGCCCTTGAAGACAGTCCGGATACTTCAGATGGTGCAAAACAGAGCTGCCAGGATGCTGACGGGGACTGAGCATTATTCTCATATAATCCCAGCCCTCTATCAGCTCCGCTGGCTTCCCATCGAAGTCTGGGCTCAATTCAAGGTGCTGGTTATTATGTATAAAGCCCTAAACGGCTTGGGACCTGGATACCTAAAGGAATGCCTTCTTCCCTATTTGCCCTTCCGCCCACTGAGATCGGCAGCAGAAGCCCTCCTCCGGGAACCCTCTGTGAAAGATATTAGGAGGCAGAGCACCCAGAGGAGGGCCTTTTCTGTGGTGGCGCCCCAACTATGGAATGCGCTCCCCAGAGAGGTCCGCCTGGCGCCGTCAGTATATTTTTTCGGCGCCAGGTTAAGACCTTTTTATTTCATCAATATTTTAATAAGTTTTAATATTGTATTTTTTACTATTATAGTTTAACTGCAGCCAGAGTGGGTTGATAATTTATTTATGCTGATATTTATATTCTATTTATGTAAGCCATCCTGAGGCTTTTGCAATAGGACGGCATATAAATATCCTAAATAAATAAATAAAATCGACTGTGCAGCTTCTAAGCTTGATGTAAATCCTGATTCTTATTTCTAAAAGTACTGGGCCTTTGAACACAATATGAACTGGTAGCAGTGATTAAAAGGGCTGCTATTGCCCTCCAACAGCAGTGCTATTCTTAAGACTCATGAGAAATATACTTTTCATAATTCTCAGTGATCTTGGCACTTGGGAAGTGACTATTGCTGTTTTGATTAAGACTCTAAAACCCTATAACATCTGTCTGCCCTTGTTGCTGCTACTGCTTCTACCAACTACAATCATGTAAGTTTTGGTGAATGTGGCAGCAATCACAAGGAGACTGAGCAATGCTTGCTCATTCAAACAGCATGGTGAAGTCCCCACATGAGGCATGGACCTGGAAAAGCACTGGGTTGTGCCATTCCCATGCCCCACCCCAGCTGCAGCTCAAGAGCGTCCCGCTTAGTACTTACTGAAGTTATAAAGCACCCAGTGAGGCTGTTCCAAGCACCTGCTAGCCCTGTTGTTGCAGGGCTTAGGGCTCTCATGAGATCTCAGCAATGTCCAATACTTTGTAAATGTCTTGACCATGCGCTGAGATCTTGTGAGAGCCCAGAGGCATTAGAGTGGGGCACCCTGCTGCCACTTGTATGCAACCCTCTTTTCCTGCTGCTGTGAGTCCTAAGCTGGGAGGGCCTCTGTGCAAGCAGCAAAGGAAAAGTGGTCAGTCTCTGTGCTGGAACTGGTGCCAGCAGGGACAGATGGTTAGTCAATGGCCCAGTGGTTCCAAATATACAGCAGATCCATAGGATTTGGCCTTTGCTACACAACATAAACACATTTTCCCTCATAATTTCATTGCAAGGTTAAAGGCCTCCCTGGCTGGTTAACTGGTGAGGCCAGTTGACTGGGTGGAATATCCTGGGAGGGCATTTGCAGAGTAAGACTAGCAGCTATACAAAAGAACAAGTACCCTGTTTTCAACAAACCTCTCCTGTATGCCTCCCATATTCCTGTTATCTTGGCAAATGTAGGATTACACTATTAATGTGTTAATATAACATCCTGTTTGGCCTTTTCTGCTGCTGAAAGCTTTTTCAAACATACTTGCAACAAGTCCACAAGAACTGGTGCTGGAGCTATAATAGCACTGTTCCAGGACTAGCAGTGCTATACCCCAGACTGAGAGAGGAAAAGCATGTGAAACAATGCTGTACCCTTCTCTTCTTAATGTCAAAGTACAAGGCTTGTTACCTAGCAGAAACAAAACAGATTCAAAGGTCCTCTCATTTTTTGTGATAAATTTGCTGTCCTAGAACCCTTTTTTCCAGTTACACTTAGAAAGCTCCAAACTGTTTCTCGAGTGGAGGAGGGCTGATGAGTCCAGATTCCTAAAATTTCTTTGTAGAGACATTATTCTTGTTCTCCATAAAACCTTAAGTACAACAACAAAACCACACTAATAAAAACATGAAAGCAAACACAACATGTTGAATTTTTTGAAAGAAAAAGCGTAAGTAATAATACCTTTAAGAAAATCCTTGACCCAGGAGATTTAACTATAGGCCAGGCTCAGTCTGATGATGCTGATTACTAATACCCAATTCAGTCAGATTTTTCAGACAGGATGTATGTCTGAGACTGCTTTGGTCGCCTTGGTGTGTGACCTATGCTGGGAACTGCATGGAGGAAATGTGACTCTTTTTTCCCCTAACATCAGTGTTTTTCAGTACCAACTATGGCATCATTCTGGACCACCTGACAGTGCTGGGCCATGAAGTGTTGTTTTAACTTTTGAAGACCTAAATGCCTGACCATCTAAGGGACTGCCTGAGTTATTATGAACCTGCCCAAGGTATTAAGAACTCGGGCAGGAGAGATGCCCGAGAGGGCATGGCTGGACCCTTTTTGTCAGGCACACTTTGAAGGCTTTCTTCTTTGACATTCCCAAACAGTGAATTACAACTGGCCCTACTTTCTTGCATTTTAGAGAGGTTATGACTATCAAATTAATTAAATTATTTAATTTGGGCTTCAAAATCATGTGGTTTTAATGATGCATTTCACTGATATTTACTCTTTTAAAGTATATTGTTTTAAACGGATGGCTTTTTAGCAAATATGGCAGTACACAGTCAATAATAAATGGCATACATTTTCAACAAATACACATTATTTTGTCCCTAAAATAAAACCACTGATAACAGTCCTTCTTCACCCAATGTTTTACAAATCCTTTAAAATATACATTATACTAGCAAACCACCAAGGAACCTCTACCAGCATAAATACACATACAGGAATGCAGCCTGGGTGGGAGTTCTGATATATTTTATTGGCTCACTTTTAAAAATATTGGACAGCTGTATGAATCTGTTTTGGATCTTGCTGTTCAGTCAGTTGGAGAAGCTGCGATTTTGTTGCATCCACCCCACTTTTTTCATAAAGAGTGTTCTTGTGATCCTGTGCTGCTCTGTTTATATATTTCAGGTGGTCAACTGAAGGCTTAACAGCCGGCAAACGATTTTTCTATTGCTGAAATATGTGTCTGACGCTTCTTTTCTGCCTTATACTGAGTGAATCAGAGAAATACACGAGCAATTTTCTTGTGGCTGGAGCTTCCGAAAGCATCATGTACTTTGCTTCTCTCTCCTCGGTTACCGCATCCCACTGAGCACTATTTTTTTCCCGAACATGGGACAGCAGGCTCTGCACGCACAGCCCGCGGGAGGAAAAGTCCCCGCAAGACATGTAGTACCCATCGCTCCACGCTCCCATCCCAACTCTCATCCTCTGCCTATGGTATTTCTTTGCAAATTCGTCAAGCTTAATTAATTAATTAATTAATCTCGCTTCTATACCACCCCAGAGTTCGAAGGCTATCCGGATGTTTACAAAGTTAAAAAGCATATAAACAAGCGATGAGATCACCATTTTTCTACAAAACAATAAAACCAATATAACAACACTAACAGGTTTGCGTGTCTCCACTTGCCTCCTCGATAGGAAGGTGAGAAAGGGACGAGGGGCGACCAACATGCTGGAAGTTCCTCTACGGAATCCACTCGCCTACCTGAATCCCCCTCCCCCCCCCAAATGTGGGCTCAGCAGCAGGCGCTTGCACGGCACTCGCAGTCCATCCCACCACGTCGGTTTACTTTGGGAGCTGCGCGCACGAGAGCAACCTCGCACTCAGTTCAACTGGGCTCGGGGGAGGGAAACTTTTGCCCCATCGCCCGTGGGGTAAATGCTGAACTGCGACACCACCTAATCGCCGGCTTGTCACCGCGCCGGCCAGATTCCCTCCCCACCCTATCCAAGGTGCCCCGTTTAATTCTCTCTCCCGTGATGAAAGTAAAGAGCAACATCTTTTGCTAAGTTCTTTCCCTTCGGCACAACTAAGGGGAAGCGGTGCCCGACGGCTAACCCGTAAAATGGTTCGACACGTGTCTTCTGAGGGCTCTGCATAACTTGGCGCACTATTCGCAGGAAAAACAAGGATCCATTCACACACTCCCTCACGACCCCTCGCCTTCCCTCCTGCTTTCAATTAATACAGTTAAGCCGGCCCCAGAGAAGCGAAAGGAGCCGATGCTACCCACGTAAGCGAAGCTCCGGATTGCCCCTCTCGGTTGTAGGCCTCAGGCTTCGCGGCACAGGGGGAGAAAGACGCCTGGTCGTCTCCATGGCAACCTCGAGGCACTTGGGAGCGCCAAGAGAGAGCTCCGCCCAAGCCGCGCCGCGCCGCGCCCGCGCGCGCCGCCCCCCCTTGCGAAAAGCAAGGGCCAGGTCGGCCAGCAGGGGCGGCGTGACCGCATGCAACGGGTTCTGCCTGCTCTCCCGAGCTCTGGCGGGCTTTCTTTAAGAGCTGTGTTATTTCTCATGAAAGAGATTTATGGTCAGGGAAGATACAAAGAAATAGATAACTGGAACGAAAGACTATTCATTTCCCTCTTGGTAAACTCATTGCTAGGTGTACTGTGGAACCTGCAACGCTTGCCGCTGACTAATTCATTCAGGCTGCAGATCTCCAGGTCGAGATTGAGAATAGCTACCTGGGTTATCACCTACCCTGCAGACTGGATGGGAGGAACCCACATCTGTTCTGCAGAGCATGCTGGCGGGTTAGGATACCATCAGCCATAGTAACTGCCCGGCGGGCCTGGCCCTTGAGGTGCTGTTTTGCAATGATTTCACTCCGCATGAAAGGCGGTGCTGAGGGATTACAGTTTAACACCATGAGTATGATGCGAGTAAAACGGAACTGGACAACATCCAACGTGAGCCACTGGAATAAAGAAACAGTGCTTAACAATCGATACTCCAAGAATCGCATGCATTTCAACCCTGAGTATGGGTCTTTTTCAAGGGTCAGTTTTCATATATAATTGCCTGCAGGGACTACAAAGACTCGATGTGCCCAGCTAGGATTTTTGCTAATCCAGTCTGACTTGGCAACAGTTATCCATGCTATGCCTCGAGGAGTGCAATGCACTTTATGTGCAGCTACGTAAAGACTGTCTGGAAGCCTAGCTGGAGACCTCAGTTGCTGAAAAATGTAGACGTTAGGCTGCTAATTAATGCATAGACTCGGGATATTATCATACCTGCCTTGAAAGACCTGCGCTGGTCGCTAATTTGCTTTCCAGGGTCAGTTTAAAGTGTTGTAAAGTTCTAAGTGTCCCAGGATGTGACAGTCTCAGGATCTCTCTGCCTTGTTATGAACCTGACCATGTATTATATGCTGGAAAGGTATTTTGAAGCCTCCCTTGTTGGGCATGTGTGAAATGGTCTTTTCCTTTGTCATTGCCAAATTGTGGAATTGCTCCTTTTAGAAAGGTGTAATCACCACCAAACAAGTTCAGGATCAGGTGGCAGGGATTCATTATTTCTGTGACATGTCAAAAGTTGAATAAAATTGTATTGTGCCAAGAGGGCACAGGAAGCTTGGCAAGCATTGAAGCAACTGGATATTTTCCAGCTGCCATGAAATGACTTAATGTAGAATGGGCTCAATTTGATTATAGTTTTAGAGAAGAAAATCTCTAAATAGTTGAATAGACACTAGGCACATTAATCTTACATGCTATGAAAGAGCTCTTTTTCGTTTCTCTTTCAATGTTGTTTGAAGCTCCATTATTTAAAGCATATTTGTAGATATAGTACAATTTTGCTTGATTTATACTTGCCATTCAGATAAACTTACTTAACAGGCAAGCTTTAAGTAATTCGTTATGGTTACTGTAGTGAACAAGGCCTCAATCAAAATGTTTGTAAAAGGAAAAAATAATAATACTGTTTTTCATTGATTGGCCTTTCCATTTCCTTTCTTGAAAATAATTTAGTGTGTTTTTTAGCTTTTTAAGTCATAGAAATATAAGATTTTTGGGGACAAATATTGTTCTAAAAGATAAATTTTCTTATGGAATTTCCAGTCATCCAGTCTCTTATAAAGTCTGGTGCCTTCCTTTTTCTAGCAACAAACTGCTTCCTGCCTTGTTTTTGGCCTTTGCTTCTTGACAGGTGCTTGATGGAACAGTTGGTGGCCACATACAATCACTGAGGATAATAGTACATATATTCCATACAGTGATATGATCATAAGTATGTTCAAAAGTATGGTGATGGAAGTACAAATGGAGATGTAAAGGAAACACATTTATTCATTTTCCTTAACGTTGGTTAAAAGCATCTTCACTGTTAGTCTAGCTTAATTTTGTACCACATGCATGTTTGGGGCATGCAGGAAGGCATTCTTACTGGCCTGATTAAGTGATGCCCAAATGCAACTAGCAGATGTCCTTCAATTCTTTGTTGTAAATCTTCAATTTTTACTCCTCAATTTTTACTTCCTCTTCCTAAGGAATGTTAACTTAAAAGATGACAAGCAAACATAGTTCAACAACTGCATATTCAGAAAGGGAATCTCTGCAGCTGCAAGTTCATTTATAGAGATCCAAAAATAATTTTACAATATATTCCTTTGCACAGAAATTGTGATTATGATGTGCAGTTGGTTAATTGTTGTGATGGAGAAAGAAAAGAGTATTTGCTTAAAGCTATTGGCATTAATAAGACAGAATTCCAAAAGGGAAGGGCTGTGGCTCAGTGATGCAGAAGTTCCCAGCTCAATTCCTGGTATCTCTGAGTAGGGATGAAAAATCCTGCCTGAAACCCTGGAATGTCAATGCCATTCCATGTTGACAGTATAGGATTAGATGACCCAATGGGAGACAGCTTATTCTGTTCCTGTGATTCCTAAAATTCATCTTTGGTGATTAGAACTGCAGGGAAGAGGTGGTCAAGGTATGTGGAAATCAGACAAGTACATTTAATCTGCTAGTTTCCATCCTGTTGATCCCACATCTGTAGTTTATAAATAATTTGTATTAAGAGCTAGATGTTTAATACCTTATTTAGCTTTATTTTAACTACAGTTTTACCAAAAGGTTTTTTAAGCATAGGTAATGCAGCACATATATATGTTGACCATAACAAGGCTTGACTATTCTATGAGGAGAAGGTGCATAAACTTATAAGAAATCAACAACAAACAAAAGTACAAAATATTGATTTCATATAGTCAGATATTTCTCCCTGGAATGGTGGATGTTATCTTCCCTTCCTGAGCATGAAAGACCTGAAGTTCTTCCCTGCCTCAGGCAAGTGAATTTGAAGGTCTCCTTCATGAGTGAAAGAAAGATAATCAGAATATAGGCCAAGATACTATTTATTCTATGTAGTTTTTGGTGGGTTCTTTGTGGGGGGGGGGTTGATTTGTTTCTCTGGGGAGAAATAGCTTCAGGATTCAAACTATGTTTCTTGGACCTTATTAGTTATATTTACCTTCAGAATTAAATAAAGGGGACTTTTAAAAGAAAATGTGAATGTCATCATCATGATGTATTTTTATGTGATTTACCCTGTAGCATGCTTCTCTAGGTGGCTTACAGGATGAAATGATGATATAATTTAGAAATATGAAACAATTTAAAGCATAAATTGTTTAGAGCTATATATTTTCCAGTATAAATGTTATCAGAAAATAGAGAAGCAGACTGATAACAAATGTATAGCACATAATATAGATTTAATGTTAGGAGAATTAAATTAGGAGAATTTTGGCACCTTCACCTGGTGAATAATCCTCTGTAGGGACAGCATTCCACAGTTGGGAACATCCTCTTTTTTCCAGCCACTCATTTGGGTTGACTTGAGTCAGGGACACCCAGAGGAGGCCTTCTTAAAAGGATCTCAAATCCAGGTAACTATATATGGGGGAATGTGATCTCTCCTTGTCCAAGCCATTAAGGCTGTTGAGCTTAAAACCACCACTTTGTATGGGCCAGAAAACTGACTGGGAACAGTGCAGTTGATGAAGTGCTTGCTAGATTTGATCAGATAACACAATCACACTTAATCTTGCAGCCCCATTTCAGACCAAGGGTAGGCTCTGGACCATCTCAAGGGCATACAATATATCATCTAAATGAAATAAGCACATCTGTAACAGTTTGGGAGGAGAAAAATATTACAGCCTCCAAAGGTGGGAGGAGAAGTTTTCTCAGGAAAAAAATGACAGGGATAACAAAGTAAAATAAAAATAGAAAGCAAATAAGATAGAAGGAAGGAAATTATGTGTTCCCATTAAGGAAGGGAAGTTGAGATGGAGAGGACTAAAATAAGGAGGGGAGAGTTTAGGACATTTGATTCATATTTTCTGAATGTCTTTTGCTACCCACTGTTCTCTTCACATATATTAAATTCAAGTCTTCTGGATAGAGGACCATGCATATAATATGGCCAGCTGCTCCAAGCTGTTATGATAAAAAGTGATAAACCACAGTGATGTTAGATATATTGCTGCATACATTTCATATTTATTACTACTTATGTTATTATATTTTACTCTTCTCAGTACTATATATTTAGTTTAGTGCAAATATTTTATTTTGACTACCACTAAGACTGGTTGCAGGAGACAAACAGTTTCTCTTGTTCTGGGCCATCAATACATGAATTACTGGAATTCTAACAGAGGCCATTTGAACATTCTCTATAAGTGACGTGAATATAAGCCTCTCTTATTAATTGTAGCTGATTAGCCATGAGGCAAACATTTAATTAAACCTTGAGAGACAATAAAATGGCATATAAATTATCCATTTAGGAGTACAAAGGTCTTTACATTTCATTAAACATAGTTTAACCAATAATTACACATCTTAAGCTCAATTTGTATTTTAGCAGGATTGAAGACAGCAAAACCCCTCATGGATTTACTGTTGTTGTTTTTTTGTCAGTCATTTACTTATTATGCTTTTCACTGTGTATTTAGTCCTTTATTCGTGTTATTTTCTCAATTATCACAGCTGTCATTCAAATCATAGATTACATTTTACTTGAAAAGTCCCAATTTTTGGGGAAAAAACCTCTTCAAACAGGCATTTTATATATTCAAGAGTTAGATGGCCCCCATCCTTGGAGAATCTTCCTTCTGCGGTCCACCTGGCACCAAGTTTGCCATCTTTTTGGTGCCAGGTTAAGACAGCTCTCTTTGCAGAGGTCTTTAGAGACCTTCCTGGTCATTCAGGGGTTCGACACAATTAGCCATGTGCCTTTCTTTTATACTTGGCTAGGTCTTTTTGACTGTCTTTTTATTGTTTTTCAATGTTTTTATGCTATTTTAGACTAATGTTAATTCTTGTTAATATTTTATCTATTTTTTTATCAATTTGCTTTATTGTTTTTATACTTTCTTGCAAACCACCTGGAGAGCTTCAGCTGTGGGTGGTATAGAAATGAAATTAATAATAATAATCTTAATAATGTTGCAGAGTTGTGATAGATAACTCAATAGTGATTCATAGAACCTCTGCCAGTTCACCAGGCCTCTGCTATAAATCATAGATCTTCCAAATGCAAACATGAATTCAGTTGGACCAAAGTTAAGAAAGATTTGAATGTGATTTTTGCATGTAACCGCTCAGAGGTTTTGATTCTTTTGTTACCAAAGAACAACTGTGGCATTGATAACAAAATATTGCAGTGTGGAATGCGCTACATGACCCATTTCTTTTTCTGAGATACTTAATTCCTTCCCATCTTAGTCTTTCCCACTTACCTCCCCTGGCCTGGTTTTCTATTTCTTCTCATTACTAAACCATACACACTCAGCATTTTGTAGCCTCTGAGAATACTCCATCTTCACGGGGCTGTTTGGTAGGTTTGTTTCTTAGGTTCATTTTCCTACTTCTGCAAACCTTAATATTTTCCTGAGCAGGCTGATACTTCCCTCTTCTTTCTCAGTAGATATGTTTGGGTACATGAGTTTGTTGTTAAGATATAACATCTGAATTCTGTACCTCACACATACACAGAATAAAAACCTGCTTCATCATAGCACTGATCTTAACAAGTCAGTTACCATGATCCCCAGAAGCCTGAGTGAGGGGAAACAGAGGAACAGGCAGGATTTTTGTCTCTACAGAAGAATGTAAGAAGTCCTAAAATAAAGGGTGTGTGTTGTGTGAAAAGAAATGGAAATTCTCAACCAGAAGAGAAACCCATAAAATTGTGAGTGCACTGCAACTGCCCACCTGGAGCATCAGCTCCTGGGAATTTTGACTTGAAGTCAGCATTAGATTTCCAAAGCTGTTAGCCTGTACATCAGTAAGGTATACCATGAAGTGCAATCCTATTGCTTCCCTATGTTATCTGGGAGATGTAGGACTATTTAGATCCCCTTCTCAGTCCACTTGTAGCTGGCATGTAAAGAACAATGTGAGCTGCTCCATTTGGGCCTCAGCGAGGATGAAAAGTGGTGTGCTGGGTACCAGGCAGGGAAAGTTGGAGGCTGGGACTGTTGCCATACCCAAATTCCCATTCATACTGCAGCCTCCTTCCTTTTCTCTCTCTTTCCCTGTTGCTTAATCTAGATAGCCAAAAACAACTGTCTAGATTAAATACACAGGTTGCAGGATGAGGTGGAGATCTCTGCTACTGTGCCTCACTCCATGCAGCTGATGCACATAAACCTCTGAGGAGGCTCTGGGGCTTTGCGGGTGCAGGGCATCGGATTGCATCCTAACTTGGTGAGGAACTCCTAAAAGGTTGTCTGCATCAAACCTGTTCATTGTAGCATGCCCTTATTCACACATGACATGGGCTGTGCTATGACGAGCCCGGAAATATAGGAATCTTTCTCAATAGTTGTGAAATCACTGCAGATAATGATTTTTCCGTGCACAAAGCAGGAACATTACTTCAAATGGGGAAAAATTAGCTTGATAATGAATATTAGGAGTGAATGACAGTGCTATTTTACGCCAAATATTGTACAGAAGAGCTTATTTGCATACTAACCCCTACCATAGAGAAAGATGGGGTGCTAGAGAAAGGAGAATCCAAAATGCAGCAGCTGTCTTGATCCATGTGTGGGGGGCAGGGGATGGGTGGGAAATGAGCTAACAGCATAAGTATGTAAGTAGTTGCACAATCAGAGAAGCCAGAGCCATCATCGATGAAAAACTTCTTTAGCACTAAAGATCTACACTAGTGTTTCTGAAATTAAATGTAGGTTGCTCTGTTCATGTACAAAGCTATTTAGATAGCCATGAAAACTAGCTGCTTTGGAGCACTCACATTTGTAGAATAGGTGATGATTGATAAATATTAGCAAAGTCTTTCAAAGAAGATACAAAACTCTAGAAATTACTAGGGATTTCTAAAACAAACAGAAGAAACATCAACTGCTACATTTAAATTGCCACACAATAATACATCTAAAACCAAAAACATTGAAGTGCTGAAGCTGCTGAGTATATATTATTTGAAATGCTACAAAACAGCATCATGCCAATTCCAAGAGATACAGATAAAAGTGCTGTGGCTTTTATCTTTTGCCACTGGGCTAAGAGTGGAGCAGCAACTTTGCTTCAGAGCACGTTTCTTATCCCATTGTCTTGGAGAATGCTTTGGAGGCAGAATGCTGTAGCAAGCTTGCAAATTCATAGCTGAGTCTGGGGGAACTATGCCGTGTTGCAGAGTCTCTTCTTAAATTCTGAAAGTGCTGGGACACATAAAATAGTAAAAATATAAATGATGATGATATGATGATGTATTTCTTTATACTTTGCTAAATCCATGTACAGCCACATTCATCTATAATAATCCTGTGAGATGGTACATTATTGTTGCTGTTGTTTAACTGATTTTATGCAAAGGCTAGTTCAGGTCCTAGGTTGGGGCATTTTTTTGCCCTGGCTTCTTCATTCATTCATGTGACCAGTCTAAAATGTGAGCTTCAGTTCTCAGTCTTCCACTGTATCTCCACATGTGGAGAATTCATAAAATTTGCCATAGTTGTGCTCCTCAGCTCACATTTTACATGACCCCTGTGTGAATTCAGATGCCAGTGGAATTCCTGTGCGTGCAAAAGGTGGGCCAGATGCAAAAACAGAACTATCTTTTAGGAATCGGTGGCCCAGACAGGACTGGAAACCAGAGTCTAGGAAAGATAACACTTTGTGCATGGGAGTGCACTTAATAATGCAGAGCACAGCAATGCTATTCTTTGTGGTTTTCTTCTAATCCTTTAAGAAAGAAGAAATAAAAATACCAAACAGCACTGCAGAGGAGAGCTGGTATGACCGAGATGTCTTCCATTCATAACCCTACCACCTTTTCCCACCACTACTCCCATCTTTTTTTCTTACTGCAGAAAATCCATTAAGGAAAAAAAAGAGATGCTATAAATGCCTAACACCTTCCAGCTGATAGCAGTAGGAGCCCTCTGTTTGGAAGTGCTTTTTGCAAACATACAAGCAGAACAGAGTGAATGTCAGAACAACGCATATAAGCAGACAGTTTATTGAAACTCTGATGGATTTCCTGTTCCAAACACTCAAGAGAAATCCCCAATTATCAGGAGGCCATCTATTATAGTCAGTTTTCAATTGGTGAAACCTTAACTAATCATCCTGAGCATTTACCCTTTAAAAAAAAGTATTATCAGGCACCTTTTGTAATAATACACCTACCCAGCATCACAAATAAATAAATGGAATACTATAACAGCAGCAAGACTGGGAAAGTTTGGCTGTGCAGCATAATTTTCGAACTCTAGATTTTTCAAGTGACATGTTCAACAATGCAACTCACTCTTGCTGCATGTTCATACAAATGTTGCAATTTGTTTCTGTCTGTTAATATATATGTGCATAGCTCATGCTGTGTTTGTGGATGCTATGTTTATTTCTGTAATTGCAACAAGCACTGAAATTAATCACACCGTAACCTCTTGAATCTGCAGGCCAACTGTTGAGCCTTCCATTAATTTTTACTCTTTTTATTTCTCTCCCCCTCCTCAGCCTTTGATGTGTTTTATCCCCTTGTTTGGTTTCTCTGAGGAATAGTCTCAGAATAATCCTGCAGTTTTCTTTTATGACTGAAACTTTGCATTTTAACAGTAGTCTGGAGAAAGATCCTTCCTTGTGAAATATCAGTTTTAATAACCAGAAAAGAAAAATGCCATAAATCTGCACTAACCACATAAAGCTGAAGTCTCTCAGAGACTGATTAACATTGAGACTCTACACAGGTTTTTCAATAATTAGAGGATGTGCTTGCATGGAGCTGCAACTGCTCTGGCCTTGATGCCTTTTCCCTGGGCAGCTGGCAATTATTACAGCCTACAGTACATTTCCTACCTTCTCTGCCTTCAGCCACTGATATTTTTGGGGTGTGTATATAAAAGGTCTCTTAATTTCACACAATCTTGTCATCATGACTGCAAGTACAACATGATCTAATTATGATGTTTTTGGTTTGCTTTTTGCATTTCTCTGGAGTAATAGAGCAGCTGTCTCTATACAAAGTATTTATTTCTTTGCATGATGCTGGTAGGAAAATTATGACCACATCATCATCAATATCATGGGTGATATTAACATAGTAGATGATGACTTTACTTTCTAAGATAAGATGGCCCCCAGCAACCCAGTTCCCTTTCACAGGGCTCCTGTGTACAGCCCGACTCAAAGCTGCCCTGTAAGCATTCTTCTCCTGTATCAGCATTACATTTATTTATTGCTCTTGCTTTCCTCATGCCTCCATGTTTCATAAATAACAAATTAGATGGAAAGGTAGATCTTAACATTGCCTATGCTATGTGGACACATTTAGAAGTGATTTCCATGTGTTATGTAAGTACAAAGTACAGCTATGGGGCATAGTGTCAAAGCCCCAAAACTTCAAATTAGATACTTCCCATTTGCTGTTTAACTTTTCTTCAGTTTTTCAGATAAATTGAGCAAACTTTGGGCTACTTCAGATGGAGATTGTCCTGTCATAGTGATACCTCCCACTGTGTCAAATAACTAAAGCATGATTTGTTTGTATAAGCTTTGAGGTCCCATAATTTGGGCTGGAGAACCTCAACTATTCTTTTGTAGGATGTGCAAAAAGCAGGGCTTGGTTGCTGTGTGGAGCAACCTGTTACATATAATACATCTGCTAAAAGAGCTGTACTGGCTGCCTGTGTAAGGGGTCTACTAGGCTACAGGGCCCTAAATGACTTAGGACCAGGTTACTGAAGGACCATCTCCTCACACTGTGGAAAGAGTGGGGTTCTGCATGTGTCCTAGATTCAACTGGTAGTCACTCTAATTTGGTGTTCAGTGTAGTTGTCCCTGGTCCCTGGAACATTTTGTCCCTGGAATTAAGCTATGTGCCAGTATTGATGAACTAAAAATGTTTCTTTTTCACCCAAGTCTTCCATTTTGTTAACTAAGCATGCTGGTGGCTCCTCTTTTAGAAATGCATGTAGGAATGGATATTTTACTATGCTCGTATTGTAGTGGGTTTGCCAGTTGTATGTTTTGTACTGTGCAATGCTTTCATTAAGTCTCATATAAATTGAATGAATGAATAAAATAAAAGCATATCTGTATGATCTTTTATTGTGCTAAGTCTTAGTTGTCATTAATTTATCGAAATGCTTGTAACAGGCATTTTCACAATGTATGAGTGCAAGTGCTGCAACCTCCCAATGTGATAGACTGCAGCTCTCATAATCCTCATAGTGCCCCAGGATGTCATAGCCCAGCACATCTAGAGACACCCGATTAGGGAAATATGGTAATATTGATAAAAATACTCTGACACTGGACAAATATATAAAGAACTAAATGGGCAATAGGAAAGTGTGTAAAAAATACAAAACAAGAGTTAAGAAGCTGGAGATATGAGCTGAGAATATATGGTGGTCAAAAGATGTACTTTCTTTTTAACAATGTATTATCATTACAAATGACACAAATTTGTATGTTTCTGTAGAACTCCATTTCCATTCTTTGGCCACTGAAATATTTCTGTACAAAATATATTAGTGTATATTCATTTTATTTATTGAGACACTCAACGAGCCTAACAAACACACAAAAGAGAATAACAATAATCCAGACATTAACACAAATACTTAAAAATGACTGCAGTGCCTCAACAGTAAAAACAGCATCAAGAAAACCCAAGAGAGCTAGAATGAACACGTATTAAGCTAAACCAACAGTAAAACCAAATGCTTACTGAAAAATGAACATGTCCAAGTACCTGCAGAACACAAGCAGAGGGAAATCTAACCTTCTGGGGCACAGAATTTGTCCTATGGAGCACCACTGTACATGAAGTCACCTCTTGCTCTGTTGTACAATGCACTGCGAAAGGCACTGCCCTGATTCCACCACCTGGCACATGTTCCTGGCTCTCTATGAGGGAAGTCAGGTGAATGGGCTGCGGAGCCCTTGCTGGTCCCTGTCAGCTGTGTGGACTGGCACAGATCAGGTCACACATTTGGGGCTGAGGGAAATCAGAATTAATGAAACTGCTCCTGATCCTAGAAATTATGTCCATCTATTTTCTGGGATCTGGAAGCTTTCCCAACTTGATCAAGTTGTTTTAGGTTGCCTGCTCTAGATTCATAAATTAAAATCAGCTTGAAAATTATGATGGAATGTTCTCCATATGCCAAATTCTCTCTCAGACACTGTAAGAATGAGACCTTGGTGTTGCTGAAGTGTTTACTTTGTAACTTCCTTTCTATGCTTGCTCAGTTTACCAGTCAAAACAAGTTTTTGATCATTTCACCACTGTCTAACAAATGTGAAGCTGTGTTCTTTGGGTTCCATACATCATCCCAAACAATAGAAAACAAGTCAGGAAAGCTTCTTCTCCCCCTGTTAGTGAAGCTGTCAGAAGGAAAAAGAATAATTTTCTTGAAAAAAATAAGAAGAGACTTCTCAAGTTCTTTTTGCAGTCCACACTTTTCTAAACTTCCTGTTATGCGGATTCTCCTATGACTGGTTGCCGATCACTCACAGACCTGTTCTGAAATTTAAAAAAGCAAGTGTAGGCATGTATCAAAGCCTTCAGCATGACACTGAAAGCTGCAACACTGCACTGAAATAATCAGAGCTCTCTGTTTAAATTGTCAGAGTACCTTTTCCTTTGATTTACCAGTTTAGTTTTATGTCCCTGAGAACAAAGCTGCTATCCCAATTACAATTAATACGAGGCTCCTGTTGTCTTCACAAAGGAATCAGTGTCTTCTCTTTCCTACAAGCAATCTCCACACTACAAGGGTGCACATGTGCCACTTCCCTAAGGGGTAAAAGTTCAGGGCAGGGCTGCAGGGTTTCGCTTCCTTTGGGTGAGAGAGCACTGGAGTGCTACAGTGACGTTGCTTTATTGACGAGCAGACAAGCAGAGCATAGAAAACACAGGCAGGCTCTGGAGCCAGTAGGCTGGCCTCAGTCACCAAGACAGCAACTGCTTAAGACAGTTAAGTGTTAATTTACTGAATGTTTGAATGTTACCATTAGCTGCCTCGACTACCATTCTTTGGCAGAAAGATGGGATATATAAATTATAAATTAATTAAAAAATAAAAATAAAATTCCAAGGATGCACTCTAGCTTTAGCCAGTTCCAACTAAAACTTTTCAGTGCAAGTTTTCCAGCATTTCTGTGCAAGCTGCCCATGGAGCAGGAGCTTGAATTGGGAACTACTAAGCTGTAGGACTATGGTGCCAAAGCCAAATTGTAATAAGCATCACATTGTGAAGGCTGCGGAAGGATTCTCATCTTGCAAGGAAGGGAATTATAGTTCTTTTGTTAAAGTTTCTGGCCACTTGTTAGTTGCCTCCTTTTCACAGTAACCAAGACAGCTCTGACTCCTAAAACTAAGGTTCAGAGCATTCCAGAAAGGCAGAACACAAATATTTGCTTTCTGCTGCTTCTTTAGGGTTTTGTGTTCTCACCCCAGCATATTTAAAAGTCAGTGCTTCAACAAGACTTTGTTAAAGAGCAACTAAATGTAAATTGACTGTCACTTTCACTGAAACTTCTAAAATACAAAACTAGATTCATCACAGTTGAGCGAGGAAAAAAACAAACTACAGTTCTCAAACCACTTGTGTCAGGATATGTGGGATTTCTCTAGAGATCATGAATTTTCAGTGCTCATGGCAGAGAAAGATGTATTTTTCAATAATGTTCAGAATTCCTGAATTGTAGCTGAAAGTGACAGGAATGAGGGTGAATGTTCATCTAAGCAACAAACTTAACATTGTATTTTTCTTAAAATGTCATATTTAGTTCCAATGATTAAGAGAACCACAGGTTTATGAAGATATAAGATAGATAATGCCTGTTTATGGTACTGGTTGTGGATAGATACTGTAGAAGTGCTTGGCTGCCACAAAAAATAGAATGAGGGCCAATAAATTGAAGCTCCATCAAGACAAATTTGAGGTTCTGTTACCATGTAGTTCATCAGTTCAGTATGTTCTGCAGGGAGAGGGAATTCTTTCCTTATAGAAGTATGAATGAAGCAGCAGAAGTACAGAGAATAAAGTTTTCCTTCTACTGGCTCCAGGTTAGCCAACAGTCCCAATTCAATGTGCCAGTTTTGATACCATCCTGGAGTATTGTCTTTCTCCCCGTGATCCTACTCAGAGTTTTACATCTTTAGCTGAGTCCCTTCTGTACTTTTTAGTACATTTCTATGCTGCCTTTCTTCCATTGGCAGAATAGAAGTGTGATAAATGTACAATGGCTTGCTGTGGGGGTCCATTCCTATGCAGACTTACTTGGGAGGAACAGCTGAGCTTGGCATAAGTCCAACACTGGGATGTTCTTTGACTTGGGGTTCAGACCAAGACAACAAATAGTCACTGTACCCTGATTGATGATGCAGTTCTGCATATGTTTACCTTCAACTTCACTGCGTATTTTTAATGTGATTGTATATTTTTATATTTGTCTGGTTTCCTGGAGCATCAATGCTAAAGTAAAATTTGAAACAAGCATCATTACATAATTGTTTAAGCATAATAGTTTATATCTTCGGCAAAATTATTTTACAGAACAGAACGATGCTAAATGTCTACCTGGAGTACCTATTAATTAGTTGTTCTGACTATGCTTGGCATGTTGAACAGACCTGTGCAAACACAGGTGAGATAAAGTTTGCTACATTGTTTCACAAATTCAGGTGAAAGAATGATGCAGATCTTTTAAAGAACTAACAACAAACAATTCTATAATTCCACCTTTATCACCACTAAATGAAAATCAGGGGTTGTGTTTCTGAAAACCAGTGTGGACTTTGTAGGAGCCATAGTACATAACGAGAACAGCTATAATACAGACTGCTGTTGGCAGTCTGCAGCCTAAGCTTTGACTGAAAAATCAGTGCAAAAGGTCATCTAATACTAAGTTATTCTGTTTGAGCCTGGAGCTTTGAAAAGGGGGCTAGTCATGAAACACAAGGTCCCTTCTAGTGCTCAGTGTTACAATGTAAATAATACATTGGGGAGCAGAAATACAAGTGGAAAGATCTTTGGAGATGAGCATGAAGGAATTGGATAACAGGGGGGAAATGGCGAAAGAAAAAAATAAAATCCAAGCTGCTTTGGCAATTACTGGCCAAATTAGCTACATGTGCTGATAAGGTCCATTCAATGAAAAGTGAAACCCAGAAAAAATCATACACATAATATTTGTATGATGTTGCATGCTGAGTAAGCCAGAGGATGAACAAAACCTTCCGTGCCTCCTTTTCACCTTTTGTACAACACATTTCTGCATTTCAGTCATCTGCAACAAAAAGCAAATAAACAAACTGATCATAAGAAGGATAAAGTTTTGACGCTTGTGATACCAGCCTAACTTTCCAGCTCAGAAGTGCTTTGTATATTACAATTTAATGACATGGGAGTGTGCCTGAGAGTCATTTCTGCATCTGAAAACATCATGTGGGGATGATTAATATATTATCTCTCTCAGAGAAAGACTCATGTGCCGTGAAGCCACTTCTTGGGTCTCATAGCACATTCTTCTTTCCCAGGATTAAATACTTGTGTACTAAGCATTCTCATTCTAGACATGTATTGCAATTGATCTTTAAACTTTGTTCATATCATTAAAAAAGAAAAAAAAAATTCCAAATTATGTTTATTGACACAGGAATGACTAGTGGGAGTGTGCCTATTATATATTTTTAACTACAATGTGGAAAACAGCCTTCAAGTGATGTAAAAGCGCATAAAATTAAGATCAGGTTGCATCTAAGACCTGTGAATGGATGGAAGGGCTTTGCTCATGGAAGAAGCCTTTGCCCAGCTTGGGGATTTTCTCATTGCAATCACTGCTCACATCACTCAGCAGGTTCCCCCAACCTTCTGTGTAACAATTCTACTAGATGGGCTGCCATGGGAAGGACTGGGTGATGAAGTCCACTTCTACTAACTAGCGAGTTGCACATGCCTAAAACTAGGTCTGACCACGATCAGATTTATGGGATACCCAAATTATCATTCTGGTTCAGCAAGAACAGTCCATACATGAAAATGGTTTCCATGCTGGGGCAGACAGGCAGAACTCACCCATAGGGCGCAGGTCCTGTATACGAACAGTTGCTAAATGGGGCCCAGAAGATGAATCTGGCTTTTGGAGGAGCACACAATTAGGAATCTTGCAATGCTCATTTACCACAAACAGGTAGTAGAGGCTATCTTTTCTGTGGCAGTGCTAGAGCTTTTTGGAGAGGGAGGTGTTCTAAGCATCTCCCAATGCAACTGGCTGGAGTAATCAGTGCTGGCCATTCTGATCAGCTGGGGACACCTTGGAAGTGTATTGCTTGCTGTTTTGGGTCAAGAGCTGCTCATTTGTATTATATATGGTTTAGAATCTTACAAGAAGAGGGGGAGAAAGAAGAACAAGAAAGAACTGCACATCTCAAGCACTGAGTTGCTTTTCCATTTAATTCAGTTAGCCAGTCAATTATGTGGCACATAATCATTAGGTTCTTGTGAACATTTGAACAATTGATTTAGCATGGAAGTACATCCTGGCCATTTTAATACATGGCCCGAAGTACACAAATAGACAGTTCCACTCACTGAAAATCCATCTCATGCAACACCAAAGAAAACTATTCCCTCCTTGCTCACCCTTGATCTCTCCCTCACTTTGCCTCAAGCATACTTTCTGATTCTTTCTCTCACCTGTATTTTGTATTTTTCATCTGGGATGCTTCTGTGCCCAAAGTCACTTGCTTTCAGACACATAATGCTTGTGTTCCTAATGCTTAGCATGAACTAATTCAGGTGGGCCTTCCTATTTATTCTCCTTTGTACAGCTGCTCTGTCAGACAGAAGAACCTCACAGAGAATCAATAATGCCACATGCCTCATTCCTTGTTAGGCAATTTCAGTGCAAACAGTGGCTCCACACATTTACCTGGAAAACCAGTTCCCTGAACTTGTAGGCCATTACTACTAGTACCTAACTTATATAGATTTTTTTGAAGTATATTGTCCTAGAATCTTTGTCTAGATGAAGGCATGATCTGTATTTTTAAGAGAATAAAATACATAAAATAAATAATATTTGTTTATTGAAGCA
Organism: Varanus komodoensis; assembly: GCF_004798865.1. Classification (NCBI taxonomy): domain Eukaryota; kingdom Metazoa; phylum Chordata; class Lepidosauria; order Squamata; family Varanidae; genus Varanus; species Varanus komodoensis. Next base: position 6,781,686 of record NW_025335589.1, read on the forward strand.
AAAGAAAATGAATATATTTTATTTCATGTCTCAAAATGTGAGGAAAAGACAGCCTGTTTAGCAATCTTCCTTTCTTTTAAATGAAGGTAAGCCCTACTGAACTCAGTGGGAATTCTGAGTAGCTGTACATAGGATTGCACTGTTAATTTCTTATACTAATTTAAATTTTTGTCAGTTAGTGGTGAAGCATTCATAATTCGAGCACTGTAATCCAGTTGATAAAGAGGCTATTTAATTCAATGGTTTGTTGTTGGTAAACTATTAGAACTTCGTTGAAAGGAATGTATAAACAATGGGTTGAATCCAGCATTTTATTCTTTCTTCTGTGAAGCTTATTTTTGTTAGCAGAATTAAATGCTGAATCCACCTCATTAGTTTTCAGCTAGTGGACTGACAAGAGATAAAGCACCGAATGAAAGTAGTTTAAAAGAGAAGGGGCCATTGCTATTTAGTCTGGGGTTTTTTCCTGCTTTGTTTTTGGTTTACATACTTTTGAAAAAGAGAGAGGAAAATAAGATCCTACTGTAGGAATTAAACTAGACTCTTTAACTGTAAAGGCAGAAAAAATTGAATTAAGAGATACAACTATGTTAATAGGAACAGGATAATAATATTTCAAGATGATTTTGAGAATAAAAAGAAGAATACTGCTATTGCATTTTATATTTCACAATCAATGGAAACAACATTACTCACAACACAGAAGAAAAGTGATTCTAGAGAGACAAAAATATCAAGGTAACATTATTTTTATTAGAGACTATTTGCAAAACAAAATGTAAAATGACTAATAAACAGTTATGGGAAAATGTGTCAATAAAGGGACTGAGTCAACTGATAAAAGGCCCTGGAATTGCTTTTCTAGGGAGGCTAGATTGGTACCTTCCTTGTTAGATTTTTCCAAAAGTGCAAAACCCTTGTTGTTCCAGCAGGAATTTGGGAATGGTCTGGGCTGGTGAATTTACACTGGAATAATTTTACTTGTTGTTTTTAATTTGAGTATTTGCTTAATTTAATATTTAAACTGATTTAATTATATTTGTAACTTTTCTCTATTTTGAATGTTTTAATTGTATGAGTTTTAATGTGAGCTGCCTTGGATCCAAATCGCTGGGAACAGGCAGGGAATAATAGTATAGGGAAAGTATCCCATAAGTTGATAAAGACCCTAAGGAAGGCAACTGATAGACTTCACAGAATCCAACTCTGCTGTTGATGCAAGGAAGGGGTTAAGATGACATGTTGGTGCCTTTCTTCTAAATATATAGTTCTGGACAAATAACTCAATGAGATCACTACCTTCTGCCTTGGTAGTATGAGCCAGAATGTCCAGAGATGAGCTGGTATATACAGTGATCACATCTTACTGGACTCATTAAGGATTAATTTGCCTATTATTTTGCTCAAGTTACACCCTATACTCTTGAAACATCTTGGAGTGAATAATAAAACTTCCAATGAAACTTTTCAAATAAAAACAAAAATCCCCAATTAAAATGAAAGTCCCTGCACACTTGTTTAATTAATTGTAGGCCTTGAATGCCAATCCTGGAGGAAAAAGTGATACCTCTTGTAGACAATGGATGGGCTTAGGCAGCAGGTGGAAGGGCAACTGAGGGACAGCCACTAAGAGTGGCTCTCTAAGCAGCCTCCTTGCTGTTAAGGTTTTACACAGGAATTGTCTATAAAATTTAACAGTCCTCATGGTACAAAGAACAGAAGGCAGCATCAAGTCAAAACCAGCACATTAAATTGTGTGCTATAGAATTATTTGCAGTACTTTGCCAGTGAATGCATCTCAACACAGACTTATGGGGAATAAGTCATTTGACTTCACAAGCATAGTCAGGTTAACACTTCTGATCACTACCTTTTTCAACAAATAATAAGGCAAAGTATTTATGTCTAATATGTTAGATAAATAATATGTGCTTCATTGCTTCTAAACATTTCCATTTATTCATCTGTTGCTACCATGTCTCATTATGATATTGTTTTAATTCTCAACAGTATGTACACATCTGAATAACTAAAGTAACATGGTTTGCCACACATATGCCAAATATTTTCCTAAGAAACCAGACGTATAACAAGGAGGGAGCCTACACACTGTGAGGCTCCTCTTTCCTGATAACTTCTGGTGGAACAAGGTGTTTAGTCAAAAAGGGATCCTGAATGCTTCATAAAAATGTGAATGTACAGACTAAAATATCCCATGAACGCGATAAATTAGCTTTCAATTTCTTTTCTTACATTTTTTCTTTATGCACTTATGATTTTTTTTTAAATTTACAAAAATGTATTTGTTTCCTTAGCAATAATGGCTAAAGCTAACATAACATAAGGAACAATAAATTTCCTTTTGCTGTGTTCCCTATCACTATATTGGCTTAAAGCTTAGCATTTGCAACAGTTCTATGACTGGTCAAATGTCTTGTTAGAAAGTTGCTTGAATTTTGATTTTGTACTAAACACCAATTATATGCTGTTATGATTTGTCTAAATGCGTTGAAAATCAAGCTAGTTTACTTAAGTAGTACAGTGAGTCTCTGATGATTATTCATTAGTAGTTAAGGTACTCAAAATATTAAAAAATATTTATTAATGCAGCAATGAATTACACCTAAATTATCTGGGTGAAGCCACCTACTAATCTCACTCCCATCTGCAGGTTTTAATCATAAGTGAATGTATTATCTTGACTGATTTATCTAACTTTCTTCAAGCTACCATTTCATAAGGTTACAGATATTTGAAAAACTCAAGAAAAGCAGCTTAATGCATTCATTTAAATAGCCTGGGAGGAAACACTGCATACAGCCTTTTTAAAGCCTTTTCCCCTCAGGCTATTAAATAAGAAACCGGTCACTAAGTGCTAGTAGCAACCTACTTTGGAGGGATTATGCCTATTACTACTAGTATGCAGTGGTTTATGGCTACTTTTTATTAAAGTCACTAGGAAATGAAATACAAATTACCCAGCTGAGATTGGGGTGGTGCGGGGAGGGGGGAGAGATTATTTGCCCAGGAAGATAATAGTTACATTTCTCATTAATTTTAAGTGTATTGGGCATGCAGGATGTAAGGTATTAACCTGGGTAAATTAAGCAATGCTCTGTGTGAACCATACTTTTGTTTTAAAGTTTGAATGCAGTCTGTGAAAGGCATCTGTTTTGGAGGAATGCGAACCATTAATTGTAAAAAGCTCTGCAATGCAACTATGAGGTTACATCTATATGATTTTTGCAATGTAACCTATAATTTGCTGCTCAGATGTAAGTCTCTTTAAGCCTTAAACTTCTGCTTGCCTTTACATATCTAGGACATTTATGTTCACTTCTCTGTGGTTAAAGTAAGTGAAAGTTATCGAAAACACCAAATTATAGTTCTGATTTGATGTAACTGAGTCTATACTCCTCTGTACACTGACTTGGAAGTAAGGCCTCTGAAGAGAGTGAGACTTACTTCTGAGTAACCATCCCTGCTGCATATAATGTAACATGAACATCTGTGTGAGGTTTCAGTTAGTGTATTTACAGCAACTGCCTTTTAATAATTACTGGAACCAAGAAAGGTGAAACAAATTTATGCAGAAAAAAATGTAGAGAATCCCCCTCTGAAATAAGTTCAAAACTTGCATAAAAACAAAAGTTTTAGGGAAATGACAAAAAACTTTAGTGGTGGCAGAAATGGAAGTGGTGCCAGGGAGTGGGACAGGTTGGTCTCTCTCCCTCCGTCCCTCCCTCCGTCCCTCTCCCCTTCCCTCCCTCTCTCACTCACCTGCATCTAATATTTTGGCAGCTTAGTAATATAAATGATGTTATTGAGCTAGAATACAAAGTACAAATAAGTTATTTGCATGGAAAACATGTTTTTCACTTCTTTTCTGTCCTTCGCTCTACCCCTCCTCTTCTTTTAATTTTAAAAAACTAGATCAGAACATATCATTAGCCATGCTTCTTAGTGAACCTGACTTTTCTCAAGAAATTTACATCTTTCTCTCATTTTCTGTTAAGGTTTCTTACTCTGTTTTTTCACCTAAAGAATTATAATGAGGTAGAGTGAATGAGATCTATGGGGAAAGCAGTGGACCTAGAGACTAAAGGTAAAAGGATGATTGATGGTATGAAATTACCATAAAAGTACAATCTGGATCAGATTTTAAAATGAATTTTTAAGCAGCCTAAGAGATACTCTTTGATTTGTAGTCTAGTGGAATGAATAATGTCTCATTCAGTGAATAAAGTTTCTCACTATGTAACTTGAGCTTTTTCTGATCTTTCTGACTGAGAGTAAAATGGAACCAAAGCCTAAAGTGGTATTTAATGCTGAAAATATCAAACACAATGTTCCTAATGTCAAAACCTGGGCATAGCAGGTGAGGAGAGAAAAATAAATATAAGGCAACTGTAGTGTTAGAATCAAACAACAGTGCTGCCCTTCCTTTTAAGACCTTCTTGACTGGCACAAAGTATTTCAACACATGATAGGGAACAGGGTCAGGCAGTTGCAATGGCATGCAAGGATAAAAACAAATGTTTGTGTAAATTGCCAGTTAAGTATTTATGAGTCGACAGAGGGCCAGATTAAAGCCCATTCAACTACCATAATGTGGCTTTAGTGTTTTACCCGCACCAGATTTTAAAGCTCATGGTGAAATTAAATTTAATACCATGCAGCTTCATAAAATATGTTATCCATATACTCTGTCTGCAGTGTCCAATTTTATGATTTATTGAGAACATGAAAGAGAGAATTTATCACAAATTAGGTGGGTTGGGGGTTTTAGGTGGTTGGTTTTTTAATATATTGTGCATATGTAATAATGAAGAAAAATGCTACTTTTAAAAATCTTTCTTTGAGTAAAGAGGCCCATATTAGTTACAGTCACAATTTTTGTTCAGAATTGGTAAAGCTGCTAGTTAGAGGTTAGAGGTTTTTGGTTTTTAGCATTCACATTACTGCCACGTTTGGAAAAAATTACTGAAGTTACTGAGCATCTAAGATAGTCTGTTGATTTAAACAAACACTTTCAACATTTGATACATTTCTGCTTTTTTGATATATCCTCCCAATTATAGACATATGCCAGTCTAACAGTATTAAATAAAGTAGTGGAAACAGTTTTTAAAAAGTAATGGATTATTATGGACCCTTTAATTTTTTTTTTACAAGGAATAGCCCCACTTTTTGAAATCAGTTAACCACAAGTAGCTCATTTAAGGTATAAATATAACCACACTTATACCTTTTGAAAAGTGGGTTGCTGGGACAAAACTGACTAAAATTCAAGTTGCTTTAGCTTAACTTGGTAACAGATCAAATTGTTACTGAAGTTATAATGAAGAATTAGGGTGCATCCAAAATAATGTATGAGCGACTATGTTCAGGACACAGGGTAAATAATATTTAATTTTGTTATTTTAACTTTTCACCTAGTCTGGCATCTGGAAATTAAAATCAGATGTTTAATTGAGTTGAACTTTCTTTGTTTCTTTCTCTTTTTTAAAACCTTTTCTGCCAGTTTCTTTTTATGACATTTCCCATTTTTTTTCTCCCTGCTGACAGTTCCCATAATGACTTTAATCATAGTGTCTGGAGAGTGAACATGTTATTGAACAGCAACCATCTCAATGGTCAATGTCAGTGTCATTTCTCAGGGAGTAGGGCTCTCCAAGCATCAAGGAACAACCATGATTCTAACAGCCTCCTAGAGAAGTGTTAAGTGCATTAAATCTCTGTCAATCACCTTTTTTTCACTTGCTGGCCAGATTATTATTATTTAGCTGAATATATTCTCTGGCAACTTATTTGTGGTGTCCTTATCTGTGTACCTTCTATGACTAATGATGATTGTTTATGGAGAGCTGCCTGTCCAATTATTTTTGAAGGAACATAAGAACGCAGAATGACTGGAAGCATCAGGTTTTTGCCAGAGAATGCCTCAGGTAAGAGGAGAATGGCTAGAGGCTATAAGGAATCACAAGAGACAAGTCAGAGTCGTAAATTGGGAAACTGACATATCTCATCTAATATACTTGCTAACTAGGCCTTTAAAAACCTTGACGTTTAACTAAGTTTGTGGGAAAGTTATGGATTTTTGTCCTTTTCCATTGACTATAACTCATTAATATGATGAAATGAGATGTTTATAATCATTTTAGACATTAGCAGACCAACCTATGGAATGATTTAGTGTTGTAGTTCAGAACCTTTGCACCTGCAGAACTGCTTATGTAGATTGCATCTGTTTCAAAGACAAGTCAGTCAAAAATGATACTTGTAAGTTATTTACTTTTTTGTGGGGGGGGGGTGTTCACTATGTGGAATGACATGAAAGGCTTTTATACTATGCAGACATTTAAATAATACTTCAGAATCTGCAGCTTGTTTGGAGCAGATTGGAGTCTTTACTGAAAAAGGGAGTTGCTAATGGTTTAATTAAAACAAAACTATAAAATGAAAATTGTAAAGTGAATGCTGCTTATGGATAAACTAATTAAAATGTGTGATTAGAAATACTATGCTATATGACTTCCTTAGTAAGAAAGGATGCTCACTGTGATATGAAAATGTACAGATTTCTGTAGATTGTTTTGGCAAAGGTAGTTATAATAATACAGGTACTGAAAAATTAAACATTTGTAGTTGTAGCTATGCTTCTATAGTTGCATACCATTATAACAGTATCAATCTATAGGACTGATTATTTTTAAAAAGATGGAAGAGAAAGGACTGTACGGTCTTCTATTTGGGAAATGGAAACACAGGAAAGTCAAGTATATATGATTTAATTAAAATAAATATCTTTGAGTTCCACCTATTAGGCAAGGTGAAACTCACTACTAAATCCCCAGGTAGTCCAGAACTAGACTTGATGTTCTATCTGATCCTTTTGAGAAGTCATGAGTAACTGTCGGGGCGAGGACCATCTCTGTGGAGATACAGAGATAATACAATGCCCTCACTGAAGACCTTTGTTTTCTTTTAGGCACCAATTGAAAACTTTGTTGTTGACCAACCTTTTAGTGGATTGACTGATTTTGTGCTTTGTGTGTTTTATCTCCTGAGGTCTTGTAACTTAGCTGTGCTTATTATCTTATTAAATGATTGTAGGCTACCTTGGGGACAACAAAGACAGAAAGTGCAGATTTCTTACATTTGTCTTCCTGAAATACTTATAAACAGTTTCTTCTAGGAATCCAGACACAAATAGTTGGTAGGAATCTCAATTTCAGTGTTGCAGCTGGGGATGCAGTGACAAAGCTAGCTAGAGTTTTATGTATGAGAGGAAGTTATGAAAGTGGCATCAGGGTAGGACTCCTGCACCTCCCCTTCCCCCTTCCCCACTCTACTGCTGGGAAGCCAGCTGGCATATAAGCTGAGGTAGAGGCTCTACAAGTGGGACTTCTGTGGGTAGTTCTCCCAGACCCAGGAGAAAATCACAGTGTGGATCTCCTATGCCTCACACCTGGCTGCAGTGGGTGCTGGATCCAGGCTCCAGTCTCCATTATTACTGCTGGAGATGACCCACATACTTCTCTGCCAGCAACATTGCAAAGCTGCATGTTAGCATCTGGAGAGCAGCAGAGAAGCCAGAGGTGGAAGGTAGTGCAATGCAACAAATCAGGGAATGGAGCTGATGTATCAGTTGCTAGGCAAATCTGGACAGCAGAGGCAGCAGGCAGGAGAGTCTTTTCCAGCAGTGACCACTCTTTCCACAGGACTTCATGGTGGCAGTGTGGAAACCATGTTTCTGGGTTCAAATAATCAAACAAGACTTGGTGATGCATGGAAAACACAGACCAATGTTTCTTTTCATGGTTCCACAGAAACCAAATGTATGTACCACTCTAAAAGTCCTTGACCAGGTTCAGACAACATGACAAACTATACCATGGTGGTTTCCATTATGGCTTTTCATTACATCTGAACCCGGCTATTATCTATACATTAACTACACATTTTTGCTTTGGGGCCCAGCAGCTGTCATAGAGCAACCTGACACTGAGGAAGAAACCAATATGAGACCCACCACAGTGAGGCAGCAGAAGGGAAAAAATAGGTGAAGAGCTCAAAGAGATACAGTACAGAACTTGCATTTGAGTGCACATCTGCCATCAAGCTTCTAGAGAATGGATTAAGCACTGGAAATAAGTGCAGTTCGCAAGAAAAAAATATACAAAATTTAAGGCAAACTACCCAAGATGCAAAACAAAAATATAGGGCCTGGAACATAGAAGTTGCTACCTGAAACACCTCATTAAATTCTAGAGTTAACAGAAGGTAATAATATGATAAGAGTTCCTTTCAAATTGTTGAAATTGATTGTTCACTGATATGCAAACAGCAGCATCTGATAAAAGAAGAACCTACCTTGTACTTGGCCCAAGGTCTGAGAGACCTCCTTGCATCCATTACATGATCAATAGTAAAAGAAGCATTAATGCAAGGGCCACAGAGCTGAAAAGCAGTTACATACAAAGAGGTACTGGTTATGATCTTCCAAGAGTTTTGTTCAGAAATCCTGAGAAGATTAGCCTTCCATCCCAATATAGAAAAGGAATCAGCAGCTAAAAATGCATTTAAAGATTGAAACTGGAGGAGAATGAGAAAACATTAACATAGAGACAATGATCTAGAGAGGAAAAAAGAAAGGTTTATGTGAGGGCCATAATAACAAATTATATGTACACAGCGTAAAAAGTTCAATGGTTTGAAAATGAAGGTTATTACAGAAATCTTGGCTGAACAAAGAAGAAAAAGTGAAATATTCAAATGAGATAGGATTAGTTTTCTGAAAATACAGAGAGAACCAACACTCTGTCTTAAGGTTTCCATGCTTTACCACAGCTTTTCCAGTGACCTGGACCCAGAGTTGCCATTTACCATTGTTGGTATGGAAATGGCATAGAGTCCCCTGGCAGGAATGACCATGGAGATGAGTGCTTCCAGCCTTCAATCTCTACTGCCCTCAGTTCCCTAGCAACAGGTGCTTCATTGCTTAAATTATTCCTTTTGGCGAAGTGATGTGTCCATCTCCCTGTGTACTTTTGAAAACAGTGAGACAGCATGAAATGCGCAGAGGGAAAAGGGCGGGCTTGTGCAGAACTGTATATTTTCATTGAATAAAAATCTCTGTGGGAATAGAGCAACTGCAAAGTGCTGCACACATGCAGGTTCATTTCGGAGGGGAAGGGTAAGCCCACTCAGGACTGCAGCAGACCAATCAGCAAGAGGCTGCTGTGGTCTATAAGCAAGAAGAGGGAAAAAAAGAGGTTCTGCTTGCAGGAACTGCTAGGATACATGGTCAGCCTGCGAGTGAGGAGTGCAGAAATCACACTGACCAGATAACTACGTGACAGGTAAGTTTGGGCAACAATCCATGCACAGTGTTTGTCACACTGTTTGAATCTAGCCAGTGTGTTAATCCAAGTCAAGCCTGTCCAAACCAACTCAGCAAACTCACTGAATTTCTGGAAAGAATCCTTGAATTTGGATCCTTTCAAGATATAAGGCAGTTAGGTAATCCAATAAAGGGCATAGTGAATCATATGTAATATGGAAAAAATACTTTATTATTGTATATATCCTATTTGTACACACCATAAATAAAGAAAAGATAGGATGCCATAACAACCTTGGTTTTCTGAACACATTACAGTCCCAGAATCCTTTCAGTCAAGAAGTGTAGCAAGTGGTGATAGTTCACTTAAGGAGTTTTATCTCCAGAGAAGTTTGGGACTTGAAAATCCCCTATAACATAATTAAAGGGAAATGAAAATAAAACTCTCTCACTAGGATCAATATATGCAAACCCAAAATAATTCAAATTTATAGAGAAAATATTGGACAACGTCAAAGAGGTGGAGATCTTAACTGAATAAAAGATGAAACAGAAAAAGAACAAATAGGCAAAAAAGCCTCATACAGGCTGCAACAGGTATCTTACTATATATATTGCTGCAAGATTTCCATCTCATTCTTGCACTGATTATTTGTAAATCATTGGGTATGTCAGGCTTTATATAGAGTCACTTAACCCAGACTATTATAAGCTCTATAACAGAGAGAAAAAGAAATACTGGATCACTCCTCAGTGACAACATGCCTACATCCTTATAGGTAGACCAAAAATCACCTCTTGCTCATGGACACTCAATTCTGTTACATTACTGAAACAAGATATCCCACATAAGATACAGGAATAATCAGAAAACTATTTCAGAATAAAATCATGGAGGAATTGTCAATGGCTATGTACAACCTGGCATGTAGTGAAAGTAGTTTTAGGAGTGAATGGACAAACAAACCAACCCTTAGGATCAAATTATGAATGGAAGGGACAGACTTGGAACAGTGACACAAGCAGCAAGGCACCAGCCCTGTTTCCACTGTGAGTAGCAGTTGCTAGGGCATATGATTCTCATCATGGCCGCAGCCGGAGCAAAGCGTTAAAACTCCCCTTTCACATATAATAGGCCCAGTACAGGCCAGGGATCCCATGCCAGCTTTGTATGAAAGAAAGATACTGTTTTGAAAGATCAGAGGAATTTAGATAGGAGTAATCATTTTGGATGGCAGCCAAGCATATAGACAAAATGGCAGTGATACAATAAATGATTATTATAAATGATTGCAATAATTTAACAAAATTATTGGTTCAAAACATTTGGTTCAGCTTCATATCATGTTGACACATAACACATACAGAATAAAATGCAGTGGTTTGTTCCATTTGGCTGCCATTGCCTTTCTCTCTGTGGTATACAGATAATAAAATAGCTGTGAAGAGAAAACCATTTTATTTGTTTCTTTAGTTACTTCAAGAGAGCAAATTAGATCAAAGTCAGCCTTAATCGTATTCATTATTTTATTTTTAACTACAATGAATTGGTTCTTTTAAAAGACAGTTGAAAAGTCAATTTCTTCTTCTAGTGAATCCTCAGGGTTTAATAATTTGCTATTATATATGTTTCCCAACAAAGATACTGTTTCTTTTCAGTTAGCGGAAACAATCATTTTTACAGTATGAGTCAATATATATATGCATTTGATTTTAAAAGTCTGCTAGCATTCTGCTTTTATATTAGGAAAGTTCTGAAAAAATACCAGACCAGGTAGCTTCTTTATTATTAAATATGGTTCATGTGTATGCATGGATAAATCTGTCCAGCTATCACCAGGTTCCTGGCTTGCATCTTCAGATGCATATTTGGAAACCATGGAGCCCAACAACTATGGGTCTGCCTGGCACTACAGACACCCCTAGCACTTAAATGGAAGCTGCACAAAGTCCTCGACTACCAGTACATGGCCCCTGAGAGCCATTGCTTCCCTGCAGAATCTGAGAAGTAGGACAAGCATCCTCCCAACTCTACAGTGCACCACCAGAAGGAGGTGGAAACAAAGGTTGCCACTTGGAGGCCAAGAACGTGTCTCATGAACTGCATCAGCCCAGGTCCTCATGCATGAAGGACTCCTTGTGTATAGGGCTGTCCTCTCAAAAAAGGATTTCTTACAGGTACTTCTGACAGGATGCAGCTGGGTCTTGCGTGCCTGAGAGCCTTTGTGACTGATCCTCTGTAGTGCTGGACTTTGGACTCCTGCTGCTCTGTGTCCTTTGGGCTGATAATGCATTGGACTCTTCCCCTGTATTTTGACCTTGGTTATGCCTTAGAACCTTTCCTTAGAACTCTCCTTCATGACTGTATTACTGTACACTTGACCTTTGCTAGTTTTTTGTTTTCTGCTTTGAACTGTTTTCTTGCTGGGTTAGGCCAAACTATGCTCAATCTTTTGCCTGTTTACTGGCTTAGAATTAGATTTGCCCCATAATTAGCTACAGGGCTAAGCTTAACCCAACCCTCCCCCCTCTCTGTAGATAAAAGTACTTAATTTTAGGCTTCCAAAATGCTCTAATAGGTCAGCACCATCCTCCATTTTATCAGCTTGACAATATTGCATGATTGCTGTGCACTGTGATGATAATGGATTTTTTCATTTCATGTACATCACAACAAAAACTGCAACATGTATTTATGCAACGCTAGAGCCAGCAACTGAATAGTAAAGCCAGAAATGTTAAAACAATGAAAACAATGCATGTTTATGAAGTCTCAGAAAATAAGAAAGTATTTACCTCTCACAGAAATGACTCCAGGTGAAGCCTTCCTGGGATGTGAATTCCATATATGGGGTGCCATCAGCAAAAAGACTCTACAGTAGCCACCCGATGCACCTGGGATGGCAAAGGTACCCAGGCCTCTTTGAAGAGCTTAGTGTATGTGTGGATATATGTGGAGACATGGGGCTCTTCAGGGTTCCTGATCAAAACCCATGAAGAGTTTCAACACTCAAAACCAGCATTTCAAAATGGGCCAGGTACTAACAGAGATGTCTGAGGCACTGATTTTACAAAATTATAACTCCCAATCCTCCAGGAAAATAAATCAACAAAGAGGTATGAAAAATATCCCCAAACCAAAATAATACAAGAGTGCCAGTTTATTTTGTGCCATTTTCCCAGTGCTTTGGAGATAATCTCCTTCCTCTCATTGCAACATAGTAGAGTTCTAGACATGCCCATGAAAAATATGCATAACAAAATATAATGGACTAAACAGCACAATATATTATATACATGTTACACTATTATAAGACTTTGTATATTTTTTAGAAGTTCAACAAAAGACTTAGCCCTATTTCCTTTACATGCACATGCACCCCAGATCTCTTTTGGGCAACCACTAATTAGCAATGGAGAAGAAAAGTACAGACAAATCAATAAAAATCTTGGCTCAGAAAAAGGGTAGGGACTCTTTTTTGGACAGAGACTTCATAAACACTACATCCTCTCTACTACTTTTAATGGCTTAATCATCACTGCTTGAATATTCCATTGGAAAACAATACAAGATGGCTGTTAAAACACTCTTTTGGAATAAGGAGATGAAAAACATCCCTATTCCTTATTGCTCGGTCCACATATTTCTCAAAGTATCTCTTGAATCACTGAGATTTTTGGTTTAACCCAACTGTGGAAAGTAGTGTGTGTCACATCTTGCTGGCTTTTATTTTTATAGCAATATGGGAGGGAAAGGTTTCTGAATACTCAGAAGATTGATAGAAATTGGATTTCACCTCATTAGCAATAGGGGTGCACTGCATGTGTACTAAGCTTAGCTGTTGCTGGCTGTCACTTCCAGTATAAAGTGTTTTTAAATAAACCATTTGTAGCTATGGCAAGAAGGAAGGAAATGGGAGAGTAAAATTGCAGAATGGCACCTCTTATTTCACAAAGAGGAAGGACACAAAGAGAAAGGACCTGTCACAAAGAGGAAGGACAAGATCTTGTTCATTCCAGAGTTTAGGGCACAGAATAATGGACTTAAGTTAAAAGAAACCAGATTTAGACTAGACACCAGGAAGAATTTCCTCACTGTTAGAGCACTGCAACAATGGAACCTATTACCTGGGGAAGTTGTGGGCTCTCCGTCACTAGAAACATTCAAAAAGTATCTGGACAGTCATCTGAGTGGGTTGGTGTAACTTGGTGTCCTGCAATAGCAGGGTGTTGGACCCAATGGTCTTCTGGCCCCTTCCAACTCTACTATTCTGTGACTATATGATTTCTCCTATATTTATGAGAATGTTGTTGTGACAATTCATAATTAATATAGAGGACTTCACCAAGTTTTAAGAAAATGACCCAACCCAACAGGCACAAATGGGCATGATGGGGCAAGCCAAAGGAAACTAAGGTCAGTCTATGGACAGTGACAGGGCCACCAAAGATAGCTTCTTAGAGCTATCAACAATATGATCCATATTATGTAATCAGACTCTTTGTGTTACACATGTAAATGACCACTAATGAAAAAAATACACCAGCAGCAGCAGAGCAATTTAAGTGGGGAAAAAGCCCTGCTGGCAGATTCAAGCTCAGGCATGAATAACACCTTAGCAGGTCGGCTGTATACGCTGATTTCCCCCAGTCACTTAGGGTGAGCTTACATGCAGGGGATCTATCATTTTCTGTGCACTATGGGGTAATATGTTCATAATTATGTGTACACTGCAGTGTGTTACATGGCTGGATGCAGTTAGAACTGTTATATAACTTAACATACTCACATCATTTCTATGTGGCTCAATTCGCCAAAGTGCAAGCCAGTGTTGAATTTCATGTTTATTTTTAATATCAGATGCATTTGAAGACAGTTCCAAGGGAAGAGATTTTGCATCGTATTCTCTCAGAACTGGATGGATCTTCTGTGTTTTTCTACAGAGAAATGGATGAGGAGGGAACTGTTACTCGCGTGCCCAAGCATCGACCACCTGAGGTGACTGTGCCTCATTTTGCCTAATGGTAGAGCCAGCCCTGAGGGGAAAGGTTACTAATATGTTTCAGGCTTGCAAAGACTTCGACAATATTGAGGAACTTGATTAATGGATTGATACATTTTTAGAAGTAGAAGAGAGGGACAAACATCTACAAGTCTTCTGGCCCATTATTCAACCCAGTGGCATATAAGAATTATGCTCCCCTATGTGTTAGATCAGAGTCACTGTGACAAAGAAATATTGATTGCAGAAAATATGGGCTAAATCCATCCTTGGTGTCACTCAATTGACAATGACACCAAGGATACATTTAGCCCATTATTTTTACCTTGAAATTTTGCTGCAATAAACACTTTTTCAGTGTTGTGGGAGAAATGCTGGACTTTTAATGTGTCTGGCTTAGTATTTCCCCTTTCATTTCATATTTCCTGTGGTAAGCTGTGGGATTTTGGTCTTTGAATTAGATACTGTTAAGTTCATGCTTTCATAACACATTCTCTTTGACTGCACTATACACAATTGTATGTCTTACGTTTTGATTTATAAAATATGCTTATCAAACTCTATGAGCACATACAAAATAAAAATTCATTACACAAACTGAGCTGCTGTCTTCATCTTTTTCTAAACTCATCTTAAGGTCTCAGAAAAAGGATGTCATTTCTAAGTCACTGCTTAGGTTAAATGTAATAGCAACACAGCTTTAAGCTCAGAAGGGCTAACCTCAGTTTTAACAGAGCCCTGATGGGATTAAGGGCCAAGTGAGATGTGACCCCACTCGCATAACTAACAATGGTAGCATTTCAAAGTAGGCTGCCAGCCTGGGGGCCTGATCCAGATCAGGACCCGGGTATGGGAGGCAGGAGGTCTTTTACCCTTTGCCCTGATGTGCTGCAGCATCCTGCAAGGATACTATGTAGAACAGAGACGGGGAGATGGGAAGGCACATGATACGCTGAAAGGGGCAGTGGCAAAGTGAGAATGCTGTGGAGTGGCAAAAGTATTAAATCCTCTTTCCTAACCTGTCAGGTATTCTAGCAGCTAGCGTTGGTCTCACTAAAAAGTGGCCACCCTTAACTATTATTAGCATTACATTGTATTTATAACCCACCTTGTTTTTCTTCTTGTAAAGAACCCATAGCAGCTTGCATTGTTTTCCTCAAACCCATTTTATTCTCACAACAACCCTGCGAGGAAGGTTACTGTGAGAGCAAGTTATTGGACCAAAGTTACCAGGTGAGCTTCATGAAGAATAAAACTTAGATCGACGAGGTTCCCAAGTCCAGCATAGTAACTACCACACCAGCCTGCAGCATAGATGACTTAAGCCACTAACCAAAAGCATGATTTTCATGTTCAGAATTTGCCTACTACAGCTTAACAAGGTATCATCATCATGTCTACCATATGTGGTTGGCCCTGTCACCATCAACAGGTGGTCTTGAGGCACCACTAGTTCGACCCATTCTTACCTTTTGGGGTGGCCTGTTTTTTAGAACTTGATGGCACCCTTTGTGAAGAAAGGCTATTTAGGAACACCTCAAGTACTTCTCTGGCCAATGTCTCCACAAGTTGTTGTGCGGAAAGCTGCAGGTGGCAGAGAAAAGTTATGTTGCTGGAAGGGCAAATCCCCAGCAAAGAGTGGAGAAGCGTTCAGTGTGGAAACTATGGGTGGGCCACCAGGGAAACAGTTTGGCTTCAACAAGGAAAGAGGATTTCTATACCAGACAGGTTGCAATAACCTTTGATGCAGTCTGTTTCTTAACAGTTTCAAGCAAGAACTGCCCATCAGAGAGTGGTGCTCAATGCCAGCCAGAAAAATGAAATAATGGAAAGGGTACATGCATGATTTTATTTAATGCTTTGTCTTACATTGTGATGGAAGATACATGGCAATATACTTTGTTCTCTCCCTGCCTGTTTTGGGAGTGTTCAGCTGGAAATAGATAGCTGCAGCATCTCTAAGCCTAGTGAGGATAATGCTGCGAACTAATTAGCACTTAACGCTATGCAGTTTGCTCACGGTCAAGAGTAACGAGATGAAATTTGAAATGCTGGATAGCTAGGAATTTCTAGGTTACTTTCCAGAGTTACCTTCAGCAAGAAGATCCATGTAAATATTCTATCAGGTCTGGGCATTAGCCATCACTGCAATTTCCACCCCCTGCCCATCTGCCCCCTCCCCCCTCCTCCAGCTTGTCAGCAGAACAACTTGTAATATTGGCCAGAGAAATGCATGGGATAGCACTTGCTTCCTATAATGACTGCCAGGGTTGTTTCTGCCCTGGAAACAAAAATGTGGGTCTGCATGTGAGGGGGGAGTGGGAGAGGGGGAGAGGGAGAGAGAGACTTTGAAGTTAAATCCAATACCTGGACAAGAAAAGAGTAAGGGTGTGCTTGATGATGTTTCAGAGTTCCCTTGGTGTAACCACAGCTTAATAGTTAGGAATTAAACCCATGAAGTTAAGTAGTTGTCCATTTTTGTATGGCACTTTGAATTCAAAAGCTGCCTTCCATTTGCCAGCTTGAGAAGGAAATTAGGAAAATCTTTGGTTAGATTTTTGTGCAAATATCTCCTTTGTGCAGTTATGTTTGGTGTTAATTCACTGTGCTGATAACCACACATATTCTAGGCAGCAGCCTGTGTTTTGACAGGGGTTTGGGGAGGAGGGAGCAATTTGTTCATTTCCCATACACATGCATACATAATGTGCATTTTCATACTTGAGCCAATGGTGTGGTAGAGAAGTGCACATTTATACACTTTTCTCATTTGAAGTACACACTTCAGTTATTCAAACAAATCGAGCAAGTTGCAAACAAAAATGGAGGATAACCAAACCATGTTTCAAAGTGAATTTTTGAGAATTCCCTTAAGTTCAAACATTCCTGGTTACCAGGCCTGAATCATAGGGGTGGGGCAGGTGCCCTCCCAAGCAGGCAATTTTCAAACACAGCAGGTGTGTGCAAAATTTTTTGCTCTACCCCCTCAAAGAAATCTAGGCTTTCTGGTCCTCTACTAGTACTCTGGATGAAATTCAGCATTGGACTAAGATATTTTGCTGCCCAAAGCTAAGACCAATTTCTCCCCACCCCCTGGGCTATGCCCAATCCTTGCTTCATCCTTAAGACACCAGTTCCTGCCTTCATTTATCCATCTCCCCAGATGCCACACTTGGTACTGCTCAAGCAAGTCACTTTACCCTGCTTCTGGTCAGGGATCAACCCTGAATATAAATCTAACCTGGTCATCTCATGTAGGCACAGCATTCATTTTTGTATTTTCATTGCGCATCAATCAATGTCCATCAAAAGCAGCAGTAATGACTCTGAACTCTCAGTTTTGCACTAACTTGCCAAACAGTTCAATTTGACTTGCTGGCAATAAGGCTTTGTTTTTCCCCACAGCTAAAGCATTTGGCAACTTTGCATCCTATTTTATCTGCTCTGTCACATCCATTCTTGGGAAAAGTGTTTTACCTCATTGACATTTCAGTCCATGACCTCAAATTCTTGAAGTCCTTGAGGGATACTGCAAACATTTTAGCCTTGAGTTTTGCAGTTACATTTGTGTCAGGGGGAAAAAGAGATATCTTCCTCACTATTAACTGCACACCCCATTATATGAGAAAGTTCAAAAGTTAAGATTATGTCCTTTATTGACCAACTGAGAACTCGGGCAACTATCAGGAAAACTAAATATCTGGTCAAAGGTGGTGTAGATGGAATTATCACAGAAGGATACAGCAAAGGCTAAATTTGTAATAGTGGATAATTTTGTAGTACTTGTACTTCCCATTACCAAACTGGTGTTATGTTTTGTCATTGTTGATTCCAAGGTAGACTTTGTAGCTTAAATTTGCAATTCTCTAATACTCAAAGCCAATTTGGTATATAATTTGTTTTTATGCATTATTGTGTTCAGATTTTGCATTACTTGATTTGGCAGTATTTTGTAAATTGGTGTTTTTGCATCATGTTCTACACTGCTGATATTTCAGTTAGCCTTGTTTTGTGTTTTTGCTTGTTTGTTTTAAAGCAGTGTAAGGAACTGCCTTGCACCCAGTGGAGGTTGGGGGCTCCAGTCAGTACTAGTGGGGTGATATAGCCAATTTGGGTTTTAGGCTGAATGTGATCTCGAAAATAGGTTCAGTACCATGAATAGCTCCTTAAAAGTTCAGACTACAACCCAAGGTGGATAGACTGCCCCACTCACACTATCAGCAACCTCATCACTTACGACAAGTGAGGCCAAAAGCCCATCTGGCTCAGTCTGGCTATGCTGATTGGCAATCAGGGCTGCCTTCAAGGGTCAGCAGGTTTCAGTCCACACCCCAGCAAGAGACCTACTAACAAGATAGCCCTGAACTTGCTCCTCTTTGTTCCTATTGCAACTTGCCTGATCGCACTCCTCCGGCTCTGGTGCATACAAGGGTGGTGCTGTGAAGGAAGGAGGGAAGGGATAGATGCACTTGCCTATTGGTTCACTGTTTCTCCACCTGATAAGGAAGCAGGTGTTAACAGTGAAGAGGAGCCACAGCAGATGATAATGATGTTGGCAAGAGAGTACATTCACTGATGGAGGGAGGAGTCTGTTGAGGATTGGGAACCCAATGGCCCTCCAAAACGTAGACCCAGCATTGAATAAATCCAGGGTTTTAGATCAGAGGTGTTCCCATCCCTGCCTGGAGATGCCAGGGACTGAACCCAAGACCCTCTGCATGAAAAGAAAGTGCACTAACACTGAGGTACAGCCCTTCCCCAAGGGTCTATAGGGTGGTAGTCAGAAAAGCCATCTTCTTTTCTTCCCATGGTATTAAGATGATACGGGTTGACTAACAGCCCTGATGTGCATATCTCCAAGTAGGAGTCACTGTTAAGACTTTAAGGGGCCAGTCCCTGCCCACAAGGCCTTATAAAACTAGCCACAGAATGTGATCCACAGGACATAAGAACACAGAAAGAGCCACACTGGATCAGATCACTGGTCTATCCAGTCCAGCACTGTATTCACATGGTGGCAAACCAGGATACTTCAAATGGGATAGGTACAAGAATTCCACTGAACCAAGCTCTTCAGCAACTGGATGATAATGGAGGCAACACATAGCCAGCAAAACTAGTAGCCATTGATAGTCTTCTTCTCCATGAATTTGCCCATTCTCATTTGAAAGCCATCCAACTACTGGTGATCACTACTTAAGTAGCAGTGAATTCTGCTGCTTAGGAAGTATCTCTTTTGAACTACTATGAATCTTCCACCAGTCAGCATCATAGGATGATCCTGCATTTTTAGTATTATGTGGGAGAGGGAAAAATGGCCTCTTTCTTCCATTTTTTCCACATAATATGCAATTTTGAATACCTTTATATTGCTCTGGTTGTTCCTGACCTTTCTGACTCTGTCCTTGGAACCTGACCCTATCTGCTTTAGACTATCTCATCCTTTTCAAGCCCTTTTTGGTTGATAGCCAGCTTCTCAAACAGTGCAATATAAATCCAAACCTCTCTAACCCTGGTGGGTGAATATTTCTCCAGGCAAAACAAAGAAAGAGTATGTTCTTCAGAGCATCCAGAGAATTTAAAAGATAATAAGGTAAGTTCAGCTGGATCTGCTCTCTTGTTTACCTTTCTCATCCAGCAACTTGAGTAGAAGCCCTTCCAGATGTTTTCTTCCCCAGCTATATTTGAGAACCCCCTCCCCAAAGACATTGCAATGACCCTTAGTTCTGAGCAGATGTGCATAGAATTCCACTGGAAGTAATTATCAGTCTAATGTCATAGGCTAACTTTCTCTAACATGGTAGCTCACAGATGTAGACTACAGCTTCCATCATTTTCAGCCACTTATATCTGGAGAGCACCATATTGGGTAGGCAAAATACATCAAGGAGGCTTCCCCTCCTTGGAATGGTTTTGGAATGGTTACATGCCAAGGAACTGGCAAAGGTGTTAAACTTTTCCCCTGTTCTCCTCACCCTGTGCACAGGTCATTAGATCCAGGTGACAGGCCCTCCTGTTTCCTGAGAGTTGGCAAGCCCACCTTTTCCTTTTTTTTGGAAAAAAGCTGCTTTTCCCAGTTTTCTATGGCAGCTGCTACAGCTGCCTCATTATTAAAGGAGACAGTATTACTTCTGGTATAGGAATAACTCACAAAGGATCAGATGACAAGAGGAGGGAACCGGCTCTCAGCAATGAAGATTTCAGTTATTGCCTGGATAATCACTCTGGTGTCCTCCTAGTTTGCAAGAGCCATGCTAATTTGGGCCAGCCACTGAACCATGGAAGCTGAGAGTAAAAGTTGGCTCTTACTGTTACTCAGTTATCCCTGGCACTTGACTGAGGCTCACCTAGGTGCTGAAGGTAGATCAGTAGCATCTGGCATGGTTGTTGGAAGGATGAAGTGGCTTAGAGGGTCACCCTTCAAAGCCTCCCAAATCTCTCCATCTTATAGGAGAAACTCACTCAGTTGGAAATGGTTGCGATTTCCCATTTATTCATTCATTCTTCATTCATTCTGTTTCATGTTTATACTGCCCAATAGCCAAGGCTCTCTGGGTGGTCAACAAAAGTTAAAAGGAGGAAAGCTTGTCTGTTTCTGACTCTTGTGGTTTCTCATCATTTTATATGGTATTTGTTCCTTCCCATGCCCATTTGAATGTTTTAAGAAATGGATTGGTGTGACAAAATGGCTGATTTCAAAGGTTTTACAGTATTAAAACATTTAAAAATCGATTATTTTCAATGAACGCCATCCTTTCAGGGTTAATGATTTGCACAGGGATAACCTCAGCCTTTTTAGAGAAAGCAGCCCACTTTCAAGACACAGGAGAAAAGGAAATCTATCAGAAGCAACATGTTTCTATTTCTCATTACACAAAAATTAGACACAAATCATTAATGCCTTTCATTGTGTTATTTGCTTATTCCCACCACTTCCTTGCATCTGTATGAACCCACACATATGTAGCATAGTTAATATATAATATCCAATGTACTGTGAATTATAGTTGCAATGAACTTGATGAACCATTGCAAGGAAAGGACATTCATTTAATTGAATTTATATCCCACTCAACCACAAAAGCCCAGGTGGATAATATATTTTATTCAAACAAAAGTGTCATGGCAGTATCTGTAATAAGCCCCCTGAAATGATAATAGCAATGTGTACTGTAAATGAAGACCCCAATTTTCCATGTTTAATCCATAACAACTTCACTCCAGGTTGAGAAGCTAAAGATAACTGAATAATCGAATCCTGTCACGTAACCTCTAGTATGAAGAACTCTGTCACTGTAGTGAGAAGAGAAAACCCTGCTGTGGAATAGAGATGCCAAAGTGGAGAAACCACCAGACCAGAGAAGACCACACTGAGTAGCCACAATCACAGGGTTATCATAGTGCAGAGGGGACCAGTTTAGATGCAATGCGACTGCTCACTGCAGCACACACATTCCAATAAAAGAGGAAGGAAGCGGAAGTGAATAAACCTGCTTTGGCTCTGAAAGGTACAGGAATGAACACGTGTGAGTCTCAGGCAGGTTTCAAAACCTTGAAATCTGGAATGCATCACTAATATAGTCAGGACATAAATAAGACACATCAAGTTAAAAACCTATTAAAAAGCAACTGAGTAACCTAAACATACATTACTTGCTTTATCCCTAGTTTTCACAAGGTAGCCTGAAGAGAAAGGTGACACCCCCAAAAGATTCTCCACCCCATGCTTGGTTAACTGTCCACAGAAGGCATTCCGTAGTTTGTGAAGAAGGCACCAAGAACTCCTCTCTGCCTACCACTGTTGCCAAGCATGGCACATGGGTGGTGCTGCTGCTAAGAAAAAGTAAAGATGGGATGGGAAATCGCAACCATTTCCAACTGAACTAACCATTCCTTTCACACCCTGGAGCAAATCCAGCTCATGCCAATGACTGTGCATTTAGGGTCTGTTCTTGCACATTTTCTGCCTCGATTTCTATCACTGTATGAAAAAGTATTCTAGAAATCCAGAATTAGAGAGGGATGGCTGAGGTTTGTGATACCCCTCAGAAGATTATCTCTTCTTTTTTGGTGGAGGTTTCATGTTCTTTAGAGAGCCTGTGGTGAGGCTGTCACTCTCCGCCACACTTGGAGGCTGTTTTTTTTATTGTCCCTGTCAGTTAGCAGCCCAAGGTTACCACCAGCTCTCTGTCAGTACTTTGATTTTTGTCAGCTATGGCCAGGTCCTTTTAGTTATCTGCTATCTTTTCAGCTTTGTTCAGTCTGAGCTCTACTTGTCTACTAATTAGCTCTTTGGAGATTTCCCTTTTAAAACTCACTATCACAGAGGACAGAAACCGTTCAAAAGTTTTGCGCTTCATAGAAATTCTATATTCATCCACATCCCATGCAGCCATCATTTTAAAATTAAAAGTGGCAGCTCAGGCCAATTTAAGGTATATAAGCCACATTGCCTAGTTTGTGTCTCTCTCTGTGTGTTTTAAAGATACCTTCAAGGTTCTTGATCAGGTATGGAGATGAATGTCAGAGGAAGCAAAGGGGGTTTCTGTCCCAATGACCACAGTGTATGCAAATTAAAAAGAAAACCACCATTTCTGTTTAACTTATTCACATTTTCTTTATCTTCTGGTGTGCAAATATTGTGCTAGCTGAATATAAAAGTAGCACAACTTTAGGGTACCAAAAAAAAAAAAAAAAAACACCCCACTGTAACAACATCAAGAGTGGTCTTACATCTAAGGAGGGCCCTGAGGATGTCTTTGTTGTCAACTTCAGAAGAAAAGAGAGGAACAGAAGAGGAAACTGGCAGAAGGAATAGATGCCAAAGAGAACTCAAAGGATTAGGTCCGGGTGAGGTGATCGGTATTCGAAAACAGTCTGCCTTCTGGCTCTGATCTAAGGGAATAGGCTGGCAGCCAAGCCAGAGGGCATAACAGCACAAACACACCTTCAGCTCACTGCTGGAGGCTTGCCTGAGTGCCTTAAAAATTGTGCTAGCAATTAGAAATCAAGGTGCACAGCTGCAATAGGCAAAAGGGCCTCTATTTATCAATAAAAGCCAGCTTTTTACATAATGCCCTGACTATTTTTATCTTCCTCACTGCCGCTGTCACCACCATCACCTTTCCTCTCTCTCTTTCTTTTTTCTTTTTTGCCACTAAGTACCTTTCCTCCCCCCCTCCCCCACCCCACCCCACCCGTTGTGGTTAATTCACTGATGCTGCAAATCCTGGCTCCATTGCACTTACATAGCGTTAATGCCTGGAAGATGAAAGTAAAAAACCTTTGAATATATTAATGTTCGAACGCAGATGTCTTACTTTTCAGACTCCTTTTTTAGAAATATGGTGTGGTTAATAATGATGCAGATTGTGCCGGATGGATGAGCAGATGAAACAGGGGAATACAGATTAAATTTAAAAAAAATTCTTCAAAGCTCAAGTTGGCTTCATAATTTAACTTCCATACTTGTCAGGAGAGCAAGTTGTTAGGTGTAACCATAGATCATCACATTGTTCTAAAGCATCTGTGTGTAAATGAGTAACTTTAATCTAAACAACTCTGCCAGAGTGGTTCAGAGAATTTGAGTCAAGGATTAAAAAAAATGTCTGGCAGCTCAGCTCCACAATCACTAATAATTAGTCATAAAGTGAGACAAGCAAAGATTTTAGAGAGTCCGACACCTCTTGTTCAATGCTTCTTTTGGCTGTGACTGCTTGATTATAGCCTTGCTCCTGGGTGCAAGGCTTTTACGTGAACAACCTGGTGAGAAGCGGCACAGTTTGCAGTATGGATATGAGGAATCCTCTGGATTACATTGCCAAAGGGAGACTGGGATGAACAATGCACATGGAGCTTGGCCTAGGTACCCCTCTGTGAAAGGCTGCTACTTCACACAACTCATTTGATACAAATTCACATGCAGCTGTGGGGAGCTTTTCAAGATTGCCAGCAGAAGTGGACATGATCCTGGTCCACACAAGTTCCCCTCATTGCCTGATGCTCTCTGGCATCTAGTTCATCTCTGGATTAGCTCTCCTGCCACTGACATGGAAAGCTGCATCTAGCTTGGGGGTGTTTTACATGCATAGCCCCCTCCCATACATGGAAGGTGATTGCTGCACAGGTAGGATGAACATTTAAACAGGCTTTCTAATATTTTGGTCCTAAAATCTATCCAAGAGTAGTGCTCATCAGTTTAATTTGTAGCCCAAACTGAGATATATTGGGAATCCTCTGAATTACATTGCCAAAGGGAGACTGAAATGAACAATCCACATGGAGCTTGATCTAGGAACCCCTCTGAATTTACTGGAGGATTTCAAGGCATTTTTCTTCAGGGGTGTCTCTTGCTTCCCTTTAAGAGCATAGTGCCTGCACTACTGATAACTGGGGGAAACCCTTCAGAAAGAAGCGATCATCACAGCGTCAGGCAACTGCACACTGTTCAGATTGCACCGACAGAGGGTCCTATATTGGTGTCACAGTTTGTCACCATCTGCCATACTAACAAGAAGCACGCAGGACAGGCAGAAAAGTTGTGGCTGAATGAATGGCAGGGGTCAGATGCACTGAACAATCTCTAATGAATGTCACTTGCAAATATGGATTGATATACGTTGTGCAGGGATGGCCAAATGACGTTAGTTCCAGTCCATGTCAGTTTCATATCTATTCAATCATAAGTCCATCCTGTACCATTTTTGCAACAGTCTGCAATCTCTTTAAAACAGCACGAGCAGTCACATTCTGACATTAGTTTTTCCTTTACATGCATTTTGTGCACAACTTCCTTTGCATTATTGCATGCAGCTTTCTCTAATAGATGCATCTTGTATGCACTTTCCTCAAATATGCACATTTTTGTATGCTATGTTTGAGCTAGATCACAGAGTTGGAAGATGTGTTCACACAAAAGGAATACTGCATTTCAATGTGGACATCAGGTCTGAAAGTGTGTTTTATGTGGGTTTTTTTGTTTAAATTCAAACTAGTCGAAAATATGGCCTATCTTACACCCAGGCAACAAACTCTTTCCTAGTTTGTACATAGTGTATATTAAATTTTTCAAGGCTGGGATCTGTGCGGAAATATTTGCTGTATTTGCTACCATTCTTGCCACTGAATGCTCCTTCAGCTTTCTAACAGTTCTAAACAGCCGCACCTTTGCAGCTCAATCATATCCCTCTCTGCTCAGCAATAAGCTCCATTGAGTTCAGTGGGTCTTATTGTCAGTAAAAGAGGCTTCTAGAATGTCTGAAAAGGGTAGCCTTTGCAACTGAAGTGAGATGAGTGGAATGGTTGTCTCATGCA
>NW_025335589.1:6807447-6889011 GCF_004798865.1 Varanus komodoensis
TGGTAGAGTTCCCTGGAAGCTAAATATCCAGGGAGCAATACCAACCTAATATCTGTAAACTAGCAAGAGGAATTGGAGGGCCACAAGCAAACTGGAAGGGACGTAAACACCCTGTTGGATCCTGACTATTTGCAACTGGATTAAACTACAGGTTTGGCACCTTTGAATAATGCACGGCATAATTTGAACAATATGAAAGTAAGTTCTACAGAAATGTGTTGAACTGCTTCCCAGTTAGTCAGGATCAAGGTTTTAACAGTATAACACAATTTGAGTAATCTGATGTCAGAATTTGAAACTGTTTGTGACTGGAATTTAGCTGCATTGCTCATAATGCATATCTTCATTTAAATGCTTGTGGTACAGGACACTTCAAGTATTTTCTTGGTGAGTTTTTGATGAATCACTCACAGTTGCTATGGAAAACATAGCAATCATGCTTCAGTTGGTGGGCCTCAGGTTGAAGTACCAGTCTCAACAGAGAGACATTGACCCAGAGCTAGACAGTACATTCTCCAATTTCCCACAAAATTTATTAACTGGTAGTCACAGAATGTCTTTCCCAGATTTTGGCCTATAGCTGTTCTCCCCAGCAGTGGACCTGCCACACACATCGACAAACCAAACAGATGAAGGCAAATGGGCAATAAACCATCACACACGGTGCAATGACTTATTAAATGGGAAAAGTAGGTAGTCAGGCAGACAAAACATGAAATGGCTCCTTCTCACCATTGTCCCATTAAGTATCAAATAATGGATACCTGCAGCAGTAATAGGGCATGGAAGAGAAAGGAAGAGATTCTGAACCACAGTGAGCCAAACTGTCGTTGTCATGGCTGTTCTCTCCTATGCCTTCCAAGCAGACCAGCACAAAGGCTTTTAAATTAAAAGCCTTTATTGGGCTAAAGCTGACTGACTAGGCTGGCTTTGTAGAACAAAAGAAGAGTATTGCAGAAGTCAATAACAAAAGAAGCAAGTTAGAATACTGGCCACTAGGGAAATGCTGCTCAATGATTAGCAATTGATGCCAAACTGAATGCTTCTCCTATCTACCTTCCCAAAGGAAAGGGGCAGCCACATTTTCCATACTAAGGGCCATTCACTTGGAGTTTCTGATGATTCTCAACCTGTCATCCTTCTGAAATTGATGTCATATCCTGATATTAAGGATGATAGGTCCACCCCCCTCCACATTAGCATGCTCACTAAACTTTCTCATGGCATTTGAAACTCTTATTTCAGTGACTTATCTCTGAGTTCATTGGACTTGGCATTTCAGCTGTGTATTCTGGTTTCACCTCTTTATTTGGCTCAAAATCTGATTCAATGATCTCTGAAAGCTCTTTTGTAGGAGGAGTAGGCCCAAGACCGACAACGATTTTGCTTCTTCAGAAAAAGCAAAGAATATACTTCATAACCATACTGTAGCGGGTATAGAAAAGTTTGGGCAAAAGAGTTCAGGCAAAGGGAGACATCTCTGGAAGAAGGCAAATAGGATGAGCAAAACTGTCCACTTCAGTTTCTCTGTGTCCTTTCCAGTCTTAAGTTAAATTTCTCCTGAGCATTGACAGGGGTTTTTAAAAGTTTGCATAAATATTTGCATGTACGTTTCTGTACATTTCTCCTGATATGTGCATTTTTGTGCACAGCTTTCCCTAACATGCATGTATTTCCCAAGCAAATTTTCCAATATGTCATTTTAATGTTTTCACTAATATACATATTTTCTGCTTACTTTCTTCATATCTATATCTATCTATATATATCTTTGTATGCATCTTTAAAATCTGGAGAAGTGCATATTTTGAAGGATAACTGGGTTTTGGTGTATACACATGTTCAAAAGTGTGACATTGAGTAAGTTTGCCCTAAAATGAAAATCTGATGAATTTCTCCCCGACCCACAGAGGCAGGTACACAGCATGCCTTTAACCTCCCTCCAAATTCCTCACTCCAAACAGTGAATGGGACTGTTCTTATTCTCAGCCCCTTTTCTCGCCATCGTCTGCATCTCAGCCACAGCTCATTCCATTCACTTCCTCGCTTAACATATGCCCTGCCTAAATTCCCATCCCCAGGTGAATCCAGCCATTGCCATCATGCCTTATTGCTTCCTTTGGGTCCCAGAGCCTGTCACTCCTTCCTCACCCTCAAGCGCACTTGCTACCTGTCTTGTTCCACACTTCCCAACACAGGGAGGCGTCCAAATCAAGCATGAGCTCACTGAGCGTGTATGAGAATAAATGCTTGATAGGGTGGCTGATGTTTTTAGGATCAGTGTTAGTGTTGACATGGGTAGGATGGCCCTATAGTTAGGCAGTTGTGAGGCAGTTGCCTCAGGCTGCTGGTCTGGAGCATTGTGCATGGTTGATTATTTCATTATTATTACTGAATTTTTACTTCCAAAGAAGGAGAAAGGTGCTTGTAGGATTTCTTGCCTCAGGTAGAAAAACAACTTGACTAGCTTTGGATAAAATGTACCATCCTCGTTCAGGAGGGGCTTTGCTGCTGTGCCTCAGGCAAAATCCATGGGACAGGATTGTGTTCCTTCAGGAAATTTAAGCCATACTGGTCTATGACCAAAAAACAAACAAAAAATTTAAAACCCTGCACTTGGGCAATACCTTTCTTAGGGCCACTCAAAATGCCAGAAAAGATTGTGCAAGCTTTTGTGCCATCATGGTAACATTCAGAACAACAGCAACAACTGGAGGGTGAGAGAGGAACATAAAAGTCCAGAAGTTGGGGATCATGGGGTCTCCAGGATTCACTTTGTTTTTAAAACTGCTAGCCTGATGAAGAAAACTGGACAACTCAAACGCTTGCTCAGCTTTGGGTTTATGTAAGAAAGGCATTGCCCAGCTTTGTATTTAGTAATTATACCCTTAGTAATTTGTGGTCACATTTTTCTGTTAATATAAGTAATTCACATTAAAATTCTGTGAGCTATTTTGCTCCCCTGTAAAAGCACGGGCTGATTTAGTTTTAAATAAAATGGCAGTGACAGACCATTACACTCTGGAAATCCATAGACTTAGTTTTATAGCATTCTATTAGCACATGTACAGTATATCTAATTGTACAACTCGAAGGCCATAAGTAAACTTAAGTGCAAATAATCTTTTCCCCAAAGTATATTTAGGAAAAATTCAGTTCAAACCCAAACTTTGATAACTCCTAAAAGGTTGAAAGGGCGTCCTACATGCAGGGACTTACTTCAGAGTAAACATGCAGAAGATTGCACTTCACAGGTCTCCAAAAATGGATGAGAAAAGACATCTTCTCTTTTTAAAGTTAATGAGTTGTGGCCTGCCGATGTTTAGTTCTGGACAACTTTTGAAGCGTAGCTTATTCAGAAGAATAGACTAAAGTATGAGTGAGGTGAAAAATATAATTAATAACGAAGCAGGAAAAGTAAAAATGCAACTTCTCTGTGCCTTAAAAGCAATGAGCAGCCTACCTGGTCCCTTTTGGGCTAAGCTGTTTGATCAGCTTCCTTCAGTCTCTGTGGATGTCCTTATACAAGTCTAATTGAAGGACCCCTGTTCTCTTTTTATTTTTGCTCTATGAAAAATGCATTGGAGATGTCTTATAATGAACTTTGATATGGTGAAATGATAATAATGTCCTAATTATATATAAAAATGTAATTACACTTGCTACTATTATAGAAAAACTCCCTTTATAATGAAGTGTTATGTTGGAAAAAAGATTTCATTATAGGTGGATTCCTTTACTTGTTAATTTGGCCTCTGATTCATCATTTTAATATTAAAAAAGTATTTCGAACTTACTTTTGATGTTTCTCATTTATGGTTCATTTCACGGTTCCTCCACCTTAAGATGCCAAAATGGCAAACTTTTTAAACATATGCTTAAAATGCACCAGCTCTTTCTTTTGAAAGAAGAGGTGGGGAAGACTCTGACCTCTCTAGTAAAAATGTTCTGTGATGGAACATGGACCTATAGAGATGCAAGCCAATAGTTTTACTGACCAGCCACCTTTAGCAATAGAAAAAAAAATATTCTTGAGAGTCTTACTGAATAATACTGTTAACTGAATAGCTAAAATCTAAGAATTTAAGGAAAGAATCTAAGGAAAGAACAGTTTAAATTTGTGAAGCTGTTACAGGAAAGTGTGCATCTTAAGAGAAGAAAGACTTCATGTTGCATACGCTGGCTCATTACGACTCTATTGTTACTATCAGTATGCACTTGCCCTTTGCGTTTCCTGAGTGATCAGATCTGCCAGACATGGTCTTTTTGTTTGGGTCTCTGAAGCAATTAATTGCTTTAATTCACTGCTTATAATAACTTTAATGTATCTGTGCTGGCTTCTCAGTATCCTGCAGGATTGGACTATAGTTTCCAAACTAGTCGATCATTTCAAATGGTGTGTTCTCCCTCTGATGTGTTGGTTCACTTGGCTTTTATAGCAGATTTTATTTATTTATTTATTTATTTATTTAAAACATTTCTATGCCGCCCCGTTTGCCGAAGCCTCGGGGCGGCTCACAACATAAAATTAAAATATAATACATGCAAAATATAAAACAAATTAACAATATAAAATAAGTCACCCTGGCCAGACAAAATCAGCAAATAATATTAACAATTAAAATGACGTTTATTTATTTATTATTTATTAAAACATTTTTAGGCCACCCCATTCGCCGAAGCGTCGGGGCAGCTTACAACAATAAGTTAAATAATTATAATCATAAATTAAAAATATAAACATTAAAATAAAATACAAATATACAATATAAAATAAGCCGCCCTGGCCAGATAAAATTCAATAATATTAACATTTAAAATGCTGCTTAAATAAAAAGGTCTTTGCCTGGCGCCGAAAGACAAATAACGACGGCGCCAGGCGGACCTCTCTGGGGAGCACATTCCATAACTTAGGCGCCACCGCTGAGAAAGCCCTCCTCCGAGTTCCCACCCTCCTAATTTCTTTCATGGAGGGTTCCCGGAGAAGGGCCTCTCCTGCCGATCTCAGGGGGCGGCTGGGCATAGATGGATGTAAGCGCTCCTTCAGGTAACCAGGACCCAAGCCGTTTAGGGCTTTATAGGTCATCACCAACACCTTGAATTGGGCCCGGACTTCAATGGGAACCCAGTGAAGCTGACGGAGAACTGGAGTCATGTGAACATAACGTCCAGTCCCCGTCAGCAGCCTGGCAGCTCCAGGCGCCACCGCAGAGAAAGCCCTCCTCCGAGTACCTACTCTCCTAATTTCTTTCACGGAGGGTTCCCGGAGAAGGGCCTCTCCCGCAGATCTCAAGGGGCGGGCGGGCGGGCGTATATGCATTGTTGCCATTAGAGATCAACAGTGTTGGCTTCAAAGAGATGACCTTGACATATGTGTTGGAGTTGCGCAGTACAATGGTGGTCTTGGCACCATTTGTAAGGAAAACTGAGCTGCAGCTCACACATATGCAGATATGAAAATTGCTATGAATGAAGTACTGCTCATCTGAACTGACTCAGATTGTTCTGGCAAGTTGCATCATGTCAATCCAAACAGGGCAGTGTGGCAAAGGCCATGCATACTACAATCTGGAGTCCAATTTATCATCGGTTCTGGAGGAGTCTATAGACTCCATTTGTTCTTTGTTGGAACTTTTTCTGGTCCTGAGGTTGCAGGCAGAATCCTCGACCAGCTACTTCTGCACCCGACCCATGCCCATCTTCACTTGTGGGATCAAAATGGTCAGGCTGGCATACTTGTGTCCGCGAAGTAGCGCATACTCCCTTAAGGAAGGACATTGAGAGTGGTAGTGGCACAGGTTTCTCTAATTTTACCTTTTCTTGGCAAAGTATGTAAATATGTGATACTGTTGCATCTCCGGAAATTTGTGAATATAATTCATTACTGCAGTAGGTAAACCAGACACCTTTCTTGGTGTTCTGCAGGGTGTTGCATCTCACTTTAAAGAAAACAAACACAACATTTCTTACTGGTAGGCGCAATTGCTGTGAAATGTTGGTGCTGAAAACTGGAACCACAGCTCTACCTATTATTCAAGTCTTTTGGGCAGGTTACTCATCCATGGTAGCCATTATGTGGTGGTGCCAAGGACACTTCCTCAAATTGCTACATTTGCTCACAGCCCCAAGATGTCAAATACCCCTCATCTACATGCTTTCCAGAAACAAAGAAAGGCACACTTTTCCCATTTGAAATGTGTACATTACCTGTTTAAGACTCACACGTTTATTCTTATGTAAGTTTTCGTACATCCTGTCCACTTTATCAGATGCATGAAATGTTAACTTAGGAAATTGAACTGCCTTCCCTCTCTCTCTCTCTCTCTCTCTCTCTCTCCCTCACACACACACACACACACACACGTGCGTGACATAACATGGTTTAACTGCAGGGGCCTGGTCCAGCCAAGGATCACTTTAGATCCAAGAATACAGAAGAATGTAGAAGAAAACAAAATTCCCTGTGTTGAAGATGATGCTCAGTTTATTGAATACAATGCTGAACTATGAAAGCAGAATATAAATGAATGCACTCCCCTTATCAGCGGCCATATCAGTCCCCTGAACAGGCCAGGGGATGCTCCCTGGACCCTCGAAGTTACCTGGGCAAGTGAGAGATCGGTCCCTCTCACCAGACCAAGAACAACAGATAGCAGCTCTTGCCATGGATTTTATAAAGTTCATCTCTCCCCCGTTTCAGAAGCTGTCAGTCAGCACAGGCTGTAACTCCCTCTACCTGGGGGATGGGGCCAGACAAAGCCACTTCAGTAAGGCCAAAGTTCTCCTAGCAAAAGCAGCCCTCATGCACAGAATGATTGGAGCGGGCAGCTTCAAGGCAATTCTCTCTGGTGCTCTTCCGAACAGGCTGACAGCCACAGGGCCTTGGCATGACTCCAAGAAACTCTCCTAGCTTTTGGACAAAGGAAATATTCCCTGCCACTAGCTTTTGAGCCTTCATAATTTCCTCACCATTCTTTTGGTAGAACCCATACAAAGCATCTCCTAAAAACTGCCATTCATAAAAGGTCATTGTGTGATAACACAAAGCAACATTGCAATAATGAGCCTATTGACATATGCCAAGAATAGTACAAAAACAGGTGTGCATAAGTGCATGTCTCTTGTTGCACGCTACCAAGCTCTGCAGCAATGGCATCTGGAAGCAGGGCTTGGGTTTTTATTTCTATTTATTTATCTATTTAGTTTGAAGGATCAAGTGCTGCAAAGACTTATGGGGTTTTCATAATATCTACCTTCTATGCAAATATACAAGAGAGCCCAAGTGGAGGCAAAAGGAATGCGCTTGTATCTGGAGAGATCTCTTCAGAAAAAGAGACTTGTGATTCAGCAGAAGACTTGTCTCCCACAATAATGGGGAGACTGCAAGTAAGTCTTGGAGGAACAGTAAGAGGATCAGGGCATCTTGAGGTCTCAGTTATAGACACCCCTCACTAGTGTGCTTCAATAACCCCTTTGATGCTATCCCAAGTCTTCGCTTAAATCCTGACTCTCCTCCTTTGACCCTTGGGTCTCCAGCACCAGACTCAATGGGAAAATCAGAATAACTAGAGAAGCACTGGGATGGCTGCTAGCAGACTGTGACCAGACCCTTCTCAGGAAGCGAGAGCTATTCACGCAGTCCTTGGGAGTACTCAGCAATTGGCAGTAATGAACCAGCAGAAGATCAGGATGAGGAGAAGCAGTCAGTGTGCAAATAAAGCGTTCTGTCTACTGGGAACCATTGCTGGGTGAACAGCTCCATTTTAGAGCTTGTGTGCTCTGCCTTCTACATCAGGCTTGGGTTATACCCTGTCATACTGAATTGCATACCTGATGCAAGTCATTATTAGAAGATGTTGCTTATGGAGGATACCTTTAAATAGGATTTCTCCTTCACTTTTGTTAACATTGTTCATATATCAATTGAAGAGCGACTTGAGCAACTTCAATCTCAAGGGAATACATGGGCAACTTTGAAAAACTACTAGAAGAGACACTTAGCATGCACTATAAGGGTCTATACTAAGCCCTCCAACCACTCCAACATCAGTGGGGCAGATCTTTGTGCTGAGCTGTTGTCACCATCATATTCCAACTCCTGGAAAAGACATCATAAGATTCCAGTATGACTGACAGAATCACAAACCTCTGGGAAGCACCACAAATTCTTCTGACACATGCAAGGACAGTTTTCAGTGTCAAGCATGGCTTCTCCAGTTTGTACAAAACCATGCTCTCTCCGCCATTGTGCTCCATTCGCACAATGGAACACCCACCATGCACTGAGCCACGCAGAACAATCATTGACTTTTGTTTTATTTGAAGCGATGACCATTACATTCATATTCTGTATTTTTGCTGTTGCGTGTTTTGTGGCTGTGCTTATCTTTATTTTAGAATACCCATTATTTTTATCTTTCTTTTTAAAAAGTAAAAAGAGATCCTGCTGACTTCTTACATCTTATGGTTTCATTTTATTATTATTTATATAATGCTTATAGTATTTAAAGTATTTAAAGAGCTAAGTGCTGAAGGTTACATTGCCTCAAAGTAAAACACTGATTTTTACCTACAGCAAGCAACATCAAAGTGGAAACTGAAACAGAACCTTACATTAAAATCAATTAAGGGAAGATCATTTTGTAATTAGTACCAGAATGACCTGTACAATCTTGAATAAAATTCTTGCTCTTTGCTACCCTGGCTCAGTGCAAACACCTGGTGCCAAAAACACAGCCCCTGAGCTCAGCATGGTGTTCCCCTCAGCTGCCCAGCAATTCCACCCTTAAGTCTAGCCCAGCTCATGCTCTCTGTTCTGTCTTGCAGAAAGACAAGAAAGAGGGGATGGAGTGTATGTTCAGCTTTGACTTGGCTGTTGGAGCGCTGCCCTGCCAGTTGAGCCAATTCCACCCATCATCTTGTTGCTCCCTGCAGGGACTGGGATGCAGCCACTTCAACTAGAGCCATCAATGTGAAGGAGAAGCATTATTCAATTGCTGTATTAATGGATAATGGTGGCTCCTCAGTAAGTAAAGAGGGTGAAGGTGGACTTTCATTAATAAAGAGCCTATTGATTTTGTTATGAATATCACAAGTAAGCCTTTCCTTTCTTAATACTTGGTAGCAATCTTGTGGTTTCAAGTATTGCTGAGCAAAGTTGTATACTCTCATATTTTCACTCACATTTTATAGTTAATAATAAAAGATACAGTGCAAGGCTTTGGCAGTTTCAGTGCTGCAAGGAATGAAGGAATCGATTCAGGAAGATCAGGAATGACGTGGGCTTTGCTGGAAAAAATTAGCACCTACAAGCTTTTCAGTTTGATTTTGTTCTGAGGAGAGCTTTCAAACAGTTAGTTGGCATACCTGTTTTGTGAGTATGTCTGTGTGTAGAAACGATTTGGGAATTTGAAGAAGAGAGCAAACTCATCATTTTCCTCCCAATTAGTTACATATACAAGAGGAAAAGAGGAACAGGGAAGGCAAATATGTTTTCCAAACAAACCTTCATGTACTTGCAGGTTGCATGAAAGTTGAGAGCTTTGCTTAAAGACAAAATATCTGGGCAAGCCTTCCCCAACTTGGTGCTCTCCAGATAGGTTGTCCTGCAATTCCTATAATGGAAGATGAGCATAGTCAACTGATTAGCATTGATTCTTCTCTCCAAAGAATATGCAAGGGGAATTCACTTCTGCAATCTGAAAGCAGCATCAAAATGTTGACATGTTTTTACAGCCAAGGCAATGGTCAAGTTCTGTTGCCAAAATCAGTGATGGGCAACTCTTGTTAAGACTAAGGGTCTATAATACAGAGAACAGATAGCTCTATGAATTGCCAGTCTTCTGGGAATGGTCCAAGAAGGCTCTAAGTATGAAACTTTCCAAAGAAAGCTAGGTAGGAAGCCTCCATTAAAGGAAATGTTTGGAGATGTTCCAGCAAGATAAAGGTGTCTACACTTGAGAAATAAACCTTCTGCACCTCGGGTGCTTGAGGCACATTTCATGTTTCAGAGCATTTTTCACCAGAAAGGAAAGTGTGGCAGCCTCAGTAGCACAACACCCAGCAACTCAGCTCTTTAGAGGTTGATTACTGCAAAGAAAGATGTATCCACCCAGAGCTGTAGTCCCAAGTGTAGGGTTTGGAGCTGGTGAACTTGTGGTCATTTGTAGTATGTGTGGACACGGAAATCTCAATGGCTTGCTTTCTGTATATAATAAGCTCCAATTTGAGAACTGTATCAGTAAACCAAACCAAACCCTACCCCGCAGTAAACACTGAAAAGCAACCAAAATGTTATCCTCGCCTAGCAAATTTACAAAATATAGCAGATAATCTATTCCAATGCCACATTCTGTCAGAATGGCTTAACCCATGGATGCCTCCCCTTCCTTCCTGTGGGAGCCTGTGAGATTTCTTGTTGTGCGCACTGCAGACTTTTTATTCACTCCTGTGGCAGTCTGAATCCCAGTCTTTGGGGAGCACTGCAAGATATTTCAGCATCTAATGCTTCACGTTGCTCATTAGGGTGATGAAAAGCACATGATGAAGGGGCAGTGTGATGTTCGGAGTGCGAGGGGTTCCTGTTGCCGTGAATTATTAACGAGTCCACAATCTTCCAGTGGCCTGCTCCCGTCTGCCTGCCTACAGCAGGTGGCAGCCCACTGCCTTTCACGTGGAAAGCATCTGCTTGCTCGGAGCCTCCCAAGAGCTTGCTGCAGTCATTTGTTCGATTTAAGACAGACACTGTCATTATTCTGTGCAACACTTCACAGAAATAGTTCCTGCTAAATGCTCGAACCATCTGAGCAGCACCAGGCAAAGCTGCAGGCTTCATTAATAATGCATCCGTGCTTATCAATAGGTTTAGACAACTGGTATTTAGAAGCGTCTTCTTCAGGAGTGGTTTTTTTCACACCAGTTAGCTTCATTCTGTCAGTTCCTTGATGTAGACATTACATCCAACTGAGTTCTGAAAGCCAGAGGTGAAAAAAATTGTGTTTGAGCTTCTCTCTTCCTTTGGAACACTGTTCAAGTGATGTAACTCTTAAAATAATTCCTTCTGTTACCTTTCTTTCCCCTTTTCTTTTTCTTCCTCCTTTTTCAGGGTGGGGTGAGGGATGGGTTTTTCCCCCCCATGTTTATCCTTTTAAAAGGAAAGTTGCTCTTCTTTTGCTCTGAAGCTCATGCAGGAGGGTGGATTTGTTTCATAGGTATCCAAGGTTCTCGAGCAAGTGTAGACCGTATAAAATACAGTGTAGATTACATCGAGTTTCTTGGCATAGTAATGACTGCCCTCACCATGACAGTAAACAAAACAACCATATTTGCAGTAGTGTAGTGTGCCAGGGCTCAGAATGCAGGGCTGGTGCTATTTTCTTAGCGGGGATGTTTCAGCTGATGCCTTCTCCCCAACACTCGCCACCAACTTCCTTGTTCCCTCTGAGCTGCAATCTTCACAGTGGCTAAGGAGAAATTCATTTCCTCAGCAACAGTATATTGTTCCCAGTTGTGATGTAAAATGTTTTGGGGTGGTTTGGATGAAACAGGGAAATTAAGACCCATTCACTTTGCCAAAGAGCTGCTTCTGGTGGAGGTG
Organism: Varanus komodoensis; assembly: GCF_004798865.1. NCBI lineage: Eukaryota > Metazoa > Chordata > Lepidosauria > Squamata > Varanidae > Varanus > Varanus komodoensis. The sequence goes on from NW_025335589.1 coordinate 6,819,044, forward strand.
AAAACAGCTCAAACTAGTTTGTAGCTATGGAGCAATAGAACTGCCTGTACTTTGGGGGCTCTCCTTGGCTATTGAGATTGCTAGAAGAAGGCCATGCACTACAAAATTTACTGTATTGCCCTACACAGTATTGCCCTATTGTGCAAGAATGTTCAATAAAAGCATAGGTTTCCATCCTGAAACGGTTATGCATACATGGGTCTCTCTATAATCTACCAAGCTGTGGGTCTTTGGCATAGTAACAAGTACTTTCCCTGGCTGAACCCCATTCGTGCCCATCTGCTGATGGAATGGCATTTGCCATTGGAGCAGACTCCCTCTTCAAACTGTGGGCCCCACAAACCCATCCAGATCCTCTTTAGAGGGGTGTGGAGACTCTGTGGAAGAAAGCTGGAAGTCTGCTGAATTCAGCCCATTGGCTAGCATGGTACTTGTGCTGGCCACTGATAGCAATCTCCACCTCTTCACAGTTTCACTGCCTTGTTCAGCTATTTGGCCACTGTGTGAACAGAATGCTGGACTGGAAGGACCTTTGATCTGATCCAGCCAGCACAGTCATTCTTACGTTCTCTAGCCAGCATACATGTTACCCAAGGCCAAATTAGACAATGAATGATGTACTATCTTTCTTGACCGCTCTCACTGGCTACCTCAATTTGCTTAGCGGTAGGGCTAGCCCTGATGCTCTGTGTGAGAAAGGGCCCTGGACTGTATTTTCATCCAGGTATGACTGGGTGAAAAAAGTCCTGTCTGAAACATTGGAGATCTGCTGCCAGTTGGTGTTGACAGCGCTGAAATTGGTTGATCAATAGCATGACCTGTAATAAGGCAGCTTTTTATGTTCCACTACACTGAGTAGCACCTTTTCCCATGGGACTTACTCAGATATTCCTCCAGTTGCATGATTATAACACATTGGCAGGCTGGTAGAAAGAGACGTGTAGTGGCCATGGCAACTCCAGCTGGAAGATGCTGTATCAGCTGACCTTCTGATATTCAGCTACTAAAGGTAGAAGAGCACCTTTGGAAGTCAGGCATTGGTAAGTCAGTGGAACAACCCCAAGGCAAAAGATTTGCAAGACAAGGAAAGGCAGCCAGTGAGGTATAGAGGGATTACTATGCCTAAAAGACTTGGATTCAAATTCTAGCTCAGGCAAAAATTGGCTACCCCTGGGCAAAGAATTATTCCTCATTATCAGCCCACTGTCTCAAAAATGAGGATGACATACCCCAGAGATTGACTAGGGGATGATCAAGAAGACTTTGAAAACAAATTGAATACAATAAGGGTGATGAAGATGATAAGTAGTATTTCAGAGGATATCTAAAAGTAATGTGGTCGAAGGACATGTTTGAAGGACACATGATGCAGTCACCTTGAGTCACCTTGGTGGAACTAAGCAGCCATGGGTTTGCTTAGTACTGGTCCTTGGACTGCCTGAGGACTCCCATGTAAGCTGCTTTAAGCTCTGAGAAGAATGAAAGAAAACAGGAGAGGGGAACTAATGTAGGGAACGATTGATATTTGTCCAAACATGTGAAATCACACCATTGTGTGCAGTTGGCCTGAAAAGAAGCCAATGTTCTCCCTGTTCCTTATCCACATCCCAGATCCTGCCCAGTCCAAGACTTACCTTGGAAAACAGCAGCCCTTTCACAGATTCATTGCTAGCAGACTGTGCAGGATTTGGCCTCAGTGGATAACCCACTCTTCAAACCATTTCAGATAGAGTAAATACCTGGAGGTAGAGACCGGAGACATAGCTGCCGCTGTGCCTATATGCACACAGCAGAGATTTCCTTTTCAAGTGTCTGCCAGAAGCACTACACTCAGAATAACTGCAATGCCCCAAGGACAGAATTCTAACATGGGAAATACATCTATTATTTCTGATTTTGTAGGAAAGATAAAATATTCTCTCTCAATTGTTGCATGCAAATGTGCGATGTAGGAGGAAACGGCATGAAATAGTTTCAACTATGACATTACCCCATTTATTTTTAAAAAATGAAGAAATAAATGTTCTCACAATCAAAGTTGCAATATAAACATACTGCTCTGCAAAGGAATGGACTGGGAACACTGACCTTCTTTGAATTCTTACCAAACAAGCAAAAAGCAAGTGTGACACATGCCCAGTAACTCAAATCATTTCAATATTCAAGAACCAAAGAACTGATTCTAATGGATAGGGCAGGTTAGCACTATAGTCTTAGCATTTTTGTCCCAGGCCTCCTGCCTGTGACCCCAGCCTACAGCATGGGGCCCATTTTTTTCTGTCTGTCTGTTTTAACAAATATCTCCCTCCTTCTCTTTCATCAGGGCCTATCTTCACTCTAAGTAAAAATCCTTCTCTCTAGGTAATCCTGATAACCAGAATTTATGGGGAAGGGGTTAAAGATCTTGAACAGAGTACCTGAATAAAGCAGAATCCAGATTAAGGATTTTGGAGGAAGAAGTATAAAAATATTTTAGAACTGGTATAAAGGCCCTGGCTTGTATTTTCTCCCAAGTATGGCTGGGTGAAAAAAGTCCTGTCTGAACCACTGGAGAGCTTCTGCAGTAGGATGTGTGTGATGCAGACATGTTCTTACTCTTTTCCTTTCTTCTTCACCACCTCCCAGTCCTTCCCCTTCCCCTTCCCCTTCTCCCCCACTCTTTTAAAAGCAAGTATTATGGTACCACTGGAGTGACACACCTCAGGTCAAACTGCAACCCACTTGTAAATCTCAACCATCAGTTCAAAACCACTTGTTTAGATAATTAATAAAACAACACAAAGAGCAATGTTAAATCTTGAAATTTGAAAAAGAAGTATGTTTCTTCTCTTTGGCAGCAGGAAATGCACAGAAGTCTGCAAACAAGTTTTTAACTTGTTGGGCAAATAGCAAGAAATTATTTTACCTTTGATGTGCCTGTAGGTTTTTTTTTTTTTTTTTTTTTTTGCAAATTCATGTTTGTCAAGCAGTAATTGGCTATTTCCTAAAATCAATACAAAACTACTTTGCCACAACTATTCCATTAGAGATGGCAGCCAGTAACCTGGTGTAAGAGCAAAGGCATGTGCCATTGATCAGATTTCTTTGGTTAGAAGGTTCATCAAGAATCCAGGAGTATTTATACCACTTCCTTGTCCCTGTTCCTTCATGGCTGGAGGCAGTTGTATGATAATATTATTTTTGTTTGCAAATCATATAAAGATATCCTGTTCTCAATCCCATATCTGCAGTGCTTTTTTTCCAAAGGAATGTTTCCAAATTCCAGAATCTGTGTTTACATTTGAAAAATGTATATATACAGAAATGTGCCAATTTTGCATTTGAAATGTACATTTTCCCCATTTGAATAAGCATAAAAGCAAGTTGAAAATTAAAATGGGAGTCAGTCAAAATGATCTTGGAAGTGATTCTTGGAGAATTTAAATGGACTTTAAAATAAGTCAGGGTAAAATACATAACATCACAGCATGTGTGTTTACAATTTACAAATTGATATATACCTGTGAAAATAAAATGTCAAATACCCAAACAATGTTGTATCAATCTGAATAAGGAGATCCATGCATGTATCATGCTGGATAAGAAATTGGAGGCATAAACTGGACACATGAATGCATTTCCAAATGTAGACATTGTTATCCATATTGCATTATTTTCATGCGCATTGCCATCTTCATTTGGTGCGTCCAGTCACATTTTAAGCATGACTGCATCAAGAGTCAAGTACACAAAATGAAAAGCCACATATAATACTGTAGTAGCAGAAATCATGGAGAGAAGGCCTTTCTCAAAACCAATTCCCCTTTTCCCCATATGGTTTGACATAGAATCATAGAACAGTAGAGTTGGAACGGGTCAGAAGGGGCTCAGAGTAGAACACCAAGTCAAACCATCCCTCTCAGATGGTTGTCTCGTTGCATCCTGAATGCCTCCAGTGTGGGAAGGCTCACAACCTCGCAGAGTAATTGGTTCTATTGTCATACTGCTCTAACAGTCAGGACATTCCTGATATCTAGCCCATCAGGCTTCCTGTAATTTGACCCTGTTATTCCATGTCCTACACCCTGGGATGATTGAGAAGAGATCCTGACCTTTCTCTTTGCGACAGCCTTTCAAGTTGGGTGGCCTACGGCACACTTGTCAGCCTGTCATCGCCACCACTGCTGTCCCCCCACTACTGGACATCATGCTTTTATTTTTGTTTTATTGTTCCTGTGAATAATTTTAGATCCCTCAGAGAGCCCAATGGACTATGGGGGATTATAAAAGTATAATCATGATAATGACAATGATAGAAGAGTCCTATGGTATCCCTCCTCAGTCTTCTCTTCTCAAGGCTAAACATGCCCAGTTCTTTCAATCTATCCTCACAGAGCGGTGTTTCCAGGTCCTGGATCATCCTTGTTGCCCTCTTCTGAACCCTTTGTAGCTTGTCTGCATCTTTCTTAAACTGTGGTGCCCAGATGAGGCCTAACCAGTGCTGAGTAAAGAGGAACTATTACTTCACCTGATTTGGGAGTGATACTCACTCAGTAATGCAATGTAAAATAGCATTTGCTATTTACATTGCAACCACATCATATTGTTGTGGGAGGTTTCTGCAACCACATCATATTGTTAACTCACAATTCCAAGATCTTTCTCACTTGCAGTAATGCTCAGCCAAGTATTCCCCATCTTGTGGTGATACATTTGGTTTCTTTTTCCTATGTGCAGAACCAGGTCTTTGTCCCTACTGAATTTCATTCTGCTGTTTTCAGCCCTGAGCTTCAGCTGATCAAGATCACCTTGAATCTTCTTTCTGTCTTCCAGGGTATTAGCTATCCCACCCAGTTTAGTAAAGTATAATTCTTAGCAGTGGGCGGGCGGAAGCCACATTGTGATAGAAATAATACTAGAGTAATTCATTTCTGAAAACTATGGAGACCTGCTGGATGAGGAATGTAGTTATTAAAGGTAAAAGCGCACAATATGTTGCAATGAAATGTTTGCGCTATACACTTCATTAAATGGTTTGTGGGCCATCAGGGAAATACCATTTCCCCCTCACAAAAGCAACAGTGTTTATACATAGTTATCACTAGAGGGAGCGCAATGGCAACTTGGAGGGGGACATGGATTGTTTCATAAGCATGGAGCAGAAAATAGCTGCAAACAAATCTCTTTAAGGCAACCTTGCAGGAGAGAAGAATTCGTATTTATTCATTGTACTACAAGAGGTGTGGCTCTTTATTCATGCCTGAGCACTTAAGGTGAACAGAAATCAGATAAATTAGAAGCTCTGTAGTTACTTTGGAGGGAGGGGATTTTTAAAAAACTGACAGCCTGCATGCAAGCTTGTGTCCAGGTTAAAAAAAGTACCTGTCATACAAGACACCAAACAGGTTAAAAATTCAGAGAGCACAGTAGGGGGTCTTCCTGAAGAATTCAAAGATCTGATAGGTTTTGGATTTGATGAGTGTTTTGATTTACAATATTTAAAGGTAGAAAAATATAGGGAATAAAACAAAACAGAATTTCACATGAACTCCGGAGGGGGTCCTGGACTATGGACATGTTTCCTAGAATAAATACTCATGACATTTCTATGAACATTTCATGAGTTCCTCATTTGGGTAAGGAAATCTACTTTAATATTTGAGGCAATATCTTGAAATGGAACCGGTTTCAGTGCATATTTTGCAGTTTTAATTTGCTCTCAAGTCTTCTTGCAGGGTTTCAACCCACTGCACAATTACTTTGAAATTCACAAAAGAGACATTGTCTCATATCACAAGAAATTATCCCCTCACACAGACCTTGACAATAGTTGGGAAGCACTGCTTTCTCAAATGATATATTGTTGCATTGTAAGTTTATATATGCAGTGATGAGCATATAGGAAAGAAGATGGGTACAATTCTGTAGGAAAATTATAGAAACATATACAGGAAATTACTCATCCTACAGAAAAATATTTTATAAATTATTTTATTATAAAATACAGCTGATTAATTTTATTGTTTATTTTCTCTTGACATAGAATGAAGCAAAATTTTGAAACAATTGTTTAAAATTATTTTGCTAAAATACTTTTGTTCTTTTTATAATAATTGCTATAAAAAGCAAATGGTTTTCATCTGTACTAGAGATATTCATTGGGCTTTGCCAAAGCTGGAAGCCCAAACTAAACAGTAATAGCAGTAGCAGTCGCAGTAATATAATTACATTGCATTTATACCCTGCCTTACTTCCTCTTGCAAGGAATCTAGGACAGCTTATACATTTTCCTCACCTTCATTTTATCCTCATAACAACAACCCTGTGAGGTAGGTTAGGCTGAAAGTCTCTGTCTGGTCCAGAGTTACCTGGTGAACTTCACGGCCTAGTGGGGACTAGAGTGCAGATCTCTCTTATCCAGTGCACCACTCTGCCTCCCTTGGTCCATTTCTGGTGTTTCCTAAGGCAGATCAGGCTTTCCTTTGAAACAAACTGAACCAAACTTGAACCACATGAAAGCATTATTAATAATTTGGGCTTCAGAGACCTAGGTGTATTGTTTCCTCTTCCAAATAGTATAGTTTGGCTTTGTTGGCCAAAATGCTTAGCAGAAGCAAGAGGATAGGAGAATTTGATTTAAAGACTGACAGGTCCACCTTCCAATTCTAGGGAACATTTTGCCAGGGGCTCCAGTCACAGCACTTGGAGAGAAGGATTGAACTATAATAAACATTCTCTCTCTTCCATTTGTCTCAGCTGTAGGAACTTGCAAGTAGGAATTAAGAGGTTCTGTGTTGGGTTGAATGGGGAGCATGACATTTGTTCATCCTTTCCAGTTCTTTCCTTTCTCCTGTACCTTAATCTTTCTCTCAGAATTTTTCTTGCAGTGAAAAATCTTCCTGTCAGATACCATTCACTTATTTTTTCCATGGTACTTTCTCAGTCATTCTGTGTTGCTGTCTCTGTGCATTTTTCTATAGAATTAGGTGGCAAATCCCTCTTCCCCTCTCCAAGTTAGGAAAAAGAAATAATTAACTACTTCAGATTTAGTTTTTGTTGTCCTGCAGTTGTGTGTGTTTGTGTGCATGTAATATGCAAGCTAATTCCTGTATCTGACCATCTCTTGCTTCGCTTTCTAATGGAGAGGAGGCAGTTTAAATCCGTAATTCTTTCCCCTTATCAATTTGAAAAACATTTAAAAAATGCTGACTGTTTCTCATACGCCTTTCAACAAACTACCCTGGTGGTTATGTAAAGAGGTGACTTGACTAAGCTACAGTTTCTGTTCTCAAACAACTTGATGCTAGTTAGACATGTTTTGTGAGCAGTACTCACAATCCAACTAGCACAAAGAATACTCAAGCAGGGGCAACGATTCTGGCACCAGCATCACCTACCATGCATTTGAATATGTGGCGTAGGAGAGTATTATGGAATTGCAAAGGCTTGTCATATCCATCATTTTGTATATTTCTATAGCTTTTCTTACAGACTCTTCTAGGTGCTGCCTCAGAACTGTGGGGAGCTGCAGGGACTCTTCCAAGTTCTGCTGTTTTCATATGACTTCTGTGGCTCTTCCACCCACTTCCTCCTCACTCAGTGAGTCTTCCAGACACCACGGCCTGCCAGCCACCTGCTTGGTCCTTGCAGGCTTTCTGGCTCAAACAGCCAAAGTATGGCTTCATGGCACTTGCAATCTAGTAGGTAATCATTAAAATACAGAGTATCTGCAGCTCCTTTGTGCTTCCAAAAGCATTCAGATCTTCTTAAAGTTGTTCTTTGTCATCAGTTAAGTCAAAGTTCCTTTACAATTGTGCATGTTTCTTAGTTTCTACTGCGGATCTTCTTCATTATGTAGGTTTGTGAATTCAGGCTGTGTCGATCTGTTCCATGGCAAAGAGTCCTGCTTTTGTAGAGTGCAAAGGAAGTAATGTTGTCTTGCATGTCTCCAGGCATTAGTAGAACCAGGCAAATCTTCAAAGAAAAGAATGTTGCCTTTGTGTGACTCTAGGCTAAAACATACCTGGGGGATTGTTTCATCCCTCTAAAGCATAGCCTGGCTTTCTGAACATAGGCTGCATTGCTCAATTGCACTGCAAAGAGGGCTCTTTTGGTAGAGGCAAAGGTTTTGAACCATCCTGTTCTTGTCAGAGAAGCATTGGACATTCTCAACACATTACTATTTAATTGTTGCATTTGACATACTGTATATACTGACTATAAGGTGACTCATGTATAAGACGAGGTTGATATTTTGGGCTGTTTTTCTTGTGTTTGTTATATGTCAGTCTTTTAAGATAACCCCAATTTTTGCTTTGCTCTTTCTGATTTGAAGGGTTGTCTTATACACTGATATATATAGTAATAATGTGTGGAACAAGCTACTAGGAAGAATGATTCAGAAAAATACTGTATATATCAGCATATAAGGCAACTTGAATATAAGATGAAGTTAATATTTTGGGATGTTTATGTCAGGCGTATAAGGCGATCCCTGATTTTTGCTGTGCTATTTTCAGTTTCGAGTGTTGTCTGGTATATATGGTACTTTATGCCAGTGGGCTTTTCCCTGCCTTCCTTGCTGCAGCTTCACTGAGCAAACAAAAATTAGTGGCAAACCTTCACTTAGCCCAGTCCTTTATTGTCAGTCCACTGGGGCATTGAGGGAGTCCGCTGCCACTGCCTCACCTAGGCTGCTGCTTAGGAGTGTCAGAGAACATGCCCAGAGAGGTATGAGCAAGCTCAGAAATATCCTCCCCACCCCGGCCCAGCATCAGCCGGTTGGTCTGTTGCCAGAAGACTGTCAGTAGCACCAGCCTGCAACCACTGCCTTCCCGTGCTAGCATTTCCTGACACCTTCCTGGTAGACTAATATATTTGCCACAGTAGGTTCAATATGGGTTTTCTGTATGAAGCAATTATTATGGGCAGATAATTTCTTACTCACAGTTATTTACAGGCTCTTTAAGCAAAATCATAACGCTTCAGTTTCTCCTCTGTTCTTTTCATCATAATTTCCTGTTGTTGGGTTTTTTAATGTGAAAATGAAGTATTAAATTCAATGATGCTATTTGCACTATTTCCGTATAGCACACCTCCAGTGAGGGCCTTGTAGGAGAAAAGCAAGTAAGGAAGAGTTTTTTGTGTAGATCTCAGATCTTAGTGCCAAAACAAAGCCAAAAGTAGATAGAGCAATTAGCAGCTTCATGTAGAAAAAAGCCAAGTGTTAGTTTTCAGAATATGCCTATGGGAATCTTCGTGCCATTTTCTTGCTGCACTAAACCTCATAACTGAATCACCAAGTAGTAATACTTTTGTATACGCCCAAACAGCTATAGAGGCTGGAAGAATGATGCAATTAGGCAGGCCAAGCCTGTATAAATAAGCTGAGATGGGCTGGGTGAAAGATGGAACCATAAGATGGCCTGTTCTTCTGACACCTGCACCATGTTCCACTCTGAAAAATTGTTATACCGGCTTTTGAGCATTATAACCTATTCTCTCCTGAAAATGCTCCTTTGAAATTTTGCAGCTTTCTTTCTTTGGCTTGGATATAACTCTGTGATGCGTTTCAATTTCATTCAGATTGCCACAAATACCACAGAAGGTGGGAAACAGAAACAAACTGGTTAACATCCCACATTCAAATCTGAGGGATCCCATTCTGTATAAACTACTGCACCTATCCTTCTGAAATTGAACAGTTTTCATGATTAGGAACATTTCTAGGCACTCTGCCATTTTCTGTACAATGGTTCACAAGGAAAATAGGAGGATAAACATGTCCTTTGACCCCTCACAATGTGAAGGCTTCTCTTACACAACACCCCTGTTTAATTTAATCTAAAACTCAGCAAATCTTTCTGCAAATTTCATTCAATTCTACTAACACATTAAAACACTACCAGCAGTTCCCGTTAAAGAAATGTATAAATATGAAAAAACAAACCTTCCTGTCCTGTAATTCACAAGCTAGTTTTGACTCCAGTTGCTGATAGGTAGCAGCTTCAGAAATGCTTTTTTTTAATGGGGTGATGGAATTGTAGGTATGAGAACCACAGTGGGGAGGGCTGCAGGAACCATATGCAGCTCATGGGCTGCATATTGCTCATCCCTGACTTTGGGACAGACGCAGTCTTGGGAAGGAGGGGGAAAATGAACTTAGGAGCATTGCTGTTGGTCCCTAAGTCCCACCACCATTCTCAAGGTACCCACATTTCAGCAGTGCAGAAGCACTCAGAACCAAGCTTGGATTGATGAGAAAATGTGATTTGATTGTAAAAATTGTGCAATTGGCCCAGTGATTCAAAGATTTTACTGCTTTACCTTTACTGCTTGGGAGTAAGCATCACTGAAATCAGTTGGACTTACTTCCTATTGGACACAGATAGGACTGTACTACCAATCTCTGGTTCTAACCTTCTATCTCTCTCTCATAGACACCCCCCCCCCCAAAAAAAGCAACATGGAATGCATTTCGAATGTTCTGATTATTTTATTTATTTATTTATTAAAATATTTTATGCCGCCCCATTCACCGAAGCCTCGGGGCGGCTTACAACAATTAATTAAAATAATTATAATCATTGAATTAAAAAATATAAACATTAGATAAAAATACAATATAAAATAAACCGCCCTGGCTTATGTGTGTGTGTGGTACATATGTGCATCTCTATATGAATTTTGCAAGATTCTTTCTATCTTCCTTTCTTTTTCAAAGATAAGAAATAATGTAAAACTGCTTTTCCTGGTAGATCAAGCTTAAAACAAGGCCACCTGGAATGACATACTGCAACTTGACCAAGCCTGCTCCTTCCATTACCCTTTCTTTGGAGAGTTATGCCTATACTGCACCTCTCAAATAAAATGTGTTGTTGGATGTATGACTCTGCAAAGGACACTTCTCCATGTAGGTGAGGGAAAGCACATTCTGAGGGCTGTCTGGATTTAATAATTGCTGGGACAAAGTAAAATGGACAAAATGGGAGCATTTCACCAGAACACGGATGCTAAGGGGTGAGGGAGGGGGGATCAAGCCTATTTCTTGAAGGTGAAGAGATCAGGATATATGAACCTGATGTTTCTTAAATAATCTTGAACACATAGGTTGTGAGGGGAACATTTTCAACACTGGAGGATGACCTGGTCTTTTGGAATCCCTTTGCATTCCATGGAAACCTGGCAAAATAAAGGAGATAGGAGTCATTCAGCATGTTCTCTGTGATTCTGATCAGTTGGAATAAAGCTGCAACCCAACTGAAATATAGAACATTGGTAACTCTTGCATAAAACAATGACTCTGACCCTCATGAGACCATCAGGGCTGAGACCATACTTAAAGCTCATGGAAATTGGAGCTCAACCCGATGAACATAAAGAGAAATTAAGTTTCATTGTGGCAATGTTTTATTTTTGCGATGAGAAGTATTGAAAACAGTTGGGTGATTTCAGAATTATTATTACTTTTATTTTATTGCCTTTTGATGGGTGGCAGGTGTGCCAGCTTTCAATGAAATTGGGAAAAATTTTGCTAGACCACAATGAGATACCATGTAGATTTGAAGTTCTGCCTGCATTAATTGTAATACATGATAGCTAGGCAAAAATAAAATAAAGTAAAATAAAATCCCATACTTTTGGAGATCCCTCCTCCCACCCTTTTTTAGCTTCAGTTCCTATAAAGTTCCTCTGTTTTTTCTTATTTATGTTCTGTTGGAATCTCCACACAAGGTCAGCATGCCTTATTTCCATGAATGGTCAGGCTATGATCTTGCCCTTCCCTGGAATCCATATATCATCCTACGTATATCAGTCTTATTCATACCAGAATGGCACCAGAGCATCAGGCTGCACCAGAGCATTTTTAGCCCTAATACATTAAAAGAAAAATAAATATTGCTAATGCAGCTTATACAAAAAGGTAAAATTAATTTGATAGATAGAAACATGGCAATGTGCTTCGCCTTACTGGGTGGGTACATATTTTTCTGCTTCTGTGCTCTGTTACAGAGATCATGGCTTCTCATTTTGGAAACCTAGCTTCTCTCAGTATGCCATTCCTCCACTTTCAGTATAACATCTGAGAATGCATCATAATACCAGATGATGTCCTCATGCAGACATTGAAACTACATAAGAAGTATTTGTCATGGAAGTGCCTTCTATCTAGAACAACATGTGCATGTACGTGTGCGCATACATATAGTACAATGACTATCTGCTCTATTGTTTCCCAGCCTCCATTTCAATACGATGGAAAGGAACTGCCCCAAGATAAATAAAGAAATGCAGCATGTATCTTGCAAGCAGATTAAATTCTCAGACACAGATGTCTCCTCCTGCAACCCATATGTACAATCCACAGGCCCCCCTCTTCAAGGGGCAGCCATGGGAAATGCTGAAAGCTATTGAAAATTGTAAGCTTTCAGATTGTATTAGGACTTTGATTCACTAAGGGCCTTACTACACATACCAGACATAATAGAAAATCCATTTTAATAGTCCTAAGGCTCACATTTCCACCTGTCAGATTAGACAATGCAATGCTGTCGGAAGAGACTATAAAATGATCCCATAGTAATGTACAAAATTATTATAGAAATGGCGAGACTTCACAATCCTGTAATATGCTCTTGTACTGTATAATCGGAACCCAAAATCATGATTGCAGTGAGAGAGTCCCTTATGATAGTCGAGGCAGGCCCAAGAAACTTCGATGTTTGACACAAAGGACAAGGTGATGCCACCCTTGCAATTACAGAAGCCAACCAGCTGGAAGTTTCTTTAGCATTGGTGGGAGCCACATGTCCTTCACTGTAACCGAAAACTGCAAGGGGAAACACAGCAGCCAACATGAAACACACAGTTTGTCCCTCTAAGGTCTTGTTGCCACCAAAGCATGTGCTGCCTGATGCACCTGCTTTCCAAGAGGAAGGTCAACCCCGTAACAGTCAAAGGATTGTTACGTTCACAAAGGATCTCTAATTACATTCTTTCAAAAAAGAATCTGCAGCACAGCCAAGTCACTTCTTGATAGAAAGGAGGAAACCAGCAAGACCGTTTGCTGGAGGACTTATAAGAATGGGCCTCCTTCACCTTTGCCTATCTGACTAGGTCGGTCCTTCCCTCACAGGGCCAGTAGAACCAACTATGTGAAGAGGTTTCCTCTTCAAGTTCTGAATAGGCTTCTTTCTTTACATATTTAATCCTCCATCTCTATTTCTGCTTCCATCCATCTCTGCCTCTCATGTGTCATGCCTGAAATTTAGGTTGTTAGCCTGAGAGAAGTGACTGCCATGAGGCATATCTTTGTAAACTGTTTTGGGAGACCCTTTAGCAAAAGGGCAGCATCTAGAGGGCAAAGGGGAATAGGGTAGCTGCCAAAGGGAAAAAAATGTACGACTGAGACAAAGAGGGCACTCATTTGCCTAACATGTGCATATACAAATATATATGCATATACACTGAGCTGGAAGTAGTACATATCACTGCTCTAGAAGTACCAGGCATTTCACTACAGTGGGCAAGACTGACCAACTGTTTCTGCTGCTCAGTGTGCTGTCCAGGTGCTAACTACTGGTGGGCAGCTTCAACACCTCTCTTGCATCCACTCCTTCTGCTATTGATTGATTGATTGATTGATTGATTGATTGTTTGCATTTATATACCACCCCAATAGCCCAAAGGGCTCTCTGGGTGGTTTACAAACATTAAAACCCCACCAATCCTAAAACAAATAAATTGGCTATGCCACAACGGAGTATAAAATAACATGGTTAAAATGAATTAAATAAATAAATATACCATTAAAATTAATTAACTTTAAAATATTGGTTAAATAAAAAGGTCTTGACCTGGTGCCAAAAAGCATATAATGATGGCGTCAGGCGGACCTCTCTAGGGAGCGCATTCCATATTTGAGGCACCACCGCAGAGAAAGCTAGAAAGCTCTCCTCTGAGTAATCTGTCTCCTAACAGAGTTCCCGGAGGAGGGCCTCTGCTGCCGATCTTAGGGGGCGGGAAGGCATATAGGGAAAAAGGCGTTCCTTTAGGTATCCTGGTCCCAAGCCATTTAGGGTTTTATAGGTAATAACCAGCACCTTGAATTGATCCTGGACTTCAGAGGGAAGCCAATGGAGCTGATAGAGGACTGGAGTTATGCGAGAATAATGCCCAGTCCCCAACAGCATCCTGACAGCTCTATTTTGCACCATCTGAAGTATCCAGACCATCTTCAAGGGCAGCCCCACATAGAGCATGTTATAGTAGTTCAAACGGGGGGTAACCAGTACATGTGTCACTGTTGCCAGGAAGTTCTGCTCCAGGTAAGGATGCAGCTGATGGATCAGCAGGAGCTGAAGGAAAGCGCTCCTCACCACCGCTGTCACCTGGGCTTCCAGGGACAGTTCCAGGTTGAGGAGCACTCCCAAGCTGCAGACGGTGTCCTTCAGAGGGAGTGCAAACCCGTCCAGGGCAGGGCCCAGGTCACCTACCCAGAAACTCAAATCACCTACCAACAGGACCTCCATCTTATCTGGATTGAGCTTCAGTTTATTGGCCCTCATCCAGCCCATTACCTCAGCCAGGTACCAGTTCAGGACAGTCACTGCCTCACCTGGATTAGTTGAAAATGAGAGGTAGAGCTGGGTGTCATCAGCATACTGATGACTCCACAACCCAAACCTCCTGATTACCTCTCCCAATGCAGATGTTAAATAGCAAGGGGGACAAAATGGAGTCCTGCAGTACTCCATGGCAGAGTTGCCATTGTGCAGAGCCAAAGTCCTCCAGCACGACCTTCTGGAATTGGCTGTCAAGGTAGGAGCGGAACCACTGCCAAGCAGTGCCTCCTACTCCCAGTCCCACTAGCCTACCAGAAGGATACCATGGTTGATGGTATTGAAAGCTGCTGAGAGGTCCAGGAGGACCAACAGGGACACATTCCCCCTGTCTCTCTCCCTGCACAGGTCATCATACAGGGCGACCAAGGCAGATTCAGTACCATAACCGGGTCTGAAACTGGACTGAAATGGGTCCAGATAATCAGTTTCATCCAAGAGTGCCTGGAGTTGTCCCGCCACCACTGGCTCCAACACCTTGCCCAGAAATGGGATGTTGGCCACCGGTCTATAATTGGCGGCCATCTCTGGATCCAGGGATGCCTTCTTTAGGACAGGCCTGATCACCGCCTCCTTTAAAGAAGTGGGGACCCAGCTCAGTGAGGTGTTAATAACCTCCTGGATCCAGGAACCAATCCCGTGTTTGGCTTTGGTAAGTAACCATGAAGGGCAAGGGTCAAGTAAGCAGGTGTTTGGACATACTTGTCCAAGCACCTTGTCCACATTATTAGGCCTCATTAACAGAAATTCATCCAATAAAGCTGGACCAGATGGAGTTCTGGATACCTCCTCTAAAGGAACTGTATCAACTGTGGAGTCCAGCTCATGATGAATCTGAGCTATTTTCTCCTTAAAGTGTGGGGCAAAGTCGTCACAGCAGGCAATTGATGGTGGCACAGAATCTTTTTTAGGGCCTGGATGTATTACCCCATGTACCACTTGAAAAAGCTACGCTGAACTGCACGGTGAGGAGGCAATGGAAGTGGAGAAGAATGTCTTCTTTGCCACCCTCACCACCACAGCGTAGGCTTGATAGTGAGCGCGTAAGCGTGTTTGGTCAGATTCATCCTGTGATTTTCTCCACCTGCGCTCCAGCCGTCTCCCAACCTGCTTCATTGCCTGTAATTCAGATGTATACCATGGAGATGCTCTGCCTGGCAGGAGAGGACGCTTAAGAGTGATCGTGTCAATAGCTCTGGTCATTTCCCCATTCCACAGCTAAACCAGAGCATCAGCAGGAGCACCAGCTTTATCAACCGGAAAATCCTCCAGAGCCCTCAGGAATCCATCCGGATCCATCCGGCTCCGAGGGTGGACCATCTGCATCCTTACAGAGGGAAAGGCCAGCTCCAAGCTCAAACCTCACGCGGAAGTGATCTGACCATGACAAGGGAGTCAGACAGAAGTTCCTCACTTCCAGAGCACCCTCTTCCTGCCCCGTTGAGAAAACCAGGTCCAGAGTGTGACCTCGTTCGAGGGTTGGGCCAATGACATGTTGAGACAGCCCCATGACATGGTTCATTGACTTCAAACCAGACTTGGACAGGGCAGCCCATCGGAAAAAGGACAACTTCACATGGAGGACTGTCCTTTCCCAGATATACAAAACAGAGGAGTAGGACACCTTCCCCTGGATAAATACATACAGACTCAGTCCTAGGAAGCTAAGGCTAGTAGAACAATCAAACTGAGAACTGAATCAAGAGGAAATTCTCTCCACAAGGCACTATAAATAACTTGGCAAACAAACCAAAGAGCAATCTGCTGGGCACGTTTTCCTAATTCCTTTTGCAAAAGAACCTTGAAAACTGGGACCAGTGTTAAATATTTTAGCAACTGCTTTAGCTACAGAGGTACAGAAAGTTTCACTATACCTCAGATTTGCACATCATAATCTCTGAGACAATAGCAGAAGATTAGACAGTGGACTTTGGCCTCTTAAATAAGAACAGAGAAGACATGTGGTTTTAAGCTGTCAGCAAAATGCTCACAATAAAGTTCATATTTCAGTGGAAAAAATGCTATTGCAAAATGTGGCACTACTGCAACATACTAATGTGCAATTATGATCTCCTAAAAATGGATGGTCAAGCAGGAACATGCATCCCCAGGCGCTGCTTCCATATCACTTCATATTTGCAGACTCGGACTTATTTTACTGTTATGGGATCTTTGCCCGGGGAAAGCAGGAGAGATGTAGGAAGCATATAAGAAGCATTTTAAGCATGTGAGATGTGATCATATCAAAGCAAAGCAAAGCAGTTGCTTCAGTGTTAATCCACTTGGTTTAAATCAACCAGAACTCATTCTCTCTACCCCCCCCCCCCCACACATGGTGCCTTTCTAAAGGGGCCATGTATAGGATGATGACTGATGGCTGCTTATCCTGCCACCAACAGCTCTGGGTGTGACAGCCACACCTCCCTAAGCTCAGTTCTTGCTGGTTTGACCTGGCAGGATCTGAACAAAAGGTCTACCTGCATTCAGCTGAATGTGAGTAGAACCTCCACCTGATCAGGATTCCCAGTAAGATTGGCTCTGCCATCACACCAGTGTGAATATCTTCACATTCAAGAACTGCAAGCAGAATTCTTGCTCAGTACTAATTGATTCAGCACAGCTGAAGGTCTGGACTAAGGTGGAAGGGAGCCAAAGATTAGAGGCTCTCAGATATTCCTTCAAATCTTGGAACAGAGCTGTTCATTTGTAGGCAGAAAGTTGTGAACTTTAATAATGGACATTATTAAATGTTCCTCCTTTTTTCCCAACAGCTCATTCAGATCAACAGAAATTAAACTGCTTTCAAAAATAAATTCAGAGGAGAAGAAATTTTGGAGAAAGCCTCATGGGTTTGTTTCAATGTTATTCTGCTTAAGTTACTTATGAGGTGGCCAAGCAGGGTGCGTGAGTTCTCTGCCTTTCACTGCACCATCATCTCTGTACAACCCACACAGCCTCCTTGGTTCCCTGAGCTTCCCATCCAGGAGAGGACATCAGCAGCACACGCCTCCCACAGGGCTTTTTCACCATTCTGAAGGGCAGGAAGCCTTGGACACTGCAGAGCAATGGAGAGATGTGTAATAGCGGGGAAACAGAAAACAAAGCAGACGCACAGCACCCTTGGCCAGCCCTTCACCATTGCGTTTGGTGCTGCATTCCCCACACTCCCTATCTCCTTTGCCCTCGAATAATGGTAGGTATGGGGTATTGGCTCCTCTTATGTAAATCAACCTGATGCCACTGCTAAAATTGCATTTAGTGTCGCCTCTAGTCATGGTTTTCATTCCGCACAACTATTCATACTCATCTCACAGAGATAACTATACTTCATCAAACCCCACAGTAAAAGACCATTTCTGTGCAGCATTATGAGACAGGAGGACTAATGGAGAAACCCCTACAAAGACGGATACATCACTTCCTTTCATTCATTATAGGTCCTTAGTCCTTCTATGTATTCATATGATGGCATCATATTTAGCTAGGATATGCCACCTCTTTGAGCAAAGCAGTTTGTTGTTGGAAGACCAAAGGCAAGTAGGTTGTAATAGAGGTGAATAAACCTTGTAAAATAAGCCCCATAGTTTTGTTTTACTTGAAAGGATGGCCAAATATATGCAAACCTGATCCCATATATTATATGATGCACATTTTGGTGTTAATAGGGATAATTGATTTATGCAACCACACAGCTGGAGCAAATTTATGCTAGACAGATAACTAACTTGTGAATCAATTAACACTCCTTAGAAAAATGGGATTATGGAGGGAAATGCAGACATAATTGCATCTAGAGAAGTGTGCAGGGCACTCTTTTCTTAAGGAGCCCAGTTATAAGGGTGACTATGAAATAGGCACTGTAAGTCATGTTCACTATCTGAACAGTTTCAATAGCTTTATAGACCTCCATTGCTATTATAGATTTCCACAGGAAATACACACACACAGACACACACACATACATATGAGAGGCATATGGTGAGCTTTGCTCCTATAATAGACTTTCAATACTAGACAGTATATAAATATAGAACCTGGCAGTTCATGTTCAGTGAAATATAAATTGTGATTCACCAGGTGTATTTCTCCTCTATCCTGGGGCTCTCACAAGTCATTCAGTTTCATCCTATGTTCCTTTGATTAAATCAATTTACTCTCTTGGCTTTTAATGCTTTGCTAAGATAGCTTTCTTCTGTCCACCGTGGCCTGAGCAATGAACAATGATCCAGGAATGTCATCCTACCAAAAGGCTCAGATTCCTGTATGATTTTTATTTTGTCTGCAATGCCTTGCAGAAGTATTCAATTTTGACTTTTCCACATCTTGCTGTGTTACAAGCAGGAATGGAAATTGATTTAATTGGCACTGTGGCCACTTAGTGTACATAAAATACTCAACACTGCAAAGGTACAAAAAGTTGTTATTGTGGTACAAAAAGTTAAGCAAAAAAATAAACAAACTGGCACTTGTTGGTTGCATAAGTATTTGCCCCCCTCCCCCGAAGCTCCTTGCAGCAATTGCAGCTACAAGACTTCTTGATTAGGGGCCAGTTAGCTTTGCACATCTGGATCCTGAAATGCTTGCCAGTCTTTCTGGCAGGACTGCTCCAGCTCTATCAGGTTGGATGAAGACCATTGATGAACAGCAACCTTCAAGCCATGGCTCATATTCTCAATTGGACTGAGGTCTAGTATTTGACTGGTTCATTCTAAGGCATTTAAGTTTTTGTTTTGAAATCCCTTGAGGGTTACTTTGGCTGTACATTTAGTGTCATTCTCCTGCTGGAATCTCTGCCCAGTTCCAGGTCCTCTGAGGAATGAAACAAGTTTTCCTTTAGGATTGCCATGTATTTTGCTCCTGAACAGTCTTATAAGCTCATCAGACCAGATAACCTTTTCCCATATGTTTACTCTGTCTCCCACATGCTTTTTTGTAAACTCCAGGCTTTACTATTGGTTTGTCTTAGCAGCAGCTTTCACTCTTCCATAAAGCCCAAATTTGTGGAGTGTCCAGGTGATAGGGTTTTTCCCATCTCAACTGCAGATCTCTCCATTGTACTCTTGACTGCTTCTCTAAGTAACGATCTCCTTACCTGTTCACTGAGTTTGGTGGATGGCCTTCTCTAGGCACAGTTGTGGTTGAGTCATATTCTTTGCATTGTTTAATACTGCTCCAGGGGGATGTCCATAGTCTGGGATTTGTCTTTTTTTATATAACACAATCATGATAGGTGCTACTGCACAACTTTGTCCTCAAGCTACATCGCTAGCTCCTTGATCTTCATGAAGTTGTTGTTAGATCATGTAACATGGAAATGCTCCCAAGTGGACTCTGTTCAAATACTTACAGTATATGAATTCTGAAGGCACCAAAGCTTATTTAGGCATGTCAGCAAAACGGACAAATTCTTATGCAGCCAACAAGTGCCAGTTCATGTTTGTTTTCTTAACTTTTGTGCCCCTTCACAGCATTGAATATGCTTTGTCAATCAAGTGCTAACAATGTCAATTAAATCAATTTCAGTTTTAGACTATAATGCAACCAATGCGGAAATGTAAAAAGGAAGTGAATACTTCTGCAAGGTGCAATAAAGTCTTATAGGTATGGATTCTGTATGGATTCTGAAGGTTATACAGCTATACAATTCCTAAAGATATGTTTGCGCAAACCATGCTGCACAAGCATGATGTGCAAGGGTGCTATAATGGGTTGCACAACGGGCTGCACAAGTGTGATGGTAAATTAGTTAAGCAGCCATGCTTCTGCAAATGAACTTTAGTTGGATTCTGACTCTGATATATAGTTCAGAGCTTTTGCTAGTGCAACATCATTTATGCTAGCAGAACAGAGGAGCTGTATATAGCCATACCATGAGTTGAATTTGTGTCTGACCAGAATGGTACTGCATAATATGCTGTTGGGTGTTATAATAATAAAAAGGTAGGGAAGGCAGAAGCATTTAGTAATGGGAGTTGTTTCTTTTTTGCAGATGACTCAGAGAATCCTGTTCATCGTGCTGATAAAAGGTATTATGTCGTAGCATCATATACACTCCTATTATTTGGAGACCATGTTAGGCATTATCCATCTTTAAAGAGAATGCTTTTACCTACAGCTGTGTGCAAATGGCCCCTCAAAATTCTGCATGTGGCAACAGCCTAGCTCCCTAGCTCCGTACAAAATCCTAGCAATAAGGGTGAAAACTTACACATGTTTAGATTGGAGTAAAAGGCCTACAGCTCCCAGCATGCCCCAGCTGTCTAAACTTAAATGCTTTTTTTTCCTGTCTAAACATGTATAGAATTGTGCCTTACGTAACCATTTATGTTATGTTAGAGTACATTCACAGCAAAGATCTAACAGAACTGAATAATCCAAGATTTCCTTTAAGAATTTTTAAAAAATCCAAAAGGATTTTCTCTTTTTACGCTAATGCATTTTTAATGTCATTCTCTGGTCATCTTCTGAAATGGAAGATAACTCCGAAACTCTGTGCACATAATTCTATTTCCTATTCATTTTTACAGGAGTGATGAATACCTTTTACTACACTCTACTGTATTTGTTGTTGCTGCTGTTGCTGTTGTTTTACATGCTGTCAAGTCATCTCCAACTTGTGGTGACCCTGGAGAAGACAATCATGCTAGAGAAAGTCAAAAGCAGAACAAGTAAACTTAGGATGGCTTTACAGAATTCTGTCAGTCATTTTCCTGCTTCCTTTCGGAGCCCTAGGCCAAATTCTTCTACAAGATTTGATTCTGCCTTGTTTCCTACTTTTGTATTCCAGTCACCTATAATTCTCAGCATGTTTTGGTGTGTTATCATTTGGACACTTACATAAATTTTTTCAGTTTCTTCTTCAGCATCTTTAGTTGGAACATACACTTGAATTAGGTTTACATTGATAGATTTTCCAGGGATTCAAATAGATATTATTTGGTCAGACTTTGCATTTAGGCCCTTAGTGCCTGAGCAAGGCCTTGCTTCAGTATTACAGCCAGTCTATATTTTCTGAATTTGTCATTTCCCGAGTAGAACACTGTGTTTTTCTGACTGAAAGTGTCCCATTCCAGTCTACTTTAGTTTGCTCACACCAAGTACTGCAAAATTTAACCACTCCATTTTTTGCTTCATAATGTACATTTGCCTTGAGTCATATGTCTTACCTTCTGGTTCCAAATGCATGCGCTGTGGAGCTTTGAACATTCCTTTCACCTCCATGCATGTCAGCCACTAGACTTCCTTTTGGCTTTCATCTGATTATGCCATTAGCAATATTTCCACTTGTCCTTTGCTCTTCCCAAGTAGCTCATTGAGTGTCTTCCAATGAGGGGCTCTCAACTTCTGGCACTTTCTCTTATTCCATTTTGGATTGTTTCATCCTTGGTGTTTCAAAGTAACCAAATTCAGAAGCAGTTTAGCATTGCCTTCTTCTGCACAGTGTCATTACCATTGTCTGTGCAAGATCCTCCGCCAGTATATCCTTCAGGAATTTCTCTGCCCCATCACCACCCTGCCAGCCATCGTGCATATACAGAGGTTGTTGACTTCTCACGATGTTTGGGTTGATGGGCATATCTGGAATGCTGAGCATGCCATGGGTGCTCTCACAAAATGGACACCATGGGAGGGATAGCCAGCCACTGAACACAGGCTTCCCAGAAGGTAAGTTGATGCACTGAGTAACTTGCCCAAAAACCCAGTACAAGGCTGATGTGGGGCCAGAACTCAGAAAAGTAAAACCTCTCTTATGAACCCCAATGAATTACCTTTTATTGTGAGTTTCAAAAATCAAAATGAAACTTCAAGTAAAAATTAAAAAACAGAGAAAATAAAATAGTTACTAGTTTTTTTATGATTGAATCTATTGCGATCAATAAATATATACTATGTACCCCTGTATATTTTACATATAGATAAATATACTAGTACTCATAGGGATAGTTAGACTTTAAGAAAAGCCACTCAGATATCCATATATTAATCCATTTGCAAAGACTACCCATCCAAAGATGAATGCTTCATCAAGTCAATCAAAACCCTGCAAAGGCAGCTGAATAATGTTCAGTCTTGCAATTCGACTGGGAAAGAATACATCCATTCATTTAAATTAATATCTGAAGAATCTTGACTCCATTTTTGAATCCTAGGGTAGGTGATATTTGTCTAGCAAATGTGCATCCTGTTCTTTTGTACAATGCTATAATAGTAAGAGCAAACATTGCAGCGGGAGGGGGAGAGGAGAGAGAAGTAACATTGCGGTAACCAATTTGACATCACAGTTTATGCTGTCCTTTTCTTGACAACAAAACAAAAGAAGATGAAAACTGATCTGGCTGTTCTGGTAATGTCAAAAGTTGGCATTCTTTAGTGCTCTTTAACACGAAAGCAATCCTTGTCAGAATACTGATAAAGGCATGGTGGGACTGATGCGTTTAATCTGCCTGACATTTAAATCAATGATCCACACAGACACACAAAAAACTGTATAGTATCTTCAAATGTTCAACAGCCTCAAGTAAGCCAGTGTATAATTTATATTTGCTGCTGAAAGTGAGGAGCATTCTTCTGCATGCACTCGCTCAGGGCTGAAGCTTCTCTCTCAGCAGCTGGAACACCGACCCCACTAAAAGGGCAGCGCTGAAGATGTTGTACAAACAGAACTATGAAATTGGTAGCCTCTCGCGGAGTGTGAGCTGACATAATGGGCCAATTTCTTTTCCCTCGAGAGCAAGCACTCTGTTCATTCACAGGACAAATGACCTGAAGGGGAGGGAATCCAAGGCTAGATGTTCCACTTTGTTACAAATGCCAGCTCAGGTCATAACTTCCTACTGCAAGTTATCCTGCTAATGACAACCTTTTTCCATTTAAAAAGGGACGCATCATGAAATAGAGTGGAGTACAGCATGTTGACAGGCAGACTCTACTGTACCTGTGACTTACTGTGATGCATGGTTTGGTTTCAGGTTATTTTGGTCTCAGTGTAAGGGGGCAACATTCATCCAATAACAACTTAAGAATGTCTATAAACTTGTTGGTGTTTATTTTAAAAGGACCATGGTCCCAGCCCTGATATCGATTCTCCCCACCCTTCCTCCTCACATTGGCTGCTATTTTTAAAAGAGGCTATTTTAAAAAGAGGCAGGCTTATTAAATGCAGGTATACATTCAGAGTACCCTACAGTTTGATCCTAAATTATATATTTGTCCAAGAATTCCCCTCCTGCCCATGACCATTTGGATATTTTCTGCCAGTAAGATGCATCCATCTTTGGACAGGCAGGCAGACAGGCAGACTCAGCCCTCTGGCCTGGTCATGTGAGGGCTAAAATGACAAAGAGACATGCCTGCCCACTCAGTTCCAGACCTTTCCATGTTAAGGGGCAGGGCCAGAAAGAGTTTCTACCACATTCATTAGAATGGAAGAAGAAGCTTCCACCCTACTTCTTCCTTTAACAGAAGATGGGTCATATGTGTAACTGGTAATGTGAATGAGTACAGGAGTACTCCGGTTCCAAAGAGACCCTCATCTCTGATGAATATTTGAAATACATGTTTGAATAATTTTTCAGAAATCACTATGACAATAGCCAAGAATTGTGATGCTCTTGCCAAACAGGTTAAAACTAGGAATGTTTAACTTCAAAGCAATTGTCTTAAGCAAGGGACTGTGGAAGAATCCCATGCTGAAAGGTCCCAGGTTCAATCCATGGCTTTTCAAACTTCTCAGACAGAGACTTTCCCAAGTCTGCCTGGAGAGCTGCTTTTCACTAACATTGACAATGGTGAGATACACGGGCCAATGGACTTCCTTAAAAAAAGCAGAGGGAGAAATAGTTTCAAGTGCATGAACACTCCTTTTGTTCTGCCCAGCACTTTTCAGAAAGGACTTGCTTTCCTCATAGGCTGCTTTGTCACAAAGGATCTTTCCGGCACTTTTTCTGCCTTAAAATGCTCTGAAGAGTGAGGGAGCTCTGTGTGCAAGACAGCTTCCTATGTCCTAATGCATCGCCCACATAATGACTGTGGGGCCAACTGCACATGTTGCACTCAGTACTGCAGCTGATTTATGATTTACAATTAGGTCCCACTCATAGCCCGTCCACCTCTGTATTTTGCTGCAAAGTAGCACTACATAAAACCCAAATCATCTTACCTGAGTACTTGGTAGATGATTATCCTCCTTTCAAAACATTTCTTCTTCCTCCTGTTTCTTTGAGAAACATGCAAGTGCCTTATTTCTTTTTTTAATAGACTCAGATATATTACATGTACTCAGAGTTGTTGCGTTTTTTAAAATCCAGCTGAAGTAAAAAGCTGCTAGGGCACTTGGCCAAAAAAATTGTCTGTCTCCTTCCTGTGCCAAGGATATTAGTCTCCTGTTTACTGTGCTTTTATCTATGTTTATCTTGCAAACTAAATGAATTTAAATGATATCTTTACTTCTTAGTACTTAGACTTCCTTAATTCTTTCCCATCCTATATGACTTCCTAGAGTGGCCCATTTTCTTTTCAACAAGAGTGTCATCAATAATTGCAGATGGACCAAAATGCAACACTTCAAATAATGTGGGCAATGCCTAATACAGTACAGCTGGGAAAGGCATAGATTTCCCAGCATGAGCTGCTATAAATTAAAATTAATCCTTTGTTTTCAGAAATCACTGACAATATTTTCTCATCACTTTGCACTACTGCACTCTAGCCTGTTATAGCCAATCCAACCAAATGGCCAGTTTAAATCAGACAGATTTATACACCATAAACTGTGTGCATGTGTGTGTGTGTGTGTGTGTGTGTGGAGAGAGAGAGAGGGAGAGAGAGACTGAGACTTGGGAGACAGGTCAACAAAACAGATGTAAAACATTTGCTGAAAAGGAATGATTGCAGCTGTGACTCTAAAGTGTTCTGTTTAATGTCTTATCTTCCTCATGCTAGCTAGTGTCTTGAAAAAGAAATGGATTCTGGCAGTATTCCAGATCAATGGGATCAGTTTTTACTAAAATGCACTACCCAACTATACAAATCTCAGGGAAACCATGACATGAACCTTGGGCAAAAGCACACAGGATTTAAACTCCAGTCATGTCTGAAACAAATTTATACCAAAATCTTGAAACACTAATAAATGACAACTTGTGTGACATAGACACCTAATATTACTTATCACAGCTAGTTTAAAGCCATTTACTCCACAGGAGTGACAAGCCTAGCATTGCCGCCACCGCCACCACCACCTTGATACTCCATCTGTTCCCAGTACTGAAGTCAAGACAGTTTACAACACTAAAAGTAAGAAAATGAAAACAGACATAAAAACAATATAGGCAACAGTCCAATGCCATTTCATAGGTCCAGACTCTGCCCAAAGGCCTGGCAGAACACAGTCGGTTTTGCCTGCTTCTGAAAGTAGAACAGGAAGCGCACTCAACTAGTCTCCCTGGGAAGGGAGTGCCAGAGCCTTGAGACAGCCATGAAGAAGGCCCTTTCCTGCTTTCACATGAAACATACTTGTGTAGAAAGTGGTAACAAGAGAAGGCCTCCCTTGAAGATTTTAGGTCATGAACGGGTTCACATGGAAGAATATGGTCTTTCAGTGTTTTCAAACACTCTAAAGAACACAATGCAGTAATCGACATGGGATGAAAATACGGCATTACTTGCATAACAGATCCCTATTAGGGTATGGTAACACATCCAGGTAAAGTTAGGGTTATAAAGATGAGCGTGCCTGTGAATCTTCTGAGCCTTGGAACGAGTTTAGAAAGGGGGAAAAGAATGAGCAGTGCAGAAAAACATCCAGAAAGCTGGCATTTTTTAAAAATTCATCCTTAAGCATGGGTTAGGTTAAGTGACAGAAAAGGTTGGGTTAGAAAAACCAGGGTCCCTGTAAACATTCTAAGGTTTGGAATGTGTTTATAATAGGCTGAAAGTATTTGCTGTGCAGAGGAAGATACAGAAAGGTGGCATTTCAGGAATCAGTCCTTACGCTTGGATATTTCAGGAAAAAATTAAATGGGGTGGGGTTCCAGGTAGAGTTGGGGTTAGAAAAAGAAGGGTCCATGTGAACCATGAGATGCCTGGAATGTGTTCAGAATAGGTCAAAATAATGAGCTGCAAAGAAAAAAAATAGAGATAGGTGGAATATTGGAGAAACCTAATTAGGCATAGGTATTTCATACTGAAATGATAATTTGGGTGAAAATAAAAGTATGGTCAGGATTAGAATAACTAATATGCCAATGCTTGGATCATATTTAGGAAGCCCTAAAAAAATGAACTGTCCAGAAAAACATCCATCAAGTGGGAATCTTTCAAATCTGACCATGGGCAGGGCTATTTAAGACCCAATTAGGGTTAGGTTTGGGTTACCGATAAGGCTAGGATTAGAAAACCCTGGGTCCTGGTGAATGTAAAGATGCCTGGATTGTGCTTAGGTTAATCCAAAAGCATGAGCTATGCAGAAGAACATCCACCAAGTGGGAATCTTTAAAATACCTCCATAGGAAGGCATTTACGGCCCAATTAGAGTTCGGCTGGGATTCCAGGTAGGGTTACGGTTATAAAAAGCAGGGTCCCTGCAAACGTGCTGATCCCTACATAGTGTTTAGAACTGCCCAAAAGAAATTGCTGTGCAGAAAAATATCCACAAAGTGGGAATCTTTGAAATAGGTCCATGGGCAGTGGTATTTAGGGCCCAATTAGGGTGACATTGGAGTCTCAGGTGGGGTTAGGGTTGCAAGAACCAGGGTCACTGTGAACCTGATTTTAACCCCTGATTACGTTCGAGTTTGGTTCCAGGTAGGGTCAGGGTTAGAGAAGCTGTGATCTCTGTGGACCTTCTAAGATATTGTACATGTTTAGAATGTGCTGAAGTAATGAGCTATGTAGAAAAACTTCTAGAAGTGCAGCAGTTTGAAAACCCATTTTACAGAATATTTCCTGCCCTGATTAGGGATATGGTTGTCTTCCAAGTACTGTTAGGGTTAAAGAAACCAAGGTACCTGTCAACCTTTTGAAGTCTGGAACATTTTCAATATGGGCAGAAAGAATTATTTGTGTAGAAATATATTCAGAAAGATGGCATTTTGGAAATCCATCCTTAGGCATGGGTTTTTCTGGCTCATTTCTGGGATTTGGGTTCTGTTCTTTTTAGTTTTCAGGTTCAAAACCCCAACATTTCTGTGAAACCTCTCAGGCTTGGAATGTATTTCAAATGGGCAGAAAAAATGGGCTGTCCTGACCCACCATTCTAAACCTGGATGTTAAACTCTACCTTCAATTTTAAAAAAGAAAAGTTTTACAGTCAAGATTTGGTGAGTACTCAAACAAGGTTAACATCCTATGGAAACCAATTCACTGTGTCCTTGCTATCCAAACAGTAAATACAAGAAGGCACTTTGAGCGATCTCACTGCATCTTATTTGATCATGATCAAGTGTGGAATTTGCGGTGGGGGACAGTATGGGGAAAAAGCAGTTTACAGGACTTGCACAGCGATTCTATTGGTACATACAGTAACACCGAGAAATGGTGCAATACAGGGTGCAGCTGCATGCTGGAATTCACAGCCAAAAGCTGCAAGAGAGCACGTTGCTCTAAAGGCATCTTCCACTAGGAGCAGAAATCTGTGCACTGGTAAAGCAGCATGTACCTTATGCCAGACTAGATGATTAGTCCATCTGGCCGAGTATTGTCTATTCTTGCCTGGCCCAGCTGAAGACCTTCTCCATCTCCTCCACCTGCTTCTCAATTCTTTTTCCTTGGAGGTGGTCAGGGAATGAGCCTCAGAGCTCTGCATGCAATCTATGCACTCAAGGACTGGGGAATGGCCTCCTCTCCACAACCAGCTGCAGGAGTTGGGAATCACCCGAAGAAGTGCTCTGTAGAAGCATCTGGCAATTTGATGTTCCTTCGAATGGAGGATTCCTACGAACTGGTATATAAAAGAACCATGTTGCAAACTATTTCTTCTGGTATTACAGCAGAGTTACCCTGTCACTGTAAGCAACTCTGCTGGTATAAATGTTTGGGGAGGCTAAATAATTGAAAAAAGCTAGAGAAAACACAGAAGCCTAATGGAGAGTGAAGCTCCTCTCTATCTCTCCCCAGCACATGCACACCTCACAGACTGTTGCTCAGAGGTATCAGGTATGGTAGATTCACTCTGCACTGTAATTGCTTTTCTCCAAGTCAGCAGGAGAGAGTTTCAGCAGAAACATCTGCAGTCTACAGAGTATGGCTCAGTCCTTGTTAGCTTTCTGCTTCACGTGAATGGTGTGCAAGAGAAACTCTTCACAATGATGCAGAATGCCATGTGTCGCCCTCCCCATTTGTCTCAAGGGTCTCCCTGGCATCATCTTCTGTGCCTGATGATGACTCAGTAGCTACCACAGCTTTTCCAGCAAGGGGCTCTCTGGCCACCCAGTATAGAAGGGTGAGCCTTCCATCCAAAGATACTCACGTTTCCTTCTGTCAAAGTGACATGTTTTTCTATTACCACAAGCAGCTGAGATATTCTAAATGCACATATAAGGCTAGCCCAATACAGTTTGCTGCCTGAGGCAAAGGACAAGATGGGTGCCCCTGCTCATTGCATGCATATGTTTACATTGTCTCCATTGCTGGCAGCAGTTCTGCAGGGTTTTAAACAGGAATCTTTCCCAGCCCTTTCAGAAGAGGTCAAGGACGGAACTGGGAATGTTTTGCCTGCAAAATGTGTGCTCTACCATAGAGCGCCAACCCTTTCTGGAAGTACAGTTTTAAACCATTTTTCAAAAGCCATAGTTGCAATCATCCATCCCAGTAGTCCCTCTCCTTAGCGCCATCAGGCACCATCAATTCTGGGCAACAGCTGCTAGTTCTGAACCTTTCCCAATGCAACATAAATCCAGATGTTTGAAATACAATTCACATCAGCCCCTGACAATAGCCAGTGTTGATTGGACTTCTAGTACAGACATCCAGAGATACCACAGGCTATCCTAAACTCTGAATCTCCAGAGGTCCCCCAGAAGCTACATCTGAAAGACCAGAAGAAAGCACTGCTGAACATAGAAGATACCTCCCAATCCCATGTAGCATCCCTCACATAACTTCCTAGAGGCTTCATTCTCTTGCAAAGGACGGTGTACAAGTATCTTAAATAAAATTAAATAAATACATAAATACATAAATAAATTCTTAGAAACACTGTGAGCAGTTGGTCTGGAACACCTCTAAAAGGTTCACCTGTTCTACTGTTTCTAATTCTCAGATTCCAATCCTGCTTTTTCTGATGGTCAAACACTTCTAACCATTTTTTCCTGTTAATTGATGCATGGTGTATCTGGTTCAGATCTCTTTGCTTCCCAAATGGCCATCCTTCATTCCAGAGAGCCAGTCACTCAATTTAGACAATAGGTTACCATGGACCAAACAGGACTTCATTCCTGTCTCACTTCTGATGCGTCATTCTATTGATCTCTTGGGCAGGCAAGAATGACCCCTTTTTTCCACCTTCTCTCTGGCAACCACACTACAGGCAACAGGTTGGTGACAAGATGTCTGCCATAGTGCTTAGGGTGACAGAGTGATTCAGGCTCCGCTTGGTCATAATGCTTACTGGGTGGCCTTAAGCCAATCACCATCTCTTGGCCTAATCCACCTTAGCGTTCTTGTGAGTATACAGTAAGAGAGGGAAGAGAACTGTGGGTTTCTTCCCTGCCTTTGAACTCCTTTGGAGAAAGGCAGGATGTCAATGCAATATATAAATGAATGTACGTAGGTCCTCCTCCCCAGACACTGCAGTTTAAAAAGCAATCATCTTTCTCTCTCTCTCTCTCCTCTGTAAAACTTATGGTAAAAATAAGGAAGCCTTTTTGTTGAATACAATTTCATTTGAGTGAGATTGGAGGCAGACTGCCCCTTTCCTGTTGTGAGAAGCTGATCTCTCTCTCTCTCATTCTCTCTCTCTTTCTCCCTCTCTCAAATAACTGAAGTAAAACTTCATAATAAAATATAAGAAGCAATTCACCCAATCTTTTGGCTGAACTGCTCTGGATACTCTCCAATAACATTCAATTCTTTAGAGTCATGAGCAAAAATTAATGGCAAGCAAAGAACTAATGTGTACTAGAAAATGAATTCATCCCCTCGACCTTAATAATGAAGAAGGGAAAAGGGAGGGAGTTAAGTCAGTGCTTCAGAGTTGCTCCAGAAAGCAAGTCTCTAGGAACTTGGGTTCCCTACAGATCTCCCCTTGATCTCAAAGTTTAACTTGAAACATTTATATGCACGTAGCACCTGACCAAGAGAAGTGGAAAGATATTTTTATCATATTGGCTGCATTTCTTTCTTTAATAATAGATTCCTGCTTTCTTCCTATCCCAGAACACTGATTCTATTTTCAATAAATTTATTGTTCTCCTTTTATAAAAGTTTTTGACCAGCAAAGGAGTTTTGACTACATTCATCTCCCTCACTGCCCATTAATATCCTAATTCTTATAGGGAGGTGCTTATCAAAGCAAGATGACCTCAGCCAGGAAAAAGTCTACTTTTTCCAAGAGTATTCAGGTAGCTGAGTGACAATTTGTCCTGAAGATTATTTTGTCATTTAGGTACAGGCATATAAAGAAAGCTGTTTAAAGCAGTGCCAAAAGAATCCAAATTCTGCATTAGATTTGTACCAAACTATTCATATTATGTTCACATTATGCAGATTAAGCAGACTAAGGACATGATCCTATGGCCTCTTGATGTTGGCATAGGATTATTTAAGGTTCCAGGCCAGAGGTGCTGTACCCCGGGATTAGGCTGAGCCCTTGCCCCTCCACCCTTGCAGCTGGCTGAGAAAGAACCATGCCAGCTGTCTTTCAGAGGTCCTAACTGGGCTTTAAAATTGGAGGAAAGGGGACAGGTGAGTGGGTGGGGACAGGAGCAAGCTGGGGGCTGATGGTTTATGCCAATTCCTATTGGTAATCCGCCTCCTTTCAGCCTTCTCCTCAGCACATAATCAAAATGACTGAAAATGGCCATCACATGCAAACCCACAGCACAAAGCATGGCAGTGGTAGAGATTGCTGGGCCTCACTCTGCGCTGGACCCATGTAAGCCTCTGAATTCAATATATGTGCATCTAAGGAAGAGGCCACTGGATTCCACTCTAATTAAACAGATTAAATTATGCAGATTAAGGGTGTAATTCTATGCATGTTTAGACAGCAGAAAGACCTACAACTCCTGGCCTTTCCCAGACAGCCATGTTGACTAAATTATGCAGATTAAATGCAGATTTCCTTTGTATTCGCCTCTTCTGGTAATATATTCTGCTTCTGATAGCCCATGACACCCCTAAGGTTCTTGGGCTAGTTTTCACCTTTTGTCTTAGCTTGGATTCTCAAGTAAGCTCAATTAGATGGTTGCTCTAGCTATGCCACTGGGGGTAGATACATCCAAAAAATTCCCTGAATACCTGCTGCTACCACTATTAAATTTATATCCATACAGGTTTATTTATTAGATTTATAGCCCACTTTTTTCTTACTAACTCAAAGCAGCTTACATCATTCTCTTCCTGCTGCCCCTAATCTTATCCGGACAACAACAACAACATTTGCCCTTCCGCCCCTTGAGATCGGCGGCAGAGGGCCTCCTCCGGGAGCCCTCCACAAAAGATATTAGGAGGGTGAGTACCCGGAAGAGGGCTTTCTCTGTGGTGGTGCCCCACTTATGGAATGCGCTCCCCAAAGAGGTCCACATGGCGCCGTCGTTATTTGATTTTCGGTGCCAGGCCAAGACCTTTTTATTTTGACAATATTTTAATAACTGTTAATGTCATTTATTGGTTTTAATTTCTACAGCCAGGGGGAACCTGGATTTTATATGTACTGTTTATATGTTGTTTATTTATTATGTTGGAAGCCATCCCGAGGCTTATGTGAATGGGACGGCATACAAAAACGCCAAATAAATAAATAAATAAATAAACCCTGTAACAACCCTGTAACTCAAGTGCCTGTAACTGGGCCAAAGTCACCCATTTGCTTCCATGGCTGAGTGGGAACTAGAACCCTGGTTGCCTGAGTTCCATTCCTGTGCTCTTAACCACTACGACTATGCACTGGCTTTTTCACACAGGTTATATGAACTCTGCCAGTTTCCAATTTTTGCTCACTCAATCCTTCTAATGCAACATTTCTCCACATGGCACCATGTTGGTTAGGAATGATGGGAGTTCTAATCCCACACATCTGGGGGAAAGTTGCCCTAGAGAATAAGCATAGACTTTCACAATAGCTGTTTCACTACTAAAGCATTAATATGTAGTGAAATAAAATGTATCAGAATCCATGCAGAACAATTTAATCAGCCAAAAGTTATATTTATAAACAAATACAAAGTAGCCAAGGAAATACAGAGAATAAAATGTTGGTTTTAAAGCTTTTAATAGTATCTCAGCTGGTAAAATGAGCTAGGAAATCATACCTTGATTTATACAATACCAATACCAAGAGATACATAGCTTCAAGAAATCAGCTTGAATTTGAAATTTAAAAATGTATCTCTGCTTCCAAAGGCTGCAAAAGGCATATCATTTACTGGGCACCCTCAAGATGCTTTGGACTGCAGTTCCCATCAGTACTAGTCAGCATTGCCAGTGGTCATGCATTCTGGGGGTTGTAGTCCAAAACATCTGGAGAGAACGAGGTTGCCTACCCCAGTGTGCAACATAGGTAGCATAGACCAAATGAGGATTTTTATCACAAGGGGCGGTTAGACATGTATAGAAACTTTCCTGTAAAACTGATGCACTGCTATGACTAGTTTCAGGCTCTAGGGCAGTGTAAAATAGAAGACAATCAATCAAGGAAGATGCCCCATTACTCCCTAAGAAGGAGGACTGTTAGGGTGACATGAGGCATTTTTGC
The DNA here is from genome assembly GCF_004798865.1 of Varanus komodoensis. NCBI lineage: Eukaryota > Metazoa > Chordata > Lepidosauria > Squamata > Varanidae > Varanus > Varanus komodoensis. The sequence continues at coordinate 6,852,557 of NW_025335589.1, forward strand.
ACAAGACGCATGAGGTAGTTTGCTGTTGCTTTAAATGATGTCATTGTCCTCCAGGGCCTCTCCTGCTCTTTGCAACCATTTATGTGCCTTTCAGATTGTGCAATAGCAGGATAAGATGTTCACATAATGATGATTCTGCTATTATACAGTGCCAGCTAGTGGTTATATAATGGAACATAAGAAGACACACAGAGAAAACCCTGGGGAAAAAAGCATGTGTAAAGCAGCCAAACTCAATGCCACAGAAGCAGAAGCCTTTGTAAAAGGCTGCGTTAACCTCAGATAGAAAAGCAGAAAGGTTAACCAAGGGTCAGCATTGGGAAATACAGGCAAAGGGACTGGAGGAAATCATGTAAAATTTAACCTGCTGCACCTCTAATTATTCATGACGGGGCAGGGGAAAGGAGCCATGCAGATCAGTGCAAAGAATCTGAAGGAGGAAGTGGCGGCTTAGATTCTCTCCAAGTCTGGTGGTCTCTACCTGTGTATAGTTATTATCAAGCTATAATTCATCTTGAAAAGGCATCCAGCCACTCATAACAGTATGTTTGTTTTTCAAACAGCATGTCAAGCAGTACCTATCATTTTTCTCAAAGTTTTTGCGTGGATTCCATCTTCTGTCAGTTGGGCTCACTGTTGAGTTAGTGCTTTTATCCCTAATGCTTTTGCTCTTGACTTCTTTTGTTGTAGAGCAAAGAGTAAATTGCAAAATGAGGAGATGAGAAGAGACACAATTTGTATTATTGACACATGCACATATAGAGTGTAGCTTTTGTTTGTTGAAGACTTGGTTTCATTTAAAGTGCCTTTGGGGAATATGTGGCCAATGAATCCATCTGACATGGTGAAGAAGCCAAAATGTTTCAGCTTTATTTCATTTTTCATATAAAATATTAATTCTGAATTAATAGTCCTGGGCATCCCTTTCTAGAAAGAAGCTATTAGAATAGTTAAAAGGACAATGATGGCTAGCAAAAAATTATCTGTATGGAACACTTTAAAGAAATTTACAACTCAACCCAGAAACTAGTTATGCTTTAGTATTTAAATCTAGCCTGATTGGCATCCTAGACCTATTACATTTACACACCTTAAACACTATATTGTTAAAAGTTATATTCTGGTTTAATTAAGTAAAAATATTTTTTTAAAAAACTGCAAACATGGGACACTATTCCTTTAAATCTCTAAACTAATGAAACATTTTTGGCATCAAATACTTTTGAACATGTGTACTTCACTGTCTTTTATTTACATTCTATGGCTTGTTTGTTTTTTTACATACAGAGAAACCAAGCAGTCGACTATATAGTTCTCCGGGCCCAAGCTATCAGCTGCTTGTATATCACTTCCATCTACTGGTAAAGTTTGCTTTTAAAAGATATTATTGGGTCAGATCCATTGTAGAATGAAGAGGGTGGAAGCTTAAGGGAAAAAAGCTAAGAGGTCTGAAAATAATTTATTGTATTATAATAAGGCTTTTTGTATATGAAAATAGGGTACAGAAACCTCTAACTAAAAGCAAACTTTTCTGCAAATGCCACGGATCTTACGTGCAAACCATTAAAGGCTTAAACAGTTTGGAACCTGCATATGCTATGGACAGACGTCTTCTCCATGTTCCTCTTTGCATGCCCCAGTCAATACCTGAAATGCCACTGCGTGTTCCCTGGTCTTATGGAGCTAGGCAGGAACCCAGGAGCTCTAGAGACTTTTCAGTGGCTGCACCCACCCTCCACAGTGCTCTGCCAGCAACAGGGATTTGCTTGGCCATGACACATACCCACTCTTTAAGAAAGCTTTTGGATCGATCAGTTAAAAGCCTTTGGTGTCTCCCCCCCACCCCCCACACACACTCTGGTTAACTAATGTTGTTATGAACTTATCTGTGTTTTGGGGTTTTAAGACTGCTTTACATATTGCTGGAGTTGACTGCTTGCTGCCTTTGGTTTCCTTTCTGGGAAGAAAATAGGATATAATGGCTAATATAAAAGAAAAAAGAAAATGCATCTGTACTGTAACCAACCGATGTAAGGCAACAAAGGACATATCCAGAGATTTGTCTCCAGTGTCTCTAGGTTGTTTTTTAATATGGGCAAACTAAATAAGTCACACACAGAAGGCAGTGATCCGCTAGACCACATATATATCTCACTGAGAACCACACAAGTGCTAGCACAAACAGTAGTAATGAAAAAAGAGTAAGTAATGAAAAACAATAAGTTATGAAATGATTATTTTTGGAGGAGTTCTTTTCAACAGTGCAATTCCGAATTCAGAAGAAGGCTGAAGCCCATGATGCTCATCATTCTTATTTATTTAGCTAGTTTCACGAAGTATGAGAGGTCAGGTGCCTGCCCCTAGAAGCTTGCAATATAAAATTCAGCCAAGGGGAGAGAAAAGAAGTAGAAGTAAATTGGAAAAGGATATGCCCCTATTTCAATTATGCATATTTGGTTAAGTTATAATAGGGTGTGAAGATAATTTCATCATGTGATTTGTTGTTAGCTGTTCTTAGCTAGCTGTAAATATGATCTATGTTGCCTTAGACTTCAAATCTATTTGCTCTCCAGATTTATCTTCAGAAAGTTCTTTTAGCACATTAAAAAAAAACAAAACAAAACAGAAACAAAAACCAGATGTCCAGTGAGCACTTGGATGTTGTGTAAATGCTAGACAGCATCTAAACACTGTTGTCTAAATACTGTATTAGATACACGATTGATATGAAGCTTAATATTTTGCAATATTTGACATGCAATCGTATTAATTATTTGGCAGCACTGATAGCTGACATGTAGTGGTTTTCAGTTTACTACCTCCTGGAAATATTTTGCACACTGAGTGTAGTCAAATTCAGAACAACCAAAAGATGCCAATCAAGATGGAGCATTAGCATTTGTAAGTCTGTGAAATTTTGAATTTTGCTTTAAAATTCCTGATTTTAAAAAAAGATTAATTAATGGAAAAATAATGTATTGCAGAATTTGCATATATGCAAATTGGCTGTCCCTGAAATGATTGGAAGAGGTAGTGCAGGAATTCTACTATGATTTTACTATGAAAGGTGTGCTTTTCTCAGGTATGTCCAATATATAACCTGAATATGCTCCACAGTCTAAAAACAATAATTATTGATAGTCTTCTTCAGAGCAAGAGTACTGGCCGGCATGTTCAGGGAGAAGCCAAAAAGCAACTATCCTATGTTCAGTTAAGAATAATTTCTCATGTGACAATTCTTATTGTTGCACTATGTTTACACTACTTAATTAAAATTAAAATTGTCTTGTGATGAAGAAAGAGGCCAGAGCTAGTTTGTTTCTGTGCTAAGTACAGAATTAATACTATATTAACAGACTTTGCTTATGGATTCTAGACATCCTTTTTGATAACATAATTTCAAGAAGCAACCTGGATGTTTACAAGAGCTGAGCAGGGCAAAGAAAGAGCCTTGTGGAAGGCATTCATTCATAAGGTCACCATAAGTTTGGGATGATGAACTCTAAATACAGCCTACCAGGAAGTATTACTTATGTGCAATTCTATGCAAGTTTAAACAGAAAAAAGTCCCAGAGCTCCCAGTGAGCCCCAGTCAGTGATGCTGTGCTGGCTGGAGCATGCTGGGTGTTATATGCCCTTTTTGGTCTAAAATTGCATTGGATTATGCCCTGGTCTACTTACACAGGTGCATGAAAAAGGTTGAATATTTTTCTCAACTAGATGGCAATTACATTATCTGTAATTTAATATATTATGTATTTCCCCACAGTTATCTCTGAGCTTGATAATGATATTCACAATACTGATTCAGAGAATGATAATGATAATAATATCCATAATACTGTCATGAAAACAGGAATAATCTTCCTTCTTTAACCATACAGGATTATGTTAAAGGTATCATGTTTCAAAGACCAATAGTGACATCTAGTGTACATTATGAGCATGTCTGGACAGCGTAAATGAGACACAAGACACTGATGTAATTTTAGAAATAGAAAGACACTGAATGCACTGAAAACTAAAGTTGTTTGCATGCCATAAATTCTAGAATCTAAAAATGTCTCATGATATAATTTGGGAAATCTATGCAGTATGTGAATAGGTGCCTAAAATCTAGAAATGAAAAAAGCCACGTACCATGTGGTTCCCACTGTGTAACTTTGGTAGTTAAAGGTGCAATCCTGTACATGTTTAGACAGAAAAAGGGCCTACAACTTCCAGCTTGCCTGAGCTGCTCAAGTTGGCTGGGCATGCAAGGAGTTGTAGGCCCTTTTTCTGTCTGAATATGCACAGGATTACTTCCTGTCTGGTGTTCAAAAAATGGGTATCAAATCCCCCAGAAGTTAGTAGCTGGTACAAGAAGTGCAAACAACCCATGAAGAAGTGACATGGGTGTTGTGTGACAGAGGAATTGAAACAAATTTAAAGGAGTGTGGGCCCCAAGCGCTGCATACCAAGGATAGAAGCCCTAAATGTATGTCTATAATTCCCCACCATTTAAAGTTTTATTTGTTTATTTACTTTGTTGTGTGTTCTTTCTTGTTAATTCCAGGAGCAACATAGACAATTCCTTTTATATATTCCCATGGCAGCTGGAGACATAAGGAAGGAGGGGAGTGGGTGGGAAAGAGATGCAAGAATGACCCCATTTATTTTTTTTCCATCTTATGCATTTATATATGAATAAAGTCTTCAAAGTCTGTTGAAACAAAACACAATCCATGGTCACAAGAATTTGGCTTCGACTCACTCTGTTTCCAGTACCTGTGTTGATTGAAGAATCTACTCTGCTGCGCCATCTGGAGCTGACTCTTGGATAAATCCATCTCCTGGTTCAAAAGAGCCTGTGCAGACCCAGCTAATAAGCAGGCTGCTCCCTTCCGGCATCCCAAGGTTACATTTTACAGCCAGCCTAACCTCAGATTAGTGCCTGGTCTGTTTCATACACAGCTATGTATACTTCATTGTGGCCAGAGCAAGGTGTTGTGCTGAGATTCAGCATCATCTTACATCCTAATATTTCACGTCCTCCTTTTACAACAACTTCAAACTTAATCCCAAGAATCCTGATGAGCAATGTGGCAAAGGCAGGGCAGGGTGGGCCAATGGTCCATACGAGAACCGAGGCTGGGGGGCAGGCTTCCTTTGTGAAGCAGTTGCTTCCCCTTTCCTGGCAACCCTGCAGTTGGATGACCTGTGCACAGTTACAAAACATAGCGGCATATCATGCCTTTCTGCTCCCAGGCTTGTCCCCAGTAATGTCTATGAAAAGGGTCCAGGGTGAGCAACCTTTTATTGAATGCATGGCTTCCAGATCGAGCGAGGTGTTAGTACCACTCTGCAAGACTCTGGTGCATCCACTACCAGAATACTGGGTCCAGTTCTGGACTCCACATTATAAGAGAGACATAGCAAGGTTAAAATTAGTTCAGCCCAGGGTTTATGTGGGGGGTGGGGGATGACATACGAGATGAGATTGAGGGACATGAGTCTTTTCAGCCTGAAGAAGAGGTGACTCAGTGTATGTGAAGGAGTGTCACATGGTAAAGGCCTGTGACCTGTTCTCCCCTATGGTGGAGGAAAGGATGCAGTCCAATGGGGCAAAGCTCAAAGAACTGGGTTTCTGGTTGGACGTCAGGAAGTACTTCTTGACAGTTGGGACCCAGAAGATATGGAATGGGCTTAGAAACATAGAAACAGAGTGAGTCAGAGGGGTCTCCCGGGCCATCTAGTCTGACCTCTGGCACCAGCCAGCTCCGCTCATGACATGCCCACCATGTGCATGTCCAGCCTATCTTTGGACACCCTCACCAATGGGGCCTTAACCCAGTTCCCTCAGTCTCTCCTCATACCCCATCCCCTGCAAACCGAACACCAACCTTGTGGCCCTATGCTGCACTGACTCTAACCTGGCTATATCCTTTCTGTAATGAGGGGCCCAAAACTGAGCACAATACTCCAGTTGTGGGCGCACCAGAGTCATGTAGAGTGGTAGTAATACCTCTCTTGATCTAGAAGCCACACTTCTGGCTATGCAACCAAGGGTGGCATTCGCCCTCTTGACCACCGCATGGGAGGTGGTGGAGTTCCCATCAGTATGGATGTTCAAGGAATGATTGGACAACCACATGTTGGGTATTACATTAGAGGAGCTGGCTGGAGCTGGGGTCAGACTAGATGGCCCAAGTGCACCCTTCCAGCTTGCTGTGTTTCTATGCTCTGCTTTCAATGCCCTCCAACTTCCATTTTGGAGTCCCAGTCTCTGTCATGTGGTGCGGGTAACTCTCAAAAAATGACTCTCATAGAGTTGCAGGTTCTTATCATGCTCAGTGCACACATAAAATGGCTCCTACTGCAAGCTCTGTTCCCTGAGCACCTACACTTTCACTTTACCTATAAGAAGTAGGCCATCTCCATCACCTTCTATCTTCTGGAAAAGGCTCACCACAAGATGCCTTGCAGTACATCCATGATACCACAATGACTGATGTCTTCCCAGAGATCTGGTGAACACTACAAATTCTCCTGACACTTCAGGTTGTAGTTGCCGGTGGTGAGTATAGCTTCTCCAGATTGGAACTCATTAAGCATACCTTTGATCTGCCATAGTGAGTGACAGGCTCACATCACTTACTACCCAGTCTTCTGAGAAAAGGATTGCTAAAACCTGGAGCTCTCAGCAACGAAGCTACAGTTTGCACAAGCCAAAGCTCAAAAAGCCAGATTCTGAGCAGTGGCGGTGCATTATGCAATGCAAAGTTTTGCAAGATTTCAGTATTTCGGAGTATCTATTATTTTTATCTTTGAAAATAATAAATAAAAGTTATAAATAAGGATGTTCTCCAGCTGACTTCTTGCAGCCAACAGCTTTATTTTATTAATATTTTATTGTGTTTTTATTTAAAGTATTTAAAGAGCTAACGTGCTTGGTAACATTTCCTCAAAGTAAAACTGAGTTCTGCTGATCTTCCATCCTTATGCAAATGACATCAAAGTGCAAACTGAAGCTAGTTGATGGAACACCTCTAGAAGGTCACTTGCCACCCTAACACACTGCAAACACACGCAGAAACACAGCGTTGAGCTCAGCTTGGCTCTCTGGGTGAGCACCTTGTTCACCTACCACCTCTTCCTGTCTTCATTCTCCCCCCATCCACATCCAAAGAGGCACCTGCACACACACACACTGCAGTTCCTGGAGAACACAGCAGGGCAGAGATAATTTACCGAACACTGGCAACATTTCTGTTACAAAACAGGAAACTGAAAAGTATAATGCTCTGGTTCATTCACTGGTAGTAGTTGATCATACTACAGAATTATTTTGCAAGTTTCAAGATCAATTCCATCTTCCCATTTTGCATTTTCTTTAAAAAACAAAAATGTTGCTGGACTGAAACATTTGACAGGAAATAGAGAAACGGTTCTGACACAAGTGTAAGTTTTAGCCTGAAAGCAAAATATGAAACTGTTGTTAAAACTCAGTAGACCAAAAATGGTTCAAGAATCATCTACTAATAACAAATATTTGTCCTGTGACATGTACTGTAAGTAATAACACATGACAAGGTGCATGGTATACAGGTTATAAGAGAAAAATTGGGGAATATTCTTGCTGGAAGGCCAAGTAATTTTAGTATCTAAGATGTGGCTGATGCCACAAGATCATTTAAGGCTGTAAATGCTAGAAGCTATTCTAGGCATCAGAAAACTATTGTTGTTGAGGGGATGAGATAAATTATTGTATCTGCAGTGGGTTTGGGGTACCTGATTTCAACAGTGGGCTTTCATCAAGAGGTAAAATATAGTTGCATTTTTATTCAGACAAATGTAAAAACAATAACGTGTTATGGAAGGTAAAACTGCTGTGACTGTAAGTGTTTAAAAGTGAGACGTTAAAGGGTTATCCCTAAATGAAGTGAAAGTGTTAGGTTCGTGCCAGACTTACTGCTGACAAGTTGCTAACTGTGAATAGAAATATTACAGTTACAAAGGAAGTAGTTGTGGTAGGCATTAGTGCCTTACAGTAAATCTTGTCAGTTGATATCCTGGACAGGAGAATGAAAAAAGGTCAGGTTCAGATAGCCCATTTAATGGGCATTCCATTGGTTATCATTGCCTTGTAAATACAGGCAGATTTAGAGGTGGTAGAAAGCCATTGGTCAGAAGAGAGAGAGTATAAAAGGGAGCCACTGGAACCATTTTGACCAGTATTCTCAGTTTAGGCTGAGAAGAGCCTGAGTTAAAGGGAGGCAACAGAATAGGCTAGGCAAAGGGCTGAAAAGGGGCAGTATTTGTACTATATTTAAGTCTACATTAGGACTAAACAGATTAAATTTACCTTGGTCTGAAAACAAATTTGACTCATATAGCACTTCCTAGCACCCCCCCCCATCCCCCATATATAAACTTTTGCTTCAAAACATGCTAAACATGGCATGTTAATGCTCAATGGCACTAACACAACCATTTTGGGGATATGTATCCTTTGGGAGCACTCCACATATGCTTCATAATGCAGCTCATGGTGGTGGGTAGAGTATGCTCCCTGGATCCCCCAAATTAAGTTTTTAAAGCCCCCAGGCCATCTTTCACCAATGTGCATTTTGACTGCCACAGTTTCTGCTTAACACTTAAATGCCTGCTTTGTCTTCCTAGTCTTCAGAAGTGTTTCCCCTCCATCACCTCTCTGAATTTGGATAAAGTTGGGAGGACTGGAAAATTATTATCCTGCCAAAAATGTGCTGCCGCCACCTTTAATCTTCAGTGTGACGGCTCCAACCGTGTTCTGGTCAGAAGTCCCCTGGGAGCAGTGCTATATCCTGATGGCCTGTCATGCCCAAGCCAAATTGCTGCATAAAGGGTGATTTGGGATGCAGCAGGTATCAGAACACACAAGGAGGAAAGGATTAACTCTGCCTGCATGACTGAGATCCCCCTAGAATGGCCTACACTGCAATTAGGCCTGAAAAAAGCTTTCCATTGGCTTCAATAGGAGGCTCTTTTCGAGTGAGGAGTGGCAGGGCTGAGGGTGGGGGAGGGGGCTGTCAAGGAAGCCCTGTGGCTTGTGAGTAGTTGCAGGGCAGCTGTTCTTTACCCCCTAACCCAGTACATTGAAATGACAGGCACCACTGGCAAGAAATTGCATTGGCCACTTTTGCGGATTGCATGTGTGAAGGCTGTTCCCTGGAGCTCCATGTCATCAAGAGGGGCTATGCTGCTGGGCTCTTCTTCACAAGTTGTCTAACCCCTGATATCCATACTTTATCCATAGACTTCTGCAGCAAGGGGAGCCTATCTGTTGTTGGGGGCATTGGAGCATTGGAGCCTACATATGTAGAGTTCCCTTGGAGCTCGAAGGGACATACACTGCATTTCTCAAGGGTAGCACTTTTCCCTCACCATAATTAACTGTTATATTTACTTTCAAATCTCTTCCTGTTGCTACCCTTTTATCTGGGATGTGTTTGACTAAGTGAGCAACAGCACTGACAGTTCTTTTCTTTTAAAATTATTTGGTTACAACCATTTGCAATCTATTATTTTCCACAATCTCCTTCTTGGTCTCCTTGCAATTGCAGTATCTTTTACTATATACTGTGGAGATTTACAAAAAGAAAACAAAAATGATGAATAGCCTTAAAAAAAAAAAAAAAAAAAACCTTAGGCACTCAGCCAGATTTTTTAAACTTTGAACTATGTTAAAAGGGTACATGTTTCACACAGTTTTGCATCTCCATCTCCTTTCCTTATGCTACACATCATTTTGTCAAGTAATGAACTAATAAATGAACTGGATGGAACAATTTCAGTGATAAATAGTATTCCTGGAAATCTGGGATTAGAACAACTCTTAATCTTTTACCCCAAAAGAAAATAAAAGAACTCCAAACATCTACTCTGTTCCATTTTTTTTAAACCATCCCTATTATACAGTGTACTGACTTGGCTACACATATAATTTCACATTACTGGGGTCAGGTTTGTACTATCCTTTTTGTTTTGAAGTACGAGAACAGCCCCAGTTGTCCCCAGGAATACGGGTAAGTGGAAGTGAGCATTTGAGTGGGCACTTGGAGAGCTCTCTTTCTTTCCTTCCCCACAATGAATCCTTAAACCGAGGGCAGCCTTACTATTAGGCGGAGTGCTGTTAAGGGGCAAGGGGTAGCCAATGCTAGTTGTTTCATGGTATGTGCCCCCCAAACTAGTCTTTTGCCCTCAGGTCCATGGGGCTGCTGTACAGTCACCACTGCCAAGGGGAAGATTCCATTGCTAGCCCAGTAAGCTTTTGAATATGCAGTACTGGAGGCACCATCTTGTCCTTTGCCTCTGGCAGCACAGTCTCTTGGGTCAGCCCCATTAAAAGCACAATTCTCTGGAATGAAGTATCAACAGAGCATGTATACCAACAGGGCAGATCCACAGCCTATCTGTACTTACTGCCAAAATCTTGGGCAAGAAAAGAAAAAATTAAATCATACCTAAAAATGAACAAGCTGTGAAGAGGATTTGGAAATCGGCCTGGGGAGCGTGCCTTAAAGTCTAGGTGCCACAACAGAAGAGGCTTTGTCCTTGTTATCCTGGTCATTATCCATTGCACCTCAGAAGCAGAATATCCAGGGTCTCAGTGGATGATATTAACATCTGGGCAGTTTCAAGGTTTGCATTGCATTATTGTCTGTAGCTCTCTCTTTATTCTTCTAACACATTTGTTGAAGTCAGATGGTGAGCCCATTATCCTAGTGTGTGATCTGAAAGCATATAATTCCACAGTCTTGCTGATGTGAAGCAGGTCAGCAATTAGGCAATGGAAGGAGCAGGGAGAACAATGAGTGGTGATTGTCTGGAAACTCTGTGTACATTGTTTTGAATTCCATGGACAGAAAGTGTTATAAAGGCAATACAAGTAGAACCCCTTTATCCCAAGCCTGATTCCACTGCTTGTAAAGTGTGTACTTATGTCCCCAAACCGTTGTCTACTTTGATTTCCAAATGCAATTTTTTTAGCCTTATTGTTCTTACTAATCTCTGTCATGTAAGTATTAAATGAACTTGATTATACAATCTGAAAGCTAAAGTGACCTTTTTCAGCTTAAATGACATTAGAAATGTAGTTGATTGGTTGATAAGCATGTTGCCAGGAGTACTCTGTACGCCTGAGACTCTTTCTAGGATTGCAAATAAGTAGAAAGTTTGCTTTTGTAGAAAACCTCTAAGCAGCTACATGGAAATAAGTTAAGCATGGTGTAAACCAGAAGCAGGCAACATTGTGTCCACAAGCCCCAGGGGGACTCCAGGCACCTTCCTTGGAACCCGCCCACTGAGCACACTCTTAAAGAACAAGTGAACACATTTTCTTGCTGGCACCTGGGATTGCTATGAAATAGTATTCTGTTGCTGCTGAACAGTGTGTTCAAAGGCTTTGTTACAGTAATACTGTTTCATTTCATTTGTTACAGTAATAGTGTTTCATTCGTATATAGTTATGGAAGCAAGTGCAATAATTTGGCTTCTTGTGTTATGGGCATTTCTGTGGGATTCTTTGGTTCATATCACCCATTCACCCTTCTTTGACACAAAAAGGTCAAAGAATTTCATACAGAGGTGTTTTTCAAATGGAGAATGTCAGCTTCTGGTTTGGGGCCCTTGCTATTGCCTTGCAAACTGTTAACATCCTCAGTGCAATTGCTTCCTGAAACCGAGAGTCCCATGATGCTACTTGTAGCCAATGCTCATATTTTCTTTATCGGAGGAGTGCATCTCCAAGACCACTGCTAAAGCTTTAAAAGATAATTTTCACTTGAGAACACAATTTCATTTTATCGGCTGTCCTTAAACATACTTGTTTTAAAAAATCAACTCAGAAGCCACAGTAACAGAATGTAATCACACTGTATACCTTTACAAATACTTGAACACTTAATTTTTATTACAATATTAATGATCAAGATTTAGATCTCACAATATGGCTGATATCCAGTGGAGGCCATCTGGGAATATAATGGTGGACTGATCTTCCTCTTTCCCTTGCAGCTGGTGCATCATCTCTCAGACTGACCCAGAGAGATCTTGGGAAGAGATCTTGAGGGCAATAGCCCAGGAAAGGCAGAGCAAAGTCACATGACTACTTGTTCCATGACAGGTATTCTGGGGGTGCAGTTATGGGGAGTGGGGAGGGGTGTGGCAGCTTTAGACAACCATTTGTGCCAATTCAGCTTTGTGAAGTGCAGAAGTAACATTTCTCTTCTCCATTCCAATTCTACCATTCCATGCTTCAGTCTGCTTCTACATTTTATTTACTTGTTTGTTTGTTTGTTTGGAATATTTTGATCCCATCCTAGACAATCTATTTGTCCCAGGATGGCTTACAATATAAATAGCCAATAAATACCCAACAAAAAAAACAAAAACAAAATACAATAACAAAATGTGACTGTGCATATAATAAAACCTGATTAAAATTATTTAAACCTTAAAATGCTGGTGAATAAAAAGGTTTTTACCAGGTGCCGAAAAGTCGGTGCCAGGCGAACCTCTCTGGGGAGTGCATTCCAAAGTTGGGGTGCCACCACAGAAGTCCTCCTCTGGATGTTCACTCTCCTAACCTCCTTCAAGGAGGGTTCCCAGAGCAGGGCCTCTGCTGCAGATCTTAGGGAGCAGGAAGCCGTATAGGATGAATCTGCCAGCTCTGATGATGTTGATGCTGATACTTGAAGCACATGGAGTTTTGAATTTCAGACTCATCTACATCATGGCCAGTCTATTTTTGATCACTTATTGTAGTGGAAATGGGCTTATATTAATAAGAGGAGGAGGCGGCGGCGGTGGCAGCTACATGATTGCAGAAATAAATTGAGTTATAATCTCCTGTTGTCCTCATCACATTCCTGTCTTTGCGCCATCAATAGGGTACAGCCTGGATTTTGGCCCCAAGAAGATCCAATCCTAGTTACACTGCTGTGTGGATCCAACTTAATGTCTAGACTAGCAGTAGGCAGTATGGTTTTTATAAAGCACCAATGTACCCTTGGACATCTTTCTTGATACCCACCAAAATGCCTTACCACTCCCGCTTTTTTTTAATTAACAGGTTTTCTAACCAGTTACTTAGAGTTGCATTAAATAGCTTTCTATTGGTGCCAAAAACTGGGTTCAAAGAAATTGTTTAGTGTGTTGAGACTTGGACCCTTATATGAATCCCTGGTGCAACCACACTTAGAATAAAGTGTACAGTTTTGGTCACTGTTCTGAAAAAGATACTGTAGGGCTGGAAAAAGGACAAGGGGCTGGAGCAATGCCTCAAGTGAGGAAATGTTACAGCATCTGGGATAGTTTGGCTTAGGCAAAAAGTGAGTAAGGAGAAACCTGACAGAAGTGTACAAAATTATGCATGGCATTCAGAAAGTGGTTAGGGTGAGCATTAGAGTTAGGCTTAGGGAGACCTTTTTATCCCTCTCTCATAACAATACAACCAAGGGCAGTGATGGCGAACCTTTTAGAGACCGAGTGCCCAAACTGCAACCCAAAACCCACTTATTTATCGCAAAGTGCAAACACTGCAATAAAACCTGAAAACTGAGGTTTTAGTTTAGAAACAACAGTTCACAGCCAGTCCAAGCAAATCTATATATATCCTTGGCAGGGCACTGACCACCCATGCAAGCTCAGACGAGCAGTGCACTGACTGGCTTGTGACATCATCGCCTGGTGCCGCTGCTCCTTTCCGAACATGCGCATGGCTCCATGTGCGGTGTTATCAGATACTCGGCTGCTGGGGCAATGCTGGGGCAACTTGGCTTGCATGCTGACAGAGAGAGCTCTGCATGCCCACTGTGGCACGCATGCCATAGGTTCACCACCACTGCCCTAACCCTACCCTGGTGCACTCCCCTAACCCTAAAATAGGGGTAAAATACCATTGAAAGGGGTGATTTAGAAAAAGCCTTCCTTGAGTAGCTCTCTCTGCACAGCTCATCATTTCTGCCCATTCTAAATGCATTCCAACCATCAAAATCATACCAGGGCACCTCATTTTTGTAACCCTAACCTTTCCCTGGTGCACACCCCTAACCCTAATATAGGGCTAAAGTTCCATTGAAAGGAGAGGGATTTTGAAAAAGCATTCCTTGAGTTGCTGTTTCTGCACAGCTCATCATTTCTGCCCATTCTAAATACATTGCAAGCATCAAAATCAGGCCAGGACACCTCATTTTTCTAACTCTAATGCTGTGATGGCAAATCTTTTAGAGACCGAGTGCCCAGTCTGCAACCCTGAACCCAGTTATTTATCATAAAGTGCCAACACTGCAATTAAACCTGAAAACTGAGGTTTTAGTTCAGAAAAACCAACTCACTGCCAGTCCAAGCAAAAAATATATATCCTTGGCAGTGCACTGACTGGCCATGAGAACGCTCAGATGAGTCGCAGCTAATGAGTCGCAGCTCGTGACGTCATCGCCTGGCACCCCTGCTCCTTTCTGAGCATGCGCATGGCCCCTGTGTGTGCTGTTATCCGATGCTTGGCTGCTGGGACGATGAAGGGGCAACTTGGCTCACATGCTGACAGAGAGGGCTCTGCATGCCCCCTGTGGCACACGTGCCATAGGTTTGCCATCTCTGTCCTAGGGTAATCCCATGATGCTGATTAATGGGAGATTTGAGACCAACAAAAGGAACTACTTTTTCACACAGTGCACAGCTAAAACTATGAAATTCACTTCCACAGGATGTAGTGATGGCTGCCAATTTGGACAGATTTAAAAGGGGATTGGAGACATTTATGAAGAACAAGTCTACTTGTCTGGATAGTTATGTGCTTCCACCAGTATCAGAGGAAGTATGCCTCTGTGAACTAGTTGCTGGGGCATTTGAGCAGGAGGGTGTTGTAATCATATCCTGCTTATGTGTTTCCCATGGGCACCTAGTTACCACTCTATAATGAGAATGCCAGTCTCGATGCAGCTTTGGTCTGATCTAGCAAGGTTCTTATTCCACACTTATGAACCCCTACCTGCCTCTTAGTCAATATTTTGGGCAAGTTCCTTGATCTTGGTCATGTCTCCCATGCCAGTCATCTTGCTGTGAGGCCCAGGACAGTTTCTCAAATTGTCAGATTTGCCCTTGGCCAAATCTACCCATATTCTTTACCTATGCATATTCTAGGTCCTGAGTGGCTTACATAAGTACCTGCAGCTCAACATTTCTAAAACTTAAAGCACAAAGACACTGGTGCTTCCAGATGCAGCTTTACTCAAGTAATTTCCCTGTCTCATTTATGGAATTTCACAAGGGACCAGATGACTCCAAGATTCACTTGTAACCACCCAGCTTTTCTCAATGCCTCTTCCATCTTTTCTCATATTACAAATAATCCGTCAAGGAGAAAAATACAAAATAGCTGATCAATAGCTTCTAACTGCTAGTACCTTGTATTCCTCTATGAAGGGAGAAGTGATTATTTGGGTGTTAAGTCTTTGTCTCTTTCATGTGTAAATACTATTGTCACAAGCACTGTTTGGCCAATATCATTTCAAAATATATAAAATGCTAAGGTTATCAAAGAGTAATGATGCTTTTCTCACCTATGACAATTCAAACCAATTTTATTTTAAAATACTGTTTATGTTGGTAAGCTCACCCTTTCTTTCAAGTAGGATGGCAGATTCATAAACATTTAAAAAGGCTAAGATATTCCAGTCGTTGCACACAGATACCCAGGTTCATTTGATGTTCTCTGAATTCTACATCTTTTGTATTACCCCTGGTATGTAGTGCAGAGTGAAAGATTTCTGCAAACAATATGTCCTAGGTCATCCATGAAAGGATTACAGGTTGAACTCATGCACACATCTCATTTGAACAAAAAATGAGGATCGCTTTGAGACAAAATTCTGTATTCTATGTCATCATCATCAAAACATTCTATTACTGAATGTGTTATATTTAAAATATGTAAATGATTTGTAAATGCTACATATGTGCTTATGGTTATGAATGTGCTTAACTTTCTTCCATTTGCCTTTTTAAAAAGCATTCATGTGTAGGATGTAGGGATGTGCACATTGCTAGCCAACGTAATTTTCATAGGAATGTGTCAATATTTTATATATTTTCATTAATATCACTTCAATCAAAACTGGATAATCTAAGGGAGAGACTAGATGAGATGATGTTACTGCAGTGATTGCAAGTCATTCAATTAACAGTTGTGTGGGTTTTAAAAATGTAAATAGCAGGCAAATATCCTTCCCATGCAAATAGCTGGGCAAAGAGCCCAATCCAGATTGGTGCTGCGGTGCTGGTAGCAATGGTGGCAGAAAGATTCAAGCTCTTTCTGCCTTCCCATACCAGGTCTCAGTCCAGGCAGGGTTCCTTCATCTCTTATTTATTTTTAAATGCTTATTCACATCTAGTTAGTCCCTAACTAGTTAGTCCCTAACCTACATGCAAGGTATTTTATAGTGGATTTTGTTTTGTTATGATGTCCTTACTCAGATAAAGACTCAGAATTTTCACCAGGTGTCCTGTAAGAATATCCCAGGGGACAACTAAGCCCTTCCTCTGTTTGCAGCAAATAAAAGTTGACTTCACTAACTTTTAATCCCAAAGTAATAAAATTTCCCTTAGGCTTAAAGGAGTTTCAATACAGAAAACAGATGGACTGTTATATTTTGATAAATTTTAGTCTCTGATAAACAAAATGGATGACAGTTCTGAGCCTCTTTGCAGACAAGTTTAGGTCTAAATGCAAACAGAAATGAGAGCAGAACAAAGTATGTTTAAAATGAGCCACAAACATTTCTTTTAGCTATCCAAAATATGTCTGGAGAATTTGATTTTCACTTGATTTTTTTGCCCATTTATGCTCTTTATACTTCTTATACAATCTGCTCCAATTTCAGATTGCTTCTCATAAAAATTAGTTCTTTTAGTTCAGCCACTGTTTTTTATGTTTGGACAAACTTCTTGCAGTGTCTTAATTCTGGAATGCCTTTCCCATTCTGTTTACATTGCTCTGTGGTCCTTTAAGGTACACAGAGGAAGCAGGGCTAGCATTTAGGTTAGGGGACAAGTGGCTGAAGAGCAACTATTTGAAAAGAATCACAGGGTTGACTGCAGGCTAAACATGAGTCAGCAGTGTGATGTGGTGGTCAAGAGGGCGAACACCACCCTTGGATGCATAACCAGAAGTGTAGGTTCTAGATCAAGAGAGGTATTACTGCTACTCTATTCATCTCTGGTGCACCCCCAGCTGGAGTATTGTGGTCAATTCTGGGCCCCACATTACAAAACAGTTATAGCAAGGTTGGAATCAGTGCAGCGAAGGGCCGCAAGGATGGTGGCTGGTTTGCAGGGTAAGCCATATGAGAAGAGACTGAGGGAACTGGGTCTTTTCAGCCTTGGGAAGAGGAGACTCAGAGGGGACATGTTAGTGGCATATAAGTACATGAGGGGGTGTCTTGCGGAGATGGGTTGTGACCTTTTTTTCCCCTGTGGATGAGGGCAGGATGCGTTCCAAAGGAGCAAAGCTCAGGGAACCAAGATTCAAGGTGGATGCCAGGAAGTACTTCCTGAAGGTTAGGAACCCTAGGCTATGGAATGGACTCCCATGGGAGGTGGTTGAAGCCCCATTGGTGAAGGTGTTTAAGGATAGGCTGGTCATGCATATGGTAGGCATGTTGTGAGTGGAGTTGGCTGGAGCTGGGGGTCAGACTAGATGGCCTAGGAGACCCCCTCAGACTCACTCTCTTTCTATTTTTCTGTTTATAACAGTCAGATCAAGGTAAGGAAAAAAAATAAAATTACTCCAAGAGGGTCCTGCTGATTGGAATTCTCTCAGTAGAAGGATGTTGTCTTAGTAGAGAGCTAAAGCCAAGTTAAACCAGCTGTAGACAAACAAGATTTGTAGCATTATGTACACCATCCTTCCTAGAAGAATTGACTGGACTGTTAAAGGGCCTGCACCTGATTTCATAGTCTGAGACTTCTGCAGAACTGGAAAATGGAGGTTATGGTGGGGACTCATTCTCTGCACTAGAATATGGCAGGTCTCTGTCCTCTGGTCAGGAGGGTACTGAATAAGGCTCTGATTGCTTTACTCCCAAGGAAGTAGCCTGTTCCTCATCCTCATCTGAATGTTCTGTCACACATGTGTGAGTGTGTGTATGCACACACACACCTATTTTTATAGTTGTCTGCCTCATTCCATTGCTCCCCTGCTAATTTCTAGGGAAGTGGCAGGAATTATTTCCCAACTTTAGTAACTTTGCCAGAAGTCTTGCTCATACATTGTTTTCCATGTGTAAGTCCTCTTTGCAGTATCTTTGCTGAATACATGGACAAACAGGAGGCAAGGTCACCCATGTTCGTGACATCAGGAACAGGGCCATGGAAATCTTGCATTCCATTGCTCACATGGAAGCCCTGGATGTACATAATGCATGAACAGGACACTCCCTATCTCAGGAGTTCCTACCCCCTTTTTAGAGGACAGTGATTGTTTGTATGCTTTATCAGAAGATAGTTTTGCATAAAGGATGCAAAGTTGAGGTTGCACATATTTAGCAGTGCTATTTTAAAAAAAATCAGAGCAAGCATAAACATATAGCAACCTCCAAAAGAGCAGAGCTACCTGAGACAGTGAGGGAAAAATCAATAAACTTTTTTTTTGAGAATTTTTATTAAAATTTTAAACTAATACTAAAAACATCTATCATCACATACATTGGATGCATTGGGTCACCCCCCTACTACACATATTTTAACATTCTATGATCATATTCAAATCCATTTATAATAATTTGAAAGCATCTTTAGATCTAAGCCAAGTCCCGTTTCTCCAGCCATTAATAAAAAAAAAAGGTTCCAAGTTTGATAGAAGTCAATATCTTTTTTCTCCTTCATTGGTAAGATCAGTCAGTCCATTTCTTGCAAAGTCCCATTTCTCTAATCAATATTAAAATAAAGAGTCCCCAAATTTGATAAAAGTCAAAATCTTCTTTCTTCTTCGATGGTAAATTTAATCTAGCCATTTCTACATAATTCCAAATCATTTCATTTTTCTAATATTAGACAGGTAGACTCCCCACTATACTAGTTACAAATAAAATCAAATATATTTCTTATTTACTAGTATTCCAAAATCAATAAACTTCTTTCCACTATGCCTAGATCTGAATTAGGGAGACTATAGATGGGTTTTGTAAAGAAAAAGACATGGGAAATTTCTTTACATGGGACACAGGATTTGAACATGCCATTAATGTAGCATATAGTTTAGTTCTATACTAAACTTCCAGTTACAGGTGCTATAAATATGCTTTTCTTTCTGGGGGGGGGGGGGGGAGAGGGGTGAAAAAGATCTTGTTTGGTCTGTGAGGAAATAGACAAATCTGTGCATCACACAGAGAGGCACATAGTTAACATGTAATTAAAGTATCAGCTCTAGGCAAAAACTGTGACTCCAATTTCACATGAAAGTCCCCATTTAATTTACAAGTTGGCTCTATAACTATTGTAGACTTTTCATTATTTACTTACTGGATGTTGTCTGGAAGGTCTGGAAAGCTTCACAGATCTGATACAAACACTTACCAAGATGCCCAAGTATTTATTGTGTTCTTTAAATTTTTATATTGTAGCCTTAAGGAATTATCCTGTGAAGAACCTGGCATGTGCTACATCACACTGTCCAATTAATATGAATCAGGTATGTGAAAGCCAAGTCACCTGGGATGCTGTAATCCCCAGGTTCCTAGCTAATACAGAAATAGCCCCAGGAAGTCTAGAATATGCCAGAGGGGAAGATACCTATACAGATGACCTAAGGAAACCTGTAGAGTTGACTTACTAAGAAATAGGTATGTACATTTCCCTTTGATTATGGTTTCTTACTGTATAAATGCACTTAAATCATATGGAAATGTTAGCTTTCCCTCATACATATTAAAAACTAACCTAGGAAAGGCACTATAGTATACATTTCATAAAACCTTTTTCCTCTTGAGAAGATCACCACCAGTTTCAAAATGAAAACTCTTGTTTATCATTTCCCCAAAAATAGAGTGTGGCAACATTAATGATAAGATGGAAGTGGTGATGATGGGGACATGCAGTCCCAGAGTTTTGCTGAAATTCATCTTTTTTTGTCAACTCATCTTTTTTTGTCAAAGCTCTTCCATTTTGTGATCAATTTAGCTTAATCTTAAGCAAAGCCTTGGATTACAGAGTGCAAATTAGGTGTAAAGAAAAATGGGGGGTCCCCAATAATCCCAAAATCTAGAAGCTTGTTTAATAGATTCATAGCGTGTGTTTGCTTTCATCTCAGAACCCATCCTGAACCAGGGGACCTCTTCGCTATGCTTATGAGAACAACTCAGCAACTCAGAGCTAAAGAAAGTGGGTTTGGGCTCAGTTTAACTATTGGCATCCAGTTATTAGAGTCAGAATGAACCTTGATAACATTCTTATGTGCACATTCCGTAGGCCAAAGGCCACATTCGGCCCCTGGAGGCTTGTTGTGTGGTTCTCATGCTCTTCCCCTCCCGTACCATATTCCTCCCCTCCCTGAACTAATTGGTACTGCTGCCGCTCATGGCAGCCTGGAAGCCATGATGCCGATGGAGTTTCTGAAACTCAAAGAAGCTAAAGCGTCCCCCTACTCCATGCCCTCATATCTCCTCAGCAGGCATCATCACAACTTTTTTGCTGCCATATTGTGTGGTCTGGGAGGAACATCTTTCATACCCATCACTCAGTTCAAAATGTTTGACATATGGACTAATCAGCACATATGACCCTCCCTTCCTTCCTTCCTTCCTTCCTTCCTTCCTTCCTTCCTTCCTTCCTTCTTTTGTGGACTGGCATCACAACCTAGCACTCCTGTCCCACAGCGTCTCCGCTGAGCCTCTCCTTACATTTTTCTAGTGCTCCTACTATCACTAAGTGGCTGGGTCTAGCCACCAGGACTCACTCACTATGGAGGTGGGTGTTGGGGCTCCCTTGAAAAGGACTTTGTTCAAGACCATATTTATGAATGTTCCCCTAGTATAGGAACATAAGAACTTAGGAAGCCACCCTATTCTGGGTCACACCATTGGTCCACCTCACTCAAGTGTTGTCAACACTCAGTGGCAATAGCTCTATAAGGCTGCAGGCAGGAGTCTGCTCTAGCCCTTGCTGGGTATGATACTGGGACCTTGAGCATGCAGGTCTGATGCTCTACCACTGAGCTCTGGCCCCTCCGAGGATGCATTAACAGAAAAACAGCACAGCTGGCAAAAGTTCATGCTCAGACATTTCATCCGGATATCCTGGCTTCCTAGTGGCAGAGAGCTGAATGCTGGGTTGCGAAAGCAGGATCCCTCATATCTGCAGCCATACCACATCATTGTTCTGCATCTGTAAACCCAGCTGTGGCCACAAATTTTCAGAATCACAATCATTATAATAAATATGGCAAATCCTGCCTGGACTGGGTTGTCATTAGAATCATACTCATTCGCAGAGTCTCCTGGGAAGCATTTTTTGGTTGTGCATATCACAGATCCATTTGTTAATGGATAACCATATAACAGTGACATGTGAAGATGGAGCTGCTCTGTTGAATGTCAACTATGGCTGTGAATCATATCTGCATTTTCTGCCCCTGTTTTTCCTCTTTATTTGCAGCATGTCTTAATCTAGCAATTAGGACATGATGAAATTCAGCAGCCATCAAGCCAAATGATTCCATGAGTAGGACATCGTTTGGGGAGAACTGATTTGGCCTGATAAAATACAAAGAACTCCAGCTCAGTTTCTGGGCAAATGAGGTTGATGAATGGTGTGTTTGCAGTGCACAGCCCTCACTTCCCATCAGAGAAACACCACACTCCCCACTGCTAGTGCTGTGATATGCTTAGCTGCTTTTGCCAGAAGGCTGCTTATCAGAAGAACCAAATTTGCCATTTAACACATTGGGTGTTCTGTCAGCACAAAATGTGGAAGCTGTTAATTGGCCATGCCTGGACTACTGAAGGCTGCACTTAAGTAGCTTGGGTGGATTGCAGGGTATTCTGCTCAGAAGTTTTTACAGGAGTCACAGATGATTCTAAACATTATCACCACAAACACAATGCTTTCTTCCTATTTGATTTGATTGACCATTGTGGTATTACTATTCTTATGAGCAGTAGTAGTAGGTATTATACTGGTACAGATTTTGGTTTCTATATAAGATGTATGTAAATCATATTAAATAGTTTTAAAACAAGCAAACAAACAAACAAACATAGGGCTGTGTCCAACACTAGCATAGCACTCAGGGAATGACAGCTAGCACAATGGGAAACTAGCTCTGACTAGTGTAATGGAAAACAAGCTGAAAGAGCCACTTCCGGGATGGGACGAGTCAGCAAAGCTCTCTTCTTCTGCAACCCCTGCTGACTTGCCCCATCACAGAAGCTGTTGTTTCAGTTAATTTTCTGCATTGCACAGGAACATGCTGTTGTACTACTGGTTGTTCCCACAAGGACATGTTTAGGGCAGGCTGATGATCCAGCAGTGGATACTGCCCTCAACAAAAGTGGGAAATTTAGTGAAAGCACTAATGAATTGATACATCAGACTTCACTCATAACATTGGGAGAGTATTATACTTTAAAAATAAATAAAAAAGGAGCAACTAGGGATAATCTGGTCTCATTTGGCTTTTTCACATGGTGTTTGTGTGTAGGTAATCTGTAAGCTAAATCTCATTTTTAGATCCAATTATCATGTGGAGGACTGCCAGCTTTCTCCAATACTGTTGTTATTTTAAACCCATTTGGGATTTGCGGCCTCTAATAAATAAATCACAGGTTGTTTTCTAGTACTCTTGTTATTTTTGTATGCAAAAACTGTTCCAGGGGGAATACATCTAAAATACTACATTGCTTACTGAGCTTTTAAGAAACATTGACAGTGCTGTTCTAATTAACTATCACTGTTCAGGAAACTTCTGAAGAAGGTCTAATGTCTAACCATCTCACTGAAAGGTCCTCAGACCTAAGTTGGCAGTCATGTTGTACCTGGCACAGATTACCAATGAACTATTTCAATAGTCAGGAGGAACGTTTTGGTCGTTGGAGGAGCAAGAACAAATAGATAGACCATCTGGCACCATTTGTACAAAGGGGAGAAGGCAGTACTGCATTTAATTTATAGCTGCAATGGTAAAACTCCCACAATCCTTTGTAGACTATTTTTCTTACTAGAACACTGTGTGTGTCACTAGCTGCCCATTGAAACTTGGCACTTACAAAGTAGCTGAGAAGTATCACTTTTAGATTATATTTGCACGATATTCTCTTTAAAAAAACTTCTTTGAAAATGTAGGCTTGCTCTTGGGTTTAATCTCCAATGTTCTATGAGCCAAAGTGAAGCAGACCCTTATTTCGAATGGTTCATTTCCTTAGAACTATTTTTCACAGCAGTGCAGAAAAACACTGTTAAACTACATGGGGGTGTAATTTAAAAGTATCATAGCTTTGTACTGTTATTCAGTTATACAAATGTGTTCCATTTAAGCCAATTAACATTAAAAATTGAAATAATTAAATAATCATCAAATTTTAAATTGAATGTACTCTTGGAGGAAGGCTTACACTAATCTCAGTTTCCATCCCATCCACATTATTTATTTATATTCTGCTTGTCTGCCAAAAAGGGAATTCAAAGCAGCTTACAATAATCGAATACAGATTAAAAACAAATCTTAATGAAAACATAACATTAACATAACTCTGTTATAACACAGTTAATAGCAGAAGAATAAATCCCTTCAGCAACAGGCCAGTTTACATGCCAAAGAAAAAAAATGAAAATATCCTGCTGGTAGAAGGACAACAAAGAGAGGGCTTGTTTAGTCTTTCTCAGGGGGGAGTTCCAAAGCCTAGGAACACCCACTTAAAAAGTCCTCAATCATTTCTCCACCAACCATGCCTCTGATAGCAGCAGAAGAAAGAGAAGGGCTTCCTTCAAAGATCTTAAAACCTGAACTGACTCATATGGGGCAAGGTGAGAGATGTACTATATTTCTATTTAAATCTTAATCATTTTTTCTAAATCAGTATCTGATAAATTAGCATATACAGACTTAGTCCAGATGACTGTCCATTTTGGTCATCCTTTCAGGTGATGCCTGTCCTTTTTCTTAATGATTCTCCAGTGGTCACCCTTCTCTCATCTGAGAAGAAACTTACATTCCATGAAATCAGAGCAATTGATTAGACGTTAGCATAGAAAAAATGGAATTCTCTGAAATATTATCAGATGCTTAAAACTGCCATTGACCTACTTCTACACAATACTGTTCTTCATATCATATGGACTATAGCATTCTCTGCATGTTCGCACCTGTATGTGCTATCCTCATAGATTAAAAGACAGTGGATGGTAATTTTATGTAAACAAGGTTACCTTCAATACAGTATATCATTGCTAACTTGGAGTCCTGCTCAGTAGCAGGAGGTTGGACACAGTGGTTCTCCGGCCACTTCCAACTCTACTATTCTATGATTTTATTATATCCTCACTGATGGCAATGCTACAACATTTGCTCCAGCAGAAAGCCAGGCAGTGCACCAATACCAAGAGAGCAGTAGTGAGAGGGCAGCAGAGGTGCTGTAGGCCCCACATAGCTTCACTGTCTATACCATTATGTGTACAAATGTAATGATTCATTGAAATACAATGAAGCAGAGCCACAGGTGAAGCTGCATTCATCAGCCGAACTGGGAGAAGGCATAACTTTCTTCTGCAGCTCACTTTACACCTTCAAAATCTAACTCTCCCTATTTCCAAGGGATACAAGTGGCGAGAAGAGAGGGAGAAAGTATAATTGCAGGAGCAGATGTCCATTTGTGTGATGTTGTATTCAGCCCTAGGTCAACCTTTGCATGTCACATTTTGCAATAGCTTTTTCTTGCAACACACTTCTGAGGTCAGTAACTGTTATTTGCATTTTCAGATGAAAAGCCAAAGCTGCACAGAGATGACTCACCCAAAATAAAGGTGGAATTCAAACCCAGATTTGATGCAAGTACATTACCCATGGAAGCATAATGGCAATGCAGAAAGCACAGCATCTAAATTAGTGACAATAACAGTTTGAAAAAATGGTGATGGGGGATGTCAGCATACATGCTGAGCCCACCAGGTTGGGAGTGGCTCAAGACTTCATAGTCTTCATGGCAAACAATGTTTTGATTGGCATCTGCCCCATTCATTCAGCAGGGCTATACTGTATCTGGTGTTATGTGGGATAATGGTGACCTGGAGCACTTTCTGTGACAATGGAACTATAGACAGCAAGGCTAATAGCCACTGATCACCTCTTCTTCCATGAATTTGCCAGTCCTTTTTAAAGCCATCCTGATTGGTAGCTATCACTGCTTCCCACAGCAGCGAATTCCATAGTTCAACTTAACATTGTATGAAGAAGTGCTTCCTCTTGTCTGTCCTAAACCTTCCCCAAACAGCTTCATGGGATGTCCTTGGGTTCAAGTGTTATGGGAGAAGAAGAAAGATGTTTCCCTCTTCATTTTCTCCACTTCATGCATACCTTTAAACACTTCTATCACGTCTCCCCTTACTCACCTTTTTATAAGCTGAGCAGTCCTGGTTGTGGCGGTTGCTCCTCATAAGGGGGCCTTCTGTTCATTTTCATTGCTCTTCTTTTTCCAATTCAATAATGTCTCTATTCTGGTGAGGTGACCAGAACTGGACATAATATTGTAAGTGCATTCGTATCAATAATTTGTACAAGGGGAATAAGTTCTTCGAAGTTCTATTTTCTATTCCATTCCTAATTATGCCCAGCAGGCAGTTTGCTTTTTTTATGGTGGCCACACATTGGACTGCCATTTCCATCAAGCTGTCCACTACGACCCCAAGGTCCCTTTCTTGCTCAGTCACTGCCAGCTCAGATTCCATCAGCATCTGCTTGAAGTTGGGATGTTTTACCCCAACACACATTACTTTATACTTGCTTAAATTGAACTGCAGTTGCCATTTTGAGGCCCCTTCTCCCTGCTTGATGAGATTCCTTTGGAGCGCTGCACCCTCTGTTTTGGTTTTAACCATCTTAAATAGTTTAGTGTCATCAATGCCACTTCACTAGCTACCCCTAATTCCAGATAATTTATGAATAGGTTGAAAAGCATTGGTCCTAACACAGAACCCTGCAGGACTCTACTAGTTACATCTCTCTATTGGGAGAAGGTGCCATTTATTCCCACCCTCTGTCTTCTGTTCCTTAACCAATTTGTGATCCGTAGGACAGCTTCCCCTTTTATTTCATGACTTAATTTGCTCAGGAGCCTTTGGTGAGTCTTTTGGAAGTCCAAGTAAACCGTGTCTACTGGATTGCCCCATCAACGTGTTGTCCTCCTGCAAAGAAAATGAATGAAGACGCTCTGGTCAAGTAAAAATGTCTCATGCAGAGACACCCTAACACCACAAATAAGCAGAAAATTATATTAACAAACAGAATGCACCAGAGTACACTTTAATAATATTCAGTCCTGTTTGCTATGTCAGGAAAGACAGAATGCAATTCTCAGAAATTCCATTCACAAATATATTGTCTTTATTTCTTGCCAAACTATATTCATCTGGGCTGTGATGGATTCATTTTTGTACTTCATGTCCACGGTATAATTATTATACAAGACAGATAAAACATGGACTGTACACAGGTTAAATCGTTGGCTTCAGATTACAGAAACAACAGGCCAGTTTACTGTGAAAGAGACACAGCCACCTCATTAAAAGCAAAACAAAACACAGAATGCTCTCTGCCTTGTATTTAAAGTCTTGAAACAGTTTGGCAGATGCTTCCCTGAGACTGTAGAGTCCTTATTTGGAAATAAAATAGTACACAGAAAGCCAACTTAGAGGGGGGAAGGGAATGCCTTATGCAGAGACTCAGACCTTGATAAGCTAAAGGGTATAATGTCCTAGAAAGAGAGGAACATGGTGATATGACAGCTGATGCTGCAGTTAGCAATTACAGAATGTTTGCTTCCACTGAAATCAGAAGATTCTTAATTTCACAATTTACATTTACATTTAAATGTCTACATTTCTTCCTCCCTCACTGCCACCAGCCTGCAATTTCCAAGTCCCATGTCCTAAAACTGCATTTTGGATAGAGCTGGATAAGCTAGTCATGGGAACTATATTTTATGTTTTCCTCATTAACAAGCAACTAAACAAATGATGCACATACTGATAAAGAGCTTTTATTTTGTTTGTTCAGGAGTGCATGAGTTGTACAAAAGTGAGGAACCACTTGGAAGCCATGTAACATTTTCAGGGCTTGTGCCAGTGGATCCCAGTGATTTCATCTTCAGCCTGGCATCATCCTGAGAAATTGCTGTTTGTACAGACCTTGTTTGGAGGCATTGATAAGCCAGGATTTCAAAAGAACAATGGCTTATCATTTGAGTGATCAGAAGTGGTTAAGCAAATCGCTGGTCTTTCATCCATGGCTTGTTTATTGTTAAATGCATATTGAGAATTCTGGCCTGTCTCTTCCCCAAGCCACTGTAAGAAAACATGGTTTCTTGTTGGCTAATGACTATGGCTTGATGCAGGAGAGACACGGTGGGGCTCCTAGTTTGCATGTAATGATATGCAAACCAAGATATAACAGTCCATGTTTTGTTTAGCTTCTCTTGTTTGCATTGTTCATGGAAAGGCTTATAAAGCCTTCAGGGCCCGTCTTCTTCCCAGGGTCTTCCATCACAGCTGCCCTCCACCCTCCATATGCTTGCAAGACCAGACCGTCACCTCTCCTTCACCACAGCCCATCAGGACCTCACCCCCTCAACAATAGGTGGCAGGAACTTTGGCTTGGGGACAATGGGGCGGCGGGGGGGGGGGGAGACTGCACTGGGGCCCTTCTTCTTCCCATTCAAAGCCTGCTTGGGGCTGCTCTGGCTAGAATTTCTGGCTGGTGGACTAAGGTGGACTGTTGTTTCTGGAATTAATGTATTAGACTTTGTAGTTACTTCTTTTGGGTTCTTTAGTATTTTAAATCTATGATTTTACTATATTGTTGTAGGGTAGGTATTTTATATTAGTTTTATTGTTGAATATTTATTTTGGAAAAGTATTTGGAATCCCAATGTATAATTGTTTTTATTGATGGAGATGTAAACTACACAGAGAGCCAACGGGCTATGGGTGCAGTATAGAAGTGGAACAAGAAGAGGAAGAGGAAGAGGAGAGCTTCACATGCATAATTTTTCTCAGAAACCTAAGAAAAGGTAACATAACGCACATAAGCACAAACACAGACACACCTGCTATGTTGAACATTAACCCTGGACCGAGAACATCCCTTTGATATATGAGCATGTGAAGAGTAGGTTACCAGTGTCTCTGCTCCAGCCTTCATGCATTCATGTACTGTCTATATTTGTCATATGTGAGAAACACAAACTCTGGCAATTACATGGGGGTCAGTGGAAAGCCTGATACACAATTTAGGGTCCCTGCAGAGCTGACCAGAAAAGTTTTGCTGCCTGAGGCAAAGGGCAAGATGGATTCCTTTTCCCACGCTGTTTTACCAAAGTCAACTAACTGTCAGAGGAATCTTCCTTCAATGCTGGCAGAAGGTCAGCATTGCCAACCATACCTGAAGGCAACGGCTTAGGGGACAGAGGGCAAGTTGTGTGACCCATTGAGCTCTGTCCCCCAGTGCAGCTCTTCCCTCTTTGCCTTTGCCACCCTAGATGGACACCTCACTTGCCTGAATGTTAGGTTCAGCCTTGATGAGTACAGCTACGTACATCTTCAGTACTTGTAATACTTAAGTGAGTTACTTTCTGTTAAAATGTTGCAAGAAGAGATAAGTTATGTTTTCTAGCCTTTGACCATCATAATTCAGCTCAAAGCAGGAAGGCATTACTCCAAAATACCGCTTGTGTAGGAATGCAGAAAAACACTCTACTAATATCATGCATCTTTTTTGCTTTTCCGGTTCTAAAATGGTGGCTAAAAAGGACAGTGTCTCTCCTATTCTGCCCAGGGCTATTCTGAGTTATTATTATTAATCACTCTGTAGGATAAAATGCCAACTTAAAATAAAAATAAATCATAAAAGACAAGTGCAAAGAGTCCACACAAGAAGAGATGAGACCCCAGTTCTCTCATACGGAAGACTTATAATTAAATCCCTAGATACATGAAAAAGAGAAAGAAATATGGAGTTTAATTGCAGAGGCTTTAAAAGCAGAGATTTTACTTTTTAAAAGTCACAGCATGGCACGACTGAAGATTTTAATATATTGGAAGGATGAAAGGTAAAGTAGCTTCAGTTTTAGAACTTCTGGACTATGCATTTACTGTTAGTTGCCACAATTTTGCCTTCTTTATTTTTCTTTTCAGGGTAAGGGTCCCCCCCCTGCCCCCCACACACATATACACAGAGTAGTCTACAAAATTGGTGCTGCCTTTCTTAGAAAATATATGTAGTTACCGAAAAGGATCTATCTTGTTTGTTTGTTTGTTTGTTTATGTTTTGATCTTCTCCTCATGTTATCCTCACAGTACTGGTGTGAGGTACTTTAGTCTGAGGAAGAGTGGCTAGATGACCGAGTGAGGATTTGAACCAGAGTCTCCCTACTTCTAGTCTGACTCTTTAAACTTGAAGTTTTCTTATTAGTCATGGTACCTTGTTTGCCATTGCTTGGTAAACAAGCAATGTATTTGATTCTACATGTAACTACTGCGGCAAGGATTGCATTTGCCCAACATTGGAAGCGTGAAGAGCAACCTACCGATGAACTGATTCTAAAAAAGATCTTGGACTGTGCAGAAATGGACAGATTGACTTTGTCTCTAAAGGAGAAAGAAGATACAGACTTCTATCAAACCTGGGACTCTTTTTACTATTGGCTAGAGAAACAGGACTATGCATAGATCTAAATATGTTTATAGTTTAACATAAAAAGAAAAAATGTGAGGGGCTGACCCAGTAGGTCTGATGTTTTTGATGATTGACGACTTTTTAGTTTCTTTTTTGTTAGGTCTGTTGAGAATAAAACTTATTCAATACCCTACTTCTAGTCTGACTCTCGCACTGTGACATCACACCACTGTTGATCGTAGGCAGCAGCTCAGGACCTTGCTTTGCAGATTATTGCAGTTTGAATTTAGAGGAAGCTAGGTAGGTCGATGAGAAGGGAAGGAAAAGATTTGCATGAGGGGTCAAAAGATCCCCAACAGACAAATTATCCTACAGGGCAGAGGACAGCAAAATAGTTTAATGGTCCTGTGGAAAATGGTGAACTGAAGGTGATCACATAGCAGTAATCCATTGGGATATTGCCAGGGCTTGAGTTTTACAAGGACTTTTTTTCCTTTTCACAAAATTAGGGCAGCATGGGAATTGCAACAACATTGCCCTTTGCTATGCTGGCAAGGTTATGTCCGAAGTTGCAGACTTTGTGAAAGGAACCCACATTGCAACTTCCCCCTGTGTCAGTTTTGTCCCAGGATAACGTGCACCTGGGGAAGAGCTTCAGCAGAAGCACCTCCCACATGTCCTTGTTACTCTTGCGGTGCAGGACAGAGCCACACAGCAACTGCAACCAGATCCAGAGACAACACATGTGGTTGCAGAGTGTGCTTCCAAAACATTTGTGCTATTCAAAACCCAAGTAATGCAAAACTTATTATGCTGGTTAATGGAAAAATGATTGATAACAATGTGAAAAGTAAAATGTGTATTGCGGAACCACTATACCTTTATCAATTTTTCTTTGCAGCTCCACTGCTACTCTCCACAGGGTGTTTGCCAATATTTCAAAGTTGGAAGAAATCATTCAACGTCATGGGCATCTCTTTCGTAACAACTAATCTGAAGTTGTTAAAGTTATGGCAATGGCTCTGATGCCAGAAAAATATCCAATAGAGAGAGATTACTGCTGCAAAGCTTCATGAAATAGCTGTGTCTGGAAGCTTGAGCATATCAGAGGAACCAGTGTGGACCCCAATGTGCAGGGGGCATTGATGGGGATGCTATTTAATACCTCCACCGCTAAATAAGGCAACTCAAGGAAAAATATGCAGTTTCAAGAAAAGAGAAGTACTCTGTCTAGGTTTATCATTTTATAAGAAGTCTTCAAAGAGACACTTGGGAAGTATGAATGCTCAGTTCTTCCAAGATCCCCCTTCATTCTAAATGGAATCATGTTGCCTTCTCCTTACATATGATAAATAAGAACTCAACCATAGATCACACACATGTGCACATGCAAACAAGGCTATTTGCTTCCCCACTCACATGGACCTCCAGCCTTCATAACATGAGTGGGAGGGTACCATTGCACTCATGTCCCAGCTGTGGGTTGCCCACTGTGAGAAAAGAATGCTGGAGCAGGAGTTTGGTCTGATCAGCATGGCTCTTCTTCTGCTCTTATTATCTTGAATGACAGAGAGACCTCATTCACACGATCTTGTTAGACATACTGGAAGCCTGCTTACTGTCCTAGAAGACTGCTATGCACCCTTCAAGATAAAGGAAGATCTCTCTGCATCTAGCTGGGCCCAGGTTGCCTTAGGTCTCCAGTTCAGTCATTTCTGGCCTACCAGAAGGTTAATTCAACACTGAGCAAATCTTTCTACATGTACTTCTACTTTTTTTTCTTTGTAGTATATAAACTATACAGTGGAAAGATTGGTGAAATATGGTTGAGGTGGGTAAAAGTGTACTTCCAGAATGATGTTGGCAGAAACTAATCAGTCATGGAATCAAATATTTTTGGCTGACAACAAGTCTAAAGGGCCAACTCTGCTGTACAGCTTCAAGCATCCAAGTGGAAGAGAAGCCATCCATCAAACCTAGGTGAGGTAGATTCTGATTCAGGAAGCAAAATGCCTTGGACAAGCACTGTAAGTCTTATGGAACTGATCTGAAATAGTTTCATTTTAGACATTATAAGAACAAACATTTTCCCATCTATTTCTGATAATCAAAACAGCCTTCTGTGGCCCCAACAGCATCACCCATGCACAAGAAGGACTCTTTAGGAGGTATCAGGAAATCCTTTATTTACAGGATTTTTTTTTAATCCTTAGAGAAATAAAACCCTAAAGGGAAGACATGGAAAGAGGGGACACATGATTCAGGGCTTTATTATTTTGAAATGAATTCAGTATGCTCACAAATAGCAAAAGTATCTTCT
Source organism: Varanus komodoensis (assembly GCF_004798865.1). NCBI lineage: Eukaryota > Metazoa > Chordata > Lepidosauria > Squamata > Varanidae > Varanus > Varanus komodoensis. The sequence continues at coordinate 6,884,776 of NW_025335589.1, forward strand.
TTGCAGATCCACGCCACATAGACTGTGTTTTCCAAAAAGTCGTATTTAAATGTCTCTCTTACAATAAAATATAACAGAATGTTATAAACATAACATAAAAGGAAACATGAATGATATACATAAATAAACATAAGGAATGTAAAAACATAAAGAAATATAAAGGAGAAGTACTGGTTAAAATACCAAAGGGGTTACTTTGCAATTGAAAGAATATCCAGAGGAACCCAGCTTAAGAGATGCTGTCTGTCGGTCCAAGCTTTGTTGTGCAAGAGGCTTCCAAAATCTAAGAGAGCCGTATAAACACATATCTGCAGTTTCTTTTTGCATGACATCAGTTTCTTCCAGAAAACAACAGAATCCTTTCCATATTGCTCATTGAAACAAGATGCCAGTGCCAACAGGCCTCTTCTCACCAAAACCGTAGCTGGGAGCAAAATACTAATTAAAACAAGCCTTCCCTCTCCTTCTCCATATGCCCAGCATTACTTTTGAGTCAAACTTCTTCCAGTTAACTTGATGTGCTTTGAATAAAGATTTTGTTTACATTATTTCATGTGGTTTTCTGGTACTTTTTATCCTTTCCTTTATTCTTGAAAGGTTAGTAATATTTGGAGGTATATTTACTAAAATGGTTAAGGCAGTAGTCCAACTGCAAAAAGAAAGGGAAAAAATATTGAGTTGTATATGCCAGTCAAAAAGTTATGCTTTTCATCTCCTGCAGAGTCAGAACAAAAAATTGGCTTCACCCATTGACAGTAAGTAGAAACTAGTCCAAAAAACATAAAAATAAAAGTTATGCATGTTTGAGTCCTAATCAGTGGTGCTTTGGCACATTGGGAACAGCAAATGTGGTTTCAATGAAATTTAAATGCATTTAACTTTCTCCTGAAAGCAGCTACTCGGACTACATTGTATGCATGTACAGGATCCCATGAAAATAAAGTTGCTTCATTTAGTACCAGTGAATCCAACACCACTGTGTGTAGTTGTGCTGGCTCCAGGTTTCTGAGGATTGTTTGGCAAGACTCCCAGAAAGGTTCCCCTTCCTTGCTGAGTCTACTTTCTCACCACCATTGTCACCATCTGCTAATGCTTCTCAGTTGCTCATTCATCATCGCTTTTACTTGCTTGCCTGAAAGGCAGAGAGCCAGTGAGATATCTGTTGCCTCTCCTTCTGACCACCACTGTGGCCAGAGCAAGAGGAATGCAAACAAGCACAGGAAAAGAGCTTGGGGGGCTCTTTTGAGCAGGCCTCTGCAGGAATGTGGACTATTGGGAAGTGCCTGATGATGCCCACCCTTGACACCAGCCTTGCTGTGTGGGTAATATTTCCCAGTTGGCATGAATGAATCAGTTCCTCTCATATGGTGTTAGGATCAGGATGGTCCACAAACCTAGAACCAAATACATCTCCTTTCTGAGTGACTCCAAAAAGACACCCCTGTCACCAACACTGGATGATGATCAAGAGACCCCAGTGATCTCACCATACTGCTCAATGCTTCTGCCACCTGGGGTGAAGATGGACTTTAAGCATCGCTCCAGTGGTTCTGAGAAAGGACAGCTCCCCTTCTCCAGCCCTCCCACTTGAAGTTGAAATTCCAAGTTTCATTGCTGTCAAAAGACAAAGACTTGAAAAATGCATTAAGGATGAGAAGATGTGGTGGAGCCTGCTGACTCTGAATTGGCAACTGCTGATGTAGCCATCTCATAGAGCTAGTTCCTGAACCACGTTCTCTTGCATGGTTGCCCACCCCTACCCTGTCCTGTAGAAATTTGGAGGCTGTCCTCCCTAACTACCCTCAAGATGCAAGTTCCATCCTAGAATTTAACTGTACATGGAATACAAAGTCTTGGGAAAATGTTCACTACTCTAGAGCAGACTCTTTTTGAGTGACAGCATTTGGGAAGAGTGGTCACATTCAGGGCAGTTATACTGATAAAACTGATGTGTAAAAGCTAAACTTTGTTCATTTTTATGCCTGGAATTCATAGTGCTCACACAGAGAGAATATTGTGGACCCCTTTTAATATTTCATCTCCATGCAGATTTTGAAAGATGCTTTGAAATCTCACTTGAGACACATTTTGGTGACATCCCTACTTCTTTCAGACTTCTGGGTACAAATTTACTTCTGCTGCACTCTTACTGTACCTTGCGTGAATCCCAACCAGAACAGAAAGCTTTTAATTTCCTACCAACCCTTAGTCTTATGACTCCTGAAATGTGTCATGTTCCTGCAGTGACCCATTGCTTTTATTCTCTGTACCCCAGAGAAAATGCTAGTAAGGGCCACCAATTACTATTCTTACCTCCAACAGATCACACAAGCTCTTGTGTATAATGGAAGCCCTGCATGCCCCTTGGAACATCTGGTTTGGGAATAGCATGTAAATTTATAGCAAACTTTCAGGCAAGGCATCAAGCTATTTCAGGACTTTAAAAAACAACTGGTCTTATCACAAGGCAACTCTAAATGCTGATGTAGAAGTATACCATCTTCCACAGAGTTTTGTCTCATGCAATTAAAAAGCATATCTCTTCATTTCAGGAATGAAAATGATATCTTTTTGGGAAATGAAAATCTCCCAAAGAAAATAACTTAAGTTTATTCTCTTTTTCCATAACATATAGTATGAAGTGATGTTGAAGTTTCCTCTCCCTCTCCCCCCCCCCCCCCCCCCAATTCCAGCTGAAAGAAGCTGTATACATCCAGGAACAGAAATCTAAGTTACTTCATAGAAACATTTCCCTATTTTTGCCATAGTTAAAGCACACTAAATTATTTTATTCCTCCACCATTTCTCACACAGATAAGTTTTGACCACTGAATTTAAAAGACACTGGGTATTTTTTCACAGAAAAAGAAGGAAACCTAAACAGTTGGCTTTGTATTGTATATTTAAATCTTTACTTTGTATAGTCTACTTAAATATCTAGTCACAAAATCCTTGTGTTTGGATAAATTGGTCAGTGAGGAATTGCATGGCAGCAATAGTTCGGTAGTTTAAACCAATATATTTTCTTATCAACCAAGAAAAAAAATCTTAAATATTTTTTGAACCTGAGGGGAAGGCCATGTAAAAAGAATACCCCTTTTTGTGTTCAGAAAGAATGGCTGCTCCCAAGTTGTGCAGAATTGCTTGTTTCATTACAGTTATTCTGAAGATGTTATACAGAGTACGTTTCTGTGACTGCATTCAGAGGGAAATGCAATGCTGTAGTGCTAGTTTCTCGGAAAGCTTTGCTAAGCTATTTGCATCTCAGGTGCTACCATGAACCCAAACCGAGTGGAGACTGATTGCTATTGACTTGTGTTGAAAGGCAGACATTACTCATTTATAAATAAAAAAAATGGTGGTCTCTGGCAGAGCAAAACTAAAAGCAATTACAAGACTTTGCTGCAGAGAAGTGAACAGAAATAGATAGACTCCGTGGGGAATGTGAAATTTCTGTTTATATTTTGTTCAGGCTATTTTTTAGCTGAGAGATTGGAAGAATGAAGGTTTACAGTAATGTGCGCATGCAGTGTGATTAAAACTCCTCCTACATAGCCTAAGAGCTGAAGATTCCTACTGTGCCTAACTCTATAGTCACATCTCCAGTAGGCACAGCCTATGAGGAGATAAGCAGACTGCAAGATTGGTACCCATTGCTAAAAATTCCTCCCTCTCTAAATCGAGGTGATGGTTTTTAATGCTCCAGCAGGCCACACCTATTGCTATGGCTCAGTGGCAGAGCAGAGACTTTGCATGGAGCTGGCTCTGCCTCAGTCCTGGGCATCTCTCAGTAGGCTAGGCAAGAATCCTGCCCCAAACCCAAAGAGCCATGCCAGTCTGTGTTGACAATACTGGGCCAGATGAACCAAGGGCCTGGCTCTGGATGTGGCAGCTTCCTAAATGGACTCAGGTTATATACACTTTCATTCTTGTTGCCAAAACTTCACTGCTGTGATGTTTTGAGTCATGTCTCCCATGCCTGTCCAGCCTAGATCATCATTTCTCTTAAAAATTCTACAGAGCTGCTGGTTGACCAGCCATTTAACAGAGAGAGGGTCCTTCAGATGGCAAAGTGTCTGTCCATTATTTTTGTTTTTTTGCCTGAGCATTGATGTCCCTGATAGAATTCATGTTGCCTGTAAGTAATCCAACATATGTACTATGGTGGTTACAGCGTTGTGCTAAAGTTCTGCACCAAATAAGAGAATGAGCTTTGATACAAGAATGATGCATGGC
>NW_025335589.1:6889111-7246876 GCF_004798865.1 Varanus komodoensis
ACTGGCAATTGGCAATGTTTATCTTTGTATGTGTAATGTCTCCATTTCTTCAGTTTCAAGGTTATGTCAAGTATTTTCTTCTACTATAAGCATGCTTTTGAACATACAGACAGAAATGACCTTGTGAAGTCTGCTGGGAATGAGAGACACCCCAGAGCTGAGGGGTTTCTGGGCATGGTGCTTTCAAGGACTTCCTTCCACTGGCCACTCCCCTGCCACCCCCTTCTTCTTTACCTGTTCAACGGGCATCAGTAACAGCGACTTCAACACTCTCCTCTCTCTGCTCTTCCTTTCCCTGCTGCCTGAGCTGCTGCCTACCGGGGCTGCAAAAAAACTCTCTTGGCAATAGCCTGCTAGTGAAGACTGTGGCCAAGCAGCATTTTAATGTAAAGTATTCCCTAAGGAGAAACGTGCTGAACCAATCAGGTGCTGCCTTTAGGTCACACAGCCAATGAGGGCCAATCCAGCTACATCCCTGATTGGCCACCTGGATACTACCGAATTTCCCCCTTTACAAGACAGAAGGCCATAACTTTATGCTACTGGCCTACTACCACTGGTGCCTTTTAGGGGTTATTTGGAGTCTCTGAACCTGTGAGTCATTGTCTGGTCCTAGCAATTGTTTCTACATGCACAATTTCATGTAGTAGTTGTAACACTTGAAATCTATTAACCACGTGATTTGGCCTCTGCACAGTCCTGATTGCTTTGGGAGCCAGTATGGAGATTCCTTGGGTGTTTAGGAAGAAATCTGGAAGAAATTTCTCTCTGATCCAGGAGGGAAAACTTGGTAATATTAATCCCAGTTTTATAATACCCATATGACATATTATGAAAAGGTATCTTTATTGCTAATCCCCTTTCTTCTTCTGATGTCATTTAATACTTAATACTTTGCATACACTAAGCAGCAGGGAACCAGGCTATATGCGTGGGATAAATATACAAGGAGACTAATTTAAAACATATATGCTCTGCCTTATTAAACAGTGTTTACGTATTAGGATATTCAATTATACTTAGGTCTTGAACTTATAACTATGCCTGATTAGTTACTTACTTTTAAAGTTCCATGTTCTGTAAAAAAATATTTATTTTCTTATCCTTGTTCACTTCCTATAAAACCTAGTTTCCAATTACCTTTTTCCTACTTCAGCTCTGTTTTGCTTACTCAGAATGTCATAGAAATCCAGAGCTGTAGTTCTCCCTCTGGTCAGGAAATCACCGGAACATTACAGGGTTGAAAGCTGTTTCTCAGCTGCCACTCATCCTAGACTCACAGGTCCCTGAGATGAACAATCTTCCAACTGGCAGGCTTGCTTCAGCTTCCTTTGAAGTCTTCCTTCTAGTCAGAAACTGCTGACAAGGCCACAGCAATGAAAGAGTCAGCTGCTGATGTCCCCCTGCTTTTTGAGACCAGCTGTCTTCTGCTGACAATCTGTTCAAAAGTCTCTCTTCAGAACTGCTTCCACTGTCTTCCTCTCTGAGCAGTTCCTCACAGCATTAAGTTTCTGCTATTTGTGTAATGGTGTCAGTGGCATAAATTGGGAGGGCTCTCAGGTTATGAAAACACTTGAGCCTCAAAGCACCCCCAGTGAGTCTGATGGACCTTCGCCCTCCCATCTCCTTTCCCCTTGTTCCTCCAGGCATTATCCTGGGGGAACACCATGGGAGGAACAAGCCCCTTCTCCCCTGCTGCCACAGTGCCTAGCCTTCTTTGGTACACCATGGCTTCCTGTGGTTGCTCCCCTTCTTTTATTTTTTGGGTGAAGTATCTAGTGCAAATAACTGCACTCATTATTTCTCCTCTCAACCCAAACTGTGAAATCAGGAAAGGAGGCTTGCTGGAGGGGGAGCCTGCCAGCACTAGGCAGGGAGGGGTATGCTGGCACATCCAGTGGTCACCCCCATGCAATGACTGCCCAAGCTATGGGTAGGCTTTCTCTGAAGCCCCACAAGCATCTCACAGATCTCAGGAGACCCTTATTTGCTCCTGTTTACAGATGGATGCTTCATCTGGGGCAGGTGTGTCTGTGTGTGTGTGTGTATGAGCTCAACTGGCCCTAGAGCAGCCTTCCCCAAACTTGTGCTTTCCAGACATGTTTGGACTACAACACCCAGAATTCCCAGTCAATGGCCCTGCTGGATGGAAATTCTGGGAGTTGTGGTCCAAATGCCTCTGCCCTAGAGTCCCATCAGTTTTGCCAGTGTCACCCAGATGCTAGCTTCTCAGAAACTTTGAGAACTGCAGAGGATTCCCATCTCAAAGATAGACTTCTTTGTTCAAAGTCTGAGGTAGATTTTTGAAGGGGTTAAAATGTTGGGCTGGGGCCAGGAAAGTGCACAGGTATAGAGATTCTATTTGTGCACTTGCTTGTCAAAGCAAAGTATTAACCTCTTCCAACTCAGCCTGGGATTTTGACAGCTGAGGAAGGCCTGCTGGACAATTTCACCATCGGATAGTTCGATATTCTTGCGCACTACCTTCTGCTCCTGATAAGGAGCTCATAGAAGGCCATTGTCTGTATGTATCTGGTGGAGGGAGGTGTGAAAAAGGAGGTGTTTGCTGCATTGGCTGACAGTCCTGAGATAGACAGCTTGTATTTATAGAAGGCATAAGGGCGCAGTTTCCCTGGATGCTCTGCTGAAAATATCTAGGCACAACTTTATTTTAAGCCACAACCAAGATAACACAGTGACACTATCAAGAGCACCTTTCTTTATTCCTTTATAATCAAAGCATTAAAGAGATATAGTGGATCCTCTTGAAGAGCTACCAGTAAATCAGTGGCCCAAGAACTGGAACAGAATTAGAAGTAACAGTCTTCTTTGCAAATCTTGGTTAGTGGAAGTCTAGCATCTCTGGCAAGGTGAGTCACAGACTATTTGCCCGGCTTTAGTCTCACTAACCCAGGTCAGTGCCCAACTGTGCTGCACCATATGTTCCAAGTGTTGCATCCTGGCATCCTCTAAGGCATCATGAGAAGGGAAGTGAACCACTGGTCCTGGGAGAAGGGCTGTAGGCATGTGATTTGCACACAGAAAGCCTCAGATTCGATCCTTGGCATCTCCAGGTAGGGCTGGAAAAGTTCCTGCCTGGAACTGCAGAGGGCTGTTGCCAGTCAGTGTTGACAATACTGGGCTGGATGGACCAAGAGTCTGACTTAGGGAAGAGCAGTTCTCTCTATTCCTGTATTTCATTCCTAAAATAATAATTATTCTATTATGAGTATTATATTTTATTATTGATTAATAAATTAACAATTGTATTGAATAATATAATGATGCATTATTATGCATTTATAGCCCACTTTTTCCTGTTGCAAAGAACCTAAGGCAGCTTACGTAGTCCTTCTCCATTTTATTTTATTCTCACAACAACAACAACCACCCTGTAAGGCAGATTAGGCTGAGAGTGAGTGACTGGCCCAAAGTCACTCTGTGAGCTCCATGGCCAAGTGGGGACCAGAACCCAGAGCTTTCAGCCCCCCAGTGAACTGCAGTTCATCTGTGGAAAAGGCCTTCTTTTTGATACTGCAAATGACACTGCTAAATTGCTTTATCTTCTTACAGGTTGTTGCAGAACTGAGATCAGAACACTACACGAAGAACATTTCTTTCCCTGCCTTTCCATGCCATAACCTCTAGGTGGCACTTTGTTACAGTAAAATAGCTCAAATGCACAAGGGGAGAAAACAGCTTCTTTCACTTTCATGTTGAATGACTGCATTTTACCTGCTCTTAAAAAAATATCACCAAAAGTGGTGTTTAGACACAGAAAAGAAATGAAGGGTCATGATATCATCTGACGAACCCATAAATGGCTGTAAGTAGGGAATGATCAACACATGCTAAATGCCTCAGGCCTTTACCCATTACCCGGTGGTAAGTCCTGTTGAATAGCAGGGTTGTAAGTACTGCCTTAAACGGCAAAAGATGTTTAAGCAACTTTTTATTATGGGAAATATCTGTGCCCAAAAGATTTAAAAAATGTTTTGACTGTACACTTTTTTCCAATTAGCCTTGTGTTAAGAACACTGTTTCCACATTAATAACCTACTGGGAAATTAGGATTTTGTTGCATTCAGCAGCTGAAAGCAGAAAACTTTTGATCTGTTTTTGAAAACTAGCACCAGCACAATACATTTTCTTCAAACTTACTCATGTTTTTAAAAGGTCAGAGTTAACAAAAATTTAGGAAAAATATCGACATAAAGTTAACTGTTTGCATCAGGACATTTTCAGATACATTCCATCTCATTGACAAGGCATATGGAAATGTCTGCAATGACTTCCAAATATTGTGTGATTTCATTGAACCTAGAAGTAGGAGTCAGACATGCCTGAAATAATTTCTCTGTTCAAGATTACAGATGGTGAGGATGATGCCGGTAACTATCACCTATCCAATCTGTAAAGGAGTCTGACAGAAAGAAAAAATAATAATCCCACTCATGGTCTGGATGTCAAAGTCTTATTTCTCCAGATGGTCTGGAGCCCTAAGGCTACACAAGGGTAAGTCTGTAGAACTCAGTGTGATTCATTTCTGTGTAAACATGTGTAGAATTTCATTATAAGCCACTCAGGGCTCAATTCTGTGGCTGCTCAAAATTGCTGGGAGGTGGGTAGCCTAGAGCCCCATCCCAAGGTCCTTTGATCTACGAGGTAGGATCCTGAAGTTGAATCCCCTGGCTCCCCACTACCCACACACCCACAGCCAGTGCAGAAAGAGCCATGCTGGGCATCTCTCCGAGGATGCAAATGGGGGACAGGGAGAGGGGAAGGAGGAGAAGGGAGGAGGCTGCTGCTGTCACCTTATTCCAACCTCTCCTTCCCTACCCCCCCCCCCCCACACACACACCACAACAGCTTCTTTACTTCCCCTGACCTAAATCTGGACAGCTGAAAATATGCAGGTGCTTTGGAGTGCCTTGGATTGTGACCTTACTTACAAGTCAATCCCTAGGAACTACTTGTAGGAAACATGTTTCAAGCAAGAACTTTAGAAGTGCTGCACAAAGATCCATAGCCTATATTTTCTGTGGTTTCATATAATGTTCATAAATGTTCTAAAAACTGAGCAGGAAGGGAAATCCTGAAGGGTAGAAAATCAGTGCATCAATATGAAAAAGGGGAAGTTACTCTGATCAGGGGAAACCTTCACACAGGACAGTGAAAAAGGAGCTATCCACTTTTAGAATGGAAGACAGTGGCCCAGGAAGATGGAGCTGAAGGGCAAGGGAACTGTGCAGGTAGGAGAAAAGTGAAATAAACATCATGATTTATTGGAAAAGGATATGGAGAAGTGATAGAAGACTGATTTTTATAGATACGTTCTTTTAAAAAGCCAACAAGGACTGTGGCTGCACGTGTAATAAAACAAGATTAACTGGACTGTAAAATAGTTCCCAAATATTTAACTGCATATTTAATAGCTTCCTTTTCCAGTCACAGTGATAAATAATCCACGATTTTCTAACAATTGTCAATTACCAAGTCAATGAGAAGCTTAATGCAGAATTATTGATTCTTATATACAGCCAGTGAAGCAACTTTATTCCGATTGGCTGTGCTGTATCTCCAGCACAGACAGTCAAGTGAGAACTCCTCTGATGGTGCTGTCATTCCCAGGTCATTGATCACAAGTGGCACAAGGATAAGGATGCCTTATATCAACAGGTGTTTCCAAAGCATATCCTTGAAGGAGGACTGGAAGCTCACACACTTTCTACACATTATCCTGCAGCTGCCTGATTCTGGAGCATGCATTTCCAGAATACGGAGAAGAGGCACTTCCACTCTCATCCTAGAGCTTATGTGTCACAATGGTAAAGAAGAGCATGGCTATCCTTTTTACTATCTTGGTACTTCTAGCCAGGGAAAAAGGTTCCCCGTAACTACCATAGCCCTTCATTAAGCAATGGCTCCAGTTCACCAAATATGTGAATCACATATAGAAAATGAACATAGTCTTACCTTTCTCTGGGGTATCTCCTCACTTATTGCCTTTTTTAAAAGAAGAAAAGGACAATTATTTGTTTCTTAAATCTCATGAGACTTCCTGGAATCATATTATATTTGTGTGAATATATATTTGTATGAATAGACAGCGTAGTAATCATCAAAACACAGATCTAAGAATGGATGCTGGGGGCAATTGTGGTTCTGTTCCAATTCCAGAACCCAAGATTTAGCTCAAGGCAGGGCATGTTACAGTTACATTTTTCTAGCTGTATTTTATTCCAGGAGTATACAGCTAAGCAAATACCCTGTAATGAATCCGTGCTGTTTTTCTGCCACCACTGAGGGCCCCTCTGCATGTTGGAAAGAAGCTATGTCTCCTCTTTCATGCTTCCTTTCCCATACCTTCAAGCCATTCTGATAATAGAGGTGTGTGATCTATCCCTGCACTGGGAAAACATACACTTCTCTATAAAGAAAATATCTACTTCCTCACCTTGGGTAGAAGCCAGAAGCGTGGAGCAAATACTTTTCATGCTTCCTATATTGCTGTTTCTTTTGAATGTCCGAACTGGCTCTGAACAGCCATATAGCAGCACTCTATGGCTAGTATGCATACCTAGACCTAGTTTTGAGGAGGTTACCGCCACCCCTTAGGATCCCATGGCAATCAGACCAATAGGAAGAAAATCAGGCCTTGAATAACACCAAGTGGGTCCTGCTGCTAACAGAAGGATGTTGCCCTAGTCATTTGCTAAAGGCCACTGAGGCCATGTGAGCTAATAAGACCTGTAGTGTGATCAACTCCATCCCTCCTGGGGGATCCTACTGGGCTGTTGAAAGGCTTGCCTGGTTTTGTAACCTGAAACTTATGAGCCTGGGGAGATGGAAGTTCAGCTCCAGAGTGTTCTATGAGCCGGGGGAGGGGGGTCATGAAAGGATTGTGCCCCTTGGCTGGGAGAGCCCTGAATGAGGCATTGACTGACCGTCCCCTAGGGAAGGAGACTCTGTCAAAATCCTCTACTGCACACTGGAAGGCCTGCAAACAAAGAGTCATGATGCAGTCCTGCAAGTTGCATAGTTCCTGCAGTGGCCACCAGTATCGAAAGGACATTTATGGCTGGCCACAGCCATGTGCCATGTTGCGGTGCTTGGAAAGTGCAGCTCTTATTTCCATGCCAATCTCCGTTACTAGTTGGTAGAACTTAATGGCAAATCCCCTCCCAGTTGCTTTTCAGTAGCAGTGGCCGAGCATGTGCACGCATGTGCACGCATGCACACACCTGGACTATTTGTAAATGAAGTCTCCTACTATTGAAAGGATCTACCGCAACTGTTACATAAGTTAACCTGTGGCTGGGCAACAGAGCACATGTTTCTCTATTGGCCTTTTGCATTTGGCATTTGCTGTAGGGCTCCTTTGCAGTCATTCGGCCAGTGGCTTTGGCATCTCGATGTGCCACAGAGTCAGTCATTTATTCCACACTCTCCAGCTCTTCTGATTCAGTTCTTCAACAAAGCGTGAGCATTGATGATTGAGCACTGTTCCGAGTCTTCAGATTTTATTTACATCATGGCACACATTTGCCAACATGGCACACTCCTGATCCACTGACTTACTTACAACTCCCATCATCTCCACTCTGAGGGGATAGAAGTTGCAGTTCAACACACCAGAAGGCACCAAGCTGAGAAAGGCTAATGGCCTTTGTCTCTAACCATATCCCCTTTCTGAGAACAACCCAGTTAGAACACTGAAGAACATGTGAAAGGAATCGGGTAAGTGGAGAGCTCATCTTTCTCTTGCTCTGAAACCTTGCAAGGCATCTTCTTAAAAGTCCTTTCTTCCTTCCCAGAAACTTGGTAAAAAGAGTCTGAAGAGAGACCCTGCAGTCAGCTGTTCTCATGTCTGAACTGCTACACATTGCACATTGGATCTGAAAAGAGAGCCTCTCATAACCGGGGCTCTTGAAAAGTCTCTCACTGCTTTGAATGCAATAGATGCCAGGGGTATCACTTGTGGCACAAAAGTAGCAGCTCATGGTCATTAACAGTGGCAGGTTACTATCCTGCCATTAAAAAAATTATTGTAACATTTAGCTGTAGTATGACACAGCCTTTTAAAACAAAATTAGAAATTTTGTAATGGCACAATGGATAAGTCCCAGTCATGTTGCATTACCGCAATGTCTGAAGTTCTAAATAATTAACCTCACTGCATTCTTGTTCAGGATGTTCATTCTTATCACAGCAGGTGAGCTGTGTAGGTGAGCTATCGACTGTCCCTTCAAGCTCTGTTCTAGATCCTCTGGTTGCTTCCTTCTTCAAGGCTTGCCGGAACCCCTGAAGTGCTCAGTCTGGAGACTTGTGGTTTAATTTTTTAGCATGGCCTTCTGGAAACTGGAAGTAGCTTCTCCAAGAATTTTCAGTGAGGGTTCCGAGAGTCCCTATTCTTTTCCCACAAGGATCTCTTCCAGCTGAATAACCAGGGCTTTTTTTGTCATAGAACACACCGGAACGGTGTTCTGGCACCTTTTTTCAATGGATTTTACGAAGTGATTTTGAAAGGCATAGCAGATCAGCAGCAAACATCATTAACATAGTGTCTGCAGGCTGCTTTTGTGTCTGCTATCTGCTATCTGATAGTGAGAGATAGCTGCTTGGGATGCTGCTCTGCTGCTCGGCTTGGGATTGGTGTGTGTGCTTACTGCCGGTGACGTGAGTTCCGGCACCTTTTTTTTTTTTTTTTTTTACAAAAAAAGCACTATGAATAACCAACATTGTACATCATGCAGCTCAGGTCACAGTCTGTCCATCTTAAAGGCAGGATATGGAGCACACAAGTAACTTCACAGTTCTCTCTCAAATGAATCTTTAAAATAGTTAATTGTGATATCACTCCAATCACAATGTGTCTTAAATTACACAACAATTCACCCTCTCATTAGAGATGTAGTAGCACCAGTTTCCCAAGTGACAAAAGAAAAGTGTTTGTTTTCTAACCCTACACTACTCTATAGACTGTACAGGTCCTATAAAGCAACAATGCAACAGGAAGTTAAGTCTGTACAGATAAGACTCTCCTTCATGGATCACTGCCTTGTCATGGTGAAGGGGCTTGTGTAGCTCAATGAAGCTATGAGCTATGCCGTACAGGGCCACCCAAGATGGACAAGTCATAGCAGAGAGCTCTGACAAAATGTGATCCACTGGAGAAGGAAATGGCAAACTGCTCCAGTATCTTTGCCATGAAAACCCCATGGACAGTACCAAAAGGCAAAAAGATATGACGCCGGAAGATGAGCCCCTCGGGTTGGAAGGTGTCCAATATGCTACTGGGGGAGAGCAGAGGGCTAGTACTAGTAGCGCCAGAAAGAATGAAGCAACTGGGTCAAAGCCAAAAGGACACTCAGTTGCTGATGTATCTGGTGGTGAAAGGAAAGTCCGATGCTGCAAAGATCTATACTCCATAGGAACCTGGAATATAAGATCCATGAATCAAGGCAAGCTGGATGTGGTCAAACAAGAGATGACAAGACTGAACATTGACATCTTAGGAATCAGTGAACTAAAATGGACAGGAATGGGTGAATTTAATTCAGATGACCATCACATATACTACTGCGAGCAAGAATCCCTCAGAAGAAATGGAGTAGCCTTCATAGTCAATAAAAGAGTAGGAAAAGCAGTACTGGGATACAATCTCCAAAATGACAGAATTATCTCAGTTCGAATCCAAGGAAACCATTCAACATCACAGTAGTCCAAGTCTATGCCCCAACCACTGGTGCTGAAGAGGCTGAAGTTGACCGGTTCTATGAAAGCCTACAACACCTTCTAGAATTAACACCCAAAAATGATGTCCTTATCATCATGGGGGATTGGAATGCTAAAGTAGGAAGCCAAAAGATAACCGGAATAACAGGCAAGTTTGGCCTTGGAGTACGAAATGAAGCAGGGCACAGGCTTGTAGAATTTTGTCAAGAGAATACGATGGTCATAGCAAACACTCTTTTCCAACAACCCAAGAGACAGCTCTACACATGGACATCACCAGAAGGTCAACACAGAAATCAGATTGACTATGTGCTCTGCAGCCAAAGATGGAGAAGCTCTATACAGTCAGTAAAAACTAGACCAGGAGCTGACTGTGGCTCATATCATGAGCTTCTCGTTGCAAAATTTAGGCTTAAATTGAAGAAAGTAGGGAAAAGTACTAGGCCACTCAGGTATGACCTAAATCATATTCCTGATGAATATACAGTAGAGGTGACAAATAGATTTAAGGAATTATATCTGATTGAAAGAGTGCCTGAAGAACTATGGACGGAGGTTCGTAACATTGTACAAGAGGTAGCAACTAAAGCCATCCCAAAGAAAAAGAAATGCAAGAAAGCAAAATGGCTGTCTGAGGAAGCTTTACAAATAGCTGAGGAAAGACGGGAAGTGAAAGGCAAGGGAGAAAAGTAAAGATACACCCAATTGAATGCAGAATTCCAAAGAATAGCTAGAAGAGATAAGAATGCCTTCTTAAATGAACAGTGCAAAGAAATCAAAGAAAACAATAGAATAGGGAGGACCAGAGATCTCTTCAAGAAAACTGGAGATATGAAGGGAACGTTTCATGCAAAGATGTGCATGATAAAGGACCAAAATGGCAGGGACCTAACAGAGACAGAAGAGATTAAGAAGAGATGGCAAGATGACACAGAAGAACTATACAAGAAAGAGTTTAACATCCCTGATAACCACAATGGGGTGGTCACTGATCTCGAGCCAGACATCCTGGAATGTGAAGTCAAATGGGCCTTAGGAAGTCTGAGCAACAACAAAGCTAGTGGAGGTGACAGTCTCCAGCTGAGCTATTCAGAATCTTAAAAGACAATGCAGTAAAAGTGCTACACAAAATATGCCAGCAAATTTGGAAAACTCAGCAGTGGCCACAGGATTGGAAAAGGTTAGTTTACATTCCCATCCCAAAGAAGGGCGATGCCAAAGAATGTTCAAACTACTGCACCATTGCACTCATTTCACATGCTAGCAAAGTTATGCTCAGAATCCTACAAGCTAGGCTCCAGCAGTATGTGGATCGAGAACTACCAGAAGTACAGGCAGGGTTTCGAAGAGGGAGAGGAACTAGAGATCAAATTGCCAACATATGCTGGATCATGGAGAAAGCTAGGGAGTTCCAGAAAAACATCTACTTCTGCTTCATTGACTATGCTAAAGCCTTTGATTGTGTGGATCACAACAAATTGTGATCTTAAAGAGATCGGAGTACCAGACCATCTTATTTGTCTCTTGAGAAACCTATATGATGCGGGTCAAGAAGCAACAGTTAGAACTGGGCACGGAACCACTGATTGGTTCAAAATTGAGAAAGGAGTTCGGCAAGGCTGTATACTGTCGCCCTGCCTATTTAACTTATATGCAGAGCACATCATGAGAAAGGCGGGCCTGGATGAATCACCAGTTGGAATTAAGATTGCTGGGAGAAATATCAACAACCTCAGATATGCAGATGATGCCACTCTAATGGCAGAAAGTGAAGAGGAACTAAAGAGCCTCTTGATGCGGGTGAAGGAGGAGAGTGCAAAAGTTGGCTTGAAACTCAACATTAAGAAAACTAAGATCATGGCATCCGGTCCTCTCACTTCCTGGCAAATAGATGGGGAAGAAATGGAGGTAGTGACAGTTTCTATTTTCCTGGGCTCCAAGATCACTGCAGATGGGGACTGCAGTCAAGAAATTAAAAGACGCTTGTTCCTGGGGAGGAAATCTATGGCAAATCTAGACAGCATACTAAAAAGCAGAGACATCACCCTGCCAACAAAAGTGCGTATAGTCAAGGCTATGGTTTTCCCAGTTACAATGTATGACTGTGAAAGTTGGACCATAAGGAAGGCTGAACGCCGAAGAATTGAGGCCTTTGAATTGTGGTGCTGGTGGAGACTCCTGTGAGTCCCTTGGACCGCAAGGCGATCAAACCGGTCAGTCCTAGAGGAGATTAATCCTGACTGCTCTTTAGAAGGCCAGATCCTGAAGATGAAACTCAAATACTTTGGCCACCTAATGAGAAGGAAGGACTCCCTGGAGAAGAGCCTAATACTGGGAACAATAGATGGCAAAAGAAGAAGGGGATGGCAGAGAATGAGGTGGTTAGAGGGAGTCACTGAAGCATTTGGTCTGAGCTTGAGTGGACTCCGGGGGATGGTGGAGGACAGGAAGGCCTGGAGGAATGTTGTCCATGGGGTCGCGATGGGTCGGACACGACTTTGCGACTAACAACAAAAAATCACAATCTCTCCTACTATCACCTTTTATAAAGATATGTTAAATGTGCATATTGATTTCTAAGGAAAACAGCAACTGGAAGGCTTTGCACTTATTATTTTCTATATTCACCTACCATTTTCCTTGTGTTCATCATCACAGTTGATGCATATCTATTTTAGGAAATCATGTAACATCCTAAGCAGCTTGAAATCTGGTCAGGACTGACCAGCAGTGGGGAAGAAGAAGAAGGACTAACTCCACTTCAAAGATATGGCAACATCCATTTATGCCAATATGTTTTGAAAATAATTTGGCCAACCAGCTGGCTTTCTTCAGGTTTTTGGAAAGACAGTAGGGATCACTAGAGGTTATAACTTTGCACATTAAAGTTAAATGAAATTGTTTTTAAAAACTAGAAAAGGAAACATGTTGCACATTTAAAAAAAGGGAGAAGGGAGCGGGCATCTTCCCCTGTGACCCTGAGATGAATAAGCAAGCATAGGATTGGATTATATGCACTGTAACTTAATTTCACTTAGCCTTACCGTGTTGTTGTTGTTAGTTGCGAAGTCGTGTCTGACCCATCGCGACCCCATCTGATAAGTGGGCTGAAATCATCTGTTTTGTCTATCAGCAGTACCTTTGAACCAAAGCAACAGCAGATTTTAGAAAGCACAGAACTTGAAAAGGATGATGCAGCACATGACAATTTGTGTCTAATTTTTTGTGACCCAAGCAGACAAGCCTGATGTGTGGAGTCCTGCAGCTTGTGTAAGGGCAGTTTTCTCTGGAGGAAAGAATGTACAGAAGGAATACAGAAAAAGTAATGTACAGGAAGAGCATATATTATGTTACCTGGATTGCATCCAGCACAACAATGCAGGTTTCAAGGTTTCACCATTGTCCCAAATTCAAGCAATTTTGATTTGGATTTCTATATTTACGAAGCATTTTTCTTGTGTTCATCATTACAAGCAGGGGTAATCCAGTATTACTCCTACAATGTACTCTCACTGTAACACCTATGAATTTAGAGAGCCAGACATGCAGATCCACCTATCTCACCTACAGGTGGTGTAACTTTCCAGTAAGTAGGAATTTTGTTTTACTTGTTTTGATAAGAATTTGCCAATATTTGCAAAGTTCTCCATATTCAGTGCATGAGGAGGAAGAGGCAACAACTTCAGATTTAAAACATTCAAATGCAGAAGAAACTGAGGCTGACTGACGCATCTATCCCGGCCCATGGCATTGGCATTACGTCCTATAGTCTTGTTTTGAACTTCTGTGGATCCAACTGTGTTAGTACTACAGTTGCCACTCCTCCTCCTCCTCCTCTTCCTCCTCCTCCTCTGTCTTCTTGTCTGGCACACTCTTAATCTTTAACAGCTACAAGACAAGCAAATCTATCATGCCCCACTTCAGTAACTGTACCTATTGAATTTGGCCAGTACAGATAAGTAAGACTTTTGTTTCTGTTCTTTATTTCTAAGAATAAATAACTTTTCACTTAATATCCAGAGGCAAAGGAACCTGAGATTTTAGAAGGATATATGTGGGAGAAATCTGACAAATTCACCCACCTCTATTTTTGGGATGACCTGTATATTCCAACTGTATCTGGCATGGCTGGCAATCACTGGGCTGGGCTGGCAACCAAAAGGCTCCTACTCAGAGACACGTATTCACTTATCAAATCAGACGCGCCTGAACTTTCGCAACCTTGCATCGTGAGAACTGCGCACTTCGTGCCATTCCTTCTCTTTGTGTGCACTTTAATGCTGAAATACTCACTAGGCATTACGGGCATGATTTATGGAAAGCATAATATGGAGTGCTTCCTATACAATGGAGCACTACAAATTCCCTCTGCTTCATTGACCTTGGGCATGTACCTACCTATAGCAGCATGGGGATAGACCATGAGAGCCACCTGTATACCTGTGGATAGCTACATGGGAATGCAGTATTGGTAGTCAATATGGTTACAGAATAAGTGATTAAGAGGAAGATTGGGTGGAGGAGTTTGGTGCTGATGCCACATGCGTGAACTTCTTTGTTATCTCTGCAAGCTATCACTCAGGTACTAATAATTCTATGGTTCACAGTGTTACTAAGAACTCAATTTCCAGTGAGAGTACTTATCCCCCAAATCTCCAAAACGCCAAAACTTTGGAAATTTGGAGTTCAAAAACTGTAAGGGTTGTGCAACAAAGAAAGCCAGTGTGGTGTAGTGGTAGACTGGGACTCAGGAGATCTGGGTTCTCGTCTCGCTCACACATGGAGCTCAGTGGGTGACATTGAGCCAGTCACAAACTTTCAGTCCAACCTACCTCACAGGGTTGTTGGTGTGGAGCTAAGACTGAGAGGAGGAAGAAAATTAGATGAGCTACCTTGGGTTCCTTGCAAGGAAAAAAGGTGGGATAAAAATATAATAAATGAATAAAAATAAATATGGATAGGCAGAAGTGAGCAAGAACCATGTCTAGTTAAGGGCCAAACTAGACATGACAATAAATGCCTGCAAGTTTTACTTCGGGAACTAATAACAGCTTTGGCGATTGGAATTCCATCTGAACCTTAAACTTCCCCTCTCTATATATTTTAGGTCCCAGTATTGATCAAGGCCTACAGCTGCTGTTTAAATTGTAAAAACTAATTTGAATGATGCGTTAAGTGTACATGTCTAGGTTTGGTTCTGATTGCATTTATTTATCAGCTGTCCCCCATTCCTGGAATATAGGAAGCCAGGAAGAGTGGAATGGAAAGTTTAAATGTACTTTGATGGTATCCTTACTCTATGCTTTGCAAGATGGTGGACATTTGTAATTGTAAGCAGAAGAATGAAATTCCACAGGCTGAAAATCTTCTGTTAGTGTTCCATATGTTTTACAAGCTATGTACATTATTGCATTCTTGCCACATAAACATGATTTTGAGGTTTTACGAGCAGTTTTTGTTTTCAATATTGCTGTTTTACAATGGATATTTTAACCATGGTGATAGGTCCTTTGAGTACAAGTAAACCAGGCTATAGATTCTCCTTAAGAGTTCATTATATGAGTTCCTAGCCTTTACAGTGTATGACTACCCCACTGTCAGTCTTCTTATAACTACCTGAAAAAACCAATTTTACATGAAAGCTAAAAGAAAAGTAGGTATTTCTGCCATTGTAAGGATTCCAAATTAGGGTTTCTTTTTGTTCCATGTCCTTCTTTCCTATTCTGCTTTGTTGTTGTTGGGAGTAAGAGGAGGACAAGGGGGCCAATTTTCCAGTTGATGAAGGACCACGGTTGGTGCCCTTTACCACTTTGTTACACAATCAATGCTTTAACAGCTGCTTTTATGGCAGACAGTGCTCTACTTGTGTGAGATGCTTACAATTGTTTTCCAGCAACAATTCCAGCAAATTTCAAAGCACTGAAAGTATACTATATATCCACATTTCTCATTACTGCTTTTTCTACCAAGTAAGCATAAAAGTTCTTTTTAACAGCTATTTTCCAACTTAACCAGTTTCCCAAGGAGCACAGGACATTGTTCTTCATTAAAAAGGCTGCATGCATAGATTTGCCAGAGGTCAGCCACTGACCCAGACAGTCGTCTACTATTTAAGAACAGAAATCATGATAATCATGAATTTCTTGGCAAAGTCAAAAGCCTTTCAGGTTGCATCTGTTCTGCCTCCTTTATGCAATAAGATTTTCTAGTAGAAGGAACTGAATATCTCATGTGTCAAGTTGTATCTCATTTCTTTACTAGTGTCAATAGATGTGCATTGGTCCAGAAATTTCAAAACTGACTTCTGGTTAGGAAAGAGAAAATAAGGCACACTGTTACCAGTATATTTTCAGTTCTCTTGTATGGCAGCTACTCATACCAATTATCTGTTATGTTAAATGCATGGTCTGCCTGGCATGCCTTTTTTTCTTTTTTCCAATGTGAGAGGAGAGCAGATGAGGATTAAGACAGCAGCACATGGGAAGGGGAGTTTAACCCTTTGCTTCTACATTATGATCCTAATGAAAATTGCCCCATTCAAAGGTGCCAATGGCAGGTTCTCTCCCATGCCAGATAGCCAGTTTGGGGTTTATTTATTGATGGGTTACATTTCTTTATTACACAATAACCACAGTTCATGGGGCAGCTCACCAAATAAAATTAGAAATGTGATCAGTGATTGCTTATTCATCTTATATCAGGATAAAATAGCCTTCATAGCAGGTCTGCAAGTTCAGCTTTGAAGAAACTGAAACATTTTCAATGTGTTCTTTATTAAAATATTATGCAAAATTCATAACTGCTCTTGGAATATTCCTCAATGCAGAAAGTTAATGATGGTTTTTTTGGTATCATATAATTAGTAACTTGAGCCAGAGAGAAGGAAAAAGATTTTATGTCAAGAGTGCTGGTTCCAATTGATTTTTAATGGTCCAGACACTGGCACATTGCATTAATTTCTGTTTTTAATGATGTACAGCAAAGTTTACAAGACTGTTCAGTAGATTCTTATAGGGAGGACCTGGAATGGATCTTTGAAAACTTGTTTTCCAAAGAGGAAACAAAACTATTTTAACATGGCAAAAATAGTCATGGTTTAAATGATGTCTTGTGGCAATTGAACCTTTAAAAAGAAGAACCAATTATTTTGCATAGTCCTTATAACGAAGAATGTCTTTTGTGAACACCTCTGTGTGTACATTTTCTTTTTTCTCTGTTCTTTCTTGACATACTTAACAGAGTGTCTACACAAACAGATTTTCTGTTAAAGAGATTCTGAATGTGCCTTTCTTGCTGCTGTAACTGTTCCCTTTATTGTCCATGAAAATGCTGAATTCCTTAAAGGAGCACAGACAGCGGCCTCAGAGAGATCACACACATTTCTTGACCAAACATGGTCACTGCAGAAACGTTCTTCATCCACTCATTATTTTTGCTCCCTGGATGTGTTGCAATGGGGGTTCTGCCCAGAATGGCATATACCGGAAAAGTGGGACACGGCGTGATAAGATGTCAGGTTCACTATGCAGGACATTTCCCTCTGGAATACTGTGCAGCAAGCTCAGGAAGCTGGCTCTGTAAACTGCGCAGACACTCAGATCTGAACCAGATGTGTGGACCTATGGGAGCCAGTACATGCTGATATTCCCCACGGGTCCTGATGTTGCAGCACAGCCTCATGATGTCACATGTTTAGTGCCAGTGGGACAGTCCCTGAAATCCAGCAGCTGTTTTCCCTCCACTGTGACACTGAGTATGCCAAAGGGTACTCAGCAGAACTGAAAGATACTCGTCCTGGAACTAGAGAGCAGAAGGGAAGCACCTTCGCTTCCTCCATCGGCCAGAGGACCTCAGGTCACTGGAAGTTGCACCCGCTGTGCATCAAGTCAAAGAGGAGAGCCACCCTTGACCAGGGAAGGGGCAGTAGCAGGGAGCTTGCTTCTCCCTTCCAGTCAAAAGGAATACTCAGCTCTAGAAACACCTGTCTGAGCACTGCAACAGTAAGGAGAAAGGATGCTCTGGGCCACATCCCCTGGCCTAAGAAACAAGAGTCTCACTCAAGCAAGAATGCCACCAGAAGAAGACCAGCCTGGCCCAATGTGCAGACAAATACTCACTATTAGCTTTCCACCTGTTTCTGGCCTTGAAAAACAGGCTCCCTCCTGTTCCTTTTCTATTAATTCCCTATCCCTTGTATGACTCACCTTTGTACTTTGTACATCTAATAGCAAATGTGTGTGCACTCTCTCTCTCTCTCTGATTGATATGAGCTGCTTTGGGAGACAATAATGGACTGAAAAGGAGAATTAAAAAGTGTAAGTAAAATGATAAAGAGTAAAATCACAACTATATGACTATGTTCAAGGATTTCACCATCCCCTCATCCCTAACATTCTTCAGCTGGGAGCCTATTCATTATATTTTCATGCAAAGTCCAAAGAATGGGCAACTAACATACCATAAAAAGTCCTGAGACAGATGCTGCAATGTTGCCTTTGAAAATCTTGTGGAAATGGCCAGATTAAGTGACAAGAATTAAAAGGAAATTCAAATAAAAAGGGAATTGATCTTTCTTATTTTTTTTTTTTTTTTCAAATCAGACAATCTCTTTGACAAGGCTTGGTGGGGAATATTAAGCACCATCTTTTCTTGGACATTTAGAATAATAAAAGTTGAGTGATTTGAGTCTTAACACTTACAAGCACCAACAACTTAATTATTTAAGAATTTCTGGACAGCTGATTTTTCCAGCATGTGGACATGGCTATGAATTCCAACCTGGGGAGTCATATTACTGAAAACAGATTATTAAATAATGAAATACAAGCTCCCCAAAGCCTCAGAGAAGTTTACCTTCAGGAATAAGACCAGCATTAAGAGATTTCTAATGAAATATTGAATGAATTAAGGGACTTCCTGTTTCTGTACACTGAGGTTACATTTAAATCCCCTTGCTGCCTTGCAGCCTTAGGCAATACAATCTTACTTGACGTTCTGTTGCTTTGAAAAGATGAAGCCTTGCCTGGTTCTGTTTTTGGTTTTCTTTTTGTTTTTTTACATGAAAGGCAACTGAGCCTCTTTCTTCCCCTCCTATCACTTTCTGAACACCACACTCCCTTGTTCCATTAGACAGCAGTGATTGCACTGAGAGCCTTGAGTAAGGTTTGCTTGACGTCTGTTGTTTTGTGAGCACACACTATTTTCCTCAATTGGTGATGAAATGAAGTTAACTTTTGTTTGTGTAGTTCCTGCCAGATGGAGCCCAAAGCAGTATCAGGTCAGGGGGAACTTTGAGAGAGCCAAAGGTCTTGACCACAAGGAGACACAAGAAAAGGCTTGAAGCCTGGGAAGCATGATTGAGCAATTCATACAACACTGAGAAGAATTCAAGGATGGAGGAATATGCCATGGGACAGCATGTGTGTGCTTGTATATAGGCATGCACGTTCAGTTTGTATTTTAATATGAATTTACCTGCCTTTAGATATTTGAACTACTATGTTTATGCTTAGCACAGAAGTTCATGCACATCAAGAATGGAGCCTGTGGGATTCTACCTGCCATGTATCAACAGTCTTATGTAGACAAGCTCAGCATCTGTACTGTGGATGAATGGCATATTAGGATAGATATGTCTGCATAAAGTACATGGTGGCAGATGGTGCATGGTAGCTAGCAGCAGCCAGCCACAGAAGCAAGCTATGGACTTCAGAAACTTCTCAAGCATAAGGATGCTGGATAGGTTGCATACGTGCTTTGAATGGGGCATAATTGTTTTCAAGACATAATGAAAACACAGCAGTGCTGATCAAGTTCATCATGAGCATATAACTTGATGACCTGGGAGTGCTCATCCAGCTGATTCAATAAAGCAACATATCCACTTCTCTCACATACAAGATAGAAGCCATAGGCTAGATCCAGACTTAATTGAAGTTAAAGTAGACCCAATGAAATCAGTAGACTTAGATTAGTGATGGTTAATTAAGTCTCATTGTTTTCAGTGGTCTATTTTGTGTATGACATGGGTTCAACTAAATCAAAGCATGATAGTATCACCTACATTAGTGGAAACTGTGTGTGTGTGTGTGTGTGTGTGTGTGTGTGTGTGTGTGTATATATATATAGATGGCACTGTATTTTCTAATGGCTTTGAAAGTGGCATGGCATGTAAGATAGACATATGGCAAATACCATTTGCTATAGGTATATTGTTTAATGGTCCTCTTTATTTCATTGCCTTTATATACATCTTTAGGAACAAGATGACCATTTGTATTTTTATTAGTTCCAATCTATGTCTACTTAAATGCCTTGAAAATAGGTTCATTTTAAAAATGCACAAATTGGGATAGCTGCCTTACTGCTTAACATGTAGACCCTGCTAACATGGCACAGTAATAAGATCTCTTCCTTCACTTTGAGATGTGTACATAATTACTCCCAGACATCCATAATCAATTGAGACTTGGCGTTTTGTTCCCAAGGCACACGCTTGGTCCAAACTGTTAAACCAGCAATTCTATGCAGTCACATTTGCTTGGGTGAAAATGTATAATGTAATTATTTATAGCTAAAATAATTGGATCAGCTGTGGCAGTCAAAACACACATCTCCTATTTTCAAAGAAAACATGAGGTCTTCTCTGACAAAGTCTGACAAAGAGAGCTCTCCATCTATTAACTATCACTCAGCATCTCTTACTGTTAATAAACAAAGTCTCAGTTCATTGCACAGTTAAACTAGTAATTATTCCACAAAAATCCATAGAGCAACGGTAAGCTACAGATCTAATGGCCAAAAACATTGGTAACCCCTTACTCATCTTACTCAGTAAAACCAAAGGCATATAGCACATATTCCATGTTCTTATTTTAGATTGTGGGTGACTTTCAACATGGAGGGGGACTAGGTTACATTAATTAAAGTGCACTTTCCCTTTTACCCCAGGGTTGTTTTTCTTACATGAGGTGAAGCCATCTTGCAACTAGCCTGTCTAAGTTCACAATCACCACAAAACAATATTTTATACACTATCTTTAAGCCTTAACTAGAAATTCAAAAGGTTTGGCAGAAAAGTTAGCCTGGCTCTAAATACTTTGTGAATTATGTTGTCAACCCCCTCCCCAAGTTTAGAAAAGATATGTTCTTCCAATAAAACTATTTACTATTGGACAAAGTCCAAAAAATACAAAAAGGCTATACATTGCATTATACACTTCCACAGAATAAAATCATAAAATCTTGCAATGAAGTACTCCAGTGATAACGGACTTCTCTGCAAATAGTTCCAAGGATACCAACTGTAGGAACTGTATATTCTAACTGATGCAGAATACTGCAGTCTTCCTTTAATTTAGGGCATTTTTGTGAGCTAGATTCAGATTTAAGCTGAATCAGCTGTACTAGCAAAAGTGGACTTTCCTCCTCTTTCCAATAACAGCCCCCTCCCAGCTCTAGGGAATGCTATGCAGAGCCTGCTGAATGGGAAGGAGGGTGAGAAGGAGGGTCTCCAGAATCCGCGGGAGAGCATTTCTGCAATCAGCACCTTTCTCTCATGCTAAGACCTTTCTTCGTACAGAAGGCAACTCCCAGATCCGACCCCATGTATGTTGTTGGAAAGGGCCCTTTGGTTCACCCAAGAAGCACATCTGATCACTGCATATGGCTGATGCTTTCATGGAGCAAAGGATGGTCCAGTTGAGTGGTCATGACTCTAACATGCAGACTAGCCACAAAGTGACCCTTAACACATGTATGCTGATCCTTATCAGCATTCTCAGTGGACTTCAAGTCAGGGTGCTGCAGCCTTTAATGTATCACCTCCTCATTTAATACTAGGACATTAAATTCTATTAAATGAAATGCAAACGAATTGTCATTTGCTTGTGTGAACATTGCATGTTTTGCATCTTTTTCGTGCACTTTTATGCCTGCTGCTACTGCTACTGTGCTGATATTTTTCCAATATCTGGCTTTCTCTCTCGGTCTCTTTCTCTCTCTCTCTCTCTCACACACACACACACATGGGTTCCTTTACAGCATGCTTGCAGGCAATAGTGAACCTGGCAACATTTCCACATCACACTGACTATCCACGAGTTGGAAGGTAGCTATGTGTTGTGGGGAAGCCCTTCTACTTGGGTAGGGTCCTTCTACTATCTAGCACACATCATTCTGGCTTCTAAATCCAAGGGGAAACCTCCACAAGTGCAGCACACTCTGCTTTTAGAGGTTCACCTTCCAGCAGGAGGTTGATGGGCTTGGTGATGCAGAGGCCAGGTATACTTGCTCCTGCTTTCATTTTTGCAATTCTAATGCACGAGCAGGACTATTGCATTGCTATGAAATATGCCAGATGCAAAAGCCTATACAAGACACTCACATTTATAAAACATTCTAATACTTCTGGGAATCAATCCATTATTCTTCTATTTAAAAGTACTGCTCACAGCTGCCTATTACATCCCCCTTTTAGCCACCTAACTTCTGTCCCTGCAAGACTTATCCCAAGAACATACAGCACTATGGCCTCAACTTCACACAGATGGACATTAAGGAATCATTAAGAAAATTCAGATTGGCTTCTGCAAATAGGCATTCTTTCTTCTAAGACAGTGTGGATATTATTTATCAGAGGCGGCTGCTTATTTTCTTAGCCTTGGCCTCTCAGGCTTTTGGCATAATTCAGAGAAACTAGTAGAACAAAGCTGAAAAGCTGCTAAAATGTCCCTCTCTTACAGATATAATGATGTGGAATGAGCAATCATATCCTTGAATGAGTTTGCTAACGAAAATAATAGATCTGTGTCTGTACCTTTAGGCTGCAATCCTACACATTCTGACTTGGGAATAAATCCCATTAAATATATTGATGTTTACTTCTGAGTAGACTTATATACAAAGGTACTGTTAGCTTTTCAAATGAATAAGAATGCATTATTTGAACACTACGTATTCACTTGTCATGATTTATAGAACATACTCTGGGTATATAGAGTGAAAACTGCTTTTTCCTGGGGCCCTCTTTGCTTCAGCTTTAAAATTTCCACTTTACTAATAGGATTTCGGTACTACTCTATGAGCCCATGGCTAAGCATTAAATAGATCACCCAAAACTATACTGAAATTTTACTGTCAAGGTATTAGAATTTTACTGTCAAGATAATATGTTCAAAATAAATTATGAGACAACTATAGCAAATGGCATAAGAGGAGCTCAATTATTTTTGTACAATTGTTCTTATACAATTATTGTCCATACTATGTCTGAATAATGACCATGTGGACATATTATAGGAATTTCCAGCTAACTGGTATTTCTAAATTAGTGCCCAGAAAATAGAAACCAACTATCTTACATACATTATAATAGCATCACACAACTATTGCTTCATTAAACAGTTTGGTACAAACAATCTCTTTGATCAGATACTTTTCACATTTGATTTACTTCAGTATTAGGCCCAAATCCCAACAGCAAATAGAGCTGAACAGCACCTTGCAAATTATTTCAATTTCAACTAAAAAAAATCAATTAAAAAATCATTTCTCAATTAAGGTTCCAATCAAAAAAGCAAGATGAGCACCAATATGTTATATGCATTTAAAATTTTAAAAATATAAAATGTAAACATTAACAATCAGATTTAAAATTTAACATTATTTTAAAATAGCTTAACATTTACACACACACACACACATTCAAATGATTAATTTTAAATATATGGATTTTTAAAAAATAATTTTAAACATGTACATGTATATTAAAATTATAAACTGGATATATTATTCAGGTTTATTTTGCTTCTTTGTTTGGACTACTATACTATGCTCCTCATATCACCTGCATATTGATTGATTAGGAATTAGAAGATTGCCTTCACTTTCTTACTTTAATTAAAAAGAAGTTTGAAGTCCTATTCATGTCTACTCAGATGTCAACCCAGTTGAGTTCAACAGGATTTACCACCAGTTAAATGCAACCATAATCATAAATGCGATATCCCAGACTCTCAATAACCAGTCCATCACAACTGAAGGAGGCAGTAACCTTTTATTCTGACATAATAAAAACAATTACTTGTATTTTCATCTTAATCTTTTTCCTTTAAAATTAGCTTTTTCTACAAAACCAAAAGGGACAGATTTGCCAAAATCTTGGCCAATTCATTTAACAACTAAGCCTCCCACACCTAAATCTAGTAGTAATTATCTACTATTGTTGTGCTACTTCCACAAAACTATTTAGAATTAGCTGTGAGAAAAGCTGTAGTGAATTTGGTCTGTATCTATGGACTTGATCCAAACTCTCTTAAAAGGCAAAATCCCCAATGCAAACTGAACTGAGACAAAAACAAACAAAAAAAATGTAAAGTCCTTGTTGTGTCAGCCACTGAAACAAGGCTCTTGTTTTTCATCTGGTATTTTCTTTGTGAAGAGGTGCCCTGGGAATTTCACTCACAAAATGATGAGCATCAGAATTCACATATCCAGACATGCCAAGTTGGAAAGGGAAGAGATTGAAACTGACTGAGGCAGGCTATTTGCTTCGCTTTTTGTATGGGGATCAGGATGGCAGGTTGTGGGGGAGCAATTGTTGGGTTGAAACAGGCCACCACTTTATTTATTCCATTTAACAGATGCCAAAGAGCTTGGCAAACTGAGTCAGGGACAAAAGGCATTGTACCTACTATCTGTAGCCCAAATGGCTGATCTGTCAGCCCTGTGGCTGGTTACCAGCATGGGAGAAAAAACAACCTTAAGTAAGACTCTTCCCTTTGCATCTCTTGCCAATGTTGTATTATCCCCCTCTGTTTGTTGGAAAGTTTGGGCTGTTAAGTTGCCTGTGAAGTTTCTTAAGGAGCACATGAAAATTTTACTCTTGGGTATGTATTGAGTTTCTTGTTGTCTGGAAAAGAACTTCTAAAAAAGAATCTGAGACGAATCTTATTGGATGCAGTAAATTGGCATATATAAGGAATCACACATGGTTTTAATACATAAAAGTACTGTAAGATTAAACTGGCGATAAAGGATCTGTAATGTTCAGCAATTTTCTATCTGCCACAGACCTGCGTATAGAAAAATTTCTTCTGTTTCAGACTTAACTATAAACAGATGCCTTTGATGGATGGGGGAAGGAATGGTTCATTTTTAACTCTTCACTACTTTGTTTTTTCTGGAACTAAAAAATGAGTAAGATAAAAGCAAGTATCAGCAAAAGAAGGCTAAAGTCAACAGAGCACAATATATAGGGTTTTGGAAGTGTATGTGTTGCAGGAAGATATTAATCAAAACCGTAATCAGAAAATCCATATGATTTGATCAGAATGTTATTAACTAAATTAGATTTGTATGTGTCATTCTGTTTACTAATTGTGCGGTCGTGGAATGTAGAGCATGGATGGTGGTATTCCATGGAGGGAAACCAATGTAGTACCAGGGCACACAAAGAACTAGCAGTGAACTAGAGAATCAAACCAAGGCACAAAATAACCCAGAGCAGTGATAGAGTGACTGGAGCCAAGCCAGAAGAAGGAATCTGCACAGGCAGTCTTGGAACAAACTGCTGGGGCAGAAGTTCAAGTAGATGAAGGACAGCTTGAGAGTAGGGTTGGGAGAGAAATGAATTCCATTCACATTTCAGTGTGAACCTATCTCACTGGCACTTCCTGAGGCAATATGACATCTAGTTACCCTTTGCCATTTTCACTGTTCCACATTTTGTGATGCCATCCTCCAGTTGAAAATGTATACAAAAATGCATGAAAAGAACACCTAGAAGAGATTATAAGAAAATGCCTGCAAAAGAAAATGCCTGCAAAAAATATGTGCATTAAGCAAGGTTATGTGCAAAGGTGTATATATCTAGAGAAATGTATGTGTGTATATGAGCGTGTGTGTGTGTATGAATTTTCATGCAGATTTTAAAAAATCTGCAAACTGATGCAGCAATGGGATGGAGTGAATTTAAAACTGGTAAAAAGAAAAGTTGAGAATCACTCAAATTGACAGATTAATTTTGATAGGAACAAAGTATAGATGGATAGCAAGCAAAAAAGGAGTTAGGTGCAGAAGATGACTAAATCATAGTAGTAGAAAGTGGATGACAAATAGGAATTAAAAAGAGAAGGGCTGGTGGTAGCTGTGCCACTAAGGAACTGGAAGGTAAATTTGACCAAGGCTGAGAGTTTGCATTGGACTTCAAGGTATGTTGAGACTGCATATGTCCCACTGGGGCATCTCTCATGATGGGTTGTCTTGACTAATAGGTTGATCGCTTCACTACTCAAGCAAGGGTGTAGTGGAAAAGGCCCTCAGGGGCTTGAAGCTCCCCCACATGTTTTGGAGGGGACCCTTGGGGAGGCACTGTCCCTCCCCTCTCAAGAGACTTAATTGTGCTGGTTCATGGCTGGCAGCTGCCATGTTGGAGTCCTGAATTTAACAGGTTAAGAATAGGGAAGTTTTTTCAACAGTTCCGGGAACTGCCTACCTGGAGAGGTGTGCCAGGCATGCACATGAGTTTTTGTGGCACTTACCCTCATGGTCACCCTCTGTTCCTCAACCACATGTGGGCAGCTTTCCTTTGCTGCTCCAAAAACTACCTCCCATGCACCCCCCCCCCCCGCATTCACACTGCACATTTAGAACACCATTATTCCACTTTTAACAATCGTTTCCTCTCCAAAGATTCTTGGAGACCATAGTTTGTCAAGGGCAGTGAATGTCATTAGTGGATACCTATTTCTCACACAGAGAAGAACAGTTTCCAGATTTTCTGGGAAGAGAGATTGACTGATAAACCATTCTGGGAACTGTAGCTCTGTAAGGCAAATAGGTGTTTTCTAGCAACTCTTAGCCCCAAAATTAGTTGGGATAAATAATGGCTAAAGTGGTATAAAAGTATCATAAATGGTTTATTTTCACTGGAATCAGTAGGAAAAAAATAGCCATGACTTCTGATAGCCTTAAGTTCCTCTTATTTTGGTTAAGCTACTTTATGCATGATTCAGCATGGATCCAATGAGAGCACAATAAAACTTTATTGGATATTTTGAGCACTTGGAACCCCTATGTACACACAAAGTCAATGGTTGCATAGAAAATTCAAAGAAACCAAACAGTGGGTGTCAATCCAGACTGCTGCTGCTTTTGGAAGAATATAACTACATATGTTTCTGTAAGTGTGGGTAATTCATGCCTGAGTTTCCTTTCCCCCCCTCCCCTCCCCTCCCCTCTTGTATGTCATGTTTTTAGATATAGTAAGCCTGTGCCTTATTAATTCCACATAACCCACTCTGGGGGCTTTTTGGCTGGAGAGGAGGGCAGAAATGTATTTTTTTAAAAAATCCACTCATTCATAATAAATGATACAAAATAACTTTTAGAAGCTGTCATTTTTTCACCTCAGAAAGAGAAACCCTAATCTTGCATTCATTACTCTACAGAAAGCAAACAAAGTGACCAAGCTCATTTTTATCATCTAATCATAGGTTGCATGATCTTTGGAACTCCCTCCCTAGGGAAATTCACCTGGCACCGTCTTTATTTTCTTTTCGGCACCAGGCAAAGACATACCTGTTTAGGAATATTTTTAACACTTAGCCTGGATGCTGTGGCCCTTTTTATATTGTTTTCATCGATGTTTTAATTTGTTGTGTTTTAATAGTTTTTAATGTGTTTTATTTTGTTTAATGTGTTTTATGTACTGTAAGCTGCCTAGGAAGGCCTCAGCAGTTATAGGCGGCCTATAAATATATGTATAAATAAATTAAATAAGTAACCTTGGCAATGGTGTGGCTTGGGGCGGGTGGCTTTGATGGGGTGTCATGAAGGGACCCCCCCACACACTTCTAAATTTGCCGCTACACCACTGTGCTGATGGCCTCCCAAGTAGTCTGTCTGGAAAAAGAGATGTGCGGTTGTTGTTGCTTGTTTGCACACTCAAGCGCATCCTCTTCAGCACAGCAACGTTGTGCACAGCAATGCCCCAGGAAAGGCACTCCTTGGTGAAAGGCCGATGTGTTTCTGTGTTGGCTTTGTGCTTAAAGAAGTCGGCCCTGGGTCTGAATCGGACATGGCCAAACCAGAACAGAATCATCATCCATGGACAGTTGGGTTCAAAAGCAATCAGCTGTCGCCTGATCAAGGGATTACTGCTGTTAAGCAGGGCAGTCAGCCCAACATCCTACAGAAGCTGCAATTCCCATCAGGCCCAGACAGCATAGCTAATGAGACTTGTGATCCAAAACCGAATCTCTCACACCCACAGTTTGTCTACCAACATTAGAGATGAGTAACAGCTGCTTCAGAAGACCAGTGGCCCCAACAATTAGCCAGTGTGCGTATGGTCTTTGCTACTCTAGGCAGTAGTGGCGGGCTGATGAAGAATGGGAAAGCAACAGGGATCCAGAAGCAAAATCACAGAGAAACTAAGGATGACTGTTTATCACAGCCTCGATCCAACCATGCAAAAAGAGGTTAAATTTTGCACTAAGTGTTCTTTGCTTAACTGGACTTCTCAATCTTTACGCTACCTGGTTTCAAATGAGAACAACACAAACACTGTAACTTCTATATTGTATAAGGTGTCCCAATTGATAATACAGCTATTACCAACATCCACTCAGGCTCTAAAAAATGCCTTCCTAGAATAACTGTCTGTGAGCATGGTGGTGGCCATATTAGTTTTGTGCTCAAGTTTTCAGAATCAGCACTTGGCTTTTGTTTGCACGTTTCCTTCTAAATTTCCACTATTGAACAATACCCCATTGTTTTACTCACCATGAGTTAGAGGCTTAGACCTAGCAACAATATTTTCTTTTAACTAAATTTGTTGGGAAAATTCTTTTATGAAAGCAATCAAGGTGGGGGAGGAAAAAAGAAAGGAAAAGTAAACAAGAAAATGGTCTCTGACCAGATGATAGCTGCACAGTAAATTAAAACCAGCCTTAACCTAAAAAGATCCAGTTACATCAGCAGTAACTTTGCAAAACCAAAAGCTGTTATATATTGTACTACATGTATATGCACACATGTGTGTGGATTTTCTGGAGAAAAGGTTATATTTGAAATTAACTAAAGTTGGGAAAGTGAGCTTGAGTTGTCCTGAACGTTGAATTATTAGGAATGCATGAAATTTCTTGAAGAGGAACTCTGAGCTTTTATGTAAATAAATCATCACACACACAAGCACAGGGTGCCAATAAAGAAGAAATTTTTGTTCCTTTGTTTAGGACAAGATATGCGTATCTATCATGTACCAGAGGTGGTGTGTGTAGTTCTTTTATCATTTTTAAATACGTTTGTGTTCTTTCTACAGGACTGAGATTGCAGTTTGAAGTGGCAGATGGGGGGAGCAGCTCATTAAATCTTTCACTTCATGCCATTCTTCTACTGAAAATTTCCCTTCTTTGGGGAAATACAAGCAGTAGCTTACTGCAATAGAAACTTGCACAGTGAAGAACTTCATTTCCTTAATCTCTGCACTGCCAGGTCTGGGTTAGCAGATGTGAATATCACTGTCTGAGAACACATGTGCAACTTTATCCTCATTGTTTTGTCAAAGTGTGGAGGGTATTCGAACCCTGTCAGGAACCAATATACTGCCATTTTCAGCATGAACCAGAGGGAATTAGGCAGGTTGGAGGCAAGGGATATGATAGCATTTCAACTCCTAGAAGTACAAAATAATTAAAGTCGAATTTTACTTGGTATTTTCTGGGTCCAAACAACATAATAGTCCACACTCCAAACTGAGAATGGGCTGTCATTTAAATGTGGGTTGTTGCTGAAATGTGGTTATCATATAGTCTGAACCCAGCTGATGTATCCAAAGAAGGACCCATCATTCAGGACCCAGCAGCAAAAAATGAGATTTCTTCATTGATTGTGCATGGATACTTAGTCATGTGTTGTTAGTACAGCTCAGTGATGGCGAATCTTTTAGAGACAGAGTGCCCAAACTGCAACCCAAAACCCACTTATTTATCACAAAATGCCAACACTGCAATTAAACCTGAAAACTGAGGTTTTATTTCAGAAAAAACAACTCACAGCCAATCCAAGCAAAATATATATATCCTTGGCAGCGCACTGGCCAGCCATGCGAAAGCACGGACGAGTTGCAGCTAATGAGTCTTGGCTCATGATGTCATCGCCTGGTGCCGCTACACATTTCTGAGCATGCATGTGGCGCTTATGGGCGCTGTTATCCGATACTCGGCTCCTGGGGAGATGCTGGCTGAAATTGGCTCGCATGCCGACAGTGAGGGCTCTGTGTGCCCACAGTGGAACATGTGCCATAGGCTCACCACCACTGCCCTAACCCTAATATAGGGCTAAAGTTCCATTGAAAATGGGACGATTTCGAAAAAGCCTTCCTTGAGTAGCTTTTCCTGAACAGCTCATCGTTTCTGCCCATTCTAAACACATCCCAAGCATGAAAATCATGCCAGGACACCTCGTTTTTCTAACCCTAACCCTACCCTGGTGCACACCCCTAACCCTAATATAGGGCTAAAGTTCCATTGAAAAGAGGGTGATTTTGAAAAGGCCTTCCTTGACTAGCTGTTTCTGCACAGCTCAACATTTCTGCCCATTCTAAACAAATTCCACACATCAAAATCACACCAGGACACCTTGTTTTTCTAGCCATAACCCAGTGATGGCAAACCTTTTAGAGACTGAGTTCCTAAACTGCAACCCAAAACCCACTCATTTATCGCAGAGTGCCAACACTGCAAGAAAACCTGAAAACTGAGGTTTCAGTTGAGAAAAAACACCTCACATCCAGTCCAAGCTGAACTGACTGGACTGAAAATATATATATATTCTTGGCAGTGCACTGACTGGCCATGTGAAAGCACGGACGATTTGCAGCTAACGGGTCTTGGCTCGTGACATCATTGCCTGGTGCCCGTACTCCTTTCCAAACATGCGTGTGGCCCTATGTGCGCTGTAATCCAAAGCTTTGCTGCTGGGGCGATGCTGGGGGATCTTGGCTTGCATGCCGACAGTGAGGCCTCTGCATGCCCGCTGTGGCATTTGTTCCATAGGTTCACCACCACTCATATAGCTGCATCCAGGCATTGCAATAACCTACATTTCAAGAAAAACTTATAGTTCATCAGCAACTCACTCTCAGCCCATACACAACTCTTAAGTTTGAGTCATAGTTGATGACAGTCTTTGTCATCTACTTTTTGACTGCTAGAAGAGCAAAAATCAGAACTTCTGCTCCACACAAACTCCCCCCACACCCACCATTTTAGCTGGGCATCTGGATGACTAGACTGATTTGTTGCTGGCTTTTATGATGAACCCACTAAATTCACCACAGACACCATCTAGGTGCCTGAATTCTAGATTTTAAGAATCTCCTTTCAGGCCATGGGAAGCACGCTGTCATTAAAAAAAAAAAACCGGACCTGACTGACTATGCTTCCAGTGGCTGAGGAGGGTATAGGAAATGCCCCAGCCCATGCTGAACACAGGATGGATTGGGGCTTGGGTCTCAGCCATAACATTGCAATGATATCTCAAGCAGATCCAGACTAAGCTTAGCGTCTTGTCAGAAGACATATGGCAGGGATGGATTAGGGTATGGCAACAAAGCTAAACATTAGCCGGTTTGATATTCAAAACAGCTTATGGGACCACAAACAATTGCAGGAATGAATGCTATTATTCCAAGATTTTTAAAATTCTTTTTACTAGGTTATTTTCTAATTGCCAGATTGCAATAGATGTATAAATATTATTCATCTGTTTTTCCTGTACCAATTCTGGTTCCAACAGATGACTTTTAAAAACCTGGAAAATAAAGGCAGTGTCATGTCAAGAAAGTAAAAGAGAATTTTGAAGGATGGTGGTAGGTTTGGATTGGATCCATAGCTCTTTGTGTCCAACTGTGAATTAAATTTTGCATATTTATCCAAGTTCAGATTGAGTGACTATGTGATAATGGATAGATAAATATGTTCTTTAAGTAGTTCTGAGAACAGCTCTGGGAAGTTACTTAAAGCAATTGTTCTGTGGCTTTAATTGATATAACCCCAACATTCTTTTCTAAAGAGATAATTCCCCAGAATCCTGGGTCACAGGAACAGTGCAGAAATTATTTATCATCTAAATCCATGCTACATTAGTCCAGCATGCAACTGTTATTGGTTCCAAATCTAGAATGTGAACAACAGCAGTATAATTTTATCAGTGAAGGCTGAAATGACTGTTTATTGTAAGTGTACAGCAGGTCAACAATTTGGTCAAAGATCTTTGTCAAAAAGTCACTGCTGTGCACTTCAGAGGGGACACGGCAATTCCCAGGGGAGCTGCTAGCGCAATGGTCGCTGTGGGAATGCAACCAGGAGCTTATGAGTGGGTTCATGTTGTTGGATTGTCTGCACTCATGATGTTGCAATCACAGTTTGTGCTTGCTTAAAGTGCCTCCTGAGGCAGAATGTTTAAGGGATGGTAAATGCAGTGCTGTTTCTGTGTGGTCTTCAAAACACCCCAAGCCAGACTGGGTTGCCCTTTGGCCAAGCCAGGCCTGGAGTTGCAATATTTCAATCACACTTGAGCACACTGGTGCCTGAAAAAGCCGGTTGGGCTCTGAAGAATTTGAAAAAGTCATGGGCGCACTGGCCATGCTACAGGGCAGGGGCTGCCAAGTTGTGTGCTTGTGATGCCTTTTCAAATATCCCTTTAAAGGCAAGCAAAATCGGGACAAGCACACAGCAGTACACATGCTGAAACTCCCTTTGTATACTTCCCACCAACAGGAAAAAAAGCAAAATCCTTGCAAAGTTAGGTTGGCCACCGTTCCCCAAAGACCATATCAGTAATATTTAGACTGAACTATTCAATGCGTTCTGTGTGGGGCTGCTTGTGATGCTGGTTATTCTGAACACACACAGTGGTTAAAGTGCTTGGTGGAACAACCTCCTAAGCACATATTATACCAATGATCA
The DNA here is from genome assembly GCF_004798865.1 of Varanus komodoensis. Lineage (NCBI taxonomy): Eukaryota > Metazoa > Chordata > Lepidosauria > Squamata > Varanidae > Varanus > Varanus komodoensis. Next base: position 6,921,823 of record NW_025335589.1, read on the forward strand.
AAAAATTGCACTGGCTGCCTTTTCGCTTCCAAAGAAAGCCCAAGATTTCTTTTTTTAAGTAAATATTATTATTATTTTGTACAAACTAAAAAAAGAAACTAAAACACATCAATCATCAGAGACATCAGGCCTACTGGGTCAGCCCACCCCCCCCCTTTTTTATAGCAATCCATAGACATATTCAAATCTACACATAGTCCCGTTTCTCTAGCCAATAATAAAAAGAGTTCCAAGTCTGATAGAAGTATGTATTGTCTTTCTCCTTCAGAGACCAAGCCAATCTGTCCATTTCAGCACAGTCCAGAATCTTTTTAGAAAGTCCAACATTTCGTCCCCATGAGTACAGCCCTGAACTGCCTGAGCCCAGGCAATCTGAGAAAGCCGCTCCTTCCATGCAGACCATCCCATGCACTCCTATTTAATGTTCTTGCAGCTTAAAGTGAATCAAGGGAGAGCCCTTTCTATGGGAGCCCTTAGATGTTAGCATGGTCTAACCTTAGAGATCCAGTGATCACTTCCCGTCCAGGTGTTCTGTCAGTTGGTAAAAACATGTCTACACATTGTATTGAATTCTGGATATTTGTGGCAAGTTTTACTGTTGTCTGGCTGGCTGGTTTATTTATTTATTCATTCATTTATTTATTACATTTATAAACTGCTCCCTTAGCCTTTTAGGACTCTCTGGATGATGTTTTACAGTTATATGCTTTACTGTGGTTTTATAGTATTGATTTGATCTTGTAAACTGCCTTGTTAAATTTTATGATGTAAGTCAGCCTATAGCTAATTTAATAAATATGGAACACTTCTGCTTTACAGTTGTTCTTGATTTCAGCAGGATTTGATCAAGCCATTTAATGACATCAAAAATTAACCACTCAGAAGCAAGCTTCTAATCTAAACCAATCCAAAAGAACCCAGCAGTGATTAATATTTGTATAATTTTATCATTTTTAATATTTCCAAAGATCAGCATGAATGTTGCATATGCTAAAAGTATGGGGAGGTTACAATATGGCTCTTGCCCACATGAAGGTTACTGTAGTACAGCTTTCCACAACCTCATACACCCAGGTGTTTTGGACTTCAACTCCAGTTGGCCCCTGCCTACATGGCCATAACATATTAAATAAAACTGACATGAGAACTTATCTGGGAAGGACTGTCAGATCCCTCTTAATGGTGGGAATTTGGGAAATCAGTTGCAGTTCTTCTGGCAAACTATCCCTTAGCTTAGGAGCAACCACTGAGAAAGTCTTCTGGTAGTTGACATGAATCTTAAAGAAGCAGACTTCAGAAGATTATCCCAGAGGAGCTGAACTGGTGAGGTGGAATGCTTGGGCAAAGGTGCTCCTGAAGGTATTTTGCACCTAAGCCAGGACAAGCTTTAGAAGTAATCACCAACTGTACTGTATCAAGAAACATATTGACAGATGTATTGACTTTAACATAGGAGATATGTGGTCTCTCCATGATGCCCCAGAGACCAGCCTGGCTGCCATATGTTGTACCAGTTGCATTTTCCAGAGCAGGCACAAGGGTAGCCCTGTGCAGAGTGCATTGCAGAAATCAAGCCTCCAAGTTACCAGCACGTGCACTCCTGTTTTCAGGTAATTCTCCTCAAGGAAGGGACACAGTTGGCAAAACAGCCGAAGCTGAGAATGAACACTCTTGACCACAGCTTCCATCTGAGCTGACATCTGAAGGGCCAGATCAAGTAGCACCCCCAAACTGCAAACACGGTCTTTCAGGGGGACTGTGATCCCATCCAGAACCAGCTGACATACCTCTAATCCTGGATTTGGACCCTTAACAGCAAGCACCTCCATTTCGTCTGGAGCCAGTGTGGTATAGCGGCTAAGAGCATGGGACTGGGACTCAGACGATCTGGGTTCGAGTCCCCGCTTGGCCATGGAGCCAACTGGGTGACTTTGGGCCAGTCACAGACTCTCAGCCCAACCTACCTCACAGGGTTGTCGTTGTGGGGATAAGATGGAGGAGGAGAATGATGTAAGCTGCCTTGAGCCCTTTGTAGGAAAAAGGCAGGATATAAATTAAAAAAAAATTGTTTTTCCTAATCCAACCAATTACCAGCTTCAGGAAGTCATTCAGAGAAGAAGCAGCAGATGATGGGATGGAGAAGTAGTACTGGATGTCATCAGCATAACGGCTACATAGCATCCAGCACCACTCCTCCAGATGGTCTCTGACAAAAGCTTCATGTAGAAGCTGGAAAAAGATAAATATTTGTTTATTTGGGGCATGGGAAGATTCTATACTAAAAATTTTGAAATTTTATCACCACTGCAATTTCATCGTATGACATACATCCCAAGCTGACCTTTTCATGTTATTTCTGCCATTATATCCTGCATTTCTTCAAACCAGTTTTATCACAACTTTCTTTTACCTCACATTATTTTTCCACAGTATATATTTCAAAGTGTGCAGCTGGTATGTTTGGTACTGTTCTGCAGGGAGAAAAAGTGGCTTTGATGGGCTGGTGAAAAATAAGGAAATACCCTCCTGGATGTTGCTGTTGCTGAACCATATCTAAGAGCTGGGTGAGGAAGCCTGCTCAGAGCTATGCTCATCATCAGCGCTGCTGAAAAAACAGCAGCAACTCTGAGGAGAGAGATGCTCCATCAGCCTGCAGTTGCCTTCCTGCCTGCCCACCTCATCATCCCCCCCAGGGGCTTTTCTCATTACTCAGTGAACTGGAGAATAAATACAAAGTTGCTTCCGCCTCCCCTCCCCTCCCATGTCCAGTTCCATCCTGTCGTTTGGAAAAACAAAAGGAAGTTCTTTTCAAGTCTTCCCAGTTGTCTTATTTATCCTTTTTTAAATTTCTTGCTTTATTTTCCTACATTGTCTTTAATGGTACTTACTCCTGCAAAACTCGGCATGGGAGAAGGCTGTTTGCTTTGGCTTCCAGGAAGGAGCTCTGGAGAACTTTTTTAAAAATCTCCACTCTCACACTGGTAGACATGTGCCTATGCGTAATGGATCTCAAAACAAACAAAACCAAACTGAAATTAAGGGGCCATTTCTCCTTCACACAAGATCACATTCTCAACACAGTGTAAAGTGCGCTGTATCTGCCAGTGTATACTCCAGCAGTGGGAATGTGTTTTGCATAAATACCGACTCAGTACTTCCAGTATATCTGCTTTAGTACAGATTAGCCTTGGTGAGCAGTGCTGTGAATGCTTATGCATGTTACTGATAACTGTTGACACTGCAGTTCATCCCTTCCTTGATCATCTCCCCACCTACCTCACTCCAGTCTGTATCTACACATTTAGCATTAGTCCTGTGAATGAATGTTGCTTTTCTAACAACTGTCCTAGTAGCTCTGAGCCTAAAGGAAAAATTAAAGCTCTTGTATTGTCACATACCACCATAGTGGGCAGAGTTTATAGGAAATCATTTCTATAGACCATTCAAATGTAACAAATTTCTAGCTCAGACACCACTTTGATGTAGGAAAAAAACAAGTCCTTTTCACCCTAATTACATGTGTTAACTGAATGTATACACCATGAGGCCAGCACATGAGTAGTTATCTTTGCACATAATGGCCTATAGTACTTGCAGGTGAGATGATGATGATGATGATGAGGAGGAGGAGGAGGAGTTTTCTTTGCCTCATTCAAAAAAATTTACATGGATCTGGACATGATGTTTTGCTTTTCAACTGTTTGAATCAATTAAACAGTAAACTTCCCCACTCAGATCTATTAATTGTTGAATTAAAGAAGTGTTACCTGATAAATAATACGGTTACAGTAATCAATTAACAGTTCATAGTATATTGCACTGTACAATAGTACAAAAGTAAGTTCCACAGTATTTAAAAAGCTTATGCCCAGGTGCATGCCTGCTTATATTGCCTACTCAACAGGATCCTATTAGGTTCATTGAGACTTCAGCAGTAGGTGGCATATAAATGGAAGAATGAATGAATGAATGAATGAATAAATAAATAAATTTGAGTTCACTTCCAGCTTAAGTGGATACAGCATGGCAGCCTCTGTATGAATGAATCTGAATGTGTGCAAAGTGGTATTACAGCAAGAAAAATACATTCTTTGGTTTTGTATAATGCAAACTCAACACAGCAGAAAGATGGAATCTTCAAAGCAATAATTGCCTTCAGTTTGAAAAAGAATTTTTGAAAATGCTGCCTGCCACTTGGGATGTTATAAGTAGTTGGATTAGAAATAATTAACACCTCCCTCATTTGTTTGATTAAATGGGGCACCAGTTCAATTGTTTAGAATTCTTTTAAATGGTGTACTAAGTGATTAATCAACTTTCAACTCTATAACATTGCAAATCTATTAAACAGACATAGAAATCTATTTAAATGATACCTGGATAATTTTGTCTAGTTTGTACTCCAAATGTTCCTTTTGGACTTGAAACAGATATTTGTTGTTAAAACCACCACATTCACATCAATGACTCATTGTCCTTTTCTCAACCCACTGAGCCAGCAGCTGTTAAAAAACTATTTGTGTTTCCTGAAAAGCATTTAAAACCCTACAACATGAGATTCTTTCTCTTTTAAATCATCCTCTCCCTAAATATCTCAAATAAATCTTTCACATGGAGTTATGCATACACTTTCTGTACAAAAACATTATGGAACACATGATTTACTCTCAAGTTCTTTGTCAACAATGACATAATATGGTTGCTCTAAAAGAAAAAACAACTTAGATCTGTACAGTAGGGGTCATATAGCTCACTAACCATACCTGAATGTCTTGTCCTAATCATGGATCTTGGAAAATGTGCATTATCAGCTTCTGAACTGAACACTATTTCTGCCTGTTGAAAATAGTAATGAAAAGTATAATGCACCTTTGCTTTAGGTGCCACATTGCTTACTCTAAAACTAAAAAAGCCTGGACTTTGATTTTTTCTGTGTTGAATGATGGTTTTTACTGTGTAAATATCATGATTTAACTCTCATAAATGTTTTGCACACACTATAGGAAAACAGCAGAATCATAGAACCAGAGAATTGGAAGGGGCCATTCAGACCATCAAGTCCAACCTCCTGCTCAGTGCAAGAATCCAATTTAGACCGACCCTGACAGATGACCATTCAATCCCTGCTTGTCTGCATCTAATGATGGGCTCTATATAATTGCAGAAGGCAGTTGACTGCACTGTCTGACTGTTCTGACCATTAGAAAAGTTGTCCTGATACTCAAGTAAATCTGCTTTCCTATTACAAGCCCATTATTTTGAGTCCTACAGTCTTGGATGATGGTGGACAGGTTGTAGCTCTGTTCTGTAAGACAACCCTCCAGGTACTTGAAAAGTGTTCTTTTCTGTAGTCTAAACATACCTGCTGCTTTCATCTTTCTTCACAGGATGTATTTTCCAGTCCCTGATAATCTTTGTTGCCCTTTTCTGACCTTGTTCCAATTTTTCTGACTCCTTCTTAAACTGTGCTGTCCTGAACTAGATAGAGTAATCAAGGTGAGATAAGATCAGCTTTGAATAGATTGTGACTATTACTTTCCCTGATTTTGAAAGTTGTGCAGCTTAAACTTGTATTTGTCTTTTTTTGCATCTGTCTCACTCGGCAGACTCATTTTCAGCTTGTCCCCAATTACAACGACAAGAACGTTTCCACACACAGTATCGCCAGGCTATGTACCCATCATGTGTCTGCACAACAGATTCATTTTTTCCTACATGAAGAACTTTTTGCTTGCCTCTGTTTCATTCTCTTATTTTCTGTCCAGTCGTCTAACATCTTGAGAACATTTTGATTTTTTCCCCACTATCTTCTAAGGTATTAACCATCCCACACAATTTTGTGTCATCTGCAAATCTGATAAGCATTCTCAATTTATTAATAATAATGTTGAAGAGTCCAGGTCCCAGGACTCAGCTCAGCTGGTCTTTGAGAATCAGTAAAAGGTTCTTTGAGTATCTGTCTCTTTCTATATTTTATCTGAAGGTCAAGCAAAAATAATGTAGAATACCTTTCCTGACCTAGTTCCCTGAATATTATGCTTTCGGTGACCCCAGGTCCCTCAAGTAGGCAGCAGTTTCATTACATTTCATCAAGCTAGTTTGGTGAGAAAGTCCTATACTAGCATCGCTGCATTAAGGGATAAATCTCTCCAAACTGAAATCTGAAAGGAAATTGGGCAGGAAACTCATGGAGGAAGATCAAAATGAGGGTGGTATGTTCCCAGGACCTAGGGTGACTCTAAAGTCTGACAGCCAAGTTGTATATATCTAAGTCAAATGTGAAATGAGTGGATATAGAAGAAGAGCAGAGAGAAAGAGCAGTTGTTCTGGAAAGAAAAAAGAAGACACTATTTCACTGCCATAAATAAGGGAGCAGTAAACTGGCTACTTTGAAGCTAAAGGAAGACATGTTTCACCAATGCTGACTAAAAGAAAAAGCTGTAATCTGAGATCTGTATCAAGCCCAGACTTCTTCTTTCACTGAAGAATCACTTAATTCTTCAGTGAATGGAGACTCCCTTAATTTTTCTTCTCTATATGCTTTTGGATGTGTATGCAAACTTCCCAGTCCTCTCAGAAATATGGCCACAATTACAGAGGATAGATAAAGAGAGATTTAAGGAAAGCTCTTCGTGGCTGAAAATCCATTTATTGAATTTGTGTGAGTGTCGTTGTAAAATGGACATACATTTGTGAAGAGAGCAGCAAGGAATGAAAGCACTTGCTCGGTACTGGGAAGGAAAGTGGAAGGGGTAGCAGAGAATGCTTATGGGCAGAGTATCTGGAGGGTAATTCTGTAGAAGTCAGCAGGGCAAGAAGGAAGAGAATAGGAAGGGTGGAAGGCTGTGTGGCTCTTTAGTTCCTTCGCCATGTTTTCCTGCAGCACTTTTTTGCCTTTCCATTGGCTCTTGCCCATTGGTCTCATCTTCCAAGGAAGGAGCAAAAGAGACTTCCAGTTTCATCTCAGCAAAGGGTTTACTTGAGCTCTAACTTGTCTTGCATTTCTCAGTCGTGTTTTCCAAGTAGCCCTCAGATCCTGATTGCTCTTCAATCCTGGCTTGCAGGGTTGGTCTTAGGAGAAAAAGCCACCAGTGCAGGGAGTCTTCTCAGTGTCTCACACTCCCACTCAGCTTCTAGCCTTCTGTATTTAAATAATAATAATTAAGTATCTATAGTGCTGATAATATTTGTAATGCTCTGTGTTAAACATTGTTGCCTTAATAGTAATGCCTCACTCTCTTGATTTTATCTAGAATGAATGACAACATTAAACTGGAAATTGAAAAAGAAGTAGACTTCAGATCAGACAACTTATTGTTCACTTAGTACAAAGGCATCCACTGGCAGAAGTGCTGATGGGTGAATTTCAAACCTCTGCTGCCTCCCTTTTGGGGGTCCACATTGTCTGGGGCAACATACCTCCTTGCAAAGTGTCTGGCAGAGGCCTGAACACTCCAGGTTTCTTTTGACAGGCTGGATCCCTCCATCAACAGCAATCAAAGCAACTAGGGATCCTCTGTTGAGAAGGGGGGATTAGGGGGATTCTTCCCTTTTTAGCAAGATCCTTATGTTCACTCCCCTGCTTTAGTGTCCATAGGAGCTACTTTTGCACATTTTCCCAACCCTGTAGGGCGTAGGGAAAGGCTAAAAGTGACCCCTGAAGGGAAAGGGGGCTGTCTCTTTAACTTGGGGGTTGAGTGGGAATTGAGTGGATTTGTACTGAGATCCCCCTCAAAATGTTCCCTTTTCAAAGGAAATCAAGCTATCAATTTCAGTTTCCCTTGAAAAAGAGGGGGCACAATTTTAGCCAAAGTTACAATTTGAAGGAGTTGCTGATGGCCTCTGAAATGAAGACTGGGGAAGGTGATTATCCAGCTATCCCTCCAGAGTTCAAATAGATAGATTGAGTAATCAATAGACTGAGTGATCAATAGATGATAGATAAAACCATGCTGATGAGCTGACAGTAGACTGGTTTTGAGGTGGGAAGGGAACATAGGTTGTGGTGAACCCTGAGATACTACCTGAGGAACTGTGGGTGAAGGAGGGAGCAAAGCCCTCAGGATAAGCATGATTCTCTGTCAGATTCCTCCTGGGTGTTCCATGGAAACCTAACACAGCATGGTAAAATGCACATTTAGATAACAGAATAAAGAAACAGAGAAGAAATGATCAAGGCAGGTGATCTTTTCTTCTATTTTGAAATGCCATTCTTTCCTTAAGTATTAGAACCATCATTCTGATTATGTTTAGACCTATTTGTAATTAGGCAACGGTAATATTCAGCTGTTTAGTTCATGGCCTAAAAGAAAAAGAAAATAAAATTTTGAGAACACCATAAGTTTTCATCGATCAGTACTGGAAACAAACACAAATTATCCACTATATTTGTAGTGTACTCTCCCCAACACAACATAGCAAGGACTATGTCATACACACTGAAAAGTCTTTAATGGCCCATTGTTTGATGATAAACAAGAAAATGGAAGAGTGAATATAATAACTAGACTTTCAAGCTCTATAAGCTTAGTCTTTACTAACACTTTTGTTTACCGTTGAAATAGCATCATGGCTCTCTGGACAGTTTACATAATAAAACCATAACGAAGCATAAAAACTACATAAATAAATCAATTAAAGCAACAATACCAATAAACAATAAAACAAGATAACATTTCCATCACAGCAGGGATGCCAGGTAGTAACATATATTAACATAAGAGATTGGATAAAAGAATCTTAGAATAGACGAGTTGGAAGGGACATGAAGGCCATCAGGTCTAACCCCCTGCTGTTGCAGGACACCATGTTACACCATTCCACTCAGATGACTCCAGTTTTTTTCTTAAAAGATCACAAATAAAATACCAAATTTACTAGTTAAAATGCCAGTCAGAAATTAAAAAAATTAAACCTGAAACAGTCAACAATTAAAATATTCTGCAAAATCAAAATCAAAAACGCTTAACCTGGTGCCAGAATATATATAAAGAAAGCACTTGGAGGACATCTCTGGGAATCTTGTTTCATAAATAATTCCTTTATGAAAAAATGTATGAATTGAGGGCTTGTTAGAACTTTACCTGCTGACATCATTATCCAGATATGACACATTGGCCAGAATATGGCAGCCACATAAATATGAGTCACAAAAGCAAGGTAAATGCAGTCTTGTCGAGACTGGTGCTAGAAACTACTTTCTTCAGAAGTCCACTCACCACATAGTTACAATTGCTCAAGGAGGAGGGCCAAGACAAGCTTGCTGGCCCCACCTCATCCATCATATCCTGTCCTTACAACCGACTAAGATCAAAATAGGTCAAGCAGCGCAAGTCACCACGTCACCGTAGTGCAGAGCATAGTGGCTGTGCATATGAGCTACAAGCTGAATGAAAATTTAATCAGCTCAGCCATGGACCCACTGGATGGTATGAGGCAAGCAAATCTCTCTCAGTGCCAGTTCCACATCTCTAAAGAAACCGATAGTGTTGACCTACATTACAGGACTGTGGTAAAGTTGAACAGAAGGATCAGAGGGGAAAAAGGGTAGAGAAGCTAAGAATTTACTCAGCCTTTTGCGAGAAAGATTGGGAGAGCTAGTACATCCTTTGTTTATCTTTATAGAAGTAGTATATTTTTATTAGAAAATGTCTGTTATGAGGTTCTCAGAGTAATGTGCCAGCTGGAAACCTGAAAGGCAGTGAACAGGGGAAAATGTAAATTTGCCATTTCCCACATACCAAGAGAATTTCCCAAAGGGGTCTTAAACATGCACTCACTGCAGTAAATAGTGTGTCAAGTTACACCAGTGGAAAGCCAGAGGTTTTCACAAAGCTTCACTGGGACCACCAGCAGCAAATATGACTTAATGCATCCCACTCATCATTGACTTCTGAAACCTGGAGGATCATTTCCAGAAATTGCTTAAGAAAGAGGCATTTTGTTAGAAATTACAGACAATCTAACCAAATGCAAGTAATTTGCAAAATCTGTTCAGATGTTTGAAGCTACATAGGAAGCTGCCTTTTGTATGATCAATTATATTTTAGCTTTTATATGGCATGACTGTAACTTTTTTTGATGACAATAGCACAACAGCCCAGTCACAATTCAGGAAAGAAAAGGAAAGATGATGGGTATAATATATGTGAGAGTGGTTTTAAGAAACCAACTTCCTGTTCCCCTTTAATCTTTCTCGGCTTGTCCCTCTCAGTGTTGATTCTGGCATTCATCCATGTTCTGGGTTATGAGGTTACTCTTCTATGGTTCATCTGCTTATTCCAGACCCTGAACATAGCCTTTCTAGGAGCCAACTAGGCATGATGCTTGCACCCACACAAAAACAAAAGGAGTTGCTATGCTGCAAGCTGATAATCCTGAGGCTAGGGATGGAGGAGAAATGCATGTGGTTTGCATTTCAGCAATTTCATGATTTTGTACTGAATGAAAACTCAGTTATCTTTCAAAATTCACACGTCCTGAATTTTGTAATCAAACTTTGCAATCAACAAATGTGTACAGAACTGCCCATATCCAGAGAAACTGCACAAACATGCTCATATCCTGTAAAATCCATTAATTTAGGAAAAATGTTTGCTTGCTATAGTGTGTATGTTCACTAAAATTGCACACAAACCATATGAATTAGGGAAAATGTGCATTATAATGCATACTAAAATTATGTCAACTTTTAAAAAACCTCAGAGTGCAAGTCAAACTGAACACAAGCTGGGAAACTGAAAAACTGAGAGAAACTGAAAGCAGCAGATTTTCCCATAGCTATTTGAAGCACAGGGGATACATGGGAAGCACCCTAAACAAAACATAATGCTAGGGATAGGAAGTGAGGGGAGAGGTGCAGCAGCTTACTACTTTTTTGTATATTCTCTTTTCATATTTTATTTTTCTGTGTCTGAGATGCACAACGGACAAGTCCACAACCCCCCATAAATAAAGTTCAGAAGATAACATGGGCATGGGAAGGTATTAGCTATGTTGCCCATTATTAGTACATAACAAAATACCCAGCCATGGCCCTTTGTTCAACAATATAGCAATCAGAATGAATGAGCTACCTGGGAAAGTCTCCACATTTTCACAGTAATGGAATTTTCCAGCATAAGTACTGGGAAAATGCAATATTCCTGCCATCATGCAATAACTCCTGAATGAAATGAAAGAACTGTGGCCATTGTATCAGAACCATTTGTTGCACAATGCAGTAACAGTGTAAAAGGGCATTATGAAGCAAAGAACCACTGACACCAACATCTGCGAAAACTGACTCCTAAGCTCTGCTGATAGATAATGGATCTTTTTCATTAACTTCCCTTTTCTTCCATCAGGGTATAGATTTAACAGCCTACATGTATTGAGGAAATGCTTTAAAAAATGCAAGGTTGTCACTATTTGTCCCAAGATATACCAGAGCACTCAAAATCATACTCTCTATACAAACATGGTCCCATTGAAAAGAACTTAGAAGCCTAATAAACCTCAGTGAGGTATGCAATCATCACTAGACATCTCTGTCTCAGAGCTACAGGTAGACTAAACTGGTTCCCATAGTATAAAAGAACAGAAAAGTTTACTGGTAGTTCCCTTTTAAAAAAATCAAAATATAAATGTGTATAGCACAAAACTCTTTACACCCATTTGTCTAAAATTTGGTAGACATGATTGCACACTAAGGGTGCCCTTATTGACTCCTTCTGTCTATGGCATATTGTGGTCCCGTGTCATTGAAGGGCATTAAAGTTAGAGAATTGTTGTACTGGGAGATTTCTAGTAGGCAGTGAAGCTCTTGCAGTGACTTCTTCTGTACACACATTTTCTCTCAAACCCAGCTGCCCAAATCTGAAGGCAATAAGCATTCTCCTTCACTTCCAAATTTAATGAAAAGCACATATTCCTATAGATTTTCTCACTTAATTTATATTGTTAATTTATATTGTTTTATTAAATTCTATTTATTTATGGTTTGTGAGCCGCCCCGAGACTTCAGCAAATGGGGCGGCATAGAAGTCCCCTAAATAAATAAATAAATAAATAAAACTTTTTAGAAATCCTTCAGATTAAATATTGGCTTCCATACAAGGAACTGTTTGTAATATAAGCTCTACCCTTAACTTAAAGAGAAAAGGTCACAGTTCAGTGGCAGAGCCTTTGTGTTGCATGCAGAAGGTCCTGGGCTTAATCCCCAGCATCTCAAGGGAAAGCAGAAAAACTCTACAGAGCTGCTGCCAGTCCGTGTTGCCAATTCTGGACTAGATAGACTGATGGTTTGACTCAGGGAAAGGCAGCTTCCTTCATTCCTGAATTAATGTCATTAATTAATTTGTTCATTTCATTTACTTGTAACATTGTTTTACTACCCAATAGCCTAAGCTACCTGTATGTCCCACCACATGAGAAAAAATAATATAAAACCTTTAATGATGAAACATTTAAAACAATTTGAAACTGAAAAGATCAATTAACACCCTAACCTTTAAAAGCCATCATTTCTCATGGAATGCCTGGGGTTTTCGCTGCTTTAAATAATTTCATTTTGTTGCAAATATTTCTCCATATAATGTCTAGAATCAAATATCTCTGTGCATTCAGGACAGATACCAGCATCAAAAAGTTTGCAGTTTTGTAATTGTACTAATGAAATTACATACTTGTAATGTTAAGGTTTTAAAACTAAGCTTTAAAATAAAGGAGATTCTACTTCCAGCTGTACACAATTCTGTGAACATCTTTACAGGAAGTCTTTGAAATGTTACAATATTACCACGTGGAACAAATAATATTTACTTGTACTTGAACAAATATTTGCTATTTACTCATTGTATAAATATTTGCCTTCTATCACTCATTGAGAAAATACGGGAATGATTTTCTCTTGAATACTTGGGTCATTCTATCAACATGCTAAGGGGTTGTTGCTTTGCTTTGTTTTTAATTTGCTAAATGCATTTTTAAGTCACACTTTAAGTCTTGTGAGAAAATCATTTCTTGTATGGTTCAAATCTCTTAGCTATTGGGTAGCAACTACACATAATAGCAGGAATGGCCCTATAATTGAACAGGCTGGATCATTTTAATGTAGTTTTGTCTCTTATTGTTCATTTGATTATTCTATCATTATGAAGACTGAAAATTTGTATTTGGAAATCACAATGATTTGCCCTGTCAGTATAAAATTTGGCAGGGGAACTCTAGCTGGGCAGTGGTATAATCTGGCCAAATTTCACAAAAAAACTATGAAACTTCAGAAATGATGAAGAACACATATTTCTGTTTAGCATTGAGGTACAGGAGTCTCTTAGGCTAACTAGTTTTGTGCCTACCCAAAATAGACCTTCAATGTCTCATTTGGGCCGTTTAGATAATGTTTCTTTTTAAAAAATCAAGGACATTGCAGGAATCTGGAAGCAATCTAAGGGTAACATTATGCAACGCCTGTAAGCAGGAAGAGAGTGTGTTTGGGTGTGGGTGGGAAAAAGAGGAGAAAGACTTCACATGCACTGGGTCATCCTGTGGTCCAATTCAGGCTTCTCTAGCTATCGGGAATAAATGTGTGAGGAGAGCGAGCACTCTCGCTCACCCTCTGCTCACACATTCTGATCTTCTAGGACCCTCTACTGCACCATGGACGCGGGAAGCTCTCCACTTTGGGAAGTTGCCCCCATGAACAGAGGGCAATGGAAGCAGGGTGGGCCTGGAGCACTCCCTCTCCTCACCTGTTTGTTTCTATTCAGCTACAAAACACCTGAATGAGGCTTGGCTCTATTTCCCATCTGTAAGACATGCAAACGCTGTATATGTACTAGTTATTGGACTACATAATCCATATGGTGGCTGCAGTGGTAGTCTGTGGTCTGGCTCGTCGCCTCAGTTGATCTGCTGTTTTGTGTTCTGAGATCTCTGCTATGGGTTTACTTCTTTGCAATTCCTGAGTTGGTTCACCTTCTTTGGTGAACTCCTCTATCCTTGTGTTAAGATCTCTGCCATGGATTAACTCTGAGGACAGTGGACTGTTACCATCTAACATTTAGAAAGCACTTAAAACTTTAAAGCACCTTTTATAAAGTATGCAGCGTTTATTAATTAAAAGTCAGAAGTCAGTTGTTGCCTGCAGGCTCACAACTGAATAGGCATGGCAAAAAAGGAAAAACGGAATGTGGAAGGAAGATGAAGGGGTGCATTGAGCATCTGTTCCCCCACGGGCTGACAGAAGGGGCAGGCCTGTAGTGAGGTTCACCCTGGGAGGAGTCTGCCAGTTGCTCTTGGTCCCCTGGCAAGTGGGGGAAATAGCACGTCCCTCTCTCTGGCTCTCTAGCCTCGGGCCAATGGTCTGGTAACTGATCCACCAAAAGCCATAAGCCACTGTCCCAACAATTTAGCACCACCTCCCCAGGCTATTTTGGTAATAACAGCAAAAGGTTGTACTGCATGGGCAAATTATGGCAGTCTTTTAAAGCACAACAATATTATTTGGGGATAAGAATGGACATTACCTACCTTACAAGATGGATGTAAAGATCACTCTGATTATTTATTAAAATGTTGTTATTCTCTCTTTCTTTAAGAGAGAATAACAAGAATAAATCCAGAGCAGATGACAATGCTCAATAAAGACAAAAAAAAAAAAAAATAGGGGAAAGATCAGAATAACCAGGAACTCCAATGGAGCACACCAGCAAACAGAAGTTGTTATGTCTAGCTATTGCTTGCAGAGTACAAAAGGCATGCCTTTTAATTCATAATTTCCATGTAGGGATTTTCCTGCCCTCCCCTTTCCTTTCTGTTGGTCTGTCTGTCTGTCTTTTTTTGCATGAGTGAATACATAGGCGCCTAATGCCTTAGCTCTTCTTTTAACCCAAAAGGAATTGGGTGCTAGAATGTTCATAGTTTGTTTTAAGCACTGTTACACACAAGCGTGCGTGCACACACACATTTTTACCTCAGAGATTTACTTTCTTTTTTTCAAAAGTGCAGGGTAGGGCTAGGGTTAGTCAAGGACTGAAGTCCCCATTCAGCCACGGACCTCACTGGGTGACTTTGCATCAATCACTGACTCTCAGCCTAGCCTACCTCTGGACTTGTTGTGAGGGAAAAATGGGAGAGGAAGGGGATTATGTAACCCCTGGGGGTCTTTGCAAGAGGAGGAAAGAAGGTTACTGTCAGACTGGTGCCCCTTCACAGGCATTCTACTAAACCCTGAGGGCAAGGGTTCTGTTTTGCTTGACTTTCTGCCAGGACAACTAAAATACTGCTGAGCAAATTGTTTTGATACTGTCAAGAAGACAGGATAAGGGAAATAGGGAGGTCAAAGAATAAACTTGCCCAGAACAGATATTTGTTCTGATTTTTGATCAGAGGACCAAAGGAGCAAACAATCAGTGAGCAATTTCACAACTGCTTGGACAGTTTTAATGAATTTTCTTTACCAATTTCACCAGATCATCTCCAAGAGACCCATTTAGCACATTAGCTAATAGAACCATTGAATCATAAGGTCATTTCTGAATATCTCACCTAGGTAGAAAACAGATGTCCCAAACTGGACCTGCTTTGCCTTGGAAAATGGGTCAAATGATCCAGAAATGCTTTTTTAGTGACATTGGTCTTCTGGTTTCTCTTGCCTTTTCCTCCAGGGCCAAACCAGGCTAAGCCTGTTTCAGCAGCACTATGGCAGACAGGTGGGAACAGATGAAAAGAGGGCTCACCTGCTCCCCACTTGCCTGCCATGCTTGCCCATGCTAGAGTTGGCTCATCTCCTGCTCACACTGTAGTAGCAGCATAAAGAAAGGAAGAAGCTCTCGGCTTTACATGACAGCCATTCTGAAAGGTACAATCAGTCTCAGACGTTTTCCTATCTGAGGCTGACAAGCAAGTGGACTTGCTTCCCCAAAGTCAAAACACATGGTACTCTGGGCCAGTCAGGTTGTTCTGGCAAGTGAGGCAAAAAATCTCGCAAGTACCACTCTCCTTTCCAAGCAATAAAATATGAATGCTTCTCAGGCAGCAGATCCGGGCTGTTATGAAAGGACAACCAGTTCATAATCATGATTTGTTATCATAATTTGTCATGATACTTCAGCATCATCTTCATTTAATTTGTAGGCCACTTTTCTAAGGTAAACCATGTCCAAAACAGCTTGCAGCAATATGCAGAAGGAGAAATTACAAAGCATTGCTGTATTTTTTCTACATAATCCCCACCCTGCTCCCAGATTTTTCTGGTTGCCATAATGGTTTTCATCCTGGAAAAGCAGCATACAAATTGAATGAAGACGATGAATCACTCTGCTTAACGCACTGATGGAAGGAATGGATTTCAACATTACCTTTCTGGAATCAAACAGTTTACAATGAGATCAAAACATACAACATTAAAAAACAGAGCAAGCTAAAAAAATGTGTTTTGACCCCATTTCTGAAAGCAAAGAATGTACACCAGTCACATGCACTGAAAGGCTCATCAAGTATATTTTCCTCATTTTACTGCTCATATCCTACTGGTACAGGAGTGAAAATCTGTCTGTACCCCAGAACTTATATCCCAGAGTGCATCTGCATTTTGCCCAGGAAACTATTCGGAACACTTTGGCATGCCAGAGCATGCCCATAACTCCTCCATTCAGAAGATTATTTGTACATTGTGATCTGGAGCACACCTGCAGTTTGCTCAGGCAGCCAGCCAGGTCAGGAAGAGCTTTCCTAGCCCCCAGAATGACTTGCTCAGGGTCATGTCCACAACTGTAGCTGCCTGGGGGGGGAGGGCGGGGGGTGGTGGTGGAAAGGAATAGCTCTGTCTTCAGAGCTTCCAATGCACCCTTGCCATCCTAGCTTGCTTCCAACAGGTTTTTAAGCCAACTGTTTATCAGTGATTCTGGCCACAGTCCGAAGTTGTCTGTGGGATTGCTCCATACTCTTCTTCACTGGTGGTTTCCACAAATTTATGGCTTGGAATTGAGCCATTCTATCAGCTGCTTCTGGGAAGCTGATGAAGAAAGAGGGTTGTATCTTCAGGACCATGACCTCTGGCTTCACATTGGTGGCCAATATGTAATATTTTCTTAAACTAAGCCAGCATTTCCCAACCTGGTAGCTTCCAGATGTGTTAGACTGCAGCTTTTGTCATTCCCAGCCAGCATGTTAGGGAGACGAGGAAGAGGTTTACTCAGATCAGCCACTTGCATCAGTAGTGGCTGGAACACTGAGAATGAACCAGCTGTTTAAATGAACCAGCTCTGTACATGCCTCACCAGAATGGGTGTCAGCTCAGTGTGGGCTGTGGTGAGCCCATGGGCAAGAATGCCACACAAAATTGTCTGAGCAATTGCTGAGTGCATTACTTCCCACCCCACTCCAAGAACTATTTAACAACCACTTTGGGAAATATGCATACCTTGCAAATGTCTAATTGGTGGGAGATTTGTGAGACTGCTAAAATTGGCTAGATTAAAATCAAAAGAACATCAGAAAAGCCATGCTGGATCAAACCAAAGGTCCGTCTAGTCTAGCTCTCCACACAGTGGCAAACCAGCTGCCCATAGGATTCCTCAGGCAGGATGCATGCAAGACCTCCCCAGCAACTGGTGTATGCATGCATGTCCCTTCTGGTGCAGGAGGTAGCAGAGAGCCAGCAAAGCTAGTAGCCACTGATAGGCTCCTATTTCATGAGCTTTGGTAAAGTGCCTGATTAAGTCCCAGAAGACCATGGTCCTACGGTGAATTCATTAACCATGGCCCTTCTCTATATAATACATTTTTGAATGCTTGTGTTTCTTACTCACAGAAGTCTGTACCTCTTACATCACATCACCATCCTCCAGGGCTTCCCCAATATTTTACACAGATTCACACACTTTTTAAAGAGCAAGGATAATGCAGTGCTTTTACAATGGTGTCATAATTTGCTACAGAAGCCTAGTATTTTGTGTTTTTGGTTTTGGTTTTTGTTTTGGCAGTTCTGCTCTTTACCACTGCACTACCCTGTATTATTCAGTGGAACATACAGGAACATAGAGAAATGCAAAAAGAAAAACTAACAGTGGGGGCATGTGAAGGATATTCTAATCTTCAGGTGAAGAAAATGGAAAAAGTTTTGGAAAAGTGCTGGATTAAATGCCTCATGCAGAGCAGTCCTCGGTCTACTACATGGAAACATCCCTGGACAGTCCCAGTATACTGGTTGTAAAAGCAAAGACAGGAAAATGCCTTTTTAAAAACTTCCTGCTGAAGCTTTCTAGGTTTATTTATTTATATTTTCATTCCAGTTATATTTCACCTGCAAGGAACCCAAGGTGGCTTACATGAACGATTTTATCCTCACAAGAACCCTGTGAGGTAGGTTAAGCATGGGCTACTGGCCCTAAGTTACACAGTGAGGCTCGTGGACAAGTGGGGACTAGAATCTGCCCCCACCCCTGAGTCCCATGCCAATATTCTAACCATTATACTACACTGGCACTCTCTAGTTCACTTGCTCGCTCGCTCTCTCTCTCTCTCTCTCTCTCTCTCTCTCTCTCTCTCTCTCTGTATCTCTCTGCTGTCCTTCCACTGTCAGGTAGTCTTTCTAGGAAGTCTTTGGTGTACAGTAAGGTGTACTGGGCTGGATGTTGTTTTTGTTATTGTTGTGTTTTAATGTTTGTCATTGTTTTAGTTAAGTTTTATTTATGATATAGGCAGTCTTCAGTGCCATTTTTCTTGGTAGAAAAGTGGATTACAAACCAGTTCAACCAATCATTGGTGACGTGGTCACTCTGCCTCTGCTTCTGTGTGCAGCAGGCCCCAGCATCCGTCCCCGGCATTTATAGTTCAAGGACTAGCTAAGCAGGTTCTCCAAGGTCATTAGAAGAATCACTGTGCCTGACCACTTGGAAAGCCGCTTCCAGACATTGTTATGCTAAATCCAGGGTAGGCAATTGGTGGCCTCCAAATATTTTGGCCTACAATGCCCATCATCCCTGGAGAGCATAGCCAGTGTTGAAAAGATCTGTACACTTAAACTTCTGGGCCACAAGTTGTTCACTCCCAGGCCTGATGGACCACTGGTCAGGCTCAGGGTAGCCACTTTGTGTATCAGCTGTGGCTGTTTCATTCAGCCATAACTTGTCACGTATGTGATTCTTATCTAGAATTGTAGTAAGGCAAAGGCACACCCAGGTGGGTGACATGGACCAACCAACTACACACAAGGAGTAGCGACACATGAGGAATCCTGGTTGAAGCGGGACTCTGTCAGCTTTTCTTGGCTCAGCTCCCAGACTCCAGCCTGCCTTCTCTCTGCCCTAAGCCTGACTTACACTGAGCGTTCACACGGGCATCTAGCAGGAAGCAAGTCCAACGGCTGCATATATACAGGGTGGGCCAAAGTACGAGTACAGTACTGATGGCAACATGTTTAGTCTCTTGGGTGCTCGAAATGTCCTGCATTGACATTGCAACATCCCTGGAACCTGTCCCCAACACTGTGACACCAAGTGCAGTCTGCATCAATGTCAATAAATGCCTGCAAGATGAACTGCTTCATTTCGTCCATTGTGTGAGGTCCTCATGACCCAGTCAGTCCTATATACGTACTTTTGGCCCACCCTGTACAACTCACGCTGCAGGCAGCCTCCACCCCCCCACAGCCACATGCTTCTGCACATGTGACGCATGGGCTTTGCATATTTGGCAGGAAAAGAATTTAGTGCAAAGGGGCCTGATAGCATTCCCAAGCGTTCAAGACTTGATCTCAGCTTGGCTTGATCCTTAGGCCAAGGGCAGGAAATGAGTGTGAGAGAGCAAGATTCCAGGAGGAATTCCTCCTTTAGCCAGTTTCATGAGGATTTCTGTTGACTGTGCTGCAGCCACAGAGCAAGGATGGTATATAGATGGTCAAAGAAGATTCAGAGCAATACCCAAGAAATCTTGGACAGTTATTCTGTACATTAGTGATGCTCACCTGACATACAGATGGAATAATTCTGAACATTTGTGAATGGGCTCTAGAGTCCTTCATCTTCTAGCCAAGCCTGCAGGTGGGATGCCAGAGGCATAACACCAGGAACAAGCAGCTATCATCTGTTTTGTGATAGTTTTACTCTGAAAAATGGGACTACACATCTCTGAAATAAATAATGTTCAAAACAAGTTTCATACATCAGCTCAGTTGTGACATACCCTGAGCTACCCCATCCCAACCAAGACCTTTGAAGTATTAGTCACTTTTTGTGGACTGTTTCAACATACATAATGCACAAAAGGATTCTTGAATGGCAGGCAATGTTTAATAAGGACATTAGCAATAATCATAATTTCTAGTCATTCAGCAGTAAAGACATCTCAGAAGTGTGATCATATCTTGAACAACTCTATTTGTTGTCAGTAATTACTTATCTTTAAAAAACACATGATAAAATTTAAACATCTTCAATAGAGGCACAAGTGAAGGGCCATGAGCCAGCAAAGAGGGAAGCAGGAGCATGTTTATGCTTGTTCTAGAATTGCATCTGTGTTGCTTGCAAATGTCAAGGAGACAAATTTGGATTCAACAGCAGTTTGATCTATCATGCACAGCTGAAGAGAGCAAGTCAAGCACTGAATTTAGGAACAAAGGCTTGTGGCTCAGGTTGAGCCATGTCTTCTCTCCATCACAAACGTTACTGTACTCACTAACACAGGCGAGTGTTTCAGAAATATTCACGAAAACCATCCCAGATATAATGAACTTGTGCCTGCTTCTAAGGCTCTGTGAAAGTGTTGTGAAATTGCTAGAAATCTTTCCAGCATTGGTGACCTCAGAAATGTTGGGGAAATCATTCACATAAGTATGCAGTCTTTTAACAACACTACAGCTCTCTCCTGCCCAAAGGAAACCTAGGTCAGTGCCACATTGCCCTCATCCCACATTCTGGACTGACTGGAATCCCCCAGCTCACATTTTGTACAGTGTTTTACACATCAGCGGTCCAACCAACTTCTCCTTCTAAGGCATTGTCACCAAGTGCCTACTCTAAAAGATCCCCAATTTTCAGTTTCCTGCCATCTTCATCTGCCTGCTTGCTTTAATAAAACAAACATGCCCAGGGCAGAAAAGTAGCCCCAAATTTTTATAGCAATAGCTGTGCAGGGTACTTTTATATCCCAAAGAATAGCAACCCCCACCCAAAAAAGGCACAATCAAGGCTGGAGCCTGCAAAGCCTTTAAGCAAACTTACATACAGTGGACACATTCTGAATGAAGCCACAGCCCCCAACTGCCATAGCCCCCTGAAGGATGGGCATGTCTGCTCCCTTCTGCTGAAGGGAGGAGGGCTGCCCCACAGCGGTGTGGCTGGGGCTGCCAGGCATTTAACTCTGTCCCTTCGCTGCTTATCACCCCCGGCTTCAAACTGTATGGGCTGGGAAGTTATATAATAGTTCTGCTCTTAGTGGCTGCAAATATTATTACAGGATGCATCCCATTTAAAAGAATTGAGATGTACACATTTAAAAGAATTAAAATGAACAAGGGAAAAGAATGCACAGTCAATATGCCTGGCACTTTTCAGACATCTAGGTTGCGTGATCTTGGCGCTCTGGCACTGATGGACGGCCACACATCCTCTTTTATCATGCACAACCGGAAACCTTGTCAGGATTTATGCAATCCCCAACTATATGAGGTGGGCACCAAACAAGAGTAAAGATGGAAAATCTCCTAACATATAACAGGATATGTAGCCTTTAGAGGTAAGGTCCAAATGTCTCCTTGTCTCCGTCCTTAGTATCTCCATTGCTCAGAAATGGTATTATTTGAGCAAAATGAAGTGATCCTGATGCAACTACAGATCACAAGGTCTAACTTGTTCCTTTGATTTCCATATGCAGGAAAGACAAACCTATGGTCCTGTTAATACTAATGGAACACTATCATTGGAGCTCCACACTCTCTGAAGAAAGTGGAAAAATGATCCCATACCAAGAAGATCAGGAGATAATGTAGCAATCTCACCAGCCATTTCCATTGCACCGGGGCAACTCCTGCCTCATCCACCTTTCATCTTGCTCCTTGACAACAACGCTCCAGTGTGATCCATTCATGCATGTCAGGCACAGTGAACATACGGTGGAAGCAGGAACACCATTAGGGTGCTTAAGGTGATTCCCCTTGCAATGAAAGCCCATGGGAAGAGCGTGCATCTGCTAGTTCTGCTCCTGCCAGGGATGCACCCAATGGCCACACCTTGTGCAGCCTGTACAGTTGGTAGCAATGTGAAGGGGCTGCATGTGTATAACAAAGAACAGGTGCAGGATCCTCTTGTGAAGGGAGCCCAGGAGCCTTCATGCCTACTCTGGTAGACAGGTTGGATCTTTGAGTAGCCGCTGGATGCACAAACAATGAGAAGCACAGCCAACGAGAGTGAGCTAGCAGACACTATGACTCTGAGGAGCTTCACCTGAACACCATTATGGTACCAACATGCTACCCTATCCATGCACTTGCATTCAACCCACAAGACGCAGTCATGATCCTTGGATGGACTACGGTGCCTCTCTCACACCAAAGGCTCTGAATGGGGCTCAAAAGTCAACAAGCACAAAGATAAAGCACAGAAGCTACCCTGGATGAGGAACTGTGCCCTGATGGGTTGCTGATGATTCCAGCCAGAACTTTCCAAGCAGACCATTCAGCAAGCTCTCCTGACTCTCTGCAGCTCCTGAAACGGACTAGATAGGGCTGCCATTGGAAGGAGGGGCAGAGTCCACTGCAATCCACTTTCATTGCAGTGGATCCAGCATGAATCTGGATCCAAACTCATTTGGATAAGGAAGGATGAGAACTAGAACAGCAGGTCAGCCTTGTCAGCATGGCATCACATTAAACAGTTTAGCTCTGTCCTGTTTATATTCCTCTGGCACATGAGCGCAAAATGGCAAAGAACAGAGTTAACATGAGACAGCAGTGATAACACAAATACTTTTCTATTGCTTTATTTTATTTTTCAAACAACAGCCCACTGGGGTTGGGAAGGACAATTTGAGCCAACACCATCCTGGATGGGGTTAAACCTTTTCCCTTAAGCAAATTGCCTTTTTATAGCTTCTATTTGCACATGTTTTTCCTGCTAAAACAAAGAGCAATTTGGGGAAGCTATTTTGGTTCAAAAAGGATGCAGAGGTAAAGATGTTGGGCACAATCCTGTGCATGTTTAGACAGGAGAAAAGTCTACAACTGCTGAGCAAGGGAATGCCGGAAATTGTAGGACCTCTTCTGTCTAAATGCTCACAGGATTTAACCTTAAACTTCCCTTTTCACTAAATCTTCGCCCTTGCATGAATTGGAGCTCCCAATGGTTACTATAAAGATTATTAGGGAAACAGAGATATATTCTGGGGGTTCATGTTATTTGGCCTTATGAATATCTCCTTGGAAGTAAGTTCTGTTAAAACTTCTTCAACTAAATGTGTTTTGGATCAGGGTGTAAAAGTGGAAGTCTGAAGAAAGATATAGTTTCAGATATTTGCTCTAATCTTAAAGACTCATTACATAACCATTACGGCTGTTAATGAAACTGCCTTGAAACTTGGCTGGTCCTGTGGGACACTCTGCTCTTTGCAAAACCACAAGCTTCAACTGGAAATGTGCAACAAATAAAATTCCATAATATCTCTGGAGGAAAACTTGGCTGTCATCCCTTTCTCCATGTTCCTGGGAAATATCATTCTCCCCAGCTATCGGTCCAGACATGAACTCTCACAATGACAGGACGTTTAATAGGTGAGAGCTTTGCTGTCCTACATTTTCTGATGCAGAACTGAAAAGCTCAAACCAGATTGTAACGTGCCTGTATTGCTTTAGTCTGATTGCAGTGAAGCCATACAATTCATTCAAAACTGTTGATCAATAAACAAGAATGTTAGATCCTACTCCAGCTTGTACTATTTGCAAGCTAGCATTACTTCCTTTCAAAGGGTATGACCACTGCACCCATTTTGGTAGGTCCCGAAAGTTGAGGGACCTAGGGGCCAAGCAAGGGATGGCATTGATCCCATCATTAGAAACCGAGGCAGCTTTAATAATAACAACAATAACATCTTCAACAACAGGTGCACGCACACCCTTTCCTCTGAACCACAGCATGTTTATCCATGGCTGCCAACCTAATGAAAATCTTCCTCTGAGTTTTGATGTGTAGGTGTGTGTTGTAAGAGCAACAAGAGCATTCTTTTTGGCATGACCACAGCTGGGAAGGGAAGGGCTCGGCCTCTGCTCCACAGGTGCAGTAGTCTCAGGGCAGATCCCAGAGCCCTCATGCCTGCGTCAATCATTTTTAAAACTTTGATGTGATTCCTCACAATGCACTGTGCATAATGTCTATAGCTCTCAGGGCCAAAGTAGATGTTGTGTCGCACACACTCTTTGCCCTTATACATCTGATTTTGTTTTTGTTTTGTTGAAAAATAGCTGTCCGAGGAGAGGATTACATTGCACATCAGCCCTTTCCACCTGCACTGTGGCCCAGTGCAAATATACTCCTTGCATTTGAAGCTACAATAAACCATAAGAGGGAGGTTGCCACATAAGCCAGTAGTGCTTCACCCCTGCGGCAAATAGAAAGTAAGGGGGGGGGGTTCTGATTTCCGTATCCTGGAGCTGCTGTTTTAAAGGGAAAAAACATGAACTTCAAACTGTGTGTTCAACACAATGTATAGTTCGGCTCTCAGGTGCAGCAGACCTGCACAGTTTATCATTCCTTACTGCTAGGAATATACCTTTGAACAGCCAAGGCATCACACAAGTTTTCAAAGTGTAAGCATGAGCCAGTAGTGAAGACCTGGTGGACCTCAGTGTCCTTCAGCTCCAGCCAGTTTAGCCAATGATGGGAATTGCAGGCCAACAATATCTGGAGGATCCCAAGTACCTCATCCCTGATTTAAGCGTACGGGAACTGCTGTAGGCTGACTACCTCAATATGGAGATAAATGCTGTGAAGGGAGGAAATGTGAGGTCAGGAGGAGGAGGAGGGTATGAAAAGATCCATGATCCTGGGGCTGTAGGTGCTGGGCAGGTATGGCAAGTGTATTCAGTTTTTGGACAAAGCATGAAAGATTTAGTATGTTTGGATTGATTTCATACAGTCTGAAAGACATTATGTGCTCCCCATCCATACTGACTGAAATGGTTTTTACTGTGCCTTCCAATGAACAAAGATAACCCATAGGCTTTTCTACACAAGGCATATATTGTGTGCTTGTCATTATCTACTCACAGTTGTTTGTGGGTTCTTTAGATGACAATGTGGCCCTCCAGCTTCACTTCTGTTTCTAATGAGTACTTCAGTGTGCATTTTTTGGCAAGGGAAATATGATATTTAATTAAAAGTGTAAGAAACTGCTTTTTCCAATTGGGTATCTGTGCTATTCTGCTGTACTGCAGTACCACCTAGAAGTTATTGTCATGGAAAAGCAGGAAAGACAATACCCTTCATGCATTTCTTGAATCTCAGTTCTGGAACAGAATTCAGAGCATACAGTGGATTGACACCTTCTTGTAGAAAAGCTCTATATCTCCTGATATTAAAAAGTGACAACAAAAGAAAGGTACTGAGATTTAAGTCACACATTCTATATATGTCATTTCTTGTGTAAGATCTCTATCCAGCCATGAGTTTTTTAAGTACTGGGGAGAACAGTACATTTTGGTCTTGTCTATGAAGTGACTAGATGCACAAAATGGTAGTCTTAACATTTATTTGATATCTAAGTTTGCAAAATTCATGACATATTTATCATTTCTGCATGTGTTTGTTTTGCGTAACGTACTAAAAGTCACAGATAAAAAATTATGAAAGAAGCCTCCATAAAAAGAAAATGTGAATAGTTTAATGCAAATAGCAGCTATGATTCGCCTCAAGTCCTGAATCTTTTCTCACGTCAGGGCCAAAACAGATGTACTTTAAATCCATAATTAGCAACATCTGATGGTTGTTGTTTTTCATTTTTCCTGGAGGGTGTCCAGGTAACACACACACAAACACATACACGCACACTAAAAAAGGGGTGTGTAAGGGGTGTCATGAGGGCTTGGTGGGGTAGCCTTACTCCAGCACGTGCAAGGGCCATGCCAACCGCCACCACTGCATGCAATGGCTACCCCCACCAGCATCCCCCCTCTGTCCTTCCTGTATGTCTGCACATCGGCCATATCCATGCATGGAGTCCTATCAAATGCTGTCTGGATGCGCTGGGGGCAGAGGTGTGTCCGCTGCACATGGTGGCAGCCTGGGGTGAGGTAGCTTACATGGCCATAAGATTCCCCACGTGAGTTCTTTTAATGCAGGGCGCAGAATCCCAAGCTGCGGCACCCACTGGCAGCTCTAGAGTCTTCAGATGGCTATGCCCACATCCTCTAGCTCCACCACTGATTATGTTGGTTTCCTGGCTTTTGTGCAGCTTTTCCCCCTTTCTGAAAGGTTGAGATGCCTCCCCAAGACTTAGCTGCTGGAAGTTAAGAGAATTAATTTAGGCTATGCCGGCATTTGGGGCCCCACCCCTTTTGTCTCTTGATGACCCCCAAGACCTTCTTTGAGATGGACTCTGGCCTTAGGCTGCAAGAGGTTCAACACCTCCTTTCCTATTTTTCTTCAAAAGTCTAACTCAATGAATGTATGTCCTCTGCCACAGCTTGTAAATATAAAAAGCATTAAGGAAAGACAAGGTAAAGTTCAGTTTGTTTCTAAAATTAAAATGGACTAGAGAATTTTCAGATTGAGAGTTAATCCCCTGTGCAGTCAAAAATGTGCATGTGTTAGTGTATATGTATATATGCAAATTCAGAATGAGAAATGGTTTTAGAGGGTGACCTAGCCCCAAATCTCCAGGAAGTTTCGATTATCTCTGTTCTATTGAAACCCCATGGAGTAGTTGGTTTTTTGCCTGTATGTGGTTCACTTCCAGTTACCTCCCTCTCTACAAAACTTTCTGCCTAGGGTTTCCCCCTTCTGAAATCAGATGTCTCCCTATCACCTGTCCATATGTTCCTTTCTACAAAAAGGGGTATCTGGGCAGACAGAATCCTTTCATCACACACACACACGGATTGATTTTAGAATATCTACAAATTAGCATAGGCAAATTTATGCTGCTGCTGTTGCCCTTGGCCTGAGTTCCTAATCATTTTGTACCTAGCACCAGCCCTGTTAAAATTATACACCTCCCTATACTCTGGAAGAAGTTCTTGGGCAAGAAATTCTCAGTGTCCCCAGCTCCCTTTCCCCTGTTCCTGTGTGCTGGGCTTCCTTCTCTGGTGTTCAAGCGCATGCCAGCTCAGAAGGAGAAGCAAGAAGGGCGCCTCGCACCCCCCTTCTCTCCACTGCGGCCACTTAGAGAGGGCAGATGGACCAGCAGCAGCAGGCCAAACAGTCTAAACCACGTATGCTTCTAAAAAAGAGTGGGAAACAGGAAGCGCATCTTTCTCTTGATTACAGTCTAAAAGTAAAGAATCCCTGGGTTAATGAATTAAAAAACCATA
Source organism: Varanus komodoensis (assembly GCF_004798865.1). Taxonomy (NCBI): domain Eukaryota; kingdom Metazoa; phylum Chordata; class Lepidosauria; order Squamata; family Varanidae; genus Varanus; species Varanus komodoensis. Next base: position 6,949,322 of record NW_025335589.1, read on the forward strand.
AGGTCATGTGGCAGATAAGGCCTCCTTCCCAAAACTGCTTCTTCCTGGCTCTGTTTGTTTCTTCAAGGATTTTCATATTTTATAATATCTTTTATTGCATTTTGTCTGAAACACCGATATATTGAATTAACATAAAACATAACTTCCAGAAAATAGCCTTATGGTTTCCCTCAGAAATACATAATGCCTTAAAAAAAATCAGAAGTCTTACCAATACTATTATAGAACATGTTCTACAACTGGTTGTTGGCATGGACAGATGGAAAAAGTCAAAACCTTTTGGTACCATACCATGCTGGTTTTCTTGAGAAAAACAAACATTTGAGGAGCTGAAAAGGTCTTTTCCTGATCAGTTATTTCACTTAACTAGTTTCTAAGCTACTCTCCCTCTGAATCTCTCTTGCAAGCTTGCACAACTCATAACGTAAATGCAAGTGAAGATTTTGGGTAAATGACACTGGAATTTGTAAAAAGCATTGCCAGTTTCATCCAGCACATGGGTTGGATCCTGCTGGTCTCATCCACTTATGGAATGGATTGATATGGGACCCACTGCGGTGCTAGACTAGGACGGAGGAGTCCTGTAGTGTCGGCCTTGCTTAGCCATGAAGCTCCCTGCGTGACTTTGGGCCAGTCACTGACACTCAGCCTACCCTACCTTGCAGGGTTGTTGGAAGGGTAAAATGGAGAGGAAGAAGCTCATGCACGCCACCTGAGGCGCCTTGGAGGAAAAAAAAAAAGAGAGAGAGAGAGAGAGGGCATTAATATAATGAATAAATATCCAGCAGTTTCCTGCTGGCGGAAGATGCTTTCACCAGTTGCCCTCTTCCAGCGCAGCTTCTCATGCTACCTGCCACTCTATTCCGGGTGGGATAATCTCATTCTTTGAATGAGCAGTTCCTGGAAGGTGAGGTGGTTAAAGATGAAGGAGGATTTGCTCAGAACTGCCTCCTTTTCTTTTTCTGCCAGGAGCACCCCATGAATGCAACACTGTTCACAGGAGCTCTGGAACCAACGTAATATATCTCCATTCCCTTTCTCTTAACAGTGAGTCTTGAAAGGGAAACCAAAGTGCATTTCCCTCTTACAGTTAGAAATGGGAAGTATATTTGTGCAAAGGAAAGTTCCCCTCCCACTGTTAGCACCAGCTGTCAGACAGAAGGCTTGATACGGGGAACAAAGACATTTTGTGTAATCTACCATGTGCAGACTACCTATCCTCTTAATGCAAGAGCAACTGTTTTAAGGTATTTGTCCAATCCAAAGAATGGATTGCAAATTATATCTGAACTATGAATGCCCATTTTGTGTTTGATATAATTCTTAACATGCATGTGATTTCCTTTGTCTCAAGGGGAAAAAATAAGCTCTGAAGGGGCAATCCTATGCACAATAAAGCAGAAGAGGTCCTAAAACGCTCAGCATACCCCTGGCTGAAGCATGCTGGGTGTTTTAGGACTTTCTTTTGCCTAAACTTTCATAGGATTGCAAATTAAGTCTGCTTTTCTCTGCCTGGCACTTTTCTGATGATGGGACTACAAGTTCCATCATCCTTGAGCATCATGCCATGGTGCCTGGGATGATGGAAAGGTAATCCCACACACTAGAATGACACCCAGTTGAGGAAGGCTGTCTGGTTCACCATTTTACTTTAATAAACAGTTAACACTAACATGAACATGAATGGACATGAAAATGACATTACACTTCTGTGGTCCTATCTTTGATCACTCACAAGTAAAAACAGTGTGTCTGTATTGTAGGACATACCTGGCTGGCTGACATTAAGCAAAAGGGCATTAAGCCCTAGCTAGCTGGCATTAAGCCCAGACAGGCTGGTCACATCACAAGAGTTATCAGTGAAATCGGACCTGTCCACATGGCCAGGGATTAAGAAATTCCTTGCCAGAGCTCCCAGCCCAACTCTAAGGTAGCTCAGCTTCCCAGGTAAGTGCAGGAACCACCTGTATTCAAATGTACCAATCAGGGCTTGCAGCAGGAATTTTGAAGCAATGGTCATCTGTCAGCACTACCTGGTCAGCAAAGGTATAAAAGGAGACTCTGTTCTGGGTTGATCACCCTTTTGCTTGTGATCAAACTTATTCTTGAGAATAAAATGTAGTTTTGCTCCTTTCATTCTTGTTGTGCTTTATTGAGCAAAGCATGCCAGGTCCAGACTCACTGTGTCCTTCAGTATTACCATATGGAATTGATTTTAAACCCCAAGCCAAATGTAAGGCATAACCTGCCAACAAAAGCTAATCAGGAAAACTAAATTAAGCAAGCAATTAAAATAACAGCACCTTCTGCCTAAATAGTTGTGCCTCTTCTAGTTCCCTTTTATGCAGCATTGGTTAGGCCCCATCTGGAGTACTGTGTCCAGTTCTAGGCACCGCAGTTTAAGAAAGATGCAGACAAGTTGTGGAAAAGGTTCGGAGGAGGCAGCAAGGATGATCCAGACACTGGAAGCAAAGTCCTGTGAGGACAGACTGAAAGCACTGGGCATGTTTAGCCTCGAGAAGACTGAGGGGGAGCTATGATAGCACTCTACAAGTACTTGAAAGGTTGTTACAGAGGAAGCCAGAGCAGGCCGACTCATCCCACTGCTGGCAGACACACAACCATTCAGAAGTGGCTCAGCCAGTAAGGCCTGATTGGTGCTTTACTGTCCATATTAGTAGCAATTTCAGGCATGGCAACCACCATATTGGGGGCCACACAACAGGGCTTTGAGGGCACAGCTCATGCACCCTGACGTGGAGGAATATACCTGAAATGCCACATTGGTGGAAGCTATGAGCTGTCTGTGCTAATAATTACCAATGCCCCGTGTTTGCAGAGATGTTACATTGGGCAACATGTTCGGTCACATTGTAAAGCTCAGAAACATTTTTTTCACTAAAAGGCTTTGGCTATTGAATAGTGTAGAAACATAATAGATTACAAAAATAATAATGGAAAATCAAACTTCAATTTAGGAATCAATTGCCTTTTGTTATTGAAATGACCATTTCCAAGCATTCCATATGGCCCTGAAAGTTTGCACACACAAACGAAACCCTGTCCCTGCCCAGCCAATTCCATATTTGTTATTTCTGCAGTACAGAAGTTCTAGGATGACTTGTTTAATTAATGACTTAGGAAAAATCTTTCTCTCATGAGAAATAGGGACAGCTCAAATTTGACAGTGAGAAAAACATTAGGGTATGTTTATTCTTCAACATTCTTGTAATTTAATTTGTTAGTTGCAGAAACTGTTCAATAGAAGCAGGAACATTAATTTTCCATCTTATATATGACCACTTAAGATTTTTATCCTCATTTAGTGATGGATTAAGATAGCCATTATGATTGTAAGGAACTTGAAAAAGGTTTTCAAGATGTTTCTCTTTAAGAAAGCAAGGTTCAAAATATGAACTCAGTTCTTCAGAGCCCATATATGTTCATATCCATGTTAACTGCTCATGCACCACCTTAAAAATCGGTTTTAATGAGATAAATGAGATAAAATGGGCCTATGCACACATGCTTGGGAGTAATTCTTACCGAATGCAGGGAGACTTAATTCCAAGTAAACAAGCATGGGATCAGGCTGTAATGCAATTAGCATTCATAAAGTAAGTTAAACCAAAAAAGTTTTTTCCTTCTTTCCCAAACATTCTGGATATGTTAGAGACCTGGCAGTGTCTCTTTTCAGCAGCTGCAGGCTCTGCTGGCATGCAAAGAGTCGGGCTGTTATATCTTTAATATATTTACAGAATGCCCAAATTACTCCAGGCACTTCTTGACAACACAGCTCCCGACCTTTGTAAAATAAGAAGATAGGACTGAAGTGAGTTTATGCCAAATTACCATTTCTCACAAAATAGTTTTCCCACAGCAGCTCCTAAGATAGAGGTATAAGCCAGATTTTGGCACTGAGAAGATTGTGGAAAGGATCCAAAGTATGTGTTTGATACTTGAAATGGATGTGCGCAACTGTATCCTATTTGAAACAATGCACTACCTCTTAGCTGCTGACAGAAAGGACGGCTTGCCAAATAACTCTATGTCTACCTTCATGGGGTACAATAAATACCATATTTTCCACCTGCAATCTTTTATTTCCAGGTAGCCATATGAATACAGAGTTAATACGCACCCTATTCAGTAAGGTTTATTCCTTATCTCCCAACATGCATTGTGGGTTATGTTTTCTTACAGGACAGTTCATATTATATTTCAACAACATATGTTGTTCTAGTGTAGACAAAACAACCCTGAGGTTTCTGTTCTGTGGCCCTTGATCTATTACCACTACTTTAAACAGCATGTAAGGATCTTGACTATTTGTTCAGATCATCATTGGAAGTCTTACCTGCTGACCTGCCATTACGATCTGTGAGGCTGCCAGGCAATAAAGATGCAGTCTCCTCATGCTTGGCCTCTGTCTCACAGATTTCCACCTGGGAAATATATTGGCTCCATCACTTTTTGTTTTTCAAGGATTTGAAAAGCTTCCTTATTTTCTTTCACTTTTAACAAGAAGATTTTATACTATCTGCTCTTTTTGTTGGTTCTTTACCTTTTAGATCTGGCATCTTTTAAAGTTTAATTTCAAAGTTGTTTAAAATTGATTTGATGTTAAGAACTTGTTACAGCAATATGACATTATATGTTCCATATCATGTACCACCTTGTGAAGACTGCAACCTGAAAGGTGTCTGTTAAATGCACTCCGTAAAGATAACAGGTGATCCAATACCATAAAAAGAGCTGATATATGAAAGAGGAAGCATTCAAAATAGTATTTTCTTCCTTGACTTTCTTTTGTCCTTTTCATTTTGTATGCGTGTGTGCAGACAGGTGTTAAGATAAGAGTATGACAGAGGCTCTCTTAAGCTATTTCGTGGATCTTTATGTTCAAGGACCATTGAAATTTTTAATCTTTAGTTAAGTTGCTATCATTTATCCCCAAATCAAACTCTACTGTCCTGAGTCTTCCTAGTGGCTTGTAAAAATAAATAGCCTTATCCATGTGAGAAGTCTGTTCTCACATAGCCTCCATCCAAGATCCATTCACATACTGTGGCTATCAAAAATTGTTTCCACAGAACACTTCTCAGTCTGGTGATGTGATATTTGTAAGCTCTTCCTTCAGTGACAGGGCCAGTTCCATAGAGTCTGAGCATCAATGGTTGCCAGAAATGTGGCTTAGCCTTTCCATGCCATGCGGCTGACCATGAAGTAAGCAGCTCAGAAATGTTGCAGTCCCTAGACCAGGGTCCTCACACTATGGCCTGCGGGCTGATCTGGCCCACCATGCCCATTTCACCGGCCCACCCCAGAGGTTTCGCACTTGCTGCGCACGCACAGCTTGCTCACGAGGAGATGGTTTTGGGCTTACTCGGAGAAAACGATCTCCACACGAGCAAGCTGCTGCCTTACCTCGTGCCCTGCCCCTGCCCCCTGCCCCCCACCGGCACTGCCTTGGCAGCCCGCGCCCACTGCCGGCACCTCTCAACTGGCCCCCTGTTGAAAAAGTTTAAGGAACCCTGCCCTAGATACAAATTGGCCACCTGAAAGATGTTTCAGCTGAGTGCTTGAACCAGGATTGCAGCTTTTACATTAAATTACTACTTTAAATATATGCTAAGATAATATAGATATGAAGGCTTGAGGAGAAATTGGGGCAGAACAATTAGAATTACGTTGTGACTCCATACACCCCTCCCCCCCCCAAAAAAAAAAAAAAAAGCCAAAATCCTTTTTCTTGTTTTCCCATTTCTCTGTTTCCCAGCACCCCCCACCCCCACCCAGCCAGGCTTTCACATCTATAGACAATATTTTGGTTCAGGAAACAACAGCCTACACTTCAACAACCCACACACATTCCTTGAGTGTGGGTTGTTGATACAACATGGGTTCTAGTGTGAGTTATGATGTTGTCTGAACACCAAGCATTGTGAACAAGCTACAGTACACAAAACAGTAACAAAGTATGGGTTCTCTTCATGGGTTGTTTGTAACTAACAAGCCATAGTTTCCAAGTTAGCACAACTGGGGTCTAACATGTTTCAACAGCAACCTACGGCTTAACAACAAACCATAGTCAATTCATTCTCAACCTGTGAATCTGAGTTATCGGGATGTCTGAACCATGTCAATAGATTCACATACTGATGTTAGGGATGTCTGTACAACAAGCCTGCCAGGGTTCACATAATCACTGGGGGAAAGACACTACCGTGGCTTTTTTCCTCCTTGGTAATTGTACAATTCCATTCCTTGCCATCATTCTGACATCTACAAAACTTCTGTAACTTGTGCTCCAAAAAGCATTGCTCAATCTGGGTTTAGTGAAGCTGACTTTTAGGTAAATGTGTTTAGGAGGATAGCAGTTGCTTAAGCCAACTCTGAGAAGCTTAAATTCCCAAAGTTTTCAATACTTCTAAGGAACACATATACTGGTGGTGGTGAGGTGGTGGTGGGGATGTTTCTTCAACAGGTGACTCAGTACTGCCTCTGTGAACTAAACAAAGTCCTGTGTACATTTACTGAAGTCACTGACTTGAAGCAACATCTGTCATCGGAAAAGAAATAGCCTGTGCTGTCACGCTTGGCAATGTGAGAAGCTGAAAGGTCTGAGAAATCAACACAGAAGACAGAGGGCATTCCTCTCTTGCAGGTTATTGTAGAGAAAGCTCGGGGCTCTTCAGATTAAGAAATGAATGCAAAAGATTGTATGTTTATGATGTCTTTTACAAAGGGTGATTCCCATGCCCTAATCATAAAAAACAAACCAACCAGAAAGATTTAATGTACAGACTGAAAAACTCTTTAAATTGTTTGCCTGTATATAAACAGAAAAATAAGGAAGAGCCAAATATAACTTGGGAGTCTTACCTCTGAACTGCATGTGTTTCAGAGCTAGTTGTGGCCCTCAATGGAAAGAATAGGGTTGGCACTTAGAACATGTTCAGAAGTACTGGTTGAAGTCCTATTTTTAACCAGGATGAGGTGGCATTGAGTTTGTGTGTTGCAAAAGTACAGAAGATTGTTAGTTACTGAATTTTGCATTGCATTTTTACTACCAGTGGAAGGCATTTAAGACATTTTTCTGACTCAGGTTGGCCAGTCTTGGGTCCAGTGCATCTTGGCTTGGGTGGTGGTGGGGTAACCATCATTTGCTGTTTGACCTCAGGTGAATCTGCTAAAACAAGGTATCTGTGAAAGCACTTGGAAAGACCAGCAGTCAGCTAGCACCAAGGCCTATGCTTTATTAAGGGAAAAAGAGTGCAGACAACCAATAGGGTATATATAAAACATAAATATTACAAGCATTCATTGACCCACTTCATCCATAGTAGCTAATTAAAGGCTAAACAACCCAGAGTTAGCCATGGCTGTGCCATATGGTATGCATCCGGAAAGGAGGAAGGAACGTAAGGAAGAGGGACAGAAAAGAAGAGGGGGGAATGCTACATGTCAAAGCAGAAGAAAGAAGGAGATCCCTTTTACAGCCACCTGACCAGGTCTCCTTTGACAAGGAGCCGGGAACTCTCCAACAGGAAGAAGCAGAAGGACTGCAGGAATATCCAAACCTAGGCTTACCTTCTAATGTGGAAGCAGTGGATAAACCTCTGGGAGCCTTGGAGGGTAGCAACACGGTGGGAGGGCTTCTCTGTGGTGGTCTCCTACTGTGGATCAGTCTCCTTCTGAGGTCCACCTGGTGACAACCCTGTCATCCTTTTGACATGTAAACACATCATTTTAATGGCTTGACTGGGGTACCCAGGTCAGCTGTATAAACAGGTTTATTCAATGAGTATGGTTTTAGTTGTAAAATCTTGAAGTTCTGCATTTTAAACAAGGTTATGCTTTTATTTATGATGCTATTTTAGAAATTGTTATAAACCACCACAGAACTATTGTGTGGTATAAAAAAAATGAAATTAATATTACCAATAATATATCAGTGCAAATATCAGTCCATTCAAATTCTTTTCAAGGAATCATAGTAGACTTGGAAGGTGCCAGAGGGCCATTGGGTCCAACCCCTGCTCAGTGCAGAACTCCAACTTAGACCATCCCTCTCAGATGGCTCTCCAGTTGTATCTTGAAAGCAATTTCTCTGAACATCCTCCAGCTCATCTTGTTGCCTACCTCTGAACTCTTTCCAGCTTTTTTGTATCTTTCTTAAATTGTGGTGCCCAGAACTGGATACAGTACTCCAGATGAGGCCTAACCTGTGCTGAGTAAAGGGGAACAACTGCTTCTTGGGTTAGGATGCAGCCTAAAATAGCATTTGGCCTTTTTGCACCCCTATCATATTGTTGGCGCATGTTAACTCATATCATGAAATAACGGCAATTCCAAGATCCTGCTCACTTGCATTATTGTTGAGCCAAGTATTCTCCATCTTGTAAGAATGCATTTGGATTCTTTTTCCTGGATGAAGAACTTGGCATTTATCCCTACTGAATTTCATTTCATTCTGTTCTTTTCAGCCCAGCACTCCAACCTATCAAAGTCACATTGAATCTTCTTTCTCTCTTTCAGAGTATTAGCTGTCCCAGTTTTGTGTCATCTGCGCATTTGATAATTGTTCTCTGCACTTCCTTATCCAAATAATTAATAAAAATGTTGAAGAGCACTGGACCCAGAACTGAACCTGGCAACAATGCACTTGTTACCTCTCCCCAGTCTGAGCAGGTGCCACTGATGAGCACTCCTTGACTCTGATTCTGTGGCCAACTGTGGATCCACTTTCAGTCATTGAATTCCAGTCATGGGAGGCATCCCACCAAGTTTTAGTTATATCTATCAGTCGTATTCACCTTCCTGTATTAAGAGTTCAGGTTCATGCTATTTGTTTCCCATACTCTGGGCATTAGTATATAGACATCAAAGACCACATGCTTTATATTCTAGCTTTCCTCCTACATTTTGGGAAGACTATTTTTGGGCACTCTTAAAGCTGCTCTCTCTGTTGTGGTGCATAAGCCTTTGTCTGTTGGTACACCCAGGTGTACTTCTCCCTCCTCTGCAGGATTCAGTTTAAAACCCTCCTGATAAATTTCATGCTGTGACCAAACACATTCTTTCCAGTCCTTGTAAGGTGCAACCCATCCTTTGCCATCTACCAGGAAGTGTAGCCCATGGTCCCAGAATCCAATCCTCTCATGTCAGCACCACCTTTGTAACCAGGCGTTCACTTGGAGTATATTTCTTTCTTTGTCTGTTCCAATTCCAAGAACTGGAAGAATTGAAAAGTATCTGGGCCCCAAAGTTCTTGACTTTCCTCTATAAAGCTTCAAAGTCTGATGTAATTTCTTCAAAGCTCCACTTGGCCATGCCATTTGATCCCACATATATAAGAAGGAAGGGATATGTGTCAATGGGCTGTACGAGCCTTGGCTATCCCTTCAGTTACATCACTAATTTGTCCTCCAGGGAGACAGTATACCCGACAAGTCCATGGTCTTCCTGACATGCGTGTGTTTCCATCCCACACAACAGGGAGTCTCCCACGACTAACACTCTTCTTGCTCTTGCAAGCCTTGGTATCATTGCCACTACTTGGTTGACCTTTAGCCTTTGTTCAGTGCTGCACAGGATGACTTGTAGCTCGTCCACTGCAGGCTGCCCTCCAGTCTCATCCCCAAGTAAATGAAAGTGGTTTGAGAGCTCTCTGCTTCCACCAGCACACAGTATCTTCTAATTCTTCTTCACCTAGCTGTAACCCTTTTCCAAAGAGTTTCCTTCTCATGTCCCTTACCTCATAATTTTCCTCTTCTGCCTCAGCTTGCAGTTGCACTTCTAGCTCCTGTACTACTTTCAGCTGTTGCAGTTTCACCTTTATGTCTGAAATGTCTTCATCTTCTTTTATTACCCTGAGGGTGGGCAGTCACTGCTCTAGTGCTTTCACCTCTTCTTCTAACATGCCTGCAAGCTGGCACTTGTTGCACATGCAGGCCACGTTGCCCTCAGGCAAGAAAACAAACTTTGCATGAACATTGCAAGTCACCACCACAGGACATTCGTTTGGTCCATTCTTTCTGCTACCTTTTTGATTCTATATTGCCATTGTAATAACCAGCGCTTTCTCCTGTCATATCTGAAGGTCAATAACACAGTGAGGATGTTACAAGGAAGAAAACAACGTGGGTAGGGGGACTCAGGGAGAAAAAGATAAAGAAAAAAGTTAGGGAACTCTCCCTTGACCTTCCCTGCTGAACTCCACTGCCTTGTTTGCTTACTCTGATTTCTCAGAGAGCTTGGATGCTGGGGCAGTTTCTGATCTGCTCAGCTAGGAGTCAGGAACCAGAATAAATCTGCCCACCCACACAGCTACTGCTTGCTTGCAGTTGCAGCTCTCCGGACACACTTCCTTCAGCTGCAGCACAGTTGCAGCAGCCCCAAAACTCAGCAGCGTGTTGTGGGGGTGGTCTGGGGAAGACAGTGACTACCAAAAATGAAGGGGTTTCCATGCAGCCTCTAGACTGCGTATTGCCAGTCTCTTAGAAGAGACTGTTGCTGGGCTAGTCCAGGTCCCTTACCCCTTTGCCTCTGCTTTTGTCTCCTCTTTCAAAACATCTCTGCTGCCAAACTCCAGTTAGTTCTCCCTGTTAGCTCACTTGCTCTCTGGGAGCTTTTGTATGGGATATAATTGTCCACAGAAACTAAAATCACAGGCTTTCTTGTGACCTCGTCATGTAACGCTGACCACTCCTAAAGATTCACTAACACAGTCTTGTGCCATCACAAAATTGCATTCCAGTGACTGTATAGAAAGCAATTTTCCATTTGAAGATGGTCATTTCAGAGTGTGTTATCAACAGATCACCTCAATTCAATGTATTCTAGTGGCTGTTCTGAAATTCATTGTGTGCCAATAGTCAAGGAATGAACGAAGGTTCATTATTTACTTTAGTATGTCTTAATCCATGTAGACCTTATACAGGTAACTGGTAACTCTGCTTTTTAAAGTGATCTCTACCTGGCAGAATAGAGATAGCCTATTCAAATGCAGCCGAAAAGTGTGCATAGGCTTTGCTCATCTCTAACCCTTTCAGATCCATCTACACATGTTCCATGAATACATAGGAGTAGAAGGGGATAGAGGTCACCACTACAACAACCTCTGTTGGGTAATCTGTCCCCACAAATCTGTGTCTGTTCATTGCATGGAAGCAGCGCCCAGACCTCTTGGAGCCCAGGGTGCACATGCACATGTGTGTTCACATAAGCCCATGCACACACACACACACAAACTTTCTCGCTATACCAGCTACAAGAAAAGAGAAGCAAGGGAAGCTGCTGTCAAAGGCAGCACGCTGGGAACTCCGTGACAGAAGAGGCCCATTGCGGGGATCTCACCTATGGGCCTTCCAAATGCTGGCACTAGCACTGATGACCTGTGCAATGGAGTTGCGTCCTTTGCCTATCTGCAGTCACGGATCCTACAGAGGTCGTTTGAACAGTACAACTTTGCACGTAGGGCGAGCACATCAGCAGGGGCAACAGCAGCAGGACATTTCTCCCTTCTGTGGGGACAGTGAAAGGGGGGGAAGGCCCACAGAAACCACGGCGAGACATTCCCAGGCCTGTTTGGGCACGGGGAGCGCGGCGCGCTCTAGGGGACTGCGGTGTCCCCGATGGCTCGCTCTTGATCCTTGGCTCTCTTCCCCCACAAGGAATAGGAGCAGGGGAGGGGGGCACCGCCACGATCCCAAGCGGTTCTGCTGCTTCCTTGCGAATCTCCGCTTCCTCCCCGGGATGATCCCGGATTTGGAGCACTTGTCCCGCGGCAGGCAGGCAGGCACCGATCCGCGCCTCATCCACGTTCCTCGGGCGGGGGAGCGGGCAGGCGGGCGGCCATGCAGCCCCTCCTCCTATCCAGGGGAGGAACTGGTTAAAGGACTCGGCGTTCCCTCTTTGCGGGGAAGGCAGGGGAGGGAAGGCTGCCTTGGGGTGGGGGAGTTGCTAGGTCGCTGGCAGCGTCTCAGTTTTGGCTGGAGATCTTATTTTTCTCCTCGCCCCCCTCCCCGCTTTGAAACTGGGGCATGGGGAAAGCAGGAGGCTGACCCCTCCTCGGATAAGTGAGGTGGCGAGTCGGGATCCGACCCAGCCAAACGGAGGCGGGGGCCGGTTTGCAAAGTCTCTCCTAGGAAAGGGACCTCCGCAGAGGAAACGCCGCCAGAAACCACTTCCTTCCAAACTTGTGCGGCGGAGCGACGCTATAAAGGGCTTCCCGCACGCACGCCGGAGCGGAGTCCGGAGCGGTGCGCGGGCCGCCTTCGCCGCACGGCCGGCGCAGGCTTTCGCGCGGAGAGCACCGAACGGTGGGTGTGTTGCGCGAAGCCGCGTGCGCGTCGCCCTGAAGGGCCGCAGTCGGGGTCTCCTCGCACCCGCCTCGCTTCGCGGCGCGGGCGAGGCGCGGGAAGGGCGGCTGGAAGCGCCTCGCTGGGGGATGCAGAAAAAAAGCGCTCGCCTTTTGTCATACGCTGGACTCCCTTCTCGCAGGCATGTGCTCCGCCTGGCCGCGGTTGCGCTGAAGGAGAAGGGAACAGACGCAGCCCTTATCTCTCCAGAGCAACTCTTTACTGTGTCTGCGGTGAGCAGAATTCAGACGCCTGGCCAGACTCGATCTAGCAGGGGGACGCGGCGAAAAGCGGCCAGGCGGGCTGCGGTGGCCAGAGGGAGAGCAGCGGCGGACGGGCGGTTTAATCTTACCACCTCCTATCGTTCGCCCTTTAAAAACCGCTCCCTCACCCCATAATCCCGCGTCTTCCTAGCCTACGGTTTGGGGGAGATAGCGGATCCAGAAGATACCGGGCTTGATGGAAGACACACTTGGAATAATGCTTTATTGCAATGAATGGATCCTGCCACGCAACTACAAGTTGAGGGTTAGGGTTGAAATTGCGGAGTTAATCGTAACTGGTTACTTCTGGGACATCCCTTCCGGGGTTCTCCTCTGAGATCGACGACCGTTTCTTCTTTGCAAAACAGACCGATTCCGGATTTAGGCTTAACTTCAAGGAGACCCACTGAAATCCATGGGAATTGATCTAGGTACAACTAAATCTGGATTCAAACCAGTGTGTTTAGGATAGTCGATCTTTTGTGCTGAAGTCAGTAGGTAGAGTTCCAAGCTCACTTTGTTAAAAGTGCTAAGTTCCATTAATGTCAGTTATTTATAAGCTGCAATGATACCACTAAAATAGCACAACTATCTTTTTTTAAAAATAGTACTTACAAAACAACACCCCAGACTGCCACTGGTGTACCTGCATTTAAGCAAACATTCCACTGCATTATGGTCAATATGACTAAATCTGTCTGAAGTGCCAGCTTATCTTTTTTACAGTTCAATCCTGCACATGTTTGCTTGGGACTCTTATTGTGGTTAGTAGGACTTGCTTCCTAGTATGCCTGTTTGCAGACATAAAGTGTCTGGTACTATACACTGGTACTTTACTGTTTATCTACCTCTGTCAGAATGTGTTCTTGGAAGTTATGCCATTTTTTCCAATTTTTACTTCAAAAATTCCTGGTCACATAGTTTGTTCTTTCTTATACATGTTGTAAGAGAACATAAGTCAGTGCACAGCAAAGTTAAAACCAACATGGATTTAAATCAGTTGGTAATTCAGTCCTGAAGAGTATAATGGTTTAAATTTGGACTGCATTTCTCAAGTCATATACTTGGAGGTAAAATCAGCTGAGTTCCAGAATCTTGTGGGATGCTGGACTAATTCCACAGTTGGTGTGATCCAAAAGTGGTGTGATCTCCTTTGTTATTAAAGTAGGATATACAGCTGATGTTCCATTATCACAAGATGAATTCTTCCACCAGTGAGAAGGATATTCAAGTGATGCTTGCTCCTGCTAAAATCATTTTTATTTTATTATAGAATTTTGTTATTGGATTTGCCTGTGGATTCCATGTGACAGCCAGGGGATGTATAGCATATTCCCATTTGGACAGGGTCCATAATTCGTTAGGATGGCAAAGGCTTTCTATACAGAAGGCCCTTGACTCCTCCATGTAAAGTAGAGGTGGGTACCTTGTGGCCCTATAGATGTTTTGTCCTACAGTTCTCATAATCTCTAACCATTTGCTATGCTTGCTGGGGAAGATGGGAGTTATAAGCCAGAACATCTAGAGGGCCCCAAGCTGCTGAGCCCTGGCTTGAAAAATCAAAAGCAGAGGTGGGCAACTTGTGGCACTGCAGGCATTTTGGCCCATAACTGCCATCTGCACTAGCCAGCATAGCTAGTTGTGAGAGATGGTGAAAGTTGTAGGCCAAACTGTCTAGAAGGGTAGTAGTGTCTATCTAATCTTAATGTCTAAGATTTGTGTCTATGTCCATTTAGAGCAGCTGCCAGTCAGGACCTAGCTTTCATGCTGGACTAAGGCCATTTCAGATCCAAATGGGGTATTGGTCTCATTTACTTCAACTGAGGAAACTCTACTTAAAACTATATATTGCACTCAACTGTGTGTATCACTTTTTCAATGCTTTTTTGAACAAAAGCAACAGAAGTGTCTAAGTGCTACAGGTGTCAGTGGGAGAACAGAAGGGGGAGCTTTGGAATAACCATTACCCGCTAGCTGTTCCTCCTCTCAAACTACCACTCATCTATGGTCCTGTACCTGCTAAGTTCAGGTCCATAGCATGTGTGATAGGTTTCTGATTAGGGAGTTGATGATTGTTCTGTTCCATCTGTCAAGTAGCATGAACTGTTTGTTGGGGTTTGTGAAACATTTGAGGCTTGTGGGTTGAAAGCAGAATGTGCTGGTGCATAATTTTCCTGTTGAATATGAACTATGGCAATATAGAAGCCACAGGATTACAGTAGCCTTAAGCACAGAATCATAGATTAATAGGGCTGGAAGGGACCAGAAAGCCATTGGGTTCAGCCCCTGCTCAGTGCAGGACACCAGGTTAAACCATCCCTCTCAGATGGTTGTCCAGTTGCATCGTGAATGCCTCTAGCATGCGAGAGCCCACAACCTCCCTGATTCATTGGTTCCATTGTCATACTGCTTTAACAGTCAGGAAGCTTTTCTTTATATCTAGCCAGAATTTTGCTTTATGTAATTTGAGCCCATTTTTCTGTGCCCTGCAGTCTGGTATGATCAAGAAGAGATCTTGACGTTTCTCTTTGTGACAGCCTTTGAGGCACTTACAGAGTGATGCCATGTCCCTCTCAGTCTTCTCTTCTCAAGGCTAAACATGCCCAGTTCTTTTAATGTCTCCTCATAGGGCTTTGCATCCTGTCCCTGGATCATCCTTGTTGTCCTCCTCTGTGTCCTTTCCAGATTGTCTGCATTTTTCTTAAACTGTGGTGCCCAAAACTAAACACAGCACTCCAGATGAAGTCTAACTAGTGCTGAGTAAAGGGGAACTAGAACTTCACATGATTTGGAAGTGATACTTCTGTTAATGCAGCCCAAAATAGCATTTGCCCTTTCTGCAGCCATATCACATTGTTGACCTATATTCAGCTTATGATATACAATGATTCTAAGGTCCTTTTCACTTGCACTATTGTTGAGCTAAGTATTCCCCATCTTGTAACAATGCATTTGGTTTCATTTTCATAGGTACAGAAGTTGGTCCTTGTCCCTGCTGAATTTCATTCTGTTCTTTTCAGCCCAGTGCTCCAACCTTTCAAGATCACCTTGAATCTTCTTTCTGTCTTCCAGAGTATTAGCTATCCTACCCAGTTTTTTGTCATCTGCAAATTTGATAATTGTTTCCTGAACTTCCAAATCATTGATTAAAATGTTGAAGACCAGTGGACACTGGGACAGAGTCACAATCTAGCCAAAATTAAGTCCTTAATTGTCTCCCACTGTAAACAAGAAGATGTTCTTCCTTTGCCTATTAGGTGGAAGTAGGTCTGCCTTATGCATGGGTTCATTAGTTTATGGCATGAGCATCTTATCTCCATATTAACCAACATGATAATTGGCAGGGAGGGCTTGGGAGTATTTCCCAAGGCAAGCTGAAGAAAGATGAAGCATCATGACACATAGGAAAGGAATCATTTGGTTTACGTGATTCTAATCAGGGTGTTGTATTTAAGTTTGTCTTGTGGCATATAGCAACCTTGTTGACTTGGTGACTAACCATTACATCTTCAAATAAAAGGGGGGGTGGGGACTCAGACATTTCTGTAGACTAAGGAAAGTCGTCTTACTAATCTCCACACAGCCAAAAGTTTTAGGTCACCCAATTTACTTCCTAAGTCTGAATTTCTCTTTATGATCCTACCTGCATGGGAGTTGGGAAAAAAATGATTCAAATCAATGCAATTTACTTCCAAATAAATATGTTTAGGATGATCATGGTGCAATTATAATTCAGAATGGAAGTATTGCAAATAAACCATTGACACTGATTGTAAAAAATGTACTAAATGTGCTAACTTTAGTGTCACAGATGTCATGACAACCAGCACAATTTTCAGGGAAATGTGTAATGATACATAAAGAAAAGAAAAGTCTACAGTGAATATAAACAATGCATTATAATGCACTGGGTTAGTATGTCTCTTCCTGCACAAATGGAAATGAGAGGAGTCTGTTTCTGCTAATTTCCCATGCCAGTTCCTGTATTATTCTAGAGGGTCCACCAACTTGCTGGAGTATTTTCAGGGAGGCACAGAAGAGGGAGGCAAAATGCCCCTTCCATAGGGAAGGAGACGCCAAAATGCAAGGTTGCTCCATTTTGTGTATGCAATATATTATGTGGAAGCAAACATTCTTGTAATAAAGAAGCTTCTGTAAAACTTACAAATAAATGGGCTTTGGATGTGTTTTATAGGCTGCAAAATTTCTTTTATCAGCAGGAAATCTTTGGATATTGCTTTTAAGTTAGATGTATCTGCTTTGCTTTTGACTTTTGACTGCGGTTTCTGTGATTTCAATTTTTTGTTATTGTATGGTTATAGACCTAGTTTACATTTTATAGAAATAAATAATTAATATTAAAAGTTACCTTTCAGTTTACTAGGATTAAAATGCTGATTATCTCCTTTTCAAAATGAAAACATGATTCCTCTTTTATAGTTTAAATAAATAACTATGCTTTGATTAGTGTGCTGATCTTGCAATGTAAACCATTCATTGCTTTCTTTGCAGGTGAAAGTGAAAGATAAAACATTGAAATATCATCATACCCATCTCTGGGACTGAAGATCTGAAGATGGAAACAATTCATTTCACAATCATTTTGGCACTTCTAGTGACTGGATCCGTCATCAGCGATCATTCTGACAGATCCCATTCAAACCTGACATACTCTAGAAGTGATTTTGCTGGAAAAGAATCTAAAGTGCTCCTCCACACCAGTCGCCCCAACAGAAATTACAGCGTTTGCACCCACAATCCTAGAATTGATGGCACTTTCAAATACATCAATACAGTAATATCCTGTGCAGTTTTCATCATTGGGCTTGTTGGGAATGCAACTCTGCTGAGAATTATCTACCAGAATAAATGTATGAGGAATGGCCCCAATGCACTGATAGCTAGCCTGGCACTGGGAGACCTCATCTATATTGTCATAGATATCCCTATCAATGTATATAAGGTAAAATACTGCAGATTTTAATTTTACATTTGCTTTTCAGAATGAGAAATGCTGGTGGGCGGGTGGGGTGGGGGATAACCCTAATGGCTTGCTTCTGAAACAGTATATAATCCTATACTTATGTGTGGCCATTTAAGGATTAATTTACGAACACCTTTCCTTTAAGATGTCATGTTGCATCACATCTGTGGCACTCAGAGCAGAACATGTGGATTGCCTTCATTGATAAGCAGGTGCTTAGAGTCTGTGGCATTGGACATGTGGTGCTATTTCACACATTCACATGCAAATTATCACTTGGTGTTCTGGTCCACATAATATTTTGAGTGTGGAAGAGCCATCGGAAAGTGTTGCATCTATGGCAAAGCAGTTGCCTATGTGTTTTGATATACTGCTGTGAAACATATGGATGGGTTAGTGGGTGTAAATTAATGAGAGAAGAGCTGGAACAAAGAGAGAAAGGAGTTATGAATGTCCAGGAGGTCACAGAATGCCATAAAAAGTGTGTGTGAATCAGTGCTTAACCACATTAGGACCATTGTATTTAGCTGAGTGTTCCCCATAAAGTATACTGAGTTTGGGGAGGACAGGCACATGATGAGGGCTCAGAGCCAGACATTCTTAGATCAAACTGGCCTTTTGGAGCCTATTTTAGCCTGGCTGCCAGCCTGGCTTTAAATCAGTACTGGCTTGAGCCATATAATGGAATATATCCCAGTGGATTATGTATGCTGTGAGAATGGCAGATAATTATTTACAGTTGATCCTCTTGGACCTCTCTGTGGCTTTGATACATCAACCATGGAATCCTTCTAGACCCCCAGTATTGGATTGTGTTAGCAAGCACTGTTGTTTATTTAGTAATAGGCAGAGGGATAATAAACACATGATTAAAAAGTGCTGTTGGTTAAGAACTTAGCAAGCCAAAGAACAGGTATTTGACTAGTTCTGCATGAGGCTGCACATACCAAGTTTATGCTGGAGGTGGGGGTGCTTTTAGATCTAGCGGGAGGATGTAGATTACTCACCCATTTGTAACTTGCAGCACCTTCCACAAACTTCAATTGATGTGCCAGCTGAGGTAGTTTGGCCACCCTGACCTATGCCTGATAATTTCTAGGCTAGATTTGTGTTCTGTGGTGTATGACAGACTTTCTGAAGAACATGTAGAAATGTCAGCTGGCATAGACTACAGTGACCTGATTATGAACATAGACTGACTGCTGCTGCAGACACTTGATTGCTGTAGTCTAACACTCCAAGGTCTCAGTTCAAAGTGCTAGTTTTGGCCTATAAATCCCTAAATGGCCCAAGGCCGAGGTATTTAATGCAAGAGTGCAGAACTGCTTTCAGCCCAAGCGTTTCTAGAGGAGCTCTTGGCAGGCATATTCCAGTAGTAGCAGTAGGCAAAAGGGAGGGGTCAAAATACAAAAAAAATGCCATTGCAGCTAAGAAGCCTTAGGAGAAGCAGTTCAGTGTTTTGGAACAGGGAAAATTGCACCAAATCTGGGAAACCTGCAAGTGAGCACTGGTTGTAGTGGGGGGTGGCCTTCAGGGGAATCTCGGAGGGCCAGACTTGAACCATGAGGCTGAACTATTGCATCCCTGATATAACAGCTCTACTTCACCCATGTGAACCTGCTCATTAATTAGGAACCTCTCCAAAGACCCTTCTCATTTTAAAATTGGCCAGATGGCTGCTGGGAAGAGGATCTTTCCTGCTGTGATGCCCAAATAACTGAACTCTTGTCAGCTGGATCCAAACTTAATCATATTCACGGGAGACACATTGAAATCAGTATGACTGCAAGTTACTCATCATCCAGCCCAATTCTACCTGCTGTAAGAAGGAACATAGGATACTGCCTTATATCACCTCAGGTTATTTGTACATTGAACCCAGTATTGTTGACTCTGATTGGTACTGGCTGGCCAGGCAAAGTTAAGAGGTAGAAGAATGGCATATTAGAGTAAGCAGTTAGGGGTGTTTAAAGGTACAGCACAGACTTCACAGGGCGAGTAAGAATATGGTTTGTCAAGGGTGGTGTACCAATTAGAATTGGACTGGGACTTGGGAGATCCACATTTTAATCCCCACTTGGACATGGAGCTCCCTGGATGACTCTGGACCAGTCAATGACACTCAGCGTAAGCTCCATCATAAGACTGCTGGGAGGATGAAATAAATAGGAGGAGGAGGATTCCATAAGCTTCCTTGCATTCCATTCAGGGGGAAAAAATGGTGGACATAAGTATAATGGGAAAGAGAAGGGACCAGAGCTTGGTGACCAGGCACATACTTGGCATGCAAAATGACCCAGGTGAGGTCCCATCTCCACTGAAAATGGTCAGGCAGAGAAGATGATGGGCCATGTTTTGCTTCAGTCTCTGGAGTCAGATAGTGCCACTGAGACAAATAGACTGCCTTGACATATGTTCCATTACTGAAGCTGAATAGCAGTTAAACTGATCAGCAGTCTGGATGGAGCTGGATGGTGAGAATAGGATATACAGGTAATATTTTTAAATGGATTTTAAATTAATGAAAAGGGTCCTTTTAAAAAGGTGTTACAGCTGTATTAATCATCCTTGATCACATGCTATAGATAAGAACCCTGTATAAGTGCAATTAAAAGCTCAGTTCAATTAGAGCTACTCTCTTCTGTATGTGTGTATGGGGAGGGGGTGTCTTTAAAATTCCACACCAACTTGGTGACTGCACCCTTATCACCAGACGGGGAAGAAGCTGACATGCTCCTACTTGTGGAAAATGTAAAAATAGCAATGCTTTTCAAGGAGAAGGAAAAAGCTAGATTTCTTCTATGTAACGAGTTACATTTCTTGGGTATGAACTATAGTACAAGATAATGGCACTTATACAATTATAGTCTGGATCAGGGCCATAATGGAGGCAAAAGATAAAATTAGTGCTGCCTTGACAGCATGGCCCCAATCATGACCAGATATCTTCCACCTTCTTCAGCTTTTGGAGAAGAAACTGCAAGCCTGAAATGGCTAATTTTGAAATACATGCCTTGGCCTCACATCTTTCCTGTAACAGAAATACAAACACAAGAAACATAAGACCAAGATCATATAGAAATTTATAATATTATATTATTTATAATGACATTAGAGACATTTCAAAATGCATCAGTACAAGGAAATCTACCTATGCAGGTTGAATAGATTCTTATTGTCTAATAATAAGAGACTGTAGTTTTATTTTCATACAGCCAGTGTCCTGTGTTTGGGGTGTGAGGTGCCTTCATCTTTTATTTTGAGCAGCTAACAGAATAGCAGCATGCAAAGCAAAGGGAGCAAAATGGCCTACAAATTCCTCAGATTCATTTTGTGGCTTCTTCTCAGGCGCTTGGCCAAAGAAACCATAGTTACACTGGATGAGAATATTCTCTACCAGTGACTTGATCTTTGTTTAAAAGCAACACTTCCAGGCTGTCAGGACTGATGTGTTGCTGTTGTGATGTATGATGTGTTTATGGCCAAGTCTTAAATCAGTTTAAAATTATTGAGAGTACTGAAACCAGTCTTCCATCACCTTGAATTTCTGGGCAAAAGGTTCTGTTTCTCCCCTGCTCTTTGGATCCTCATGTTTATGAACCCAATCACCCCTGCCCCTTGCCCAATGCCTCTGGCACAGCAAAACAATGTTTTGGCATGTAATATTGCTTCAGTTGTGCAAATGAGCTTTTAGTTATGCATAGATATCACAGTTTCTTGAACCTATGTACAGATGTCTGACTATTACAGTTATCAGGTTTTTAAAACCCTCTCACAGAATTGACATCTTCGAATCCTTTTAAAATAGGATGTAGCACATTCCCCTTACGCTGCACACTGCTGTTTGCATTTCTTTTGTCCCATATGAAGGGTAGTGTAAGTAGTAGCCGCAGTGCCGTGTTTGCACATTCTGGCACATCACTTGACTATTTTATTTTATTTTGCTTTATTGATTGATTGATTGATTTTGGTGGCAGCAGATGGCTCTGCTGAATTTGTGAACTTGGTCCACTGAAAGTCACTGTGTTTAGAGGAATATGGCTGTGCCGTCCCATTCACACATGCTAGTTATTTGATATTATTGTCATTAGTCTTATTTGGATGTTCTGCCCTCTCTTCTGGATAATCAGTATATGAGAGGAAAAGCAAGAAGGGCCCTGCCCCTTCCTTTGCACCCCTACTGCTGGCTTTATTGCTTTCCTAACACACGAGCTCCACATATTGAAGCAACAGGAGTGGTGGATATAGCCCTCCTGTACTCTTTAGCCCTCTCTCCATGACACGCATTGGCTGAGAAAGTTAACTAAACTCCATGCACCATGACTTAGATTAAGTACAGTGCAGCCCTGTACAGGTTTACGTAGAAGTGAGTCCTGCTGCATTCAATGGGACTAAGCCCCTAGGACTGGGGTACAGAATCTCCCCCAGTTCATGGGCTAAATTCCATTTCAGAAAAGATTTTGCCACCCACATTCCAGTGGTGGCTGGTGGGGCTAAAGGCAAAAAGGGCAGAGCAAATGGCAAAAATATCTTAAAATAAGCACATGCCTTACAGGAATCAAGCCACAGAAAAGTATTGTCTGCTCTGGAAGCAGCTCTTCAAGGACTTGCAGCAATGCAACCTTTTTGTCTGTTCTTGTTATAACTTGCAGATGAGCAATTGAACCCAGGGCCTTCTGCAGGAAAAGCATCTGCTCTACTACTCTGCTGTAGCCTCTTCCTAAATCCCATTGGAGACAATCCAAATCTTAAACTATCCCCAAACTATTTTTCTTTTTTATTCTGACTCTTTTTCTTAATCCAGTGGATCTGGTTATAAGCTCCTTTTGCTTAGCATTCTTTGAAGAGCCCCAGCAGACTGAAGTGCTGGCCTCAGAACAAAGTTTCAGCTTTGCTTTGAATAGCATTTAGATACACATGGCTTGGCCAGACTTCCTCCCACATGGATTCTGCCACAACCCATAGGCATCCTCTCTGTCTCACTGACACCCCTATTAGATCTCTCCAGAGACCACTTTTTATGACCGTGTGTGTAAGAGAGATGGGGAAACCCTGCACATGCACAGCATGAGTGTCTATCCATTAGTTTTCTCAAGCATTGAAGGTGTGTATATGCACCTGTGTATATTTACACAGGCATTAAAATGTGAAAGCCAAGGTTCCAAGAAATCAAATTTTGCGCCACATTTTATTTGTTAGCGAATACAGAACGATACACTGGAGAGCCAGTGTGGTGTAGTGGTTAAGAGCTGGGACTGGGACTCAGGCGATCTGGGTTCTAGTCCCCACTCAGCCATGGAGCCAACTGGGTGACTTTGGGCCAGTCACAGACTCTCAGCCCAACCTACCTCACAGGGTTGTTGTTGTGGGGATAAGATGGAGGAGGAGAATGATGTAAGCTGCCTTGAGCCCTTTGTAGGAAAAAGGCAGGATATAAATAAATAAAATAAAAATACAGTTCTAGTGCAACAAAATGGTACAGTCTGGGATGATCCTGTTCAGGATTCTAGCTAATGAGCTATCCTGCTTTCCAGGATACTCCATTCCATTTCCCCCACTGGGTTTATTTGGTTTGTTTTACCATGCCCACATTCAGTGTTCTGTGATGCCTGAAACAGCTCGATCGTCATTGGCTGTCTTGGTTTCCTGCACTCTCCAGTAGGTCCCATCCCTAAACTACAAAATCTGTAAACCTTGAGTTTCCTCCAAGCCATGTGATAGCTCCTTCTTGTGCATAGTTTGGCTACATAAGGATCTATGCTTGGGAAACAATCAACTCTACTGAGCTATAATCCACTGTAATAGCAAAGCCATTCTCAAGTAGCGTGACCACTATCAGTCAAGTGACTCCATGGGACAACTGGATCTTTCAACGTAATATGCTCATAGTCCTTTCATCCAGTCAGTATAGTATATGAATGTTTAACAGTTTTGTCAACCAAAAAAGATTCTCTATTTCATTTTAAAGTCCATACATATGCAGTGCAAACTGTTATCGCAGAATCATACAATTGTAAAGTTGGAAGGGGCCACGAAGGCCATCGGGTCCAACCCCCTGTTATTGCAGGTCATGAATTTACACGATCCCACTCAGATGGCTGTTTGTCTGCATCTTTCTTCAATCTTGGTGCCCAGAACTGTAGACTTAAACATGTATTTTTATGTTTAAATGATACCCAACTTAATGCTTGATTAGGTAAGGCAGATAGTGGCTTATGAAGCATTTGCAAAATGCAGCAGTCACATGTAGGTAATCTTGCTGAACATAGAAGCACTCATGATAAGCTATTCGGCAGAAAGCGTATGAAAATGGTTTGGTTCTGATACAAAGGGAAGCTGTGGTTTCCCAGTGTGAGAGCAAGCCACAGGAGCCCTTGGACTATCGCTTACTCTAATCTTTTACTTTGCACACCAAAGGAGAATAATATAATCATAGAATAGTAGAGTTGGAAGGGACCATGAAGGCACTGGGTCCAACCCCCTGCTGTTGCAGGACACCAAGTTACCCTATCCCACGCAGATGACTGTCGAGTTTCTTTTTGAATGTCTCTAGTGTGGGAGAGCCCATCACCTGTCTAGGCAGTTGGTTCCATTGTTGTATTGCTCTGACAGTGAGGAAACGTTTCTTGATGCCCAGCCTGAATCAGGGTTGTCGCAACTTGAATTGAATGTCCCACACTCTGGCATTAGCAAGAAGAAATCTTGACCTTCCTCTTTATGACAGCCTTTGAGGTGCTTACAGAGTGATGCCATGTGTCATTGCCCCGCACCCCTGTCTTCTCTTCTCAAGGTTGACCATGCCCAGTTCTCTTAGTCTTTCCTCATCGGGTAATGATTTGCTGCACATGCTGGATATGTAGGGATGCTCCTTCTATAACCTGGTCCCTGCTAGGTTGTTGTGTCATCTGAACCCAGAAAGGGTGGATTGTTGGCAAAGATCATTTCAGGGTCATGACTGGTCCAGATAACACAACAACATACTGACAGGGGTTGGGTTATGAAATGGATGCATGGGACATGCTGGAAACATGTTGTTTCATTGTGTGAGCTATCTAGGGAGGCCGGTCTGGCAGTTATAGGTGGCATATAAATAAGCTATAGTGGCTTATTTAACCAACCATGGTTGCAAATGTTCATGTGAACCAGATATATACACTGGTGATCACTGATAAAGGAAAGGGAAGTGGAGAGAAGGGCTGCAGAAGCAGATGTAATAATATACCTACATTCTCCATGTTTCAAATCCTGTCTAGTGTTCCTTCTCTGCATGAAATGGCTAGAAAACAAAGCAAAGATCAGTGCTACAAAATGATTTGGCTATGAAATGTACCATGACAGGACGTTCTGCTAAAGAATAGATCATTTATTATTTGGATTTCAGCAGCTTTGGCTCTTTACTTCCACAAAAGAACTATAAGGGCTCTTCAGTTACATCTGGTAATTAAAGTGAGAAGTTGGAGTGGAGAAATGCAAAACATTTAATTGGGTAAGCCCATGAAATTTGCCCAGCCTCTGCTCCCACACTAGAGACATTCCAAAGGCAGCTGGACAGTCATCTGAGTGAGATGGTATAACATGGCATCCTGCACTAGCAGAGAGTTGGACCCAATGGCCTTCTTGGCTTCTTCCAACTCTACTATTCTGTGATTCTGTGAAGCTGGCCAGGCATCAGGATGAATACAGATGAGCTATAATTGTTTGAGGCTACAGTTTTAAATTATTTTATAGTGGACTTCTATTTCAGCTATGTTCTTGGTGTAAGGCATCTAATCTCTTTGCCATGCGACCACATTGCTGGTCAGCCAGAGATGAATTCATATTCCTCCTGCTGTACTTGAACTGACTCCAAGACAGCTGCATTAAATATACTGTGTATCTCTCATGCCAGATGCAATATGTTTATTATTCATTGGAAAAAGGATAAATGTACTACCATTAATTCTAAAAGCAAATAGTATTATTATAAATCTTAATACAGGGAGCACAGTTATCAGTGAGTGGTGCAGAAACATGGGACCCAGTCCAAAAATAGTTACGCATGCAGATAAAAGTGTAAATGTAGCCAAGCACTTTGGTCAGGAATGCATGTTTGCATTGCAATGTAGATGGAGGTGAATACCCACTAAATACTATGCAGGGCATTTTGGGATTTGACCTATGGGTGCTAGGAAACTTTGCAATGGATTCCAATGAGTTTGAATTTCTCTGAATCCAAACTGCAGATTCCACACTGGACCATATTTTTCCAAGTCATGCAGAATTGTGAATTGGGTTTGTTTATTTTTGGTGTTGGGGGAAGTTTGTAAATGCATACATGGTCAAAGTGAGGATCTGTCAACAAAATTCTCATACAAAAAATCTAGTTCTGTCCATAAGAAGATGGCCAAATCTGACAATCCATAAAAACTGGAATGCATTTAACAAAATCTGTACGTCCTTACTAGGATGACATAACTCATGTCTGAATGTGCACTGGAACTCTGTCTTTACTTGACTCTCACTTTGGCCCAAACTGCAGTAATGGTGAGAAGGATGGGCAACAGATGTCATTGGCTACTTATTCACTGTTAGACGTGTAAATGGTAACAATGCTTATAAAGAGGATGAAGAGCACAACGGCTGGTGACAGTCATGGTGAGAATGTAGACTCACTTGGAGGAGGGAAACCCTTGCGAATGTTGTATCCAGAGACCAAAACTCTAGAGCCAGCACTATACAGGGTAGGACGCTTCCATTCCAACAAAATTTACTGGAGTGTCAAAAGTAGCCTAAACAATGTTGACGTGTGCTACCCGGAGCTTCATTAGAAATTAATTTTTCTCCATGGGGTCTTACCATGTATTTTTAAGGGTTTTCATAACATTTAGATTGTTGAAAGCATGTTCTAGACAGCAGCACGGATAGTGCCAAACAACTTCTAAATACCAAGAAGTAAGATGAAGCCCACTTAGTGACATTTGGAGAACTCATCCAGATGGAATGTTCTCGGCACTTGTGCCTTGTTTATTTCAGCTCCAAAGCTGTGGTGGAAAAACCAAGGTTAGAGAGAGGGGATGTTCAGGAAATTGTGGCTGTCTGGTCAGTTTTCTTGAATTCCAGAAGTACAGCCTTGCATTTTTCAAAGTTTCTGATTTCAGCACCCAAACATGTGGTCAGAATTCTGCTCTGCCAGAGATTGCTTTGCTGACTGGTGTCGAAATATATGGCTTTAACTTTGTAGTGAACCTGTTAATGGCAGAGCTGTGTCCCTTAAGAAAGTTCAGAGTTAAAATTCAGGACCCTTAAGGGCTGTTCATGAGACCATCCTGTATGCATGTGTTAGCAACACAGGGAGAGCACAGCTGCCATACTGGCTAGACTAGCTGCTGACATCAGCACATTGAACACAATGTTGTGAGGAAGAGTCTATGCATGGTCTGCTGGGTATTCATAGCTCCTCACCCAGTCAGGATCTTTGCACACTTGGTGCAGGCTTTCCTCAGCAATGAGACGGGAGCAGAAAGCTCACACATGTTAGGATGTGGCTGGCAAGCATGGTCCCATTCCACCTTGTATGTCCTGCTGTTTGATGAGGGGTCTACTCCAAATCAAAGAACCATATGGACAGAGACCAGCAAGGGCCTTGAAGTTGTCCATCAGTATTGGAGAGCAGACTACACATCACAAGAGTCATCATAGTCTTCTCACTGTGGTGAGGTGCCTTATATTTCTATTTAAACAACAGTTATTAGTTTGACATTTGCATGTGAGAACTGGCACCCTCTTTTGTCCCTTTACTTCTTTTATTTTTTTGTGGATGCATAAGTGTTGAAATGAGGAATGTTTCCACTCTTCCCTAGCTTCCTTCAGCCATCCAAACAATTTCCCTTTCCCCACAAGAAGGAGGGGCTGAGGCATCACCTGGATTTGGTAGGAGCTGGCAGTGCCCCACATCTCCACTTTCCACCACCCAGAATTATTCCACAAATGTCTTTGTGGCCTCAGTCTAGATGAGAAAACCACACCAGCTGAAATGGTGGAACAGGGCTGAATCCCCACTCTGACCTTGGAAGGCTTTCCACCTTTTCCTGTGGCTAGCTAGACAGCATCTTTGGGGCATGGGATGTGCCCTAAGTCATGTGCAAGCAGGGAAATATTATTTCTTTAATTCACATCAACCAATTCATTACATTTATATCCTGCTTTTCTTTCAAGGAGCACATAATTCTCCTCTTTTCTATTTCATCCTCACAACAACTCTGAGTTGGGCTGAGTCATAAGCACCTGGTGAACTTCATGACAGAGTGGAAACTAGAACCCAGGTCTCCTGCATCCCAGTCCAATCTCCTAACCACTACACTGGCTTTCTGATATCATGTGGTCAGGCACCATCCTCATGCTTTTTCATCCTATCAGGCATTTCCTATACTCTGATTGTCCCCTGGCCTAGCACCTTCATTATCTGGGGGCCCCGCATACATTTATTGTCTTACTGTATACCAGAGTGTTGCATCCTGCTGCCCACGGTGTCCCACCACATAGTCTATATGCCACATGTAAGAAGTTCTGTACTGATCTGTTAAAAAATGTGATATCCTAAATGTGCAATCTAAGAATCCAAGGAAGGCTTGGTATCTAATATCGGGTGCAGTTAAAATCAGCATTCTAACATTGTATGGGAAAGAAACAAAGGCTTTCTCCCTCAAAAGATCTCTTCTTCCTAGGGAAGCTGAGTTCTGGCTGCAACCCAGGCTGTTATTCATCTGTATCAAGCTGATGGCCTCCAGTAGATTGGACTACAGCTCCTATCATGTGATCATGCTGGCTAGGGATGATTGAGGTGGTAGTCCAACACCTTGTGCCAGACTGGGCAAGGCTGCTGTACAGGTTCATAACAAGGCATGGGGCCAGATAACAGCCTTGTTGACGATTTTGCTAATGCAGTATATTCTGCACTTCCCCCAATGCATCTCCCACCCTGGACAGAAATAAGGCAATCAAATATTTATGTTGCACCTTCTTCTGCCCGAATTCAGGTCACATCATGCTATGCTCAGACATTTGTGATTTTGTTTTACAGACAAATCTTTACAGCTTGTAATGTATTCCATAAAAGTCAGCTGAATATGAAGGATGCAAGGAGCAAAACACTAGCATGCATCTGTTCTTGCTCAAAACATTAACAATGTCAGGGAGTGTAGCTATTATCAGAAGCTCCCTCATTATGCACGGGAAAATCCATTTAACTTGCTCTTGTAATGTTGATGCTTCTTGAAGGAAGGCACAATTAGCCAGAAAAGAATTCTTGAAACAGCTGTTAATTCATATGTGAGTGCACTGTGTTGCCATCTACTCAAAGCCCACAAAATGAATGTCAGTCTTCTAAACTGCAGTATAGAACAAATCTATGTATATGGGAGTATGATCCTCATTTGAACTCAGTTGTGCCAGACTTCACTTCACCAAGGGCCGTACCTGTTGACTCTAGTCCAATCCACAGTTATGCACACTTGAGCCCCACAGAAATCAAGGTGACCAGTCACACTAATTCCCTGCAAAACCATGGCAATGAAATGGGAGTTCTCAGAAACAAGTAAGGATATTCTGCTTATACACAGTAGGCAAAAGTGAAAAGTGCCATACCTGCTCTTTTATTGCGCCCTTTATTTATTCATTGAATGTCTGTGCTGCCCAGCTGACACAAGCCTTGGAGATGGTTTGCAATAATAATCCCCCCAAATGATCCTAGGATCACAAGGGAAGGTTGCAGATTGCTGACCGCATCTATGCCATTTCCCCATTTATCTCAGGAAAGCTGGGAATATCCCTTTTCCCTCAAACATGGAGTGCATGAGCATGTAATAATAATGAAATTTAACGAGAAGCCATTCCACTAGCCCAACTGAAGGAATTAATGCTTCCCCATCCTCCCCTTTCTTTTTTCAGTTGTGTGTCGTGTATTTTTTAGCTTGTAAGCCTGTGGGCTAGGATTGTCTTGTTTAACTCTATGTAAGCCATTTTTGGTGGGGGTGGGGGGCACACTGTGGTAATACTTCATATAACAAAATAAATAATTGGTGTCCCCTCCACTTATGAAATGATTTCCCCACTGAGGCCTGCCTGGCCCCAATATTAGCATCCTTTGGGTATCCAGCTAAAATTGTCCTCTACTCTCAGGCATTTAATGGCATACGAGTGTTGGGATGTCAGTGGTTTTAAAGGGTTAATTAGTTTTGTTGAAATAATTTTGAGTATTGCAATTTTACACTGCGTTTACTGCATCTACATTTTTTCATTGTATTGTTATTTATTAATGTACTTTAATAAATAGTTGTGAGCTGCCTGGAGAGCTTTGGCTATTGGGTGGTATAGAAATAAAATTAATATAAATGACAAGGTGGGGTACTAAACCTCAGGTGAGTGGGCCAAGCCTGTCCTTTCTGGGGTCCCAGCACAACTCTATGGTGGTGTTCCCCACAGGGTCTGCCTCTCTGACCCACCACCTTTCTTTTATCCGCTGATCATTCAATGGTTTTCTATCTTTCACGCAAGTTTCACCCCACTCTTGCGGGTTGAAATGCCTCTGCTGAGGCTTAGTCATAGCTGGAAGGGCCTTAGTTTCTGGGCTGCCTGTTTTGCCGTGGGTCTTACCTACCAGTGGAATGCAGGCCTCAAGAGCTTCTCTGAAATAAAGTTTGGTCCTTGGGCTGATAGAGGTCCATAACTCTGACCTTGGATTTGGGAATCTGGAGTGTGATATGGCCACTCAGGTGATACCTCGGGCCATTGTGATACCTCCCTACATTGGTTTTACTGCCATGTTTTTATATGATTCAGAAGATGCATAATTTATGTTACTTATTTAAATAAATAAATGTAACCTTTTTGTTTTACTGGAGCTACTGGGTGATTTTAGAAATTACACTGTAAACAGGAGAATTATAATTTGTCGGGATGTGGTCTGAGGACATTCATGGTGAAATCCAGTAATATGTTGGTGCTTTCTGCATAATAATGTAACCTTTTCCATTCCTTTTTATCTTTTCGTTTAGCTTCATGCTCAGTGGCCCTTTGGGTTGACTCCATTTGGGCGATTTCTTTGCAGTTGTGTTCCTTTTATTCAAAAGGCATCTGTGGGGATCACTGTCCTTAATCTCTGTGCGCTAAGCGTGGACAGGTAAAAAATGTATTATTTCATTTTATCAATATTTTTCCTAGAATAAAATGAGTGTACTGGCTCACACTTTTGATGACTTTTGAGATTAATAACTTGGTGCATACATGTTAAGAATGAAGCCCTCATCCTGTGCTGTGTTATAACTCTGTATGATCATTCTCTGAATAGCCAGTTGACAAGGAACTATGCAGAAATCATGTAATCCTCAGTTCATTCAAACTTTTTAAAATAGTCATGATATTTAAAAGTTCCCTGTTCTCTTGATGTTTGCTGAGATAGAAAAAAGAAACGTGTACAGTAAATTGCCGTTCATGTTTGAAAGGCCTTTCTTCATCGGCCATTCCAGCTGGGGATGATGGAAGTTGTAGTTCAATTTATCAGGAAGGCACTAGACTGGCAAAACCGGAGTCAGTGCAGCATAGGGCCACAAGGTTGGTGGCCAGTTTGCAGGGGATGCCGTATGAGGCGAGGCTGAGGGAACTGGGTCTCTTCAGCCTGGAGAAGAGGAGACTCAGAGGGGATCTGTTGGTGACATGCAGGTATGTGAGGAGGTGTTACACAGAGGTGGATAGAGACATGTTCTCCCCTGCAGAGGAAG
The DNA here is from genome assembly GCF_004798865.1 of Varanus komodoensis. Classification (NCBI taxonomy): domain Eukaryota; kingdom Metazoa; phylum Chordata; class Lepidosauria; order Squamata; family Varanidae; genus Varanus; species Varanus komodoensis. The sequence continues at coordinate 6,980,688 of NW_025335589.1, forward strand.
GCAGGACGCGCTCCAACGGAGCAAAGCTCAGGGAACCAAGGTTCCATTTGGATGCCAGGAAGCACGTCCTGACAGTCAGGACCCCGAGGGTGTGGAATGGGCTTCCACAAGAGGTCGTTGAGGCCCCATCGGTGCGGGTGTTCAAGGATAGGCTGGACGTCCACATGGTGGGCATGCTGTGAGTGGAGCCGGCTGGTGCTGGAGGTCAGACTAGATGGCCCGGGAGGCCCCTTCTGACTTGCTCTGTTTCTATGTTTCTATGTAACTGGCGATAAAACAGCTTTTTCCATTGAATTGTATAGAAGAAGTGTGGATGCAAGGTAAATCTTGAGAAGTTTTGGTCTTCAGCTCACAGAAGATGGAGCTAATGGTCAGGAGTGCTAGATGTAGGTAGCTAATTGAAAGAGGAAGTGAAGAATGTGCTGGAGCCAGCATGTTCACGTGCTCCCACTAGATTTGATAGTCCAGCGGCTACTTAACCCAAGAACCTCTGTTTCGACATACTCTTGGTTTCCTTGCCTAGCTTGCTATGTTACAGGACATGGGTAAGCAACTTGTGGCCCCCCAGATCTTTTAGCTCACCACTCCCATAATCTCTTCCATTGTCTGTGCTGGCTATGAGTCACAGGAGTTTTAGACTAGGCTGGAAGGAAGGGAGCAAGCTAGCTGTGGCCTCAATGAGTGCTCTTCAAGGCTGGGGCACAGTCACAGCCATCCTCTCTCCTTTCTCCTATCTGGCAGGACTTCAGGGAGGAGAATTGCCTGAGGCTCTGTGGTTCACATATAGCAACTTGGTGGCCAGATTTCACCTGCAGGCTAGAGGTTCCCCATTCATGTTGTAAAGAATGTTGACAACAAAATGTGCATTTTCTGTTAGATATTTTGGTAAAATGGATGAAGCTGGCCATTTAACATTTCTGTGTTTATTGTAGGTATCGAGCAGTTGCTTCTTGGAGTCGTGTCCAAGGAACTGGAGTCCCTTTGATCACTGCTATTGAAATCTTTACCATTTGGATTCTTTCCTTTGTCTTGGCTATTCCAGAAGCCATTGGCTTTCATGCTGTCGAGTTTGACTATTATGGAAAACACTTCGTCTCCTGTATGCTTCTGTCTAACACCAGCTTTTTGAAAGTATGTATCAAAGTATATCAGTGGTGGTTAATTTGCACCATAAATACCACAAAGGGATAGGCTGTGGAGGTAGGTTAAGAGGTAGAGGAGATGGGAAATGATGCAGTTGCAGAGGGAGAGAGGGAGTCCATATGGGGAATGAAATATGGCAATAATTACATCAACATACAAATGCACAAGCTTAATAAATTAAGAAAAATCTAAAATGTTCCCAGGTCTTTAATGCACATATTCAGCATTGCAAATGCTAAAAATTCAGTTGCTTTCTGATATTGGCTGAGGTCACAGTTTAGTCATTAGAGCTGCTCCCCCCTCCCCCCAGTGCATGCTGCAGGTTCCTCCTTCACTTTTGGGGGCAGGAGAAGTGATCCCCTCTATGGGTCTGTGAGCACTGTCTTTAAGATGCATTTACTAATGTTGGAGCTCATGATAATGAATACAGCACAGTTTCCACTGTGCTGGAAACAGTCTTGTGTTCCACAAATGCAATTGTGGAATTAGTAGGAAGATCTGGAAAGGTAAAGTTTCAGAAAGCCAGATTCTGGCTCACTATCAGAAAAACATTCCTGATTGTTAGAGCAGTACGACAAGGGAATCAATTACCTAGGGCAGTGATGGTGAACCTTTTAGAGACTGAGTGCCCAAACTGCAACCCAAAACCCAGTTATTTATCTCAAAGAGCCAACACTGCAATAAAACCTGAAAACAGCCAGTCCAAGCAAACACACACACACACACACACACACACACACACACACCCTTGGCAGCGCACTGACTGGCCATGTGAAAGCTCGGATGAGTTGCAGCTAATGAGTCACTTCTGACATCATCGTCTGGCACCACTACTCCTTTCTGAGCATGCGCATGGCCCCTGTGTGCGCTGTTATCCAATGCTCAGCTGCTGGGGCGATGCTGGGGCAACTTGGCTCGTGTGCTGACAGAGAGGGCTCTGCATGCCTGCTGTGGCACACGTGCCATAGGTTCGCCACCACGGACCTAGGGAGGTTGTGGGCTCTCCCACACTAGAGGCATTCAAGATACAACTGGACACCCATCTGAGAGGGATGGTTTAACCAGGAATCCTGCACTGAGCAGGAGATTGGACTCCATGGCCCAATGGCCCCTCCTGAATCTACTAATCTATGATTCTGTGATGTGTTCAAGGAAATGGCCCTTAGGGTTGTGGGGATTTTTGTTAGATCAGTTATGCTTGTGCACATACTTGCTACTGTTAAGGAGTGGAGATTATGAAGAATGATTCATAATTCCTCACCAAAAGTCAAAGCAATTCCCCTTTTCCCATGCTGACTTTTGCAAGAGTGAGTGACATGGAAACAATGTCATTTACTTCTGAGCAGTCATGTATTTCAGCACGTTTTCTGCTAGTTCTTCTTCCAGCATTTGCAGTGTGGAAGATACATTTTCATCTCGCATCAGCATGTGTGCATGCAGAAATGTGGGATAGACTAATACCTCTTTTGCTGCAAAGTATGCATGAGAAAGCATTGCCGAGTTATGCTGACTGTGTGCTTGCTTTAATTACACATGTGCAATTAGAACATAGGAGCAAAGCCACTAGGTGTGCATCAGGACCCAAATGAAAGCTCTGCTGTTGCATGTCAAGCCCACACCAGATAACCCACAGCTGTCTTCCCTGTCTTGTTCTCCTCCTCCCTGATTCAAAGCTGCAAATTGCTTTTCTTTCCCCTCCATACACCCTTGCAGAGCAGTGGTTGACAGACCCCACACTCCCTACAGAGAGATTGCTCATCCAGGAAAATCACCATTGGTGCCCTTCGGGTAAACTGCAGCAGATCATTCTGGACTACTAAGCTATTACCTTAACATACAGTGGTTTCCTGCAGCTGTAGCCCCACAGTACACTTTCCCCCATCCCCACAGAGCAGCCTTTGTAAATCAGAGTGACCCATCTGTGGCCATTGGGACCAGTTTCATGCCAAGGGCCACATGCAGCCCCAAGAGCTACAGGATCAACAGCTCTCTACAAACCATCTGCTCGGACTTCAGGCAAGACCTTGGCAACCTGCTGGGCTGGGAGGAAAGAGGCAGAGAAGGGTGTGTTGTAGAAAAAGTGAGAGCAACTGCTTTCTTGGCTGTGGTCCTGGCCACCACTAGCATGAAAGCCACAAGGGACTGCAACTCTCAACAGGAAAAAAAAAATCCCAGTTCCAACTCTAACTTAGTGAAGTCAAATGGAATTTATGCTAGAAATGAATGGGAAGTGCATGAATTTCATATTTCGTATTGCGGAGTTTTAAAATGGTTAAAAAAGAGGTTTAGGTAAAAGACAAACCTAAATTGTTGGTAGCACAGAATATGAAGCAGTCACATGAGGCTACAGTATGATCACATAAACTTCAGCCTTACATGATGAGTGATGATCCATTCCTCAGGCAACACCCTCCTTTGCCCAATTGAGAAAGTGTTTCTTGATCTACAATCTAAAGGGCTTTGCTGAAAGTTGACTGTGCAGATTGATTTATGAGGAGTTAGTTGGTCAATGAATCACACACCTCTCAGCCTTTCCAGCTCTGGAATTCTATATTTTGACCTTCTTTTAGAAGCCCTAATAAATAAGCCTCAAGTGCTTTTATTATAACATCTTTCTTAAAAAAATAGTTGTTGTGTGCCCTGTAGACTTTTTCCTATAATAAATTTTTATAATCAAAGCACTCTTATTCTCTGATCATAGAAGACACTAGGAGCACCCCAACTCCTTCATTAAGGCTGCTGCTGCATGAAATTAGCCTTTAAAGTAATGCTTAGAAGTTCACTCAGTGTTTTTCAAGCAGTTCTAACGTATCAGAATATGGACCAAGTCTAACGTAGGTTTAGTGAGGATGATACAGCTAAACCTGGTTAAGCTAGATGCTGGCAAAAGATCTGTCAGGTTTGATTAATAGATGACTAGGTGTTTTGTAGTAGGGTGGCAAAATATGACTTCCTGTTAACACGTCTGTTCTGTTAACATTAACATGCTGCAAAAATATTCCCCCTCTCCACACACAGTGCAACAGTTAAATTATACTGCTAAAATAAAGATAACCTGGATGGAATTGTGGAAACTCAGTTCTTCCAGCACTCAGCTCAGAAATATCCCGTTTTTTAATTCTGCGTCTGTTACACCTGGCTCCAGTTGGTGGCTCTCTAGTAAAACGCAAAGTAGATCCTGCAAATGTGACATCTATCCATGTCGGCTTAATGGAGCCACGAAATATTCTGGCAGGATTTATTTAGTTTACCCATTTCTTCCAAAATGAGGTTGATAAAACAATGCTTTTTCTGCCTTTTCCTGAGATCTTGAAGTATGTCACATTTGAGACTGCACGGTTTAGTGGAAGATTGGTAGGTGGAAGTGCTGCTTGGCCCTTTGTTTTCTAATCACTTCCTGTTCCAAACCCCATTCTCCATTTTAGTGTATATCAGCAGCTATCCCTGCAGAGAGGGAAGCAGTGAGGTGGCAAAGGGGACAGTGAATGGGAAACATGGTTGGGAATGGTTAGGCATTCCTCTGCTTTTCCTCTGCCTCATAGGCTGCTTTTGTTTAACAAAATAAAATATGGCAGAAGAGACATGCACAAATCTGGTAATATATCATTTATTGAATACATAAAGAAATGTTCCATTCCTCCTAAGAGAAATAGTCTTACCTTCGACTTTCTCCAGGTATTCAAAACCAGCTTTCATTTGAGAGTTATCCTGGTTTGCAAAAAGTTTCCTTTCCCTGCCCCTGCAAAGGAATTTGGCATAAATGAAAATAAAGGAAGTCATGGAAGTTTCAAATACATGAATGAGGGATAAAAGGGGGAAGCCACTTCACTTTTAAGTCTGGTACTTCCTGTAGCAAGCTTTATAATAAATCATGTCAGTTAATGTTAACAGGACTTTATGACTATCTGCTTTCTGTAGTCTTAGAACCTTCTTTTTATAATTTTTTGAAAGCCCTACTTTCAAATATTTGTGCTAGATGTAAATCCCAAAAGGCCAAGTGCTCTAGGGAACATGAAAAGTCATGTTTCCTGTAGAAAACTAGCTCCATGTGGAACTGTACAGCAAATAAAAAAGTGCTTTTGTCATGTGCATCAGAGTACCAAATTGGGTTGAGGCAAGATCCATGCAAGCTTTAATGGTCATAACTGTTTGCAGGCATCTTGCTTCAGATTTTGTAACTTGAAAATGTTACACTGTCACTTTCTTAAATACTAAATAGGTTGGATATGGCTTTTGGTATTCTTTCTAGCATTTTTTTTTCTTTAGCACAGTAATTTCAGTTTTAGTAGAAGAGAGTCGAATTTAGTCCTTAATCCACATGAGACTGTGCTTTTGATAAATGCTGGTAAATTTCTAACCCTGCACATTTTCTTTGAACTAGTCTGCCATGCAAGGCCTCAGTGATAGAGTACATGCTCAATATGCAGAACAGCCGTCCCCAGTTTGGTACCCCCATTTTGGACAACAACTCTCAGAATTCTTAACCATTGCTCATGCTGGATGGACCTGATGGGAATTGAAGTCCGAAACAGCTGAAGGATATGAGGTTGGAAAAGGCTGATGTAGAAGATCTGAGGTTCAGTCCCCAGCATCTGCTGTTAAAAGCACTTGAGTTGGGAAATACTAACCCATCAGATTGCTAAAGCCAATCATAGTGGGCTAGTCTTCATTGTCCGACAAATGGACCCTCCTCTCATTTCTGTTCACTCTCTCTCCAAAGCAGAGATTTTGGTGGTGGCTTTCAATGAAACCATAAAGATAAGCAAGGCATTAAAAACAATAATCAGAAAGTATAGTAACATCAACTACCGAGGCAACATGAGGGCTCAGTGCTCATCCAAGCAGCTCTCTTCTGGAAGTCAGCCTAAGCTGAATGTATCATGTAGCAGACAGCTAGTAGTGAATATCTATATGACTGCCACATGGTCCAAAAAGATTCATAGGCATGGCTTTTTTGTTTTTGTTTTATTAGAATACCATAATTAAATCTGCAACTCCAGAGCAGCCACGCCAAGAATGATGGACAGGCTAGGTGGCAATACTTTTGGGGCTCTTTGAAGAGAAGGAAGCAGCCTCCCTCCCCCTTCATAGTACAGGCATACATTTAGCCCAGACTATGCTGGGTATTTACCTGCTCCACCTTTTTTCCAAGCACCTTCTTGGCAGCATTCCAGGACAGCATTTGAAGTGGGGCTGAAAGCGGGAAAAACCAGTCATATTGAGTTTAGTGTAGTAGGGAGCAAATTGGATAGCAGAGATTTAAATTCTTCCTTTCTCAGGCTAAATTTGACCTATTTGAATACTATTTTTAAAATATGTTGTTTTTATTATTTTAAGTCAGCCTGCCTGTGTCTTAAAGAAAGAAGTGCATAAGGGAGAATCTGTTTTAGTCCAGTGTGTGCCAAAGTTTGCCATACTTTAACATGAACTATCTCTAGGGATATATTCCCTTCAGTTCCATTGCTGCCAGCTGTTAGCTAACTAGCACTTTCTCACAAATGTTTCCAGTGATTTCAATGGCATCATTTGTGAGAGATATTTGACATGAGAAAGGTTTACATTCAGGCCCCAGGCTAAGGCACCAGAAGTAAATAAATTGTGCTTTCTCACTCAGTTGCGCACGCGCGCGCACACACACACTAGCATCATATAACCAATGTCTCTAACTATGTAAAGTCTAAAAATGTTGCTTCATTAAGAACAAATTAATTTGTGGTAAAGCTTTTATCTTCATAGTCCAAAGCTATCCTTGTAATTGAAATATGTGTAAACAGAACTGCAAACTTGAGACTCCTTTGAACAGTAGCAAAGAATTCCACACATAATCCTCTTCTATTAGCATCATGATATTCTGGTGTGGGAACAAGTAAAATGACATCTGCTAGGAATAAACAAGTGATAAGGAAAAGATGAGAAAAATTGATTTATTTATATGTATTCCTTTCAGGGATAATCAAGATGTAGGATTTTTTTCCACATGTATGTGTACACACATACTTGTTACCCATCTTTGGAATGGCCCCAGAGACAGACAGTTAATAGCAAAGGGGTAAAACTGGAAAGCTTCGTCAAAGATATTAATCTGAAATCACTAAATGTTCTAAGTATGAAGTGGGGAGTGGGGATAAAGGAATGTTTGAGAGATCTCCCGCTTCCTGTCGCACAGTACACAAACCATGCAAAGGGTTACATTCCAGGCAGGGGGTTAAAAAAGCCACAGACGCAAAGTCAATGGAAACCACAACTTGGACTCCACATTTTCCAGATTAGTGCATGTTTAGGTAGCTTCTTTCTGCCTGTTACATAAGCAAAGCTGTTAATCTCTCTACCGATAGCACAGCATGATTGTATTTACAAGACATTCTTAACCTGGACATTTTGGGATCAAAGCCATTCATAAAAAGCCTTAAAAGGTAACACAGTCCACATTTTTGTTGGTGCAGGCTGTTAGTGGGACCTCTATAGCCTTTTGATTTTAAGACAAGGATTATTATTGATATGATCACTGAAGTTTGAAAGTAGAGACTAGATCAGTTTTGGCAAGTCAGTTTTGAGAAACAGTCAAGTAACTACAACCCAAACAAGAAGGGCCATAACTCTCAGCTCTTTCCTGCTTTCACTTGTTTACCTCCAAGGTAAATTGAAACACTTTCCCTCATATCTTTGTTCCAGGAGGTGTAGGTATTTTGCCATATAAGACAAAGCAAAGGGAAAACAGCAACATTTCAAAGAAGGGTGCTTAATATTCATGCACACTGGAGCACTCTGGATCGAGTCCTACTGCCAGCAGAAACACCACCAGTGGCACTTCAGAATTCATGAAGATTTCCACTGGCATAATGCTTGAGAGTCAAAACACCCCATATAGGTCTCTGGGCATACTCTCCCACCTCATCCCAGCCTCCCCAGCTGGCATTCAATGTCAGCATTGGGCTTTTAACAGCATGTGATGGGGCTCTTCCAGCAAATTGTCAATCATGCATTACTAGTTGGGGAGACCCATATGGAATGTCTTGACCTGGGACCAAAATAACTTGGCCTCCATTGGACAATGCGTACCTTGATTTGCAGGGAGCACATTTGCTGCTCTTGAGCCAAACCTGTCAAATGTTTTGGCCAGCCCTCCAGGAAGCCAGTGTCATGATTCATGCCTAGGGGGATATAATCCATGTTCTTGATAAATTCTAATTCAGTTATTTCGGGCTGGAGTATCTAGAGATTGAAATGTTACCTGAGGATTGCCATTTCTGATATCAAATATGTTTTCAGTATTATTTTTTGCATGGAAACTGGTGTGTTTGTCATATCTAAAATGCAGAAGGGAGATTGTATTTCATGCAGTCCTAATATGTAACATTTTGATTCTCCTTTGCAGTTTTACGTTGATGTAAAGGACTGGTGGCTCTTTGGATTCTATTTTTGCATGCCACTTGCATGCACAGCCTTCTTTTACACCCTGATGACCTGTGAAATGTTGAACAGACGGAAGAGTAATTTGAGAATAGCTCTCAGTGAACATCTTAAGCAGGTAAGGAAGGAAGGCAATAGGTAGAAATCACTTCCACATATATTTTCTATGCATTGTCTTTGAATTTCTTCACTACAAATTAATAAAATGCAAGCATGACTAAAGGTGAGTTTTGAACCAGAAGTATTCTGGCAGACTGAGAACATAAGGGTAAATTCAGTGTGAACAAATAATGTAGAGACTAGATGCTTTAGAGACTAGACAAGTTTGTTTCCTTTAAATTATATGTCACAGTGTTGCTCATCCACTTTCTAACCTTAAGTTCTACATTTTGAATTCTTTGGACTCCAGCTTCAAAGATTCGCCAAAAATACATTCCTGCATCTTAATGTCTTAACGCGATGTGCTTTTGGATCCTTTTAACTTGATCCAAGTCCAAATAGCAATAAATTTCCTTCTGTGACAGAGAAAGATGATTAATATAGTTATGATTGATGCATGGCAGTTTTACAGTATTCACATACAAAAATAATTTGCAATTTTATTTCCTAAGACAGGACTGTGTGGTTTTCGAGATGTTGTTGGACTTCAATACATATCATTCCCACCCCTGGCTATGCTGGCCGAAGCTGATGGGAGATGCAGTCCAACAACATCAAGAGGCCTGCAAGTTCTCCACTCCTGCGCCAAGATGCACCACAGGTAGAAGGCTTTCAGGCAGTGGTGGAACTAGGTAGCTTGAGACTCTTGGGTTAATGGTCTTATTTCAGTTGTGAAGCACATAATAATGTTTTTCTTTTTGTTGCTCCCCACCATTCTATGAATACAACTGCTTCCATTTTTTTCATAGGTGATAACAAAAACCCAAAAATACTTACCACCACCAATAATGCCTTCACCTGTAGCAGCCTTTGCACACTTTACAATCAGCAAGAAGGTTGACCACAGGTGAGAAGGCCCAGCTGTGGCCCATCCTGATAAGCCAGCCATAGCTATATTAATGCTTTCAGGGTTTTTGAGCGGTTGCTTCAGTTCAGTTCCTGGACAACAGCTGATAAACCCTTGACCATTTCAAAGCAGACCAGGGAGTTAAGAATGTATAAGAATCTTGCTGTATTGAGTTAAATACATTAGCCTGATCATTAAAAAAAATCCTAACCTGCTCAGTTTACTTCAAACCATCATTGCAAGATCAGTCACTAGCCATATGTTTAATAATTATGTTTTCTAAGGCTTCTTCCTTATATTTGGGCAGCTTCCATTTTATTCTCTGTCATTTTGTGCTTACCATGACCTGCCTGTTTCAAATCCTCACTTGTCCTTTTATCCTCCAGAGACGAGAAGTTGCAAAAACAGTTTTCTGCTTAGTTGTCATTTTTGCCCTTTGCTGGTTTCCTCTCCATTTGAGCCGGATTCTGAAGAAAATGTTGTATTATGAACATGACCCTAACAGATGTGAATTACTCAGGTATTATTTTCATTTGGGGAATCATTTAGTTTTAACTTTAGTTCCATGGAAGATGCTAGTTCGGGCATTCCTGACTCTGTTCCTAACCCTACAACTCTCCTCACATCAGGCAGCATGACTGAGGGTGATGGGAATTGTAATCCAGTGCATGTCGCCTCACTTCTGTTGCCCAACACTCGCATCAGAGAAGACGGTTTTGCCTCTGAAAGCAGTGCTGCGCAGCATCCAAATCAGAGAAGACACCTTCATTGCATTTGTTGTTGTCTGACACCCACAACCAAAGGAGCTTGCTCAGCCTCACTCAGACAGTCACTTCCACATCATATCAGACACTGAGTCATTTCTTTATACAAGTTACCAAGCAAGACCAATTGGCTAAGAAACCTATTTCACATTTAAGATACACAGAAAAATGGGGCTTACTCCCAGGTAAATGGGTAGGATTGCAGGCACAGGGTCTGCAGATACCCATTTACATGCTTAAGAGTATCCTGCTTGATTATCTTTAATGTCTTTGAACCACTGGGATTAGCATTGCAAGCATTCTGTGGCAGCAAGTTCCGTACTTCAGCTTGGTGTCTTGTGTCTTTTCATTTTTTAAGATTCCATTGTTTTATTGAGTGCTCTTAGTACTATGTCCCTCCAAAGCTGACAAGCATTTTTGATCACTCATTCTTATCTGTGAGTCAGCTAGCAATGGACACATCTGGCAGTTTCACTTTTTTTCATGTTCTGATTATTAAAGTCATTTTTGAATAATTACTTTCCCATAGAAGAAGACATTTGAGACTTTAAAAGATTAACCAAGACATTAGTCTCACCCATCTTGTGCTGGCTCTTCCCAACACAGGAAGGCCACATTGTACCTGCTTCAATATAGATTTTAAATAGATGAGGAGTCTGCTAGAAAAAAGAAGTGACAAACCTCAGCGCTGCTAACATGGTTAAATCACAGTGATTAAGAACTAGACTTGTAAGAGCCGAGTACTTGAAGCAACTTTACCTGGATGAATGAAATTGTTCTTTTTTATTTCTTCCATGTTCGGATGTTTTTAATTTGAACTTCTTTCCATTCATTTGAGGGAATGTGGGCACTTTGCTAATTTGGTCTTATCTGTTCATTTATCAATAACTGAACAAAGTTTTCATCTATCCTTCTGGCTGCAGGGGCTATATTTGAACAGTTTACTGCTGAAGTATTTATATTCTGTATGCAGATCAGATTACTCTGTTATGTAGAAGGAATTTCACAAAGTTATAGGTGGTTATATAATACTTTCCTAGTGTAATAAATATCACAATATTTTTATTTCTTTCTTTTAACCCTAGCTTTCTGCTGACGTTGGATTACATTGGTCTTAATCTAGCAACCATAAATTCCTGCATAAATCCTATAGCACTCTATTTTGTGAGCAAGAAATTCAAAAATTGTTTCCAGGTAAGGATAGAGATGGCCTAAAGAATATGCTTGAAAGTTAAGCTGTCAAAAACGAACATTTAGGCTATAATTCTTTAGGGTATAGTGCTCATTTAGTCAGAACAAACTGGCTTGACAATGCTGGGAGTTGTAGGTCATACTTCTGTCTGAACATGCATAGAACTGTACCATTTAAGGGATAAAATGTGAAACAGCATGAAGGAATATTGATTACTTTCTTCACCCACTGATGCCTCATCACATACACTTTATACCAGCTGGAAAACCATAAGAATCTCTTTGTAATAAGGCATGAAATTGTCTTCTTTGGTAAATGTTCGACATTTGCCTGAGCATGTTTGGTCTGTTTATATGTTATGAAACCATTATGGACTCCTGATGGAATTCCATTGAGTTCAATGGGGCTTACTCCCAGGTAAGTGTTTATGCAGCTTTCTCCAACATGATGGCCTTCAAACATATTGGATTGCAGCTCCCATAACTGGTCATTGACTGGATATCATGGGACTTGCAGTCAAGCACAACCAGCCAGTTGAGTTACTGCCTTACAGGACTGCCGCCTCAGAGAACAGAGGCCTTTTCTACATGAGTCTACTTTTCCGTTTATCACAGTCACAATCCAAGTATACAAGGAACGTTTCCTTTCTTGTTATTCTGATATATAACCTGTGGGTGGCACTATGGTATAGCAGAATAGCATGACTACACAAGAGGAAGTGCTCCATCTTTCATTTTCTTAATTCAGTGTCTTATTTTGTTCACTCTGAAGTAACTTGCCAAAACTGCTGATTTGACACTGAAGTGAAAGACTATAACATTCCCTGATCCCACCCTCCATCACAAACAACTATGAATATGGAGGGATGGGTGCATGAGAAAAAAAGCTCAGAATCTGCCTGCCTCACAGGGATTAATGTGGAAGTGCATTAAGAAAGTTTTTCCATAGAGAGATAGGCTTGTGTAACTGCACCAGCAGTGTTGCCCACTTCACACATAGCTACATCTGAAGTAGCTATTTATGGGAAAGGAAACTGTGTGATGGCTTTTCTTCAGTATGAGGACTAAGACCATGAGTTTCTTTGTTCCACCCAACAATGGAACATTCTAAATTCATCCATATCAGTATCTTTGGAATATATAGTTTCTAATAAAGAAAATCCCATTCTGGGCCTTCTTGTGAACTGCTAAAATGAAGGACATGTCTGGAATGTTACCTTGTCTGGTTCAGTCTAGTTAGTGTAATTAACTCATTATTTACTTGTTTCTTCCACAATGTAGTCCACTTGATTTGCGTGCCTGATACCATCTGCTCTCAGATTCCATAATAAAGAGGTTAATCCCCTTCTCATGAACCGCTTATTTCTGTTAAATTAAATCAATCTCCTCGTATCTGTCTTGAAGGGCCTCTTTGGTGTAGTGGGAAAGAGAATTAGCTGAAATGTAATTTGCGTCCTAGTTTGTGGCATTACTTTTTGTGCTCTGGCTGGCAGCTTACTCTGTTTTCATGAAGTAAGGGCCAAAAGACCAGCAGTGTTATCTCTTTGCCACAAGAATCCTCTGGTATGAATAGCTGCAGCAGGTAAGATGGGAGCATAGGAGGGTCAAACAGAGGAAACATATCTAATTTTACAATCTACATATATTTGACTAAACATAATAACCACACTCCAGCACAGAGTTAGGTGCACATAAAGTGAAACTAAAGGACCCAGTTTAGTTTAAAGGACAGTGTGCCCCAGTTTCTTTTCAGATAGTGCCCCAAATGCATTGTTTTTATCTTTTATCTGGATATTGTTTATTAATAAACCAATGGACTGTAGTTCAGCTGGTACACTGGATTTCCTTAAAGACTGTAGTCTGGAAAAGTTAATATGAATTGATATCACATAAAGACTGTACTTGTATAAGAAACCAGAGTCATAAATTTGAATTTATTTTGCAAACCACTGTTAGTACTATGGTTTGGGGTGATGGCTGAATTCACGAGCCATGGCTCAGCCACCGTAGGCTGCTGCATTGTTCAGTGACCTTAAATAATTAATTCTAAAATGATAGAAAATGAGTGCTTAAAACTATGGTTTGCCTGCTATAGATTTGGTAGCTCCGGCTACAGTTTTGGATCTCAAGTGAGGTTATCACAACCATGATATAGCAGGATGTTTGAACTGAGTCTGTGTTTGGTATCATTAGAAAATGTTTCAGTATTTTAAAAGTCTAATTCTGCCCATGCCCACTTCTGCTTGCTTCACTCTGGAGGCTTCTGCACTCCACTGAAGACAGGGGATAATCCTTCTCAAAGGAATGGAAGATTAATGTTGTTTGGAACCCTTTCTCTTGCCAGTCATGCCTCTGCTGTATGTGCTACCAGACAGGAAGTCAAACATCATCTGTTCCTATGAATGGAACAAGTATTCAGTGGAAAAACAATGAACTGAACAATCACAACACAGAACGGAGCATCCACAAGGACAGCTTAAACTGAGATTTGATGGAAGATGTACTTCACAATTTGTGATGGCTACCTGGTATTCAATAAACTTATTTCATTTGGAAGCTCTGTGCCCTAGCACTTAATTCCAGAGATGAACAAATGAAACTCTGTGTATATTTCCAAGTGGAAATTCGTCTTTCTTACAAAGAAATTTGCCGTTTGATAAGAAATAAGAACAATCTACGCATACACAATTATCTGCAGTGTGTTTTCAGTCTCCAGATGGAATTTCTCAGTAAGTGTGTGTGTGGCATCATTTTTAAAAATTTCATATGTTAATATGAATTATGATGGATTCTGTTAAGATTGTGAAGATGTAGGATCTATAGCTGTTCTCTCCTGCCATTCTCTTGACAGGAAATATTTTAGTAAGTATATTCCACATTTAAAAGCATGTTCAACATGAAGCATTACATATATGTGTGTGTGTGTGTCTCCAGATCTCAACAACATGTTAATAAACATCGCAAATGAGACGTTAACTGGACAATTATCCTTTGCTGCACTTTGCAAGCCACTGATTTGTAGGCATGGGCCTGAAACAGATGATCAAAAGGTACTGCAATATAATAGCTATGTTCACTCTTGCCAAAACAAATATATTTGTATGCATAACATAAATGTGATCCTCTGTTAAAAGACTTTTCAGGAGCATTGTTTCATCTAACTTTGTTCTTACTAGACTGTGAGCCCAACACTCTAACCTGGCAAAAATATGTGATAACTGCAAATTGAAAAAGGTGGGTGGATTCAACAGTATGAATGGATGGTATGCTACAATATTAGCAGAAATATTTGGAGAAAGTGGCCACTTATACAACTTATAAACTGTGTTTCATTAAAATACATTTGAGGAAAGCTGGTGGTGTACATAAAACAGCACATGTTGAACCTTGGTTAGTTGGTTGTGTGGTTATGTTTTGGACAAATACCATGATATTGGGCAATGGGCACTATAAACTTTGCATGAGCTTACTTGCAATAATGTTCTAGTGAAATGAGTCACAAATCTGTTGTGATTAAGATTGAGAATATCAAAATGCAAGTAGAAGTTTTTGCTTGTATTTATGGAAATCATTTATCACCTAACTCAGAAAATGAAACAAATAGTGTGTGCCTAGTTAATATCTGGAGACCACATGTGCCCCAGTACAGTGAAAACTGTGAGCATCTAGATACAAACAACTAGTGGAACCCATGCAGATCAAGATATGCCTCAAAATCAAACTTGATATATCACAGGAGATCCATGATCAGGAGCCTGCATTTTTAAAGAGAGATCCATGGTTCTGGAAGATAACCAGAGTATAGATAAGAGGGTGCTAGCAGAAGCCAGTGGACAGTACATATAATGCCAAACCTATGCCAGTTGCATTGGATAGGAGTTCATTGCTGGGCTTAGTTTTAGGTGCTAGTATTGACCTTAGTGGTAAGGGCCCTTTCTCAATGGAAGAGCATCTGTTCTGCATGCAGAAGGTCCCAGGATGAATCTCTGGCATTTCCAGGTAAGAACAGGATTGTAAGAATAGGATCTTGCCTGAAAAGCTGTAAGTGTTGGCAATGTGGGGCTAGAGGAACAAGATACTGATCTGGCATAAAGCAACTTTACATGATCTTCAAAGCCCTAATGCTCTATGATTGGTCACCTAGTCACCTGCCTTATCTACAGGAAGCTACCAGCATTTTAAAGTCATCTTCCTGGGCTCTCCTTTCTGCACTCCTACTAAATCAAACTGTTTTGGGAATACTAAGGAAGGACTTTTATTGCAGCAGCACCAAGACAGTAGATCCCTCCTCCCTGTGGAAATCTCTCAGGCCTCCTCACTTGGTACTTTTGACTGTTCTTTAAACACATGTTTATTCAGGAAGTCATTTTGATTAATAACCTTTGTGTGTACTGTTCTGTTTATTTGCTTTAGACTGTGCTTTCTGTTGTGTGAATGTTATTGTTGATTAAATAGTTTTACTGCTTTTAGTGGTATATTTAAAAACTGTATATGTATAAAACTTACATAGAGATTATCTCCATGCTGTTTTTCTGATGTAAATTTCACTTTGAAGCTGTTCTAAGTTCCCAGTATATTTCCCCCTGAGGGTTAAAAAGTGGATTCAGAAAATCCACAGGGACCAGGACAAAAGTATAGGTAACTCCTGTTGCTTCCTCCAACACATGACCCTGTTCCTATGTGCTAACCCCCAACCCTTTCTTTTTTGCTTTTGATTTGAAAAAGTACTCACAGATGTCTCTCATTTCATTTAGTTATGTCCATCCAGTTCAACATACTTTGCATGGGAATATGCCAGCCAACAAGCCTCAGCAATGAGTGAAGAAACTGGCTTTTCTGGAAAAAGGGAAATTAGGAGATCAGATTGAATGTCTTGGAACAATGATTATAATTTACTAGATTTAGATGAGATTAATTTTTGCAGAAGCCATTTTACAAAAATAAAACAAACCAGTAAATAGAAACAGTTCCTAAAAGTATATTCAAAGCTGGTTTGCTCTTGCAGTTTGTGCTCACCTGGTGCCTATGTTGTGCTCTTCCTGGTTCCAGATAAAGACCTTATTTTCTTGGGCCTTTTAGTAATTCAGTTTCTGTAATCTTATATATGTTAGGATACAATCCTATAATGTCTCGGCACTGCCTAGGTGGCCATAGGATTGTCTTCAGAAGCTGGAGCTGAAACTTTGACCTCCAAGCACCTTCCTTCCGTTCATTAAAGTGGTGCAGTTGCTTCTGCACTCCTGTGGCTCTGAGGTTTCAAGACCAACATTGGAGATGATTTTGGGAGGCTGAATTGGGGGCTTTCCAGTGAAGAGTGAGACTACACAGGTAGTCCCAAGTATCATTTTCCTTTTGATATTTGAAGAGGTGTTTGGTCACTTTACAAATTGCAACAAGTATAACTCTGCCAAACTATTTATGTTGGTTATGTGGCATGTTTAACATTTTTAATTGATGTTATCTTGGCAGTTTTATGCTTCCATCTATGCATATTGCTCCAAGTTACCTTCTGGAAGAAAAAAAAATTCACAGATAAAATATGAAATGTTATCTACATAACTGTGTGATAACTTTCTCATCATTGTCGTAACTTTTATTATGTGGCAGATTTTTGGGCTGTTACTGCTGTACAGGTAACAATGTATTAGCCAGAAAAATGAATTACTTACAGCAATGTAATATATAATATGCACACTACAGAAAACTGTCCGGAGATGTATAGTAGCTGCTATACTTAACTCTGGGAAATAACTATGTGGAACTAAGCATCCATCTATTTCAAGTGGAAGACACTATTCTGTACATAATTTAGAAGGTTGAATGCAAACTTCCTTTAGTTAAATCTGCTGAATGATTTCCAAAATGTTTACAGACATACAGGAGATAACATTGGAATTTGTATATATAAAAACTCTCCAGTGTAAATAACTGTATATATTTTGGTGAATGAGTGCTTCGCTTTATTATTTCCTTCTGTTTATATACATATGTATGTGCTTCTGTTTTCAAGCAAAAAAGTAATATGTAGACATGGATAATACATAAGAGATTATGTGATTTTTAATTATCATTATTTTGTTCCTAACAGCCTATGACACAGTAAGAACATAAATTATCCTGGACAGCAATGTTTTGTTTTGTTTTTTTAAAATTCTTCATTCTGACCTAGTGGAGTCAACTTCTGTGTCAATATGGTAGAACATACCTTGATATGAGAACACAATTTCTCTTGAGAACCAGTTATACACCTGATTTTATAACCTCACACAGTAAAGGTCTTAACTGGAACTACAAGCAAACTAAAAGATTTGATTTTTCATTCCCTTCTTCCTTTCCCAGTCCTTCAAAAATCTACATTTTAGGGCATTTTCACAACCATAACAACCACTTGTCAATTTCCACACTGGCAAATTGAGTAAAATGACTGCATATTTCTCATATTGCTATTGATTTTATTCTGCAGTTCATGAAGACTGCATGACGCCCTACCCTGCAGAAGTGAGATGTCTCTTGCTAGTAATACCAACTTGCTGCCATCACTTGAGGAGTTTGCTTTTCTTACCCTTGACCTTTTAAGTATAAAAAGGTTATTTGGTAGTTGCTATGAAAATTGTTAATCTTGAGAATAACAACATGAGAGCTGAATTTTGTCAGATTATGCTGGAGAAGCAACAGAATACTGTATTCCTTTAAACAGCAACTGTACAAAGTCAACAATGCCAAGTAGGTATTCCTCCATGACAGCTAACTTCCTTGTATTAATTTTCCCATAAACAACAAAGCACTGTCAAATATGTGTTTATCATATATTTATAGAACTTTCCCATGTGTTCATTCCCACTTGCCAGGTATGGGAACTGAATTGTGTATCCCTCTCCACTGGCCATTTACTTGGACCTTCCTCTGCATTGTATCCCAGAAAAGAAACCCAAGCACATTACAGTTCTATGGCTTGGGAAGGCTGAAAACTCTGGGTTTAAATTAGTTGTTTACAGTGCAATCCTATGGGCCATCCAACATTGCCTAGAATATTTGGTGCCCTGGAGACTTTGGAGCATAAACCCCAAAGGCTGAGCCTCTGCCCTACTTTGCAGCTGACATCTATAGAACTGCCAGTTGCCTCATCAAGGTTGCAACTGGGCCTTGGAGAGGCAGTAAAGAGGCATGTCAGGAGGTAGGGTAGAGAGGGGTCCAAGGCCAATGACTTAGACTGATTCCTGACAGTGCCCCAGTCTCATTTTCTTCTCCCCAGTGCTTAATCTTAATTAAGATGGCCCAAAACAGCCATCTAGATAAATACATGGCTCAAGGCACAGTGAGGGATGAATGTGCTGCTGTGCCTTGGTCCAAGTACTGGATGCCCTTGTTTGTTCACCCACAAAACTCTAGCTACAGATGTTCTGCACTTCTAAGGTCAGGGAAGGAGTCCTTATAGCCATCCAGACTTTTCCTAGTGGCTATATGATTGTATTCTTAGACTTAGGTTCCACATAAATCAATAGAACAAATTGTTCTATACTTCAGTTTGATTGAAGGAAATGGAACAAGTTACTGCTAACTTAAGTCTTGTTGATATAAATGGAAATGCAATGCAGCCAACATAATCTTGATCCAACAGCATGATTTCAGATGAGGGGGTGGGATGCACAAGAAGAACCTATGTCTGCCATTTCATAGCAGGACCATAGCTTACTGGAACAGCACAAGCTTGATTACGCAAAATGCCCTTTGTTGTATCCTGCCTACGGTCTAACCAGGAAAGTGTTGACCCAAAGAGATACAAATACACCTAAAGCAGTGCTGTTATATAACTACTCAGAGGATGCAATGTCCTCATAATGATCACTCATAATCAAGATAACTCCCATATTTGTTTGGCTTGTCATGCTCTGCTGGATTTTTCCCAACAGAACTTGGTATAAACTTGCCCCTGTCCATATCAGGGTAGTATTGCTGTTTGGTTAATCACACCAACAGTTACCAGATGGTAAGGGAGTCCAGGTGATCTGTTGAGACCCTTTCACCTTTGCTTATGCTCTAATCAGAAAAATGCAGATCCCACTCTCAGCCTCAATAGGGTACTCTCTCATAGAACGCATTGTCTCCTGCACTGTGACATAGACAAGTGAGCTTTGTTCTTGGTTTCTCTGAAAATCTGTGTGAATTTGCATGCACAGGTCTCCAAATGTACATAGTAATTGTTCCCTAAGTTGACTTATGTGTGTTTCTATAATTTTTTTCAAACACTTATTCTTCGGCTAGTCACACCATAATCTCAATTGTACAGAAATTGGTGACAAATTATATTCATGTTCCAGGAGAATTGCAGGAGAAATGGCTACATCCTGGTGAAAACCAAACTGAAATGAACTTCTCATACTCTGTCCTGTTCCCGCCTCCAAACAAAAGAGAGAGAATGACAAACTGGGGCCTTTTCATCCGCTAACCATCAAAGATTAGAGATGCAGCTCAAAGTTGCAATATTTATTGAATGGGACCAGTGATGGAATGATATCTGCAAGCAACATATTGAAATGGGTTTTATTTATATTACGGTACTATGACGCTTCTGGACAGACTCTGGGGTAATCTTCTGCTTCATACACTAAATTTTACAGAAGGTCCAGATAATGTTTTCAGTTTGCAACTGTCCTGTGTTTTCCTAGGCCTTGTCCACCTTATTTTCTTCCTATAGAAAACTTCTGTGAGAAAAGACAGAGCAGCTGCACACATCTTTTGATTGGGAGTGCTAGTGGCCCTGTGCCTGGTTACATCACAGGCAATTAGTGAGGAACACATGACTTGCCGTGCACACTTCCAAAATCCTGTTAATTCCACAGGAAGCAAGGAGGGTGGAGCACGCATCTCCTTTCCCATCGGAATAGGATTTCTGGCAGGACTTCATTAGTGTGATTTGGCTGACAACAGTGACCACTTCTGTCAGTGGGGTTCCAGGGGCACATGATATTCCCCAACTCTTCCAAGATACTCGTGAAGAGAAGGGATGGGCAACTTGTAGCCCTCCAGATATTTTGCTCTACAGCTCCTCTTTCGACTGCAGGCTAGAGCCGGTGGAACTTGTAGGCCAAAACTTCTGGAGAGCTACAAATTGCCCAGCCCAGTATTAGAAAGGGGACAGCAAGATGGGGCTGGCTGATGGTAAAAGTACAGACCCACAGAATCAGGTCTTTTTAGGATTAGGCAGAAAATTGACTGACAAATCTCTGGGACGGCCTGATTGCCAGTTCTTAGCTATCTGGGCCTGCCTGAGTCACACTTTTGTTCATGACTCAGAGACATGAAGAGGAAGAGACAGAGAAAGCAAAAGAGGAGAGAAGGAAGCGTTTCCTTTCTGCAGAGAGAAGGAACTGCTGAGTTTGGACAGGGAGGGAGCTATTTGTGGTTTTTCCACTTTCATGGGGGTCCTGCTCTCCTAACACCCATGAATGTAGAGGGTGGACTTACATACAAATTCTACCTAAAGATTAATTTCTGTTTTCTCGGGAATGGAATTCATTCACAACTCACTGCCTGCCTGTATGCAGCATTTCCACAAATGCATAAAAAGCAGTATTATTCTGCTTATATGAAAGAAGGCACCTTCTGCTATGTAATTTATAAAAGATAGTTGGCATGAAGACAAAGCTAACCAAAATCAAATTTAATTTTATTGTATTTATAGAAGTAGAATTTTCTGAGGGATTAAATATATAGTGACTGCATGATGATCTGTATTAGCATAGATTTTCATAATCCCATCAAGGGAACATGACTACTGAAACATGGATCACCAGTTATCCTGTTTTCAGGCTGTCAAAAACGGCAGTTATTCGGGCAGTTAGTACATGCACAGCATGCATTAGAAGGGTCTTTAGCAAAACACCTCATATCGCTTGAGTGGTGGGAAGGGGGAGTTTTAGCAAAATATAGGTTAACTGCACTTTCTCTAAAGAAAAATAAAGACTAAAGTGACATCTGACACCTCAGACTACTGTCAGCAATTTTTTTCCTTTGTGTAGACAAGACTGCTGCTGAAATCAATTGGAAGCCACATTTTCACAGCTTTATGTGTTACAATACTCACCTGTATTCTCCTGTGGTTGGTTGGTATAAGAGATTTACTTAAATGTCTAGATCCCATTGGCATCTTTTACAAACTACACAAATGTACTTGGCTGTGATGGACTGTCAGACTCCTTGACGCTAGTGTCCCTTAAAGAAACATGTCAAATCAACAGCCAAATTAGACTTTATTATCATTTAGGTATCTATAACATTCTTTTGCGAGAGCACAAGGGGGACTTGCAGTACAAACCTACCTAGGCTCTAAAGAAACATTCAATCAATAAAGATGCAGAGGAACTTTCACTAAAATTTCCCTCTATGAAAGGTGTGGTATTTGTACTCATTTGTAAGCATCATAGGTAGTTCAGGTCTCCTGTGGTGATATCACTTGTGATGATATCGCATATCTTAAAATTCAGATAGGAACAGTTTGCACCTGGTAAAATGAAATTCCTCTTCCAGATAGCAATGCTCAGCCAATGCTATAGACACCAGAAATGTGGGTGCAGGCAGGTCACAAATGTATTTTAATTACCTAGTATTGTAATTCTCCACTGTTTTGTTGCTTGCAACTGGTGTTGCCAACATCAGATATTTGGGAGGCAGCATGAAATCACTTATCTTTCCCTTTTAAAAAAATGGTGGGAGTTTTTCTGGATGACCTGTGTGCTTGCAGCTGGGATGCATTTTTTTCCTGGTGGTAGCTTGGGATATGTGAATTTTGAACACTTGCAGTGTATGTGGAGGTATTTTGGAAAATTAATTTGGGAGTGAGCTTCCTATTAATGTAGTTTTATTACATTAATATGAAACACAAAGTGGCTTTGTGTCTGAAGGCTCAGATTTCCTCTTCTGTCTTTACCTTTGGCGTTCTCTACAATAATTTTATGATCAGGCAACTCCTGACAGCCCTTTTGTAACTATACAAATAAATATGTACATATTTTTCCAATCACATGTTGTCTCTTCTCACCACTTGGTAGCAATGGTGAGAAGAGCTGCAGAGCAAGATGTAATGGAAACAAATATTCAGTGCAACAATGAACAGAAATCACACCCACAGCTCTATTACCAGCCTCCATCTTATACTTGCAGGATTCATGAACATATTGAAAATAGACATGAGGGTATTCCGGTCATTTGGCCTTAAATGGTTGGTTGGTTGGTTGGTTGTTTTTAACAAGGAAGGTTTCTAAAATAATTAACACCTGTAATGAAGATGTCTTGAAACTTCCACACATGAACAGACATTCTGCCAAGGATATGAAACTGTCTCAAAAACAAATCTGTTGTGTAACAATTTCACAAAACTCCTGTCTCTTTCATGTTTTTTAGGTACCAGAAACAGTTTGCACGCTCTTCATCTTTACAGAACAAGTCAAGCAGAGCTATTAACTAGATAAGGGGAAAGGAATAAACAACCTCCACCTCCCTACCCTACAATAAATTATCTCCTTTATCTCCAATCCATAAAAGCAACTCTGCACAGACATTTCTTCCTTTGAAGTCACTTAAAAAAAAAAAACAGCTTTTGCCTTGAACTGCTTCCCAATCCTTTAATTCATGTGAAATAATGAATACAATTTATAATTGATTTCAGCATGCACAATTATACCTCAATAAAATTAACTTCTTTGACTCAACTTTGGATATATTGTTGTTGTAATTCTCTGCATTCATAACTAAACTGACAAATGGAAAAGCATGAAGTATTAAATACAATAAAATCTTCAGTTGACTTACTTTGGAATAACTTGGTAGCCCTAGTAGACCATTCTGGCATCTCCCATTGGCTGTTTCTAATAGTATAACTTTATACTAGATAAAAAGTGCTTCACTGTTCTCAAGAATCCTGGGAGGTATAGTTTGGTGAACATGCTCAGAATCCTCTGTCAGAAGTCCTCACAGAAATACAAACTTATTCCTACAGATTCCTGTAGGAATTCCTACGAGATTCCTAGGAGAACTTGCTGCATTCTCCGTTCCTCCCCATGCTGCTTTTCCATATGTTGTGGAAGAAATCCAAAGGGGAAAACCTGTTCAATGTTCAAAGGTTCTTCATAAGATTTAGAAGCTGGTGATCAGGCTTCTCACTTCAGACTTTTGCCACTATGTGCATGGTAGGGCCATAGTGAACAAGCTTGCTGTTAGTAGCTTAAGCTCCCCACCTTCCTCTAACCTTCCTTCAAGGAGACCCTTTAGCCTGGTTTCAGGATTGAGGGACTCCACTCATCAAGCAATGAGCTGAAACTCTTTGGATGTGTCTGCTTCAGGGAATACCAGAGATTGGCTAACATTATGCTTGCAAATTGAGCTTAATATATGTGGGTTAAGAGACAAAGTAAAACCACAAAGGAAATTAGTCCTGAAAATTGGTCAGGTTTACGTATGTATATCTATGATTTGAAGCTCTGGAATACTCACTAAACTTAAAGTACACATGAGCATGCTATCAATTTAATTGCCACTATAATGGGAATTCTCTTTAAAATGATTTAAAAGATAGTACACAAGAAAAACATGACTTATCCAAGCAGTGGATCCCTCCATCCAGAGCTACTTACTCCAGCCATCTGATTGAGTGGTTAGCCACACCTTGCCTTCTCTAGGATGGTGGACTTATAACCATCCTAAAGAGTGCAGACTTAAACTTCCTTTTATAGCTCACCCTAAATTGCTGTTGCTGAACACCTACATAAGGTGGTTTTGTCTCTGAAGTCACTGTTGCCCAACACCCACATCTGATACTGATTAATTTCTTTCAATAAGTTAACAAGTATGTGCAATTGGCTAAGAAACCTTGTATTAAGTTTTAGAAATACAGCACTGTAAGAATAGGAGCAGGACAGTGAATATGCCCGCACTGTTCTCTTCACATGAATATGATTGTGTGTAGGCAGGGTTCCCCCCAAAGGGCTTCTGTTTGCTAGACTTAATTGCTTTATGTAATTTGGAGTAGACAGCCTAAGAATCTAAATCAGCAAAATAATATACTGACAAAATCATTAACATCCAATTATTTTAAACCAGCAATTCACAGAACTTAGATGTTCAGTTCCCAAATTAAGAATGTCTAAGTTATGAACAACCCGTACTTATGAATGAACTGACATAAGCCCATTAATTTTAAAAAATTGTCATCACAATTGTTAGAGAGATGAAGTGAAAGGGGAGAGAAGGGGGGCCTCCAAAGCATGCCTTCTTGCCCTGCCCATCTGGAAAGGTAGCACTGGTGAGTTTGGGTGGGAGGGAGGCCTAGATAATGTTTTTTTCACTTTCATGGGGGTCCTGTACCACTAACCTCATGAATGTTCGGTGACTGGGGCAGCATAGTAGCTAGCTAGCTAAATAAATAAATAAATAAATAAATGTGGAGAGCTTACTGTATATCATCCAATTTACATAGACATTCAACTTAAAGATGAATTTCCTTCTTCTCAGGAATGGAACTCCTTTGAAACCCACAGACTGTCTGTATTCTAGCTGCTGGAATAAACTTGGCTTGAATAACTTACAAGATCACACTGTTTAATGGATGTTTTTAAACTGAGTGATACTGAAGGCTTTTCAATGCTGCTGACCAGTGCTTTTTGTGTAAGAAAAACAGTGCTGGAACTCATGAAATTATTTACCTTTCGCACGTAGTCAATCACTGTACACACATCCACACACGTCAGTTGTGTAACGAAACATAATGGTTGCTGCCCGCAGTAAGCACTCAGCGTGTGACCACATGACCAATCACAAGATGAGCAGCGCCACAAGCTGAGCAGCGCCATCATAACCAGTGCGAAGTACGCATGCATCAGATTCGACACACAAGCAGCCCGCACGCACCGTTTTAATGTTTTTGCCGCCAACCTGCTACGCTCGACAGGGAGATTCAAATCCACATGGACCAAACATCAAATTTTTCAAAATTTACTTTTAAAACTTGGAAAATCTGTTGAAAAAAGGTGCCAGAACTCTGTTCCGGTGCAGTCTATGACAAAAAAAGCACTGCTGCTGACACAGGCTACTGGAAATAACCCAACCTCTGGGACTGGTGTTCTTTCACTTCACTATGAAATATACAGAACAATGTCTGGAAGTTTCAACTTCTGCAGCCAAGTATCTATTATGTTTTTTTAAGATGTGTACTGCATGCTTTAGAAAAATACAGTTAACTCTAATAAAATATTGCATGTAAATTGAAATATCACATCATCTCTACTCTACCATGAGATATTACATGCATATGCTCACTACTCAAAGGATAAAAATAAAAAGCAACAACTAAGATTATCTAAAAAAATGTGTATGGGAATGAAGAAAATTCTAGTTACTTTTTTTCTGAAAAACAAGATCAGATTCTCACTCTATTAATCCGAGTTACAATACTACTCCTAGTATCCCTGGTTAAAAAAACATTCTACAGTTACAGATGTTAGTCCAAGATAGAGTTATGGTGAAGGGATTTCATAGAGATGTTTGAGGATTTCATTAGGTCTGCATTTCAAAGCTAACCTAATATATGTATTGGAACAGTTATCTTTTGCACTTCTCTGAGTTTTGCAATGCAATTTTTGGCTTTCAGTACATACCAATATGTATACTACAGAGTAAAACACATTTAGAAATGCATAATTAGAAAATAAACTTAGGGAACAATTGTGTGGCCACTAGACAGTCGAGATGGCCAGAGGAGAGGTTTGAGCCTCAGCTCCAACCATGAAAATATGCTTTGTCAGTCTGACCTTAGAGCAGCCTCCTTCTGCCTTCACAGCCTGGGTGATTCTCTCTGTGCCAATTGCCATTCTGAGGTTGGTAAACCTTGGAGATGCAGGTGTGTGAGCATTCTGGTGGGCAGGGAGTGAGGGAGCAAGGCTTCACCACCAGCCATAATGTTCTGGTGCAATTTCAGCCTGTCCTTGCAGTTCTGGACAAAAGATTTAGATTTAGATGGCCAAAATTAGCTGCCATGCAACTGTTTTGCATGGCAGTGACCTTTCCTGTGGGTTTATGCAGAAATTGGACAGGTAGGCTCATGAATGAAAGCATGCAAAACTGAAAAGGGTCAGAAATAGACTGATCTGTCCATCCTTAAGCATTCCACATTTCCCAAGGGGTGAGATGTTCAGAAGCTGCATTATACTGGACTTTGGTAAGCCTCCCCGAGATGTGAGAGATGTGATTGAGTCACTGGAGACTGACATGTTTTTGTGCTTTATCAGAGCCTACTGGAAGCGGGAAAGCTGTTTGTGCAATAATCCTGCATCACATTCCTAAAATAGACAACTTCACCTCTTATGTTTTATGGTAGAACTATGTACTTGGCTATTCTTTTTTCACATAAAGCAGCTATAGAAACTTCCCCCAAATTATTATTTTCCAGAGGTTTGGACTATGGCCCTTACCATCCTTGACCATTACCCTTGCTGGTTGGAGCTGACAGGAGTTAGAGTCATCCAGAAATATCTGTGGGAATCCAAACTGGGGAAAGCAGAGCAACAGAGTAGCTTTAGAAATATGGAACATACCTTAGGTTGATAGGATCAGGTAATTTACTAGCACTTAGGCCTCTCCACCTTGTTTCAGCTACAGATTTGCCAAAACCGACATTATTCAGCAATTTTTTGAAACTCTTGTAAATAAAGTTGGAAGCACCAGTCAACAGTACACATCCATAACCCTGAACAACTGCAGTGTTTGGTATGATGATATAATAGGATACTGCATCTACTCTCTCAACTCTTTCCAAACACACACACACACACACACACACACACACATGTTGGCATTCTTATTCCACATGCACAAATTCCAACTGTTGGAGTGGGGATTCATACATACAAAGCACATATTTGCATGTACAATTCCCTATTCAGTTAGGGTTTGGTGAAAATCTGTTTCAGCATGCCTCTAATGAGATCTAGGCAATAGTTTAATTAAATTTAAATTATTATTATTATACTTGATTTTGAAAATAAGGTGATCCAGGAAAAATGTTTTATTCAATTAGATCTTGTAGAGAAACGTTAAAGTCACTGCTAGTTAGACATTAAAGCTGGTGTTGATTATGGTTTTTCAGATATATTTAATGATGGTCAATTTTTAATACAAGTGCAATTACTAGCATTTTAATGCAAGAAAAGTATGTCTGGTTTGCTCTCAGTATAATAACCTAAAGGTATTGGAGAAAATCCTGTCTTTCATTTTATTAATTAGCTTTTGAAATAAAGAAGCTATAAAAGGTACATTTACACCTTTGCAAAGCAATTATGTAAAACCAGTGAAGTAATTTTAAAAAGTGAAAAAATGTGTAAAAATGTTGAAGCAATGAAAGATTATAGTTTTGTAAAGTCAGCCCTACCATAACGCAGAATGAGGCAACCTCCTCCTCAAGCAGTAGATTTTCGGTGCCTGGGAAAGCAAAATGTTAACTGTTTAGGGAGTGGAACCTGTGGGCCCTGGACAGTGTTAGGACCAGCAAGTGCGCCCTCCCCACCTTCTTGCAACCGCAGCAGAAGGTACTATGATGGCTACTTTCTGAGGTCAAGAAGGTGACCTCAGAGAAGGGAAAGGGAGGTAATTCTGGCAAAAAGGGGAGGAGCCTGCAGAGACCAAGATATGGGATATCCCAAAGTTGTTCCTTGTCCAAGATGCTTCAACTACCAAAAACTCTGTCTAGGAAAAAATGCAGAATGGGAGGAGATGAGGAACATGGGAGGAGGCACCTCCACTGCCTTCTCAACTCTGCATTGAAGCCCATATACTCCTAAGTCTGAGACCTTCTGGCATCAGCATAAATTTCTGGCCTTAATTCATTATTATTGTATTTTTACTGAAACTGATGGGGAGATATGCTTGTGGAATTTTATATCTAAGGTACAAAGATAATTTGACCAGCCTTGAATACATCAAATCTTGTATGCCTTCCTAAGTGGCTTACATCTTGTATTGTAAGCTTCCTAGGAAGGCCTCAGCAGTTACAGGCAGCCTATAAATACATGAATGAATAAATAAATCTTAACTTGTGGGCCTCTGTTTCAGGCAGGAACTATCTTTGGCTGGTCCAATTGGTTTAATGATTTTATATTCGCAGGGACTTTAAAGGGGTGGGGGGCTGAGGAGTTCTGGAACTCATTTGGAAATGAATCCTGGAATACAGGTCTTTTGAAACAATATAAACTATCTCGTTCTGTTTTAAAACATGTGTGCCCTATATTTTGCCCCCTCAAGAGACCCCCAGAGTAGCTTCCACACTTATTTTCACTGATGTGGTTGAAAAAAAACCATGTCCCTGGCTTGTGCTATTTCTGATTACAGGCAAGGCTTACATAATAGAATACTCCTCCACAAGGAGGACTAGTTGTCAGGATGAAGGGCTTTATGCCCAATCTAACATGATAATTTGCTCTGCATAGGAACCTTTTAATAGAATTCATACATTGAACCCTTACATTAAATCACAGGAGCTCCCACCTACAGTTTGAAATGATACAGCCTAGACAGACATGGTTGGCCACCTCAGGCTGAACTGTCAGCATTTCTTCTGGGAAAAGCATGACTGAAGTCCAGTTTTCACTCAAAGTTTATTAAAGTTTTGTGGGAAAAGAGCTATTTGGCAGAATCCCAATCAGTAAGGGTCTGAGAATGATGTGTCAGAAAGACTCAAGAGACCCAACAAACCACTTTAAAATATAAAAGACATTTATTTTTCCAGAGGCCCAGTTTTAGTGTCTTTTACAGCTGTCTTAAGTCTCCAGTATAAAAGCAAACAAGTTAGTAAAGACTCATACAAATATACTAACATATTAATCAATGCTGCTACTTTTAAAAATTCTTCTCTTGATTGTTCAGAAAATATTTTGCAGTCATAATCTTGAAAAACAGAGTTTTCAGAATGAATAAAGAAGATCTTCAGTCAGTGTTGTTCCTAAATTTGTTTGGATAAAAGTATTTGCACTCTCAGATAGCTTTAGGTTTCCCTGTGCTTTACTTTAATATTTAAAAATTACTTTATTCCATATAGTTGGTTACAGTTAATCAAATTTATAACGTGTTACACTAACTGCAGTTAATCAAACAAATTTTTGCACAGCTCAAAGAAATTCTATTCACACATCAACCTTGTTATTGTATTAATCTGTTCTTCCCTGCTTAGTCTTTGAACCACTAATTCTATAGAACAATTCTGGAGAAGATTTGGGTAAAAAATCTTAAATAAGTTTTTTTTCTGGCTATGTTTCAAAGTGGAAATATTTCCATAGGTTTTTCAAGAATGAAACATGATATACTTCTGAAATAAATATATTTCTGAGTATATTTAGGCATCACAGGGAAAGGCTTCTTATAGCTTGGTAATTGGTTATAGAACAGGAAGCAAGGGCTAGAAGTAAATGGAAAGGACAGAACTATTCATTTGAGGAAAATAAGTGATGTAGTCCCCCAAAGACTTAACCCTTAAATTGTTAGGGGATTTGTCTTACATTCAGTTTCTCAACAGCCACACTCCACTTTCTAAGCTAACAAGATGGTGGCTGAGCTGAGGGCCTCTAAGACTGCAGTGCAAGCCCCATTATCTTACGCACTGAAGGACAAGTTTGGGTTCACCAAATCACATAAAATGCAGCCTCATAGAACATCCTTCAGTTTGAACAGTTTGTATTACAGTGAAAAGATCTTGCTCTTGCTCTTGCTTACCAAAATAATCAGAACAGTGAAACATCAATGGACTGATGCACTCCCAAATGATCTTTCCCAGCTGGGTGAATGGGCAGTAGTATGACAATTGAGTTTTAGTGTAAGCAAGGGTAACATGGTGTACAAGGGGCACAAAAAAGTTAACTTCATGCTGAGGGGGGTCTAAATTTTTTAAAGACAATGAACCTGGGTGCATCATGGATATTTTAATAGAGATTCTCCCATTCCTGCTGCCCACAAGTTAACTGGCATTATTAAGAAGTCAGAACTGCTAGTATGTGATGCCTGTGTGTGTGTGTATTATGTATCATTTTCATTACCCTTTTTCAGAAATGCTATTGCAAAATTGGAAAGAGCAATCAAAATGTTCAAGGCAGGAGCATTTCCCCTACAATGGAAGTCTAAATGGGGCTTTTGGGGAACAGTATTTGTTATTTATGTATTCATTCAATGTATACCCTGGCATTCTACAAGAAAATTGTGCTCAATGCAGTTCATAAAAACCTTTAACAAACTTAGTTAAATCAATAATAAATTAATCCATTAAAACACAAATATGAAGAAAAAACAGAGGCAAAATTATTAAATGTGTAGAGAAAATATTTATGCTAAACCCAGGCAAGAACGTAAAATCACCCAACGTAAAATTAACATGGAATTTGCTGCAACTAAATGTGGTGATTCTTCAACAAACACCTTGCAAAGTGGTGATAGAATTCATGGTTGGACATAACAACAAAAACTCATATAATTATATAAACAAGATCAGTCTATTCAACGATCTTTAGTATAAAATCATTTGTATGCAATCATACAATTAAATTCCATTGACAGCAGTTCAGTGAATTGTCTTTCACTCAATGATTCTGACATATTTCTAGATATAACAGAATATAATGGATTGGAGTTTTCTTCCATGCATTCTGTCTGAGGAAGAGGCTTTCATCAATTACTCTTCTCTTTGCAGCATTCTGGACAAGCTCCATACTGTTCCAGAAGGACCCTACTATTCTGGGGCAGAGTTTGTGCATGGCTGTGTTGCAAAGAGCTCCAGGGAAAAGGGGAATCTGTGAAAACTGCTTCTCACCCTTTTCCATTAGTGGGCATGTCCCATGAGCTCCACCACGATGGTTTCATCAATAGACCACTAGTTAAAATTCAAGTCATTATATTCTGACTGCATGCATATTTGATGTACATATGGAGAACACAGAATGAAAGAATGTTACCCTTCTGGCAATAACCCATTCATAAAACCCTCTCATCAACATCATAAATAAAACTATTAATTAAATTGAATCTCCCTGTAAATCAAAACTCGTGATGCTGTTCTTTGTACCTTTTTTTTTTTTTTTGCATTCAGTACTTCGTTTTAGAAAGATGTATAAAGGAACATTAGAAAGTTAACTAACTTGCCAAGAAATATACAGAATAGTTTCCATTTTCTGGAATTGTAGCACACCCTAGTGGCAAACAGAGCATTAACATTTAGACAAGTGACAGACATCAAAGCTGCTGATGTCTGTGTGTGTGTGTGTGCGTGCGTGCGTGCGTGCGTGCGTGCGTGCAGAGAGGGGGCGAGAGGGAATCAAAATCATGCGTGCGCGCACACACACACAGAGTTCAATATCTTGGAATGATCTATTTAGATCAGTACCTGGCAAGAAGAACCTCATTCATCTTCATAAGGTTTAGATAGTCTCATATATGCCTATCTGCCTTTTAGTGACACGATTGTCCAGACATATTTCCTCCTCAAGAATGTGCCTTTGTTTCCTCTGTGATGACAACAACTCAAGACAAGAAATTGGAATTTGTAGGTGGATATGAACTAGGCTTTTGTTTCTACATGCTTGTAAGATGATGAAGAGATCAGCTTGCCTCTCAACAGATATAGCAATATCCTGTATGTAAGGCACACATAAAAGCCCTGTCCAGTGATGGTGTCTTCCAATGCTATTCCCATTGGTGCTACTTGTAAGAACAATTAATGAGCAAACTCCAGTTCTTTCTTAAATGAACTTTTCTGAATTGATCCAGTGTCTTCCTGGCATATCATTACCAAAGGTTCAGATGTCTTCATTCAAGATTGCATTTCTGTTCCTGTGGGATTTTCTGAGCTATTGGGATTTCTGTATTCAATGTACTTGTGGTAAAGCCATGGAAATCTGTGAATATTTTTGTGATATTACTAGTAATACATAATACAGCTCTCAACCAGGAGAAGGTTGGGGACTCATATGTCAGTGTGTGTGTGTGTGTGTGTGTGTGTGCGCGCGCATGTCTTTATCCATTGCAGCTTTTATTTTGAGCTTTGTAGGACCCATGGTGATGAACATATTTTGGGTTAGGAATTCAGTACCATGGATAGTTCCTCTAAAACTCAAAATAACAGCAGCAATAGGAGTCATTGGCCTTCTCCACTGTTATCTTCCTCTCCCCCATCAATCCATCTTTGTGTGAGTGTGTGTGTGTACATGTGTGGGGAGAGTTAACTTTTATTTCATTTAAAATATTTATATACTGCTCAATAACCAACACTTGGGGTAGTAGGGGTTGTATTAAAACTTAACACCATAAAAATACTAGAATACTAAACATGTAGTCTAAATCTTGCATCATGTAAGTCTTGTATTGTATGCTGTTATCGGCATTTGTAAGCCACCCAGAGAACCTTTGGGTTATGGGTTGGCAGAGAAGTGGAATGAATGAATGAATGAAAATAAATCAAGTTTTACGACTTTGGATTTTCCTGTCCCTACCACTAGGTTTGCCCTGTAAAAGATATTAAGATTGGAATGCCTAGAAAAATGAAAATGTTGTTATCTGATGCAGAGAAGGCCACCCTGTAGGTGCCAGGAAAGCCACTGTGAGGTGGGCATTCTACAGCAGATGCTCCACCATTGAAGGGACCTCTTCCCAGTAGCCACCCACCACGCCTCATGTGGTGAGAACACTCAGACAAGGCTCTCAAATGCTCTTAAGATCTGCAACAGAGGCCCTGCTCCAGGAACACTCCTTGAAGGAGGGTAGAATATACTTGCAAGAGAGCCTTCCCTGCGGTGGCACCCCGGCTATGGAATGCAGTCCCAAAACCTGCTTATTTTTCCATAATTTTAATGTTTAATATTTTAACTATTTATTTATTTATTTATTGAAAATTTCTAGGCTGCCCCATTCGCCGAAGCCTCGGGGCGGCTTACAAATAAATAAATTAAAATACATAAATAACAATATAAAATACACATAACTGTATAAAATAGGTCACCCTGGCCAAAAAACTTTAAAATAAAAATAACATTAACAATTAAAATGACGCTTGAATAAAAAGGTTTTATGCTCAGTTGTGGATTATTTTGTATTATTTGGGTTTATATGTATTTATTGGATATTGACTTGTAAGTGGTCCAGAGACCTGCAACAGGATAAAAATACCCAAATAAATAAATATTTGGGAGGAGATGATTCTTTAGTTGGAGAGATTTCAAAAATTATTTGACAAGTGAGTAGAGGCTCAATATGGGACCAGGCTCTTCTTGTTTTTATAGAATTCCGACCTCCTAACTGAGCGTAGTACTGGTGATATGACAAATTCATTCCTTTAGTGCCAGTGCTAGGACCCAGAACTGGGACCAGTATGCCAGCGAGTGCCAAAGGCAATAGAACAGCATTGTTGAGAGTAAATGAAAGAGGTAAGGGTTTTCTAGCATCTCAGTGACAGCATTGTACTTCATAGCCAGTGTGCTGTAGAAGTTAAGAGTCCTCAGAGCACACTGAGAGTTTATTATCTCTTAGCCTAGTCTACCTCAGAGGGTTGTTGTAAGGATGAAACACAAGGTGGGGGAATGAGCCATGTATGCTGCTTCAAACTTCTCAGAGGGAAGGTGGGATATAGATGTAATTAAATAACTGCTTGTACATCTGCAGGTTAAATAAGATTTCAAGGAGAGAATTATCAGGATCCAGTTGTGACTCTGCTGATTTTGGTGAATACTACAACCCTTTATTATCTATTTTTTAAATTTTAATCCAGCTTTTCTTCCAAGGAGTCCAAGGCAGCGTAAGTGATCTTTCTCTCCATTTTGTTCTTGCAACAAAACTAGCAGGTAGAGTCATGACTAGACAAAAGTTAGCTACTGAGCTTGAACCCAGGTCTCCGCAGGTCAACACTCTAACCACCTCACCCCACTGGCTCTAAGTATCTACTGGAATGACTTTGGCATTAATTTAGACAGCAGTAGAGTGTTAGACAGCAGTTCAGAATGTTCTTTTCTTTTTGCTGTTTTTAAGGACATAGTAACCACCCAGCAGCAATAAACATTGTCTTGTGTCACCACAGGTAGGATTTTATTTCTTTACATTACTTAAAAATGGGGCCAAACAGTCCTTCTCTCTGGAACCACACACGCCCTGACAACATACACAATTCAGAAGGCTGTGAAACAATTTGTGTTCTTCTCTTTCCCCCTTTTTAGTGAGCTACATTGCTCTTGAGATTACAGCTAAGATTTATCACATTTTAGCAGATGTTTGGTGTGTCATTTATCCTATGCTGCCAGGCATCTATGATGAAACCTTGGAGAGACTCACATTACTGGACTCCACAAAACGGGACCAATGCTTCCTTGGAGCACCTTGTGGCCAGACTTCAAAATAAGCTCATTGAACACCAGAGTATTTGCACTCATTCTCTGAACATTTTAACAAGTCAGAGTAATGACAGATGAGACTTTTAAAGGGCTTCTTGCATGTGAGTTATTTATATTTGATTGTTTTATGGCCAGCATTTTTGTGTTATACAGCCCCTGGACTTCTGGCTGCATAATACAATTTGTGTCCCCTGTACTTCAAATAAATAAACAGAATGGACCCAGTGCCATATCAAGAAAATAGAGATGATAATTTACAGTGGCAGGACTTCATGATTAAAGGGCAGTCAGCTTAGTAACAGCAAGAGTAGAATGTCCCAAATTTGCCCCAAGTGACAGTAATAGATATCAGAGTAACTCTGTACAAAGGAAACATGTTTCTGAAACTGAGAGAAAGAGTGACTATCCACAACCACATACACATGGATTGCACCGGTTTGAATGGCAGGCCAGCAAATTGTCACAGCAAATCCTAAGCTTTTCATGTCTTTAAATGTGACAGTAGCTAACACTGGAAAAGGAAGTTGTCAAGAACCTGTTAAAGAGGGAACTTGTGCTATCCAGGAAGTAACACTGAACTTAATGCTAAAATATCTTTCTAAGTTTCTGCGTAGAGATAAGTATAGGCATAGGTAACATGGTGCCCTGAGGTACCAATACGCTCATGGGTAATTTTTTGGGCACCTGCCAAAGTATCCTGCCTTTCCCATGTGAATGAATAAAATAACATTTTCTTACTGGGAAACCCAACCTCTACCTTAGTCTTTTGGGCAGGTTGCTTGTCTTAAGCTATGCCTCTTATAGCAGCCATTTTGTGGTGACACACATGACAATTCCCTGAATTGCCACATGTACTTACACACCAAAAAAGTTGCCCAGGCCTAGTTTAATGCTTATGAATGTTACCTCCTTCGCTTGATGGATGGCTCCAAATGTTATTAAGACATCCACATTAAATCAATGACGCTGCTTCATTCAAAGCATGCAGAAAGTATAATACATGTATCAGTGCCTTTTTTTTTTTTTACTTTCAGAAAAGTACCAAAGGAAGGTGCAATTGAGAATGGAAATGTGGTAGAGTGCTTAACCTTGCCTGTCTGCCAGTTCTCTGCTTACATCTCTTCTTTTACATTTAATTTGCAAATAGCTGAAACTCTACAGAGGGAAAAACCACTTCGGGTGTAGTTTGGAGTAAAGAAATAACAAGTCTGGGAAATGGTTAAGTACCTCTCCATGTCTACTGTCCACTTCCTACCATAGCTTATTTTTTGAATTTTCTTGTTGTCTGTGAACAAACCATGGTGCATCTGGAAGATGATTGGGCTTACTTTGGCTTGTGGACTCCATTCCTCCCTAGGGATACCCAGAGGATACCACAGGAGGACTGAGTTATCTCTCTACTTCACACTACAATCACAACCCATTTCAGACTTGCTGATTTTTTAAAACTTTACCCTTTTTTTCTTCCGTAGAATGTAAAAGATAGTTGTCAAACCTATTTTGACAGCTATGAACAATATCTTAAAAATGCCCCCAGAGGCACCTTGGAGGGATTGCCAATCATTGCCAAAGATTTTTTTTGTCCCCACCCAATTTTTGAAAATATTTGCGAAACCATCATCGTCATCGTTTTGACAGCTGACTTTTGTTTTTTCAGGGGGGAACTGGGTAAAGTGAAAAAAGCTGTGATGAGCCCCAAATAGCTTGCAATCACAGTTACTGAACATCAAGTGAAACCTTCAACATCAATTTAAATCTTTCCCACATGAGCTCCTTTCACATATTACAAAAAAGAACTACACAGTATGGAACAAGAGCTTATGAAGTCCTTCTACAGATACATGCCCTATCATCTCTTGTTGCTCAGCAGTTTCCCAATGACTAGCTGAGCAGCATCTGAGACTCAATGAGGTTGAATCTTTACTCTCTGATCTGACTTTTGACTAACTAGAACTTCTGTCTTGCCTTGATTAAGTTTCATCCAATCCATTACCAGCATTATTGTCCTCATTCAGACCAAAACTGACTTCCACAATCTAACCTGACACATGTAAAAAAGAAAGAGCAGGGTATTTTGCCACTTCACCCCAAGTTTGAGCTTACAAACTAATAAATGCAGGGTTATATAAAGGTATCCAGCTATTTTAGTTTTTAGGTACATATGTGGATTGACCTTCCATATCAGCTTGATATTAAGATTAATGTTGTTTTTTTTAAATTAATCCTTTGGCTTCTTTGATCCATCAAATGTGTAACTTCATCTTAAGCATATTAATTGGGAAGAAAATCCTGTTATTTGTACAAAAGACTGTACTCCCAGAAAATTAACTTGGAGGCACACTCCAATGCAACAACATTTGCTTCTGGGTAACAGACTGAGCTTAGTCAGTTGCAGAGCATTAGCTAGCAATGCTCTTGGCAGATCCCAACTTTGATACTCCTGAAATTATAAAATTGTGTGATCTGTCCAGGTACAAAAGAAACCAATCTGCCTATGTGCAAACTGAAGCCAGAGTTTGTTGTGTGCAGTGAAAAAAAGGAGAGCCAGTGTGGAGTACTGGTTGGAATATTAGACCAAGAGATCTGGATTCTAGTCTCCACTTAGCCATCAAGCTCATTGAGTGACTGGAAAAGTGTCTCACTCTCAGCCTAATTTATCTTCCAAGGTTGTTGTGAGGATAAAATGGAGAAAAGGATTAGATAAGCTATTTTGGGTTACTTGCAAAAGAAAAAAAAAGATGGGATAAAAATGTAGTAATAACTACAACCAAATTTTAAGTTTGCGCGCGCACACATGTGTGTGTGTGTATGGGAATAATAAATCAGCCTTACCTTTTCTGTGCCCTGAATGAGGGCATGTTGCTCATCTTCATTTAGCTACTGGCCCCCTGCTTGTAAGCAGGGTCAACTGAATTAAACAGTAGTGGCCTTGTTCATGTAGTTGTTTGCAAAAATGGAGCCAAACTTGATGTTTTCACTGCTTATGGGTAGAAATGAGTTTTAATGCTGCAGGAACTCATTCTGCCCATTTTACATTTTTGTATTTTACCAATCAAAACATTAATTACACTCTACATTCATTATACGTATCTTGTGTAGACAGACATATTTTCAAACCAATAGTGTTTTACTGTCAATGCAGTTTTCTATTCTTCCA
Source organism: Varanus komodoensis (assembly GCF_004798865.1). NCBI lineage: Eukaryota > Metazoa > Chordata > Lepidosauria > Squamata > Varanidae > Varanus > Varanus komodoensis. The sequence continues at coordinate 7,018,758 of NW_025335589.1, forward strand.
GTAATCTTCATTAAATATTGCAAATTCTTACTTTAAAATCCATTCAATATTTAAACCAATCTTTGATGTGCATATTGCCTCATAAATCAAGAACACAATATATAATGTTATATAAAGTTATATAAATGCAATATCCTTCTTTCCCACACCCCCCAAAAAAGACAACTACGTAAGTGTACAAAGAGTAGTAAGCTTGCAAGCAACTGCAACTTTTAAGTAAGTCTGATGGCTGGACCATCTTCTTTTCTCCAGTACCCGAAAAGGATAGGATTTAAAATAAGGGACTGTATATTTTATCTCTACGGGAAAAAGCAAACACAAGATCCTAAGTGCTTTCTCATTCTTAAAAAGAAAGAAAACATGCTCTCCTAAGCAAAAATTACTATAGGGTGAACTTCATTAAGATTAATGAGATTTCAGGCACAAGCCTATGCATGTTCAGGCATTAAAAAACTCTGTCACTCCCAGCATTTGCAGCCACGCTGGGTGAGGGATGTTGGGAGTGGCAGGCATTTTTCTTGTCACAACATACCTAAGATTGCACAGTGAGGCATGCCGTCTCCACCGCTAAAGCACGGCCGGAAAACATAGGCATCCAGAAGGTCGCTCGCTCCGCGGGTAGCGAGAATTTAAATGGAAAGTACTATTGTTGATAATACGAAAGAGGAGTAGAGTGGTGGGAAAGACCACTAACAGCGTTGACATGTGAACTGCAATTTTCCCTTTTAGCTGAATAGGATTTGGCTATCCCTTAAGACTCGCCTACGAGAAGCTAGCGGCGGGCTGTTTATTTTGAGGCACCGGAAGTACCTTTCGCCTCTCATGAGACGATGCTTAGAGGTTAGAAGGGGCGGCGCCTTTCGGCTGGTTTCGGGCTTTTGAGTTGGCGCGAGTGAGTCTGTGGGCGGGTCAAGGGCCTGGGGAAGACGGCGGTGCCTGACGGGGAGGAGCCTTCTGCTCCCACCTTGCCTTGCTGCCAGAGAGGAGCCGAGGAGGCCGGCAAGCGGGCAGGCAGGCAGATGGGCGTGGACAATGATGTTCTCTCCCCAGCAGTGCTGTTGTGGGACCGACCGGGTGGGCCCTTGACCCCGCGGTGGCGGGTCCCGAGACAGCCTAGGCGGTGCTGAGGGACCCCTTCACTCCGTCTCACCCTTTCCCCTTCCTTCTGCGCTCCTGCGCCAAGCGGCACCATGCCGTGCACTTGCGGGAACTGGCGGCGCTGGATCCGGCCACTGGTGGCCACGGTCTACATCGTGGGGCTGATGGTGGCCTTGCCGCTCTGCGTGTGGGAGATGCAGAAATTGGAGGTGAGGGAGGGAGAGCGTCGAGGGCAGCGGCTTCAGGGGGAAGCTTCGTTTCGGCTCTTCTTTCCCGGGGGAAATCGAAGCGCAGCCAAAGCGTGAGTCAACAATCAGAAGCAGTCCCCGGGGCGCCTCCTCGGTGCAAGCAGGGGAGAATGGAAAGCCCCATTCGTCCCTTTCTGGGTTCGCCTCGGCCCTCTTGGCTTTGCAGTCAGTGGCTGTCGCTACGGAAAGAAAACAGCCTTGTTGACACTCGGTTAAGGTCGGCCCGGGTCGCTGCTCGCCGGGAGCGCGGAGCTGCAGTAGTGGCCGCGTCTTCCTGTGAGGGCGGAGTGTCTTCCTGTAGGAAGACGCGGCCCAGAAACGTTCGGGAGAGGAAGAGAGATGTATTTGTTCTCCCATCCATCACGGATATCTCTAGCCCTGCCGGTTAAGCGCTAACCTGCAGCAGGCCCAGTCAAACCTCCTTCCTTCAAAAGGCGATGACCTGCCATTGTCGCGGCCATGCCGTAACCGGGTCGGCAAACTCTCTTTAAATCCGGCAACAGACCTCCTGCATGCTTCGGAGGTGCTGTCACGAAGGAGTATTCTCATATGCTCAAAACTGCTGCAGCCTGAGATCATGTCGGGCTACAACACTTAAGAGATTTTGGCTTTGACCTCGTGGCCTAAATTGTAGCATAAATGATGTTTAGCATAAATCCTGTAGTTTAGGGATATTTACATCCAGGGAATCCAAGGTTCAGTCCTGCTGCTAGAAAAGGACTGGGGAAGACTTCTGGCTGAAACCCTGGAGAGTCATTGCTGGTTATCGTGGACCAGCCTTTCATAACCTGGTTCTCCCATCAGCATGGTAGTTGTTAACTATGATGGAAGTTGTGGTCCAAAATATCTGGAGGTTATGAGGTTCATGGAAGCTGTGTAGAAAGTGCTTTTAGTGTGGACCAGTCCTCTGACCTTGTATAAAGCAACTTCATATGAAGGAGGGATTAGCCAAAGGTATGGAAAATATGCTGTCTCCAACAGATCCACAGGAGGTATGCAGAGCTGAGGTATCCATATAGTGAGACTGCAAGAATGTTCAAGCAGAGGACTATAATGCTGACGGAACAAGGGGATTCCTCTTGTCTGTATCAAGGAAAGAATGCTGGCAGCATATTTGGATTTTCTAGTTGCAGTGGGGTTATTTGCAGCTACAAATAAAATGAGGTGACTGTCAGGTTCATCCTGTGAGGATGTTACCTTTCATGTACTAATTAGTATACCATCCTAATCTCAGGGTTCTGAGCAGTTAACAGCAAGTGTACAAATATAGGGTGTATATGTATATACATCTAGGTTCCTGAAAGGCTTATAATAACAATAGACTGCATATTTGATCTTGGGGCTAGAAAAATTAGAAAAAATGGAGCTCTAAAATAACTACCAGATTTAAAAAAAAAACTGTTCTCACACATGGAAAATAATTTCCTTGGTGTGTAGGGCCATGTTTATAGATGCTATATTCTCCCTCTCCAGGATCTCTCATGGGACTGTTGACATATAGCCCTTGGGGCAGGGTAGGGTTTTGCCTGTTACTTCTCATCAGATGTGATGCTTTTGCTTTTTTTGGATTTTATGTAAGTTTTGTGTAGGTCTAATTTATAGCTCTAAATGATGGATGTGTTTTTAACAGAAGAGTGCTGAACCAGTGCATCTCACACCTGCAATTAATGTCATGGCAATCCTTGTGCTCATTGTTGCCAGACCAGGTAGTAAAGCAGTAAAAAAATGAAAGAAAGCAAAAAAGCAGGCATTGACAACATGACTCCTCTCCTTCAAAGATGTCTGTTCTGTTAGACATCTTCCCCTACTTCTTGTTTAGCCTTACAGTCTGTTGAGGGAAGTGGAAACGTAGAAACAGTTTTTATTCTTATTGAAAACTTGTGGCCTGTAAGTCTTAAGTCCTTGATACTAAATGAATTATTGGTAATTTTGTGCCTTGAAAAAACTAGTTTACTCACAATCTTTATCACATTTAATAATATATTTCTAATTCATAGTGCTGTTTCTGTTCCAAAATCATAATACAGACAGGTATTTTATGAAAAAGCTAACTAAACTAGTTTTCCCTTTGCCTCTACTTCAGGCGGATTTGTGTGGCATAAGCAAAAATGGCTCCTGAAGCTGTATAGCACATTGACCATCTATATACAGTAACATTTACCAAGAAGATATATGTATATCCCAGGCATAAGCAGTACATACTTTATTGAGTAGGATAATGTGGAAATAAAGGAACCTCTTGTGTTGGTTCCATGCTCTCTGACTTGCACTCTTAAATGTTGTTGCTGGCTTATTTCTTTGGCTCATTTCTGGATAAACTAATGTTGTTACTGGTGTTTGCATCTAAAGGCTGCTATTACACTTGTTATACCAGATCAGACCCTTATCTGTACTCAAATCTTGTGTCTTATGATTCAGTTGCATATTTTTGTTTACAGAAGAGAAGACACATTAAATAAATTAGTATTGCATGTTTGTCGTGGAATATAAAACACTTGGAGTGGAACTGCTCAGTGGGAGCAAGTTATTGATTGTGGTTTTGTAGGGTATATTGTCCACTTTTTCTGAGATTTCTCATTGTAATTTCTTGTGCCTCTGTTCTTTTTGTGTTCTTCAAGGTTGGAATTCATACTAAGGCATGGTTTATTGCTGGAATCTTTTTATTGATGACAATACCAATATCTCTTTGGGGAATATTACAACATTTAGTTCATTATACTCAACCTGAATTACAGAAACCAATCATAAGGTAACTCTTCATGTGTGTTCCTGCTGGTTATTCCCTGTAGCAATAAAATGCTTTGAATAAAAACAAATATATTTTGTAATGACAGGATTCTGTGGATGGTGCCAATTTACAGTCTAGACAGTGTAAGTACCTTTCTTCTTACTTTGTCAGCTTATTGTATTTCACATTCTTTGTTGACACCAGTTGCATAATCTAATGAACTTGTCAAATTTTTACGTGTTTACATAATAAACTTTTGTAAAAATGTAATAGCTGTTTTTGGGGTGAAATAATTTTTATTAATGTAAAAGAAGCCAGAGAGCATCACAGTTCATTGGACAGCAACATATGATGTACATGAAAAAGGTATGCATATGCATACTGGCCAACACAGATTTTGGTGCCTTGAATTTTAGGCCTGTTCTTGGGTATATTTGACCACTGATTCCAAAACTGATTCCAAAACTGAACCATTTTTCCCCTATCAGCTCAAGTTTTTGAGATACAGCATAAATGCCACATACCACTCTTCACTCTGGTTGCCTGTCAAAAATCAGGAAATTTTAAATTTTATTTAAGCTCTGTATAGCACAAAAGAAACACAATAAAATTTAAAAGAAAAGTGAAATATACTAAATCTGCTTCTTACAAACCAAAAGCACAGGTTGATACAAATATTTCAGTCATTCGATACAGAAGAAGCTCCTTTTGTAAGATTCCTGAGAGTGGGATCTGCTAGGACAATCCCACATAAGGTTCCAACAGTAATCTGTCATCATATTGCACTTCACTTAGATCAATTTGCAGAAAACCTTGGTGACTTAAGTGACTGTGTAGATAATGGATTTTAATACTCAGTTTACAGCCAAGCCTGTTAAAATGAGAGAGCATCTCCTCTACTAATTGAGTATAGTTGTCTGCCTTCTTGTTGCCAGGTAAATTTTTCACAAGACCAAATGAAGACCAGGCGCAAGACTCATTGATTCTTTGAAATGTGGTCATTAAAGTTTCCTACTTGCTTCCAGGGTGTACTCTCCACAAATATAGCAAAATATGTCAGGATGATTCAGGCAGCACTGTCATGAAGTAGCCATAATCTCTAAGGTGCTCCATCTGCAAAAATGAAACGATATGAGTGGGAATATACACACACCTCCTGTACAAGTGTAACTATAATATAATTAATTATAATTTAGAGTCCACTGTTTGATGATGTAAAATTACAGTTGGAAGTATGTAAACACTCTCACTATATTTGCCAATTTGTACGCAAAAACACAAACTAGGTAACAGAAGAACAAGTTGATCAGCAAAATCTTTTCAAAAAGTGACTAAAACAATTATATAAATTTGACCGTATCTAAGAGCCAATGCAGTCTAGCCAATGCCATTTTCTGAACCAGCACCCAACAGGTCTGAAAAGCAAGGCATCCCTCAAAAAATGACTTTTTTTGTTGGGCTCTGTAATGTGGACAGAATGTCCTCTAGGTAAAATATATGTTGCTTTTCTGTCTGGTACTGTACCTAACAAGTGGTTAGCATTAGAGTGTCGGTATAGTGTAGTAATTAAGAGTGCGGGCCTGAGACTCATGTGATCTGTGCTCTAGTCCGCACTCGGCCATGGAGCCAACTGAGTGACTTTGGGCCAGTCACAGACTTTCAGCCCAACCCATCTCATTGGGCTGTTATGAGGATGAGATTGAGGACAGGAGTAGTAGTAGAATGATGTAAGCCACTCTGAATTCTTTAAACAAGAAAAGGTTGGGATACAATCTTGATAAATAAATACATTTTGTAAGTAGTAGCAAGGTCCAAAGGGCATTTGAGGAAACAGTTTTCATTTAGTTTATCAGAACTTAGATCAAGTAGGCATGCTTAGGATTCAGATGTAAGGCTTTCTTAATTACTGAATGTTTAATGCTGAGATTTCTGATGTGTGATTAGTGTACACTAAAAATGCTTCTATGTGTTCTATTAACAATTACTCTTTTTGATAGTGGATAGCATTGAAATACCCCAACATTGCAATATATGTGGATACTTGTAGAGAATGCTACGAAGCTTATGTCATCTATAACTTCATGGTATTTCTTTCAAATTACCTGACCAATCGGTATCCAAATCTGGTGTTAATCATAGAAGCCAAAGATCAGCAAAAACATCTACCGCCACTGTGCTGCTGTCCACCCTGGGCTATGGGAGAGTGAGTACATTATATATTTTCGGACTTGTACTGTGTCATACGATGCATTTGTGCAAATACAATTAATTTGTATTTGACACAGCTGATGACAATGATGCAATATTTGCATGGCACCACATTTTCTAATCAAAATCCATCTATTCAATAAAATACAAGTCTCTTGGATTAGCGTAAAACCTTTTTGTGGAAATACACAACTCCTATTTTGCATTTAAGGAACTAGATTTTACAAGAATTCCTGAACAATATGCTTCAGGGTAAGTAATAGGGGAAGTAGTTGTTACTAAAAAACAGGATTCCTTAATAAATGAACATGATGTGTTTTCCCAGGCTCAATTCACAGCTGTAAGATATCATATTAAATGCTTGCTTGTGCTGTGCAGCTCCATTGAATTTGCTCTGACAGAATTGTGTGTAGCTGAATGCAGCGGTTAGATTTTTGAGGACAGCTGCTTAGTCAGGTGCTTCCCCCCCCCCCCACCTCTTCTCTACTTATAGCAAAATGTGGGGGTTATTGCCTTCTGCAGAAAACAGCAGGGTGGAGATGGCAATGGACTCTTGCAGTGTCAAAACATTGTAATGGAATAAATGGAATGATGAGACTTTCCTGCCACTGCTTTACTATCTCTGGTCCATTCTTGTACAGCAAGTCAACTAGATTAAGGATTACTACAATAAGGTGGCTGTGCCAAAATTTATACTTTTGTTTGTGTTGTTCATTTCCCATACTCTGGGCATTGATGTAGAGACATCAGAGTTCGTTCTTGCAGTGCCATAGTTTTCTTCCTATTTTTTTGAAAGGCTGGTGTTGGACCCTGTTTGAGGTTTTTTCTCTGTTAAAATGTATAAATCTTTGTCAGGTGATGGTATGCCTTGCTGCACATCTCCCTCCCCTATAGGTTTTAGATTAAAGCTCTAAAGGGTTTGACCCAAAAGGTTTTTAGGTTTTGGTTTTAAATGAGGCATAGTTCTCCTGACCTCCAGACTGAAAGAGCGGTTTGTTTATAACATGTTTTGTAGACAAGCTAGGATCACACTTTTGCTTTAGGCCGTGGTTTCTTGTCAAATTGTCTTTTTAAACAAGGCACACATTTTCGAGTTCAGATATCACATTGGACATTTTAGTTAAAACTAAAACTAATTTAAATTTTTATATTGAGAACAGAAGAGGCCCAAAGCTCTCTATGTGGCTTACTTTTACAGTGGGGAAAGAAAATTTCCCATTATGAATGAACTGAACCAGTGGCTATGTTCAGACAATAGTCCACGGCTTCATAAACCAAGGCTCTGGACCTGTTCCCTAGTGCCACGGCCACATGGTCTTTTCCTGTCACATATCAACATTTGACACAAAGATCCCAGCTTTCATCAAGTCAGGGTCACCTTGCACCTGAACTGGGGAACTCTGGATCCATGTTGGTTAACAGATTCTAGCTTACTTTTCTGGTGAAGCCAGTGTGCAAGGAGGAAGAGAAAAGCAGGGGACTGCAGCTGTGGAATTCATCAATTATCTTAATGCAGCTGATATGCTTGACTGAAAGTAATTTGGATTAATGTGCAGGGTGAGCTCTTAAGTGTACACAACATACGATATTGAAAGCAAAATTCCATAAAATTGTAACTCTTCCTTGGTTAGGAAAAAATGCATGACAGCTGCATGAGGTGTTGGTGGAAATGGAAATCAACAGATACCAACCTGTCACATATGGTGGAACCATAGGAGAATGAAAATATATTGGAAAGTATTTTAAATAATAGTGAAATATTTGTATATGAAATAACATTAAGACATCAATAGTTTTACCAGGCTATCTCTAAAGCGCTGTAGGAAGGAAACATCAGGTACTAGTTGGCAACTTGATACTGCCAGCTAAAATATTATCAAGTTTTGAAAGAACAGCTTGCTTCCTGGTTTGGACATATGGATGAAAAAATATGGCAGATGGTATTCATAAAATAGATTATTGTAGGATGGGAAAATAATTTTAATTGACTTCTGTGGTGGAGGGGGGTGGGTGCGGAGAACAAGGACTTTTTTCCCTTAACAACTGGAACAGGGTTAAACCTGAAGAAAATGACCAGCAAGAGGTATTGGCTATGACTTAATATAGGGATGGATTTTGATTAGAAGATGTGACAGCATGTAATTGTTGAATTGTTTTCATCAATGGTGTTAAATATTTATCCTTGTATGTCTTAAAATGTGTTACATAGTTTTAACCTAGTATTCATTTAACATTTGTATTGTACAGGAAGCTTGTGATTCTCTGTCTGCTGGTGTTTTTGCAATAAAAGTTATTTATATTGTTTATATTGCTGTTTTAAACTCTGTATCTCCTGCAGGGTATTGCTGTTTAGGTGCAAACTTGGTGTACTGCAGTACACAGTTGTCAGACCATTTACCACTATTATTGCTTTGTAAGTACGAACCAACCTATTTTTGTTTCGGAATGCTATATATAGATATGTTTGTTCCTTCTCTTTCCATTGTCCTGCATAATTCTGCTCTAGTAGCAGTCACCTTGTTCTTCTCTCTTAGCCTTTTGTCAAATAAGGCAGTATTATAAAATTACTACTCAGCTTGCTTTGTCTTGTAGCTTTAAAGGTCTACTTGCTAGCTTAAGAACTTAAGTGAAAGTGTCAAGAAAGTGGAACAACATGGAAAGTGATGATGCACATATTTCCCATAGTATATCTCATATGTGTTTGCTTGGAAGAAACTACTGTTTCCCCCAGGTGACTGGCAACTTGTGTACCCAAACAGATTTACTTCTGAAGATACTTAAGTGCGTGACCTCAGTGTTATCAAAAAACAACACTGAACCTGGTTCAACACTCCATGTTTTTTATGTAAATAAAATTTACACATAAAGCAGTAATACTTGGAGGGAATTGCTTTGTTGAAGAAAGTAATGAAAAGGCCTGCACACCTACAATCAGCTATAAAGAAGTACTGTCTGGCATTTTTTAAATGAAACCACTTGCTGTTGTAGGCTTTGATAATTCCAAAAAAACAAACCCCTAGCATTCTAAATTAAATGAAATGATTTATATTGAACTGAGACTCAGGAGATCTGTGTTCCAGTCCCCATTCAGCCATGGACCTCGTGGATGACTTTGGCCAGTCTAACTTACCTCACAATTTTGTTGTTGAGAGGATAAAATGGACAGGAGAAGCCACCTTGGATTCCTTGCTCAAGGATGAAAGGCAGAATATAAATGTTGTGTAATAATAATTATAATATTGGTGAAGCCCCTTAATTAAAATCTGCAACTTGTAGGAGATATTAAATAAAAAATTCTGCTCACTGGAAATATTTTTGCTTTGTCCTACCTATTCTTTCTAGTAGTTTATGATTTTTTATATCGTACACTGTAATCTTACGCATGTTCACTTAGAAGTTACCCCACTTAATTAATGAGTCTTCCATCGTAGCCAGTGCCTGTAGGTTTTTAAAGCAATAGTTTGTGTAATACTCTTTCAGAATCTGTGAATTGGTTGGTGTTTATGATGAAGGGAACTTTAGCTTCAAAAATGCTTGGACCTACTTGGTTTTCTTCAACAATATATCCCAACTTGTGAGTAACAAAACTTTAGTTTTCTGTCTGTGTTGGCATATTTGTGTATAAAATAAACTTCAAGATTGGCAGCATTTACCTCTACATATCTTTCTTATATAGGAAAGTAAGTCTTAGATTGAACATTAAGTGTGAACTTTTGAACTAGCTAGTTTTTAAATGTCCTGTTTATTTGCATATTAGAATAATTTTTAAGTTTTTAGCTGTATTGTAAGCCATCTTGATGGTTCTTTCTAGTTGAAAATTGGGACATAAATAGTATAAAACAAAATACTTAAATATAGCCATGTGAATGTAAAAATATTAAATGGGTAATATCTTGCTTGCTCTGTAACTTACCATTTATGTCTGATCAAACTGGTCAGTTGAAAGGGACTTTTTCAGTGCACATGCCATAAAAATACATGGAATAAGAATTGAATAGGTCTCATCATCCTGGAGTTTTACAGGATGGCAAATAAAACTATCCAAAAATATTTGGGAGTTCTATTGGCTAAGCTAAATTGGCTAATCATTCTTATCCTTCTATTTTAGTTTGCCATGTACTGCCTTGTGTTGTTTTATAAAGTACTGCGAGAAGAACTGAACCCAATCAGGCCTGTGGGAAAATTTTTGTGTGTGAAGATGGTGGTTTTTGTTTCTTTTTGGTAAGTGAAGTATTTTGTAAATTGATTCTTTTGTAAAAACTGTGATTGAAATTGCAAATCAGAAACCCAATCAGAAATATGAAGAGTCATATTTTAACTTGTTTAAATTGTCTAGCAACACAATCCTATGTATGGTTACTCAGAAATAAATTATGTTGCATTCCATGGTGCTTATTTGCAAACAAGTGTGCAAAAATACTGGTGTTGTACAGTGATTAAAAATCCAGCCTGCCTGTATTTTAATTGTCTTTTAAAATTCTATTATTTAAAAGGTTTTCATGTGAATATAATGGAAGGTTGTGATCAAAGATTATGCACTCTTTTAGTCTATTCCAAAGGGAATAGTTTAGCATGTACTTGCCCATGAAAACCCGTAAAGTTTTAAAGTTTACATACTATTTTCTCCAAAAATGTGGAATGCATTGGACCTTCCAAAAATGGACAGAATTTTTTTTATGGATTAACAGACTTCCTGTTTACATATAAAACACTTTATCTTCTGGATCTGTAATCTGCCTGTCAGACCAGCACAGAGTTTCTTCCAAAAGTCCTTATTCGTGCTGATGCACATTTGCACTCTCCAAACAAGACCATAATTATAAATTAATATGTAGATAGAGCAATAAATTCATATTACATATATTTATTTATATCCTGCCTTTTTTCCTTTCAAGGAACTCAGAGTAGCTTACATAATTCTCCTCCTCTCAATCTTATCCTTACCACAATGACCCTGTGAGGTAGATTGGGCTGAGAGTCTGTGAGGCCCAAAGTCACCCACCACCTACTTCTAGCACTTCTAGAATATGCTTTATAATTTAATGCCTTTCAAATCTTAAGATTTCCTCCCCCCCACATTTGATAATGGAAACTCACTGGGATTTCATAGCAGAGCCAGTTTATGGATGAAAAGATTTGAAGTGTTTTGATCCCTGTGCTTTCTGGGTTTTTTTTTTTTTTAAATAGGCAAGCTGTACTTATTGCAATGCTGGTGAAAGTTGGTATTATCTCTGAAAAGCGCACATGGGAATGGCAGAGTGTTGAAGCTGTGGCAACTGGTCTACAGGTAACTTAGAACAGCTGGTGTAAACATCTTACTCTCCCCACCACCCCAAATTATTCAGCATGATTAAGAATAGGCTGATTGACCTTCAGAGCTAAAGAATAATGAATGAATTTAAGCCAGTTGTTTCTCTCACTGGAAGTCAACAATTGTTGTCAGGTGACTAGCTTACCAGCTGTATTATTTGAGCTGCCCTACTCTATGTTGTTGTGGATATGCACAGAAATTTGTCTGAGCTTGCAATGTAGACTGCTATTCTAGTGGCACGAACTGGAGAACCTAGTGATACCACCACCAAGTATATTTATAGCTTAATGGTGCATCTCTGCCTTGCTTGGCTGTACTCCAAGAGTTTCACTCCTTGCATTTTGATGAGTCTAAAAGAAGATCTTCAGTTGATAGCTAAAGTCCTAGCTTATCCCAGCTTTGAGAATAGGCTTAGCTGACAGTGCCTTTGTGCATATACTTTGGCTATTGGAGTATGTACAAATGTAATAACTATGATGGTTTGTTAGTTTATTTATTTAGTAGATTTCTAACCTGCCCTATTAGCCACATGTCTCCCTGGGCAGGCTACAGCAATAAAAACTATATAAAGCAATTCAAAACAGTAAAAACATCACAATCAATAAAAATAAAAATAGAACAGCAATAAAAATGTACCCACCGGAACTCCAGATTTCATAAAAGACATATCCCCTTCTATTAAAATAACAATAATAACAAGTTAACAATTAAAATACCAGCAGAATAAAAAGGTCTTTGCTTGGTGCTGAAAAGAGTATAAAGATGATGCCAGGCAAATCCTTCTGGACAGCTCGTTCCAAAGTTGGGGTGCCACTCCTGAAAAGGCTCTTTTTCTGTATGTTGAATGCAAAATTACTGTGAAGTGGTATGTTGGGCAGTGAGGTGTGGAGCAGGGAGGAAAGGGTTAACTCTCAGTTCTGTAAAAAAGCAGGGCTACTCACATCGAAATTGTGTGCCATAGACAGGAGAGAAAATGCCTCCTAGTTGTAGAATTCCTGCAGCTACCAAAAGTGGTCATAATGGTAATAACTTGAAAATGACTACTAGAACTCTGTTAATCATTGTAACTTAGATAGACTAATAGCTAAGGATTCTGTTCAATTTCTTATCTAATTAAATGTAACCATAGCACAAGGCTTCACTCCAGGACAAGAAATGCTTGCCCCTACTTCTATGTAAGGCAGGAAATATCACTAAAAATGGTAATTACATTTGTATTACATCAAATTTGTAACTACAATGCTGACAAAATAAAACTTACTTAAAAATAATACTTAGTTGCATTAATTAATACTTTATTAAGACTAATAACTATTAAAATTGATTTTATAAGAGTATCTACTAAATAATTCATCTTATAGAATATCTACAAATCGAGCAAAAATAATTGATTTTTCCTCTTTTTTCCAAAGTAATAGAATAAAAAGAAATTAAATTCAAGGAACAATTATACTGATTTGATCATTGTATACATAATATCTATAGGTTCTGTTTTTTTCTCTAAATTGCTGAATAAAGTAGGTATAATAGGCATTTATCATAAAAATTAACTGCTTTTCTATTTATATAGTTAGTAAATGTATTGGCTAAGTCATCCTTACATAAGTTCTATTCATTTTCTCCATTGGTAAAATACGTATGATAAGCTTTCCATTTATCATTAAATTAGTCGGGCAGTTACTATTTTAACTCTACCTGCTGTTATATTTAAGTAATTCCTCCATATTTCTTGTAAGAGTTTCTGGCAGAATACTCAATAGCATATTCTTACTGTTCACATATACCACATATGGAAAAAAGTCCAATCTAGTTTCTTGCATTTCCAGCATTTTTCATTATAATTTTTGTCCATTTCTCCAATATCTTTTGGAGTCATATGGCAACAGAAGAACATCTCGTACCAATTTTCTCTGAGTGCTTCACTAAGAGAAGTCATAGAGGTCAATGCTGCTGCAGGATTATCCAGCATCAGTATCTGTAGTTGTTCCTTAGTCTGAGTGGAAAGGCTAAAATTTTTAATGGATATTATGTCCTGTCTTGCTTCCTTTTGTCACTTTCAGATCTTTCCACACTCCTTGTATAGTGAATGGGGGAAAGGTATGGCTGAGGGTGCATCTTTGGGAAAAACTTCAACCACTCCCAGGAGCTTCTCATTAACTAAGAGCAGAAACATTAATTTTAAAAGTCTTTATGGTTTTGGCCAGATTAACAGGAAATAGTTTGACATCTTTCCCACTTCAGTTTTCATGACTCCATTGCTTACAGCTGCATGATTCCATTGCTAACAGTTTGAGTAGCATTGTGAATACTTTATGGTCCATCTATCTGCTTGAGGCCAGGCTAGTCTGCCTGCTGATGGTAAACCTGAAGCAGCTTCCCTTGCCTGAGGATGATGGCACCTTGTATTGTGCCCCAGACATAGTTGCTGCTGCTGTTGCCAAGGGAGAAAGATTTCTCAGATGTAGTGAGTTTGTTCATCACTGAGGGATCTGCCTTTTCCCTGCCTGTAGCCAAACTTTGCTTGCCATGTGCAAAGGAAGGGATGTAAGGGTGGTTATCACAATTCCTTAGAGACATGGTATGTGGAGTAGAGAAAGAGGCAGATTGCTGACAGGGAGCGGTGGCTGTTAGTGAAAATGCATAGTCCATGGCTATTAAGCTCTCCTGAAGTCCACCACCAACACAGTGGAGGTGGATTCTGTGGGGAAGTGATGCTCCTAAAAAAAGCCCACCATCACATAATTGTATATTTTTTTTAATGCTTGAGGGTGAAAAGGAGAAATGGGGGTGGGGGTAAAAGAGTCACTCACCTCTGTAATGGAAGCCCAACCCAGAATATAAGACAAAGCTAACAATCCTGAAAAAAGAAATGTGGTGTGATAGGAGAAGTCTCATGCTTCCAAAGAAAGTGGGGTGGATCAGTCCTGCTTTTCTGTGGAAGGCAGATACAAGAATGGGAGGAGGTTCCTCCTTTTCTTGTGGCACACAACTTTGATATGTTTTGTGAAGCCTTCCACTGATTTGAGAGTGAGCCCTTTTCTCCCTGCTCTGCTCCTTCACTGAGAACATCAAGGTTCTGAAATTCGATTAGTCTGTTATTTTGATTAAATTGGACTCTGGAACTGTAGGAACCCTGGAAGAGAGTCATGATTGTGGGATTAAATAGGAATGATTTAAACTTTCCTTGTTTCAGGATTTTATTATATGTGTAGAAATGTTCCTTGCTGCGATTGCTCATCACTACAGTTTTTCCTACAAGCCATATGTGCAAGAAGCTGAAGAAGGATCGTGCTTTGATTCCTTTCTTGCAATGTGGGATATTTCCGATATCAGGGCAGATGTGACTGAACAAGTTCGCAATGTTGGTAAGTGAGATATAAAAAAAGTACCTTATTTTTTGAGCAGCATTTAAAGTTATTTTTATACTTTTCTAGTAACTACACTATCATTTTTGGTCTGTATTTTATACCTATACTACCTAAAAGCTAAAGCTTTCTGGGCAGTGTACAACAGTTGGTATAATACAATCTATGAATAGACTAACTCTTAAAAATCTCTTGCCTTTAGGAAGGACAGTATTTGGCCAACCAAGGAAAATGTTTTTTGGTGAGGACCATGAACAGAGTGAACATACAAGTTTGCTGTCATCATCCACTCAGGATCCAATTTCTGCTGCCTCTTCCATGCCATCATCACCAGTTGGCTATTACCAAGGATTTGGACATACCGTGACTCCAACAATGCCTCCTGAATTGACATCTGATGGGTTATGTAACTCTGGAGAAGAGAATAAAAATTCCCCTGTTCAAATGGAGAAGTCTGGATAACACTTTTTCTGAAAATGTCATTATTTTCCAAAATATTCTTAGACTTGCTCTGTTCGTTTTCTAGCCTTGGAAACCCTGTTCTTCCCAGAGGAATGTCAGCTGCACCAAGGAACATATAAAACAAACAAGACGGACCTAGTTGGAATTTCATTTTCAACAGTGAATCTCCAAAGTGTATGATTATACTATTCTGAAATGAAACATAATCTACATTTTAGTGCTGTACTATAGTATAAAATCAACATTTGAATTAACTTTTACAATAACTGATAATAAGGAATATATGTATGTATCTGAAAATGACTGATCTTGGGCTTTTGAAGAAATAAATTCAATAATGAATGCTGCTTGTGTAAAAAAAAAAAAAAAAAAAAACCCCTACCCTTTCAGACTAGTAGGGGCGAGGTAGAAGGCCTCAGATTCTGATTCTCTCCTTAATTTTTCAGAGTGATACTTGACCCATTCCGGAATAAGGACTACTAACATTCTAAAACCATTATGGAATTGTTATAGATTTAAGTTGGGGTAGTGACACACTTATCCCCATAAGAGCTGTGGTATGAATGTTGAACAGTCCAGTGAAGTAGAAATGCTTGGATTTAAGCAATGTAATCCCATTGGCTTGAAGTTTTATCATTACTATAAGTGTATTTTGGCCTATGCAACAGAAAGCTTTTTTAAATTCTAATTAGGATTATAAATTGGAATAAGGATTTTGTTTGTTGAAAGAATCAGTATGGTTGTATTTTTACCAGGCTCAAACACCATGTAGGTTTTCTCCCAATAGTATCATAGACTGTGTTCCACTATGATATTAATATTTTAATGCTTGTTTCTTTAATTCATTGTATATTTGCCTTTTAAAACTTCTAAGTATAATCATATACACTACTAATACAGATGTGAGAGAAAAATATAACAAATTAGTATTCTGAAGAGTTTATTACATCTGGTTCAAGTGGATTTGTCTGACCCATTATTACACTTATGCCTGCATTGCATGCTTGCTGTCTTTACCTGCATATGAAAAAACTGCAGCAAGATTTGCATTTGTAAGTGGCATCTTCAGAAAGAACTCAAAACTATTTTCAATGTTTAGATGCTCTTTAAAAGACCTGAGGTTTTTAACTAATTCTGTGGCTGTTACAAAAAATTCATCCTACAAGTGCTTTTTGCAGTACTAGTGTATTCTGTAAATACTTGGCCTTATTCACTAGACTGCATATTTTATGACTGAATTTAGTGTGTCCTTAATGAAACTGGGCAGAGGAGCAAATCATTTATTCATTGCCTTTATTGTATATAAGCAAATAAAATTTTATTCAAACACTTAATATTATACAGTTCTTTTTGACTGTGCATTTCCTGTTTGTGATATGTGCCTGCCTACTGGAAATACCTACTGGTTCTAGACTTGTAATGGCAATAGGCATTCTAGGTTTTTAAGTCGAACCTTTTCTTGTCACGGTTACCACCATGTTTCTGGATCTGTTTCTTCCATACACTGCTTACTCTCCATCCTCTACTCTTCAATTACTCATTGGTGAGTTCAGCAACAGGACAAGTACATTCATGTATTGTACTAGTTGCACACAATGCCACTTGGGCCTTCCACATCCTGCATTAGGGTGAAAAGAGGGTCCTGCTTGCCAGAATATCCTCTAGGCAAATGATAGCACTTCCTGAACAAAAACTAGCCAATCTGAACTCCCATGACAACCAACCAACAAAACAAACCCAAAACTATTTGGCAGTTTACAGTAAAACTCTTCACTGAGGAAGAAGCTTGGGGCCATTTATTCCTAAGTTTTTTCAGCAGGTCTAGTACCATATTTCCAGACACTTAAAGTTTAAGAAGTTTACAAGTAAACTTTAAGAATCTACTGAGATTCTAAGATTTTGTGGGTGGTGCTCCTAGCTGGCAGTCAGTATTTCTTACATGAAATTGATTTTTAATTGAGGATGTCAGACTAATAAATAGCAATTGCACTAGATCCAAGCCCATTACATTAAATGTTTTGTTGCTTTGTTTCCCAGATTGTTTCACTGAATTTAGCTTAGATAGAACTATAATACCCTTTTCATCCATATGATCTTTAAAGCGAACTCTTACATCCTTTCTGGATCTGTATTTAGGATTAAAAGATAGTGTTTCATTTTCTTTCAGCAAAGTATTGTAGGTCTGCAGAAGGCACAGCAGTGTCCTAGCTCACTGCCCACCTGACTCATCACTGCTTTATCTACAAAACATGAGACTTGAAGAACAGGTATGTTCTGTAAGAATCCCTTTTTCATTTTACTTTGTACTGCACTAATTCATAAAATATTTTTCCAGAAATCTAAAAATAGGAAATGGAATATTATTAATCTCTAAACCACTTATTCACAAACTATCAGTCCACCAGGACTAATTTTTTCTTCAACTTCTCTGGGGATCATGGCTTTGTTTTTAGTAGCAATCCCAGTCACAAAATTTGAGACAGTGTACCATTCTTGCTATAGTTATGCTGAATTATAAAATACTTTGACTAAAATGCTTTAGGCCATGATTACCAACAGTAGCTGGTGACATTTTACTGTTTTACTGTAATGCTTATGTTGCTTTTGTAATAGTGAACATTGAGTACAAGTTCATCTCCCGCTTGAACTTGGATGGGTTTATCTAATACAACAGCAGCTTGTTTCCAATGGGAGGACTTGCTTGATGTGTCTAAAACATTATCTTCATCCAAATGTACATGATACCAAAATGGAATACCAGTCACTTGACCTGATTCACAAACCTCCACCTACAAAAGAAAGGTAAGGTATTGATATTAGTAGATACCAAAAGTAATATTTCACTGTCAAAAATACTACTTTAATCTGTTCTCTACGAGCCAAACTTTTAAATCATTCTATTAAGTTTGCTATTTGAAACAAGAAGATTTTAGCTTATGGAACTTCTCTTCGTATCAGGGTTATATTTGCTTTTTGATTCTGGAAGAATTGGCAAACATAAGTGTCACCAGTATTCTTTTGCAGCAAGAGGAGGAGTATGGGCAGTGTTTCTTAAAAGATGTTAGACAAACACACAGAAACAGCTATGTCACTTCAGAACCAGGCAAACAGTGGTTCCTGATCCATGCATGCTCATGAGAGAAAAATAAGCCATAGTACCTTCTATTCCCTTTCTAGAAGTGCGAGTTTCTATCTGCCTAATTAGCGTAATAACTCTCATCTGGCATGGTTTGTTGGTATGTCCAAACCTGGTGCCTGGGGTGGTATACAACACACCCTGAAACCATTGAACAAGTATTGGTTCCAGTATGGTTTGCAAACCATCCTAGCTTCATTGGGTTCAGATGGCATGGCAATCCATGTCCAAGCAAGGGTGATTATGCTGACCTGCACACATTGTGGCTTATTTTCTTTCCCTCTTTGTACAAACCTTGGTTACTCTCTTGGGAGTATTCCAGGCAAAATCAATGGATCCTCAAGCAGGAATTTATTATCTATTTATTCCTACTAGTTATCTGCAGTAGGAACATGTTTAATGGTAAACTGATCTTTAGTTTTACTGAAAGACTGCCACCTTGTGAGAGAATGTTCACCACAGACACATCTAAAGTTAACTAGTTGCCAACAAAATCCAGCACCAAGAAATTTAAGGGAATGCCAGGAAGAGGCAGGCATACGTTAACTAATCTGTGCTCTGCACTGCAGCCAAGATCTAGGTTAAAAGACAAATTTCTACCTTGTTGGTTTTTTTAGACTGAGTGAGTGAATCACAGAGTTTAATATGTTTTCCCAGTAAGCAGTACAATAATACTTTGATTGGGAAACCAGGCAATTCCCCACAAGAAAGCAAGTTAACACTACAAACCAATGAGTAATATAATGGCCTAATTATCATGCCTTTCTGCTTAAAAAGGCAGCAGTTCAAATTAAGCACAATATAAGCCAATTCATAAAGTATTAAGCACAGGACATGCCAGAGCATTATTGTACTTAGATTAATAGATGTAAGAATGGGGAATAATAAACTTTAGCAGACAGGATTTACTGTGTTAGGCACCTACCTTAACTTCCCTACTAGAGCTGTTCAAATATGGATTCATGAGATCGACTCGCAGAAGTTCCACTGACTTGCTTAAAGGCACGTATAGTAGTGTAGACAAATCCAAAAAAACACGTACAGGCACCTGAAATAAAATACACCACAGTTTAGGATTATTTAACTGTGATGCATTTCCAAAGGTAGAACACAGCTTTAGAAAATCATCTTCCTTCTTTCCTGGCCTGGGCACCCATTTCTAGGCTTTAAAAATAGTACGAATGAGTTATCCAGTATGACAGTGGGCAACAGTATCCTATACCTATACCAGGCTGACTGTCCAATATGACTTGTGAGCTGTGCCACTGCTTCTATAACTCAGGGTTCCAAGCATCATGTTACAATTAAAGACATTATGCCACATCGCACAAGACAGGATATTATGGAACATGAGACATACATAGCATACCAAACCAAACCAAACCAAACCAAACCATACATTTCCTGCTAATGTATAATATTAACATGTATAAATATTAACATGTATATTATATATAACATATATGATAATAAATAACACACACTATATATATATAACTATAACTATAACTATAACTATAACTATATATATATATATAAACATCTTCTCTTAAATGTTACTTCTGCTAATCTTCAAGTCAGATGCCTTTTTCATTACTAGGAAATGGTGAAAAATTAAGGCCTTGATATTGAGAGTGTTTGATAGGTACATAACCAGTGAGACTTTTGATGTTTTTCTTTGATGAACAGTCTCCTGTGCTATACTGCAAACTGCTTTTGAAATATCTGTCCTCACAGTTGTGGCCTTAATAAAACACTGCAACTTTATGGTACTATCCTATTTAAATCTAGTGCTTTATACTGGATATGGAAGCATATAACTTAAATTATACCTTGAATTGGTTGATAAAAGGTGCAATGTTGAAACCAAGTGTAGGATCTGTCCCTTGAACTTCAGTCTCAAGTATTAACGACTTTGATTCCACAAGCATCCCATACATCTTCACATATTGTGGGAATATTTTACCTCCAGAATGAAGCAGACACCTATACATGAAAAAATAGCATTGTCAAAAGTCAAAACTATTCCTTCCACACTGTTCATTTGCTCTCTTGACAAGTCACTCAAGTAGGATTGGGGAAAAATAGGTTATGATCTACTAGTAGATCTCTAGATGATTCACAGTAGATTTGCAAGAGATTCTGGCTGTAATTTGTTTACCAGTGGGAAAAATTCCTTCTTTCTCAAATAGTGTGCTTAAGGGGTTTTTTGGGGGTTTTTTTAAAGCCTTGCATGGAATCAAGCAGTGGAGTTTTGATTCAAAGAACTGGGAGTTTATGTTTTGGTACCAAAAACTAATTCTTGTTTTGTAGCCATATTCTCAGAAGCACCCTATTCCTTAATTCTGCTAGGTATTTAGACCATACATGAGCCAGTAAATTGCACTTGACTTCGGCTGATAAACCTTCGAGTTTTTAGTTTTTTTAAAAAAAGGAGATCTTGGAATCCTGAAGTCTGCACTCCTGGTTTAAGCCATCAATACAAGTGTTTTGTTTAATATACTTAGAATGTTTTTGAGCAACAAGTTTGAGTGGACATTAACAACCAACTCTTACTTCGTCTTGTAAGAATAAGCTCTTCAAGATTTGAAAACAGGAAAAGGCAGATACAACATCCTTATTTGATTTTTAAAAGTCCCTATTGTAGTGTAGTGGCAAATTTAGAAGTGTGTGTGTGGTTTATGCGGAATAAGGCATTTCCTGCCCACAGGCTTACTATCTAAAAACATGACATACAAGGGACATGGAGGGAAGAGGAAAAAACGAAACTCAGGCATTAATTCCCCACACTTACAGAAATATATGTAGTTATATTCTCCTAAGAGCAGCAGTTTGGATTGACAATTGCTGTTTGGTTTAATTCTGTGTGGCCTTTGCAACCACTGACCATGTGTGTAGGTAGGTGTGAGAGATTCTCCATGAGCCTAGAGACCATAGTTTAGGGGTGCCAGTTTCTCAAAATATCCAATAATCTCACTGTGCTCTCACTGGATCTACACTGAATCATGCATAAAGTAGCCTAACTGAATAAGAGGTGCTTAAATCTATTAGAAGTCATGGCTATTTTTTCCAATTGATTCTGGTGAATACACTCCAGTTACAAAACTTTTATTCCACTTTATCCATTATTTCTCCCAAATAATTTTTGTGCTAAGACTTGCTAGAAAATGCCTATTTGCCTTTTGAAGCTATCGTTCCCAGAATGATTTATCAGCCAACCACTCTTCCCTGGAAACTGTAGCTGTCTGTGTGGGGAATAGGTATCAACTAATAACGTACAGTAACAGTGACCAACTATGGTCCTCAAGAATCTTCAGAGAAGTAGCAACTGTTAAAAGTGGAATAAAAGTGTTCCAAATGTGTGGAGGTAATTTTTGGAGCAGCAAAGGCAAGCTGACCATATGTGGCTGAGGAGCAGAGGTTGACCATGATGGTAAGTGTCACAGAAAACTCATGTGGATGCCTGGCAAGTCTCTCCAGATAGGTAGTTCCCAGGAACTATTGAAAAACATCCCTATTCTTAACCTGTTAAATTCAGGACTCCAACACGGCAGCTACTAGCCATGAGCCAGCAAAATGTCTCTTGAGACACAATGGGGAAGGGACATGACGCTGGCTTCAGGGATACAGTGACTCCCGGAGGGCCCCCTCCAAAATATGTGTGGGAACTCAAACCTCTCATGGCCCCCTCCACTACACTCTTGGTGCCTTTTTAACTTACGATTCAGTGATGAGCAACTCACTTTCGAAGTGTTTTGGCTAGATATCACTTCAAATTATGTTTCACTAGTTATATAACACAATTTTTATAGATGAACAGAATGATAAAATACAGTCCATGGAAGCTCCTATGTCATGTATTACCTGGAAATGGCTGCCTTTTCCATCACATCCTGCTGAATTAGACCAGAAGTCTCTATGACATCCAAAATAATAATACTCCACAATTTGTCGGATTTAGGCCTCTGTAATACCATGTTTTCATCTTGTAGATGGCCGAGCCAAAACTCTAATGTTTCCTTAGGAAATCTATTGGCTTCTGAAATCAGACTGAGAGCTATTTGGTGATGATCTTTTTCAATGGAGCTATATGCCTTAACTGGCCCAAATTTGCCTGCAATCACTGGCAAAATTGAAAAGCCCTCTGATACATCTAATACATACAAAGGTTCAATAACAGAATTTTGTCTATGGTTCTTTTCAAGATTCTGCTCATCACTGAGGCCATCCACATCCATAGTGTGCATTTGTTCATGGCTGCTTAAGGATGACAGCACTTTGCCAATTGCAGTTTTAAAACATTTGTGATATGGCAGATTATTAAGTAAAGCAATCTCAGTAGATTCTAGCCTGCATTCCTGCTGCACACACTCCATTGTACTTGCTGTTTGAAGACTGGCTAGAGCACTGCAAAGCTCAGCCTCACTGTTCTTCTCTTTGAAATTTTTTTCAAAATCCATTCCATATTCTGAAGTCACAAGAGAAATTTTTTGGATCCTTAAATAGCAGTCCTGGCAGGATAATTCCATCTTGACCGAGTCTCCAATTTGCACAGAATAATCTGTAAATCACAAAAAGACAAGACAATAGGGATATTATATTTCGTTCACTAGTGTTTCCCAAGCATCCTCCTTGAATATTGGCTACTTTGAGACTAGCTTTGCTTATAACACAGAACTTGCATCAATTTCCCAACCTCTACTGTTGCTCTGCCAAGCAACTTTCAGTGATAGAAGCAGAGCAGTCCTGGTTGTTTTACTTAACTGAATTCAGCTATGCTTTTTTCATCTTCTTACTTGAAATGAATAGTAAATTCCTAAGCAGCTTTACTTATATAATCTTTTGATATTAATTTACTTTAATAAATTAATAAATGTGTTTAAACATGTAGCATAAGATTACTGAATTAAGATGGATATATTTCTGAGTGAAAATGTGCTTGAAGCTGTTAAAATCCAGACACCAGAATGAACACAGGTTCCTATTCTTCACAGCTTCTGGTTTAAATCTCTCCCTCTGCCATTCCTCTGGACAGTCAATCCAATTCCTCTACCTCTAAGTGCAAATATCTCATTTATCTCAACTTCGAGAAGCATTTAATAAGTAAAAATCCTAATGATGTAAGCTGACACTGCTTCTACTGAATTAACTTCATGCTTACAAATTTTATTAAAACATGTAATAAAATGGCATTTCCACAATTATGTGGGCTATGTTGTAGAACTTCATTTTTATATCACTCAGAACTGTAACATAAATATCCCCAAGTAGATAATTGCTACTTGGGAATGAGGAAGAGAAATGAAGGTTTTACTCATTAGTTTTTTTTCCTCAAATCTATAAAACACACTGGCTATATCCTTAAAAGAAAATCATTTTAATGACATTGTAAAAATATAATCTCAAAAACATACCAGGGAGGCCTTGAACAGGATAGACTGCCTGTTCCCAACAAGTGTCCTCACTTGGACTAGTAGAAAGTATATGTTCCTCATCAAGTTGTAGTGTAAACCAGACCACAATTGCATCTAGAATTCCGCCTTTAATAATAGGGATGTTGATTTCAGATGGTTTACTAACTGCATAGCTTTTTAGCTCCTGATCAAGAATCAAAATCAAATAAAACAAAAACCAGAAATTCTTCAGTTTTCCTGCAAAAGACAGTTTATTTGCTGAGGGCCTACAATTTTGAATTGACTTTCTATGAAGCAGGGTCATGTTTGCTCAAGTCAACTAAGTCTGTAAATTTGTTGTAAACTGTCCCAAGATGCCAGTAGATGGTTGGTCTATAAAAGCTTTGAATAAATAAACTAACAAAATTTATATTGCAAAAACAGTAGTCAAGCATTCAACAGTTAGAAAGTGTATCTACGTATACATGTCAAAGTGATTTGAATAAGAAAGTTATCATCTTTGATAACTGTAGCATTTTCTTACAATTTGGCAGTACCTACATTTCAACCTTCTGTTATTAGGATATGATCCACTAATACTGGGCATGGGCAGGTGCTTATCTGTAGCTTTTCAATGTAGGATACCCAACTATGTGGATGAAGCTATTAAAATAACATGGAAATACAACTGAAACATGACTCTGCAAATTGCTACATGTGAGTACTTGCCCTCAGTCACATTGGTAAGGAGGTATGCAAAAATGTACACAACATACAAAATAGATATGAATCTCTTTTTTGGCTCTGTATTAATCCTTTTGTAAGCAACTGTTTAATTAATCCCTGTACTCAATGAACCAAGAGTAACCTACCTGCAGATTGTTAAAATTGACTGTCAAAACCTGGAAATGTTCTGTGAGGGCTTTATAGCCACCAGGAATTCTACTGAGCTTTTCAGTAGTATAAGGTTCAAGAGTTTCAACTGAGTTCACAGAAGCAAATGTTGGACTGTGGAATGCCAGTGTTTCTGGCAAACACACACCAGCAATTTCTTTTACACTCACTCTGAAAACAAAAAGTAGCAAAGGAAACTGGGTTTGACAAGAGAAAGTGATGCAATGACTCTTTTCATGACAAATTCATTCAATTTCCTACTAATCACTGCTTACTGACATAATAAGAGTCTCATAGAAAAGATATGATTAATTTAGAATCCTGCCTAAATATTTTTTATAATGTGTCTATCTCATTCTTCACAATGGTAAGTTGTGAATCTAAATGAAATAAAAACAATCATATCAATATGCCAATGTCCCAGTATCATAGTACAATTAAATAATATGTTTGTTCTTCAATAGATTGCTGAAAAAAGGTTGACTTTGCTCTCCATCTAAACAACTGATGGGTTCTCATTATGAAGTCCTTAAAAACAGAGTCCAACTAAAGATGAAACCCAGAAATGAAAATATGTAACAGTTCATATTCACATTTTACTAGCTTATTGGTGGTGGCCTATTCAGCAAATTAGGTGCCATAGGAAATGTTTTGTGAGCTAGCAAAAGATACCTAATTTATTTCTTTAACCATAAGGATATAAATGCCAGTTTTTCCAGCTTCTTTTTAAAAATGGCTGAAAAGAATTCAGATAAAAGAACGAGTAGTTAGAATGTCTTTTTGGTACTGTCCATGGGGTTGAAACTCAACATTAAGAATACTAAGGTCATGGCATCCGGTCCTCTCACTTCCTGGCAGATAGATGGGGAACAAATGGAGGTAGTGACAGATTTTATTTTCCTGGGCTCCAAGATCACTGCAGACAGTGACTGCAGCCAAGAAATTAAAAGATGCTTGCTCCTTTGGGGTGGGGGGGAGCTATGGCAAGTCTAGACAGCATATTAAAAAGCAGACACATCAACCTGCTGACAAAAGTGCATATAGTCAAGGTATGGTTTTCCCAGTTGCAATGTATGGCTGTGAAAGCTGGACCCTTAGACTGCAAGGAGATCAAACCAGTCAGTCTTAGAGGAGATCAACCCTGACTGCTCTTTAGAAGGCCAAATACTGAAGATGAAACTCAAATACTTTGGCCACCTAATGAGAAGGAAAGACTCCCTGGAGAAGAGGCTGATGCTGGGAACAATAGATGGCAAAAGAAGAAGGGGACAGCCAAGGATGAGGTGGCTAGATGGAGTCACTGAAGCAGTTGGTGTGAGCTTAAGTGGACTCTGGGGGATGGTGCAGGGCAGGAAGGCCTGGAGGAGTGTTGTCCATTGAGTCGTGAAGGGTCGAACATGACTTTGCAACTAGCAACAACAGTTAGAATGTCAGATTGTAACTGAGGAAATTTGGCTTCTACTTAGCTATCAAGCTCACTAGGTGGCTTTCGAATAGTCACTCATTCCAATTTACCTCACAGGATTGTTGTGGGGATGCAGAGGAGCAGAAGGATTATGCAAGCCAGTGGTTTTCAACTGCTGGTCCATGGACCAGCACTGGTCCACCAGCATTTCCTGCCAGTCTGTGAAAGAGCTGCTCTCATGCGCATGTATGACAGCAACATCTCGCTCACCAGGACCAGTGTGGGACTAGCTGTGCTCTCACCACCGATTCCCTACCCTTCCCTCAGCCGAGGAGGCTGGGGAGGGGAGAAGCAGCTCAACAGGAGCCAGGTGGGAGCTGTGCTGTGCTTGGTCCGACCTCTGGGCTGGGCTTTAAAGACCAGCCTTTTTCCTTTTTCTGTTGTGTTTTCAACTGGGAAGGGAAATGCTGAGGCAGGATTGTGCTGAAAGTGTTTTCTCAGCCAGTCTGTGCTGGTGTGTATGGGGGTTTGAGGGGGTGGGGTTCATTGTATTTTATTATTTAACATTATGAATATTATTGTATTAAGTAATTTACTTTGATTTTGTATTGCTCTGCTCTTAATAATCATATTTGAATTGAATATCATATTTGTATTTGCTGAGCATAGTATTACATTTATATTGATTTTCTATTTTGCTATTGTAAATTTTTGATCAAGTGTTCTTGAAAAGAAGCAATGGCAGATTTTGCAGTAGCCTTCTTTGAATTACATACTGCTCTCTAAAAATTTCAGTTGTATTCGATTACATTTAACTTC
Source organism: Varanus komodoensis (assembly GCF_004798865.1). Taxonomy (NCBI): domain Eukaryota; kingdom Metazoa; phylum Chordata; class Lepidosauria; order Squamata; family Varanidae; genus Varanus; species Varanus komodoensis. Next base: position 7,045,825 of record NW_025335589.1, read on the forward strand.
AATATTTTATTCTTTTATTAGTGTTTTTACTGCTCAGTTTCTTGTTATTTTATAGAATTTTATTTTTTGGTACTATATTTAAAAACTAATACACAAAATACTATATTATGTATGTAATGCTTTTTATTTCTGCCTCAGCAGTCCCTGAAATAATTTTCCTATTTTTGCCGGTCCCTTGTAAAAATGTTGTAAACCACTGATGTAAGCCACCTAAAGTTCCTTGCAAGAGAAAAAAGGCAGGATACAAATGTAGTAACAATGCTACTGTGGCTGGTATATATAACAAAATGCTGCAGCGTAACCCTAACAAGCTTCAGCCAAAAAAGAAATTTTCCATTTCTTTTCCGAAATGAAAAAGAAATTTTACAGGACTGCTTGGGATTCACAGAAGGCAGATATAACATCCCTACCCCACTCTTCCTAAATCCTCAGGTTTGGAACTGGCAAAATATCTGGGGAAAAAGGCTTCTGGAGATTTGTGAGGGCCTTTGTTCTTCCTGTAAACTTCCCTTCTCCTGGAACTGGAGATTTTATTCCTAAACTGTACATCCACTCAACCTTAATCACAATTTCCCAGACATTCTCAGTGTTCATAATGCTGTGTCCAACATTTTCAATACCCACAATGCCAGAAGATAGAGGTATCATTTTGGCAAAACCCTAGCTAAAGTTTTTAATGCAGTGCAGAGGGTGCAAGGTAATTATTAGTACTATTCATTTTTCTATACAGAGCTGTTGAGAATTTTCTGAGTATACTAACAAAATAGTATACTAACAGAAGTAGTATAGCAATGAAAATATTTTCTCTTTCCTGTCCAAAGTTTAAACAGATTTACAACATCACTAGCACAAATATACCTATGATGTCTGCGTATCTCTTCACATTCCACTGCCATGCCCCATACAGTAGCTCCAGCTGGTATAACTTTACCATATTCTTCATCAAGTTTTCCATCATTAGCCTGCAAAACAAAGATACATAACTGTACAAAATTCTACTTAACTGTTTATACATTCAATGGATATATTCGGGTTTCAGCTAATGAAATGCTTGAGACATTTAGTGTAGCTGTTTTTGATCTATTCAGGTTTGGAAAATAAAAGGCAGTTGTTAAGCCAGTCCTAGACCTAGAATTCTTTTTTAACTATAATTTTTAAAAGTTATGTAAAATGTTGCTATTCAGAAATCACTTTGCATAATTTTCAGCACTAATAGGAAATTAATTTTATGGGTTGGAGACAATTTGCCAGTAGAACAGAAACTTAAAGAATGCTTAGAATGGATTTCCCCTTCCTCCTACAGCTCTTGGTGCTCCCCTCATCTTTTTTCTCAAGAGCAGATTTAAAGGCTGCAGGGGGAAAGAGATCATTGTGAACTCCAGGTGCAAAAGTAGAAATATGCTGGCAATATATTGGATTTAATCATGGTGGGGGACAGGAAGGCCTGGAGAAATGTTCACCATGGGATCGCGATGGGTCGGACACGACTTTACAACTAACAACAACAATGGTATGTTTTAGGGAAAATAAATTTTTAGTAATTTAAACCATTTAAAAAACAGAAACTTCCCCAAAAATGAGACCTAACTGGAAAATAAGCCCTAGCATGGTTTTTCAGGATGGTCGTAATATAATCCCTACCCCAAAAATAAGCCCCAGTTAAGATTGTCAACTAGACAGATACATTTAGTATGTCCGCTGCAACATAATTCAGGGTTTAGAGAGTTATGACAATGTTCCAGAAGATGGCATGACTAAATTGAATAAATGTACATTTTTGTACACGAATAAATGTAGATTGTTGTACATGAAAAAATAAGACATCACCTGAAAATAAGCCCTAGTGTGTCTTTTGGAGCAAAAATTAATATAAAACTCAGTCTTATTTTTGGGGAAACACAGTAGTTGTAATTCTTGCATCTGCTACAGATCTCAGAAATTCCTACAATGGACCGTTGATTGTTATTAGTGTAGAGTGTATCACGATAAAAGTATTAAGTATTTTAAAGTATTAACCACTACTGTGTGCAGATGCCTAAGAATCAACTCCTTATTTGGAACCTGTCTTCAAAATTACTGAGTTGTAGTTATAGTTCATGTATAGTTTACGTAAACTGTGGACTCTTAAGTCATTACAATTTCTTGGTAAGTGTTAAATTCAGAACTGTACACTTTAAACATTTTGTAGGTATAGAGTTGTTTCAAGTGCGTGAAAGATAGAAACATACTCTAAAAGATCCTTATCCATATACTTTTTAAATCACTTTCTATGTGTAAAAAGAATTAGTACACATCTATTCAATGGACATCCTAGCCTTAAAGGAACCTCACCCAGACTTCAGCTTGCAATCCTACACACAATTACATCTAAGTTCCATTGAACTCAATGTGGCTTACCTCTGATTAAACATGTATAGCACTACCAGTGAAACACAGAACTTTGTCAATGACCACATTTTGACAATCTAAAATTGTCATTGTAGCTTTAATTAGTTGGGGTTCTATCTAATTTTAGTCTTCCTTAAAACAGGCTCACTGAATGGGACTTAAGTTAGAGTTGGGTAGATCACAAACACAGATCCAATCAAAATGTGGTTATCAACAACTTTCTACATGATCTGGACTCTGAGGACATTTAAGTGTATGTTCTCATGAGATTCTGTTGGACTGTATGGCAAGTCTCCATGTCAAGGCCATTGGCACTTGAAAGCTGTTGTACTGGCAAGTGAACTTCTAGTGCAATCTGGAAGTCTAATATGCATTTGATGTCTCTGATTCATATACCCAGTTCAATGTTTATCTTATAGACTTTAAAATATTAAAACAGTTAGAAAAAAAACCTTTAAACATTCTTACAACAAGGTGGAGACTTGAACGTTATCAACTAGCAGTGGCAGCCACAATACCAAAAAAAAATAATGGGGATCAAGTCTTGGACTCCTGAAGATGCTCACCTTTGGTGGTAAAAGCAAGTGTTCCCAAGCATGGATCAAGCTTTCCACAATTCCTTCTCCAAATAAACCAGAATCTACTGTTTCAGTGACAACCAGGGAAACCCTTTTTAAAAAATTAAAAATGTACAGTTATAAAAATTAGTAATTCAATAAATTTAAAGCTACTTCTTTGATAAAAGAAATTATAAAACTTGCCAGACTTAATCCACTAACTTGAAACAAACAGTCCTTTTCTGTTCATTTCTGCCAAGTAAGAGATAAAACAGCATTCTTTCTAAGATTTATCTGATCGCTTAATGATCTCTTAGTATTCTAAGATGCCAGAACAGTTAACATTTCTTTTTGGAGGGTGTGGGAAGAGAATGTGGAAAGCAAGGAGATACTGTAGCTCTGGAATGCTGCACTAGTTACCACTGCTCTCTTTGCCTGTATTACATCCAAGTCATAAAACATGCTCTTGCAGGCACTTCTACTCAGTCACTGTTTTGATACAAGAAGCAGGACCAGCTTCCCGTGCTACCTGTTTTAAAGCACTGCCTGTTTTAAAGGCAATTGTTTTTGGATAAGATTCTGCCCTTAAAAAAAAAAAAAAAGAAACATTGTCTTGTACAAGTAAGTAAAGAGTAAGCACTCAGAATTCAATCGCACTTCACTCTGAACATACATGCTTAGAATTGCATTAGATAATGCACAGAGCTGCACTGTACAACATTTCAGCATGAAATTATCACCATTTCTTCTTTAACAGTACAGCAGCATAGCTAACAAATTGTTCATTTATCGCAAGCACACAAAGTTTATCCTGTTTATTAATACGCGGTCCGAGTTCTCATGACACAACATAGCTGACTGCGGCGTCATGCAAACCTGGACTACTTTGAACAGGGTAGCTTTTTTGTGGGCAACAAGCCAACCTAATAACTAGCTTATTCTAACAGTTGTTGTACCCCCAATCGGTTGCTGATTGCCTAAACCTGGGCAACTGACCACATAGTGGGTAGAGGGAAGCAGCAAGTGAGTCGCCTGGCAAGACTGGTAAAAACCCTTTGCCACTGTTGCTGAGCTTGCCTTGAAAGGGGTAATCTACTTGCCACCTTTATTTGTAAGGTAAGATCACCTTGCTTTTTTGATTCTTGCTTGATAGCTAGCCATTTCAGCTGTTAAATGAGAAGCAAGAAATTAACATATTTGTAAGTTTGCTTTATTAATGTGCATAAATGTTGCCACCCGCATTTTGGCAATATGCACCATACTGAGTTCTGACAAGGCAGGGCTGAACTTTTGGGAAAATTGGAGTTGCACACTTTGAACTTTACAAAAAATAAATTGCACAAATCTTGGACACAAAAGAAAAGGCGGCAAACCTGTGACAGCCACTCTGTGAAAGTGACAGTAGGGCACTTTGAAGGGAAACATTATTGTCACTTTGCAGATCATGAAAAGCAATTTCTCAAAAAGGGAAAAAAGCCACCATGACTGCAAAAAAGAAAAGATGACAAGTTTTGTTCCAGAATCTCCTGGGATATCTGCAGGAGGACAGAGAGGGAAGGAGGTGAGAAGTTTTACAGCTGTGCTATAATAGCATTTTATAACTATATGTTATATTGTTCATTTTCATGATGACTTTTCTACAGCGCCATTGTATTTATTCAAGAGAAGGTTCCATTGCATTCAGTGGGACCTCCTTCCCCACTGAACTAAGGCTACAGGTTTAAGTGAGTAACTTCTTTAACCATCACACTAACTGACGAATTATTTAAGCAGAAGTACTTATTAGTAAAGGAAAGGAACTTATTAAGCAGAAGTACTTATTAGTAAAAGGTTTATAAAAATGTACATGTTAAAAGTCCATTCTGATACAAAAATCAGTGAAAAACAAAACAGCAATTTGTTCTCCTGATCCGTTCTGTTGGAGAAAGTTTTATCACCAAACTGAGTAAATATGGAGTAGTCATTCAAGATATCACAATAAAATGTAAGAAGTAACCTTTCAGGTATGTGCTTTGGAATTTCTATATCAAAGGATTTCATATGAAGAAGTTTGATCTCTCCATCCAACCTATTTGCAGCCAGCACTTCACAAGCCAAGTTGTACATGGTCTTTGACAACTCACAAGCATAGACAGAAGATGCTCCTGCCTTTTTGGCAAACATGCTGAAATAGTAAAAGAAGTTCAACAGAAACCATCATAGACAAAATATTAATAATCACTTTAATTTATTAAAATATTTGTTTTGACATTTGATTTGTGGCACAAGTAGAAAATATATGTAATATCAATTATGAAATTCTATGATTTTTTTTTACCAAACCACAGTTAAACACTACTGTAATCCATTTTAGAACAAAACAAACTAAAACTGGCAGGTCAGCAATTGCATTTTTCTATTCAGTACCACTGTGGTCTACCTAGCTTCATTTGCTATGAGGAAGCAGAACCTCACACACTAGCAGTTTGGGGTAGCCGGACAACTGACAGCAATGGCAGAGAATACGTTGTCTGATGCTATTTCCTGCTATAAAATTATAGCAGTGAAATACAATACAGAAAGGACATAAAGAGTATAACACTTGCAAGCCTCCTCAGAAGTAAATCATACTGAATTCAATGGAAACTTTGAAGTTAGTTTCCATAGAACTGCAGCATAAAATGTTCATCTCATCCTCAGTGGGATTGGTAATCCTCCAGTAAAACTAGGAAAAGGTAGAGTTATTTTCTGTCTGAAAGACTAAATAACAAAGCACATTTATTATCTATTTTACAATCTGCCTAAATAAACACCAACACAATATCATTATCTATGAACTTGCCACAAACCTGAGAATCCCTGTTCCTGTTCCAATATCAAGAACACTGCTGCACCCTGAATTGACTGCCTTTTGAATTGCTTTATGATATAACAAATTTCGATTGAAGTCATTAAGCATGATGAAGTGCCATCGTTCTACCACCCAGTTGGCAACACGGTAAAAATTCTCCTTTGCCTCAAGAAAGTCAGGGTTCAGCTTCACAGCTTTATGGAAATATGCAGCTGCTTCATCCCTAAAGCCCATTCTAACAGGAAAAAAATGACAGTATCAGTTAAAAACGTAATACTAGAAATTAAATTGCTGAAAAACAAAATATCTGCAAGACTTAACCCATCATTCATTGGGGGACACATGATAACTAGGACTGTGGAAGTGGTAGATAATGATTTAAGTTACAGTGTGGATATAAACATGTGATTCAGTCTCAGAATTGAGTTGCATCATGGAGATCATGAGTGAACAACTTGGGGACTTCTAGCCTTCAATATTCATCATCCCACCTTTGTGGCTAGGCTGTCTAGGGTTGATTGAAACTGAAGGCTAAAGCAACTGGAGGAACACAAATTGCCCACCCCTGCTGCAAATGAAAAAGGTTTGTGGCATGAGTACATCATGCAAATTTTCACAGTACTGGTGAACAGACATTAATCACATATTAAATTAATCACTCTGCGCAATATTTAACAGAGTGTTCCTGACTTTGTGGGTTTGAGAGCCACTAAGCTATAAGACTTAATCAAAATGCAACTCAACAAGGACAGCTACAAACCTGAAAAGATGCTCCCCCATGCTGTTACATATGACTTCATCATTTGGAAACAATTCCAAGGCATGTTCATAACAGTCAAATAAATCTTGAATTCGTGCAAGAGAATCCAGCTCTTCTGCCCATTTAAAAAGGGTAAACTGAAAAGTTTCCTAAAGAAAATTGACAGATGTGTTGAGAAATTTATTCATGTAAATAAAACGTTTTTTTAAAATTGGTATAATGTACTTTGCATGCATAATCTTCTCTCTGTAAGCATATAGCTACATCTTACAAAAAAACCTGAACAAAAGCAGTTGCTCACCTTGACATCACTTTTAAGCTCAGGAGCTAGATTTAATACCAAGAGATAGTGTGCATATGCAGTTCCAAAGTCCTGGTCCTCCAAACAGTGTTGAGCACTTTGTAAGGATCTAGAGACTAACTCACGTCTCCCAGCTTCTTGACCAACTTTGTGCTTATGCCGAGATCTGCTTTTAGAGTTAGGCATTTTGAATCAAACTCTCCCCTGCTAAATGAAATTTCCCCTGCTAAATGAAAACAACATTTATTGTAGCATTAGGAGAAAGCTATATATAAAATGACTGCATCAACATTTAGTTAAGCAGCATTAGAGCTGAATTATGTGCTAATTAATCTAATCAGAGTATTTCTGAATTGCAATGCAAATCATTAAAATATATATTTTAAATATGCATAGGTATGCTTCTTTATAAATCCACTTTTCCCCAATCTTTGTATTCTTTTTCACACTACAGTTCAGTAAAGCACTTATAAAAGTAGGATTAATCAGCACTACATGTATTTTAGAAACAGGATGCATGTTGGTTCTCAACAGTGGGAGTGGAGGTGGGTTTCAGGGGGGATGCTGGGGCGACTTGGCTTGCATGCCGACAGAGAGGGCTCTTCTTGCCCGTTGTGGCACCTGTGCAATAGGTTCACCACCACTGACCTAACCCTACCCTGGTGCACTCCCCTCACCCTAATATAGGAGTAAAATACCATAGAAAACAGAGCAATTTTGAAAGAGCCTTCCTTGAGTAGCTTTTTCTGCACATTCATTTCTGCCCATTCTAAACACTTTCCAACCATCAAAATCTTACCAGGACACCTCATTTTTCTAACCCTAACCCAGTGATGGTGAACCTTTTAGAGATCGAGTGCCCGAACTGCAACCCAAAACCCACTTGTTTATCGTAAAGTGGCAACACTGCAATAAAACCTGAAAACTGAAGTTTTAGTTTAGAAAGAACTCACAGCCAGTCCAAGCAAATCTCTCTCTTTCTCTCATTGGCAGCTCACTGACAGGCCATGCAAAAGCTTGGATGGGTCACGGCTAATGAGTCGCAGCTTGTGACATTATCACCTGGCACTGCTACTCCTTTCCAAGCATGCGCATGGCCCCTATATGCACTGTTATTTGACGCTCGGCTGCTGGGGTGAAGCTGGGGTGACTTGGCTCATGTGCTGAGAGGGCTCTGCGTGCCTGCTGTGGCACGTGTGCCATAGGTTCGCCACCACTGCTTTAGAGCTATGCCCACAATTCTGCATGATTGATGGGAGGCTTTAACCGTGCTTCTTGGTTCAAGGGTTCAGCAGAAAATGGCATCACTCAGTGGCACTCACTATTGCCATGTCCTTTTCTCCACTACACTTGGTTCCAGGCTGGGTACCCCTTCACTGAAATTCCTTGGGGGATTGAATACACTGATATATTCCAGTTCAGAAATGGGCACTAACCGTGCAACTTGGTTTCAATAAACCTGTGTTGTGGGAATGAGCAGCTGCGAGATTCACATGCATACTCACCAGTTAAAGGTACTCTGGGTATGTCTGTTCATTCTGCTCTTCAGTAACTTCTCTAGATAGATCTGGTTTCCCCCCTTTCCCTCAAATGTTGTTCTCTTAGCAATTGAACTGCAGTTTTGCAGGATCTGTTTTTCACAGAACCCCAAGTTCCACCTACTGCAGCCTAGTGCAAAAGATACGAATCAAGAATTACAGAATTCTAACCTGTGGAATTTGCTATAAATACCTGAACTGAACAGAGCTTGCAGTTCTTCCATGGCTCCAAGAGAATCAACACATTTGTACTCAACAAAGACATCCCAGTGCATGAGCAAAGAAGTTTTCCAAAAGCAGACACGAAATGGGAAAGAACTAGATCTAGATAGTAATAACTGATAAACATAGCATTATTATCTAGATCTATCTGATATTATTACCAGTTTCACCCAACTTGTGACTGGAGTTGGCAAAGATAAAGGAAAGAAAAAATATCAGGAAGGCTGTCGGGAAGACGGGAAAGAAGAAGAGGTGACTGCAGCAAGACAGCAGAGGCTGAGAAAGTACAGCGGACCTAGCTTGCGCCTTCCCACTTCTCGTGTGAACGGTAAACGACTAGGAACAGAGAAAACCTGGACTCAGACTGGCAACTAGCCCTACTAGGATGGGGAGAATAAAGATGCCAGCACAAGGCCTTGGTCTCTCACGGACTCCCAAGCTGCCCCTTGTGCACGCGCGTGTCCTGAAACTAGAGGTGGCATCTGAGGCAATGCGAGGCATTTGCGGTAGCTTAACTGGGCAGCGGCCTCTGTGGCTGAGAAGCCTCCGTGTCGTAACGATGACGGGGGCAGGGGAAGAAGAGGTTGTTGTCGCCCCACAAAAAACGTTTGATGGGAATTCCCTTTCCCTTCCATACACACGACACACTCTTCTCCCCCCCCCCCCCCCACTTTTCCCCCCCCCCCCCCCCCCCACCCCCCCCCCCCCCCGCCCAATTTTCCCGCCCACTCCAGCTCCTTCTCTCAGCACTTCCTAGAACAGGACAAGAGCAGAGCGCTTACCGGGTGTTGATCGTGACTGAGGAGAAAGAAGGCGGGCGGCAAGAAGCTCCGCCTTCGGCAGGAGGTGGAGCAGCAGCGTCTGAGGAGCGAGGGGCGGTGCGAGGCGAGCGGCAGTCGGCCCTTGCCTTTTTCTTCCTCACTCTTAGGCTTCCCTGGGTTTTACCGCTGTCCGTGTAACAACTGTTCAGTCAATGACGGTCTTTGCCGCACTACATGTTGTGTCTTTGACAGCGCAATCTGCAGTCAATGGGCGTTACACCTCAGAAAGTAGGCATAGAATTGCAGCCTATGGCCTTTTGTTGAAGTCCGAAGCTCGGCTCCTTTAAACAAGCTTTAGGAATCCTCTTCTTACTCAGATTAACGGCAAATGGTACAGTCCTATGCACCTTCCTTCGGAAGTAATGATTTACCTTGGAATAAATTCCTGGTAAAGGTGCAACAGGACTGCAAGCTAAGCTTGCGGTTCTGTACTCTTCTGCTGTTGCGAGCCGTCGCCTCCGATTAATGGCGACCCTATGAATTGAATGCCCTCCAAAACGTCCTGTCCTCAGCAGCCTGCTCAGCTCTTGTAAACACATAGCTGTGGCAGATATCTCTAGTCATAAAGAAACTCCACTGAGTTGAAAAGGATACTCGGAGGAAAGTAGGTACAGGTTTATGACTAAATATGGTGCTTTCCCCGCGATCCTACCTATGCAGGTCTACTCAGACCCATTGAGTTCAAGGGGACTTACTCCCAACTCAGCATGAACAGGGTTATCGATGCCAGTTACTGCTTTTCACGGACGTTTGGAAACATCTGATAGCCATGGCTGTTTATTTTCCTGATTTTAGTATTTTTAAAATTGATTATATTGCTATACGCTGGTCTGGGAACATTTTATGGAAGCGAGAGATAAAAATGCCCCCAAACTAACATAGGCATTATTTAAACAGACCTGAGTAGGTCTTCCCGGTTTGCTTAGTCGGAGCTGCAGGGAAGCCCCGCTCGCCCCGAGCAGAGCGTGAGACCCGCATGAGCCGAGCAACAAGGTTGGACTTGGGTAAGACGCCTCTGGCGGAGAGGCAGGCGGAGACCAGCTGTGGGCGGGAGGAGGATTCAGGATGCCGGGGCGGAGCCGCCGTCTTCTCCAGCGCGCGCTGAAATGCTGCCGCGCGCTGCCGTTTTCCCCCGCCGCAGTCGTGGTACGGTGAGCGGTTTTTCTGACTGGGAATGCCGTTTATATCCCTGCGCCTTGACCTTTAGCGGAGCGCCCCCAAGGGCTGTTTAAAGACGAGCTCTTTTCCCTCTCACATTTTCTCTTCTGTAATTACGTTGGTTGTAACTGGTGAGGACACCCAGAGCCCATGCTGGGGTTTGGGAGGTGCTGTACTGCTCTGTCGCTTGCTTTGCCCTGGTGAGGCGCTGTGGGGAGCTGCGCTGGGCTGGACGAGGAGGAGGAGGAGGAGGAGGAGGAGGAGGACAAGACGACAGGCTTGCTGCGGACGCGAAGCGAAGACGGGATTGTCTTGAGTGTGGTATAACCGCCTTCTTGCTGCTCATCAGCCATGGGACTGCAGCCCTTGGAGTTCAGCGATTGCTATCTCGACAGTCCCGTGTTCCGGGAAAGGGTCAGAGCTCACGAGGCAGAGCTGGAAAAAACCAACAAGTTTATCAAGGAGCTACTCAAGGATGGCAAGAACCTCATCGCTGCCACCAAGAGTGAGTCAGAAGGTTGGGGAGGCGGGGATGAAAGGGGGAGGGGGTGAGCGTTGCTGTGGTTTGCACTGTTCGGCCAAGGCGGATCGCTGCCGACCGGACTTGCAGCAAAATCCACTTACACACATACCTCGAGAGTCTTTCCTTGCCCCTACAAGGTCTGAGTGCGCTGCCTTCGCTCAAGGCATGAGCAGCTGCTCGGATTATTTCTCCGAACCGGCTTTCTTGGAGAAACAAGGCCTCATAGCAGTATATCTCGCAAACATGTAGGGTTTCTTGGCTGCGGTACAAAGTGAGAAAAGTAACATTTGCAAGAGCTGTAAAGACGTGCTCATCTTACTCTTCATTGGTGTGTATCTCTTTACCTTGGTGGCTGAACACTTTAATGCTTGAGATTCTAGCTCTCTCTCCGTTTCACACACACCCTCTTTAAAAACTTAAGAACTATAAAAGGTCCTCTTTTAATTATGAAAAAGCAAGCTTCTCTCCACTACCACCACGACCTAAGAAGTTTTCATAACTTGCTGAATGCATGGTATTTAATCACGTGATATATTAAAAAAAACCTGGCTCTGCTACGCTAAGTATGGAACACAAGATTTATAAACATTGAAAGGAATACCCATAAAAAGGAATAACGTCTTGCTGGCAGCATGATTTTGCATACCGATCTTTTTTGTGACATCAGTTACAACTGGGAAGTCTTATAGCCGATGACATTTCAAGGTATCTTCTTAAAAGTATAATCCCGCCTCCGCAATTCTGCATAAAAATGAGTTAGCCTTCAAGTGCAGCCATTGATTTTCTAATTCCAAAATTTTCATACGAAACCAAAATTCCCACAGCTACAGTTTGTACTTGTAGTTCAGGCATAGGGTAACCCAAATTTATGAGATGGTTGCATATGAATAATGCAGTATCATTATGGGGTTTGTGGCTTCTTTTATCGGTGTCTGTGTTTGTCATTGGTTTAAATACAGTGTTAAGTGCACATAAAATTTAACTTTGTCCTGGAATTCCAACATTTATTTTATTATGAATTTTGTTTGTATTGAGCACAACACTATAAAAGAATTTATATTTTAACATGGCCTGAATCCTAGAATGATATTCTTCAGTCATGTTATGGAAGAATTCAACAAATTTTCTAAACTGCAGTAAATTGGTAGGCAAAAATTCTGGTCTTTGTTGCCTAAGGCCACAATCATATGTGCATTGTACTTGGGAATAAGAAACAGCTAAAGGACTACAATTCCCATCTGTCGTAGCCACCACAACCAATTTGAAAGATGGTGGAAGCTAAAATCAAAACATGAAGGATCAGAAATTGCTTGCTCCTGTATACTATGTTTTTGCTGTGTAATTTTTAGTGTACTTAAATTTTGTGTACCTTGAATAGCAGTTATACTGAGGCAGATTCTTATCTATGTCACTGTAAATATGACTTGTATTATGCAAGCACAATGATACCTGTTTCTGACTGTTGGTGGAAATTGTTGACTTGCCCTATGCTGGTCTCAGTGAGGTAAATATTACAAGGTTTCTATAAAAATGTGATGTGTTTATTAACTATTCCAGTTTATGCTTCAGGTTCTCTGCTTTAAGAGAGAGTTGCATATATCTCTGTTTTTAAAATATAGCCATTATAGTGTCCTGAATTACATTTGTATCTTGTTTCAGGTTTCTGGTTTATGGGAAAGTACCTTAGAAGACTTGATAGTTGTACAGGAGGATGTCTGAAATCAAAATATTATATCAATTTCTACTCTAAAACTACTTTTACTGAGTAGCAAATTAAAAATAGGGGCACATGGCCTCTTCATGCTTTGCTTTGAGCAACATGTATGACTCTTTAAAACAGGCACAACTTTTTAAACTTTGGCTTAGATTAATATTTACTGTTATACTGAATATTAAAATCCTGATCCATTGGGTGTCCACAAAAGGCTGTCCCAAAATTTAGGCCAAGTTAAACTTCTTGACATTTTATTCCTAGTTGTCACACAGAGTTTCTTGACGTGCAACAGAATTAATACTTATATTCTGAATGTATTTACTACTGTATTCTGAGATGGTCTTTAGTTAGTTCCCTCCTTGCAGCATTGATGCAGTTTAAGAAATGGGGTTGACTGTTTGGTGCTGTTGATGAGCAGAGTCCTACAGTGTTTTCACTCCCTTGTTCTGCTCTTTCACCACACAGTGTTTCTGTCCACAACTGAGGTATATGAGGCCTTGCACATAACACACTTGGCACCATTGCAGTTTCACTGGATTTTTATGCAAGTTTAATGTCCTGGGTGAATTTGTGTTCAGGTCTGCATCATTTTTGAAATTCGATAAGATTAAGATTATTGCTCCATTTGAGTGAGAAGAAAATGTTGCTTAAAATATGAAGCACAGTATCCATAATTTGATTGTGTGTTTGTACCAGAGCATGTATGATTAATATCTGACATCTACTTCAACCTTCATTATAATTTTTGGCAAAAGTAAACTTCTGGCTTCATGACTGCAGAATAATTGGACAGAAGCAAACTAGGCAGAACTGGAGTAGTTTCTGGTGATGGTTTAGAAAGAAACAATTCTTTCTATTCTATAAAAACAATTCTATGGTTTTATAGAAACAATTCTGTTTCTATAAAATTGTATCATTAATGTCCCTCTCTGCTTTCCTTTCTCTATCTTGTACTTGGTGACAGATAATCTGTCTACAACAGGAAGTGATTGTGGATTTGAGATAATGCACTGTAAATCTTTTTTGAATTCTGCAGTTTAACTGGTTGGCAGTCCAAAGAATGCATGTGAAGAATGTATGCAATGAGGTAACGGTGGTTTTACTGTGCATCTATATATTTGTGGAGATAAATCTTTAATAATTTTGTTATTTCCAGATTCGTGTTTGTATACCAACTAAAATTTATTTTGGAATTTTATGTTGGACTCTACCATACTGTAAGGAGACACCTAAGATAAACAAGCTTATTATATTTTGCATTTATTATTGAAATTGTTAATGGATGATGCTACTAATGTATATTTACAAGAGCACACCGTAATTCTTTAATGCTACTGAATAATTTGAAAACTTGTTGCTGAATATATACTCTATATGCAAACATAGGCGAAATACTTAAAGTTGGAATGGAATGAAGAATGAACTACTAGACTGTGATTAAAAGGTTCATTTCATAGTGACTCTCCAGATGTTGTGGACTCCCTCAGCACTCTCAGCCAGTATAGCTAGTGATTAGAGAAGATAAAAGTTGTAGTCCAAGAACATTTGGAGGGCAACAGGTTCTCACCCCTGCCTTACCCAGGTTCCTTACCAACTGCCTTAATGAGAACATGGTTACTAGGATAAATTATCCAATTCCCTTACTGTATCCTTATTTTCTGCCAGTGTTGAGGTGTAGAAAAATCCATTTCAAAATTGCATTGCTGTATAAAATTAGTAATGTAATGCAAGTAAAGCATTTTGAATTTGTTTGAATATAGTATTTAAACTGCAGAAAGTGCACTTTGGCTACAGGAAAACCTGTTATGACAAACGTACTTGAAAAAATAGGCATCAGAGTTCTCAAATTCAGTATCTTCCAAAAACCCACACCTGTCCATGAAATTCCTAACTTAACCTCTCTCACTATCTTCTTCACGTGTCTTGTTGATTGCCCATATTGCTGTACCCAAAGGAACAACTGGATTGTCTCCTTCAGTTCTTTGATGCTTTACAATATGCCAACCTAGTTATCTGACCATCTAAAATATAGCATGAGCTTTTAATATTTTACGTTGGTCTTTAAAAAAGCTGTAATTGTATTAAACCTGTAATTGTTTAAATACTAAATCTTGGCAGTCTTAAGTTGAAATTCAGCACAAAACACTGTAAGACTACAGTCCCATACCCACTTTCTGGCAAATAAACACTAATGAATACGGTGGAGTTTCGGAATAGACATGTATAGGATATGTACTATTGATTTAGAGTGGGGAGGGGTTTACATTCATAAAAGTTGAGTTTCTGTGTTTCAGTGTTCCTTCTCACATTTTCAGTGGTATATTGAGTTTCTGAGTTCAAGGAAGGGGCAAATACTATTTTAAGAACAAGAGATTCTCAACTACACTTTCCTTTGCAGTCATTATCAGAGAATATCTGATTAATATTATTGAGGCAAGCAGTTATGTATTCCATATAAATGTTGTAATTGCATCTATATGCTGGTGAATTGTAAGTGTTGCTAAGAGAGTGGGGTGGGCTGATTTACATCAACAAGAAAAAACTCTGATTTAAATAATTGTTTTAAGTCAAGTTTCTATTTTTCCTTAATTTCTAAACAATGGTGCATATTTGACTACTAAACATATTAATGTATAACTAGAGTACGTTACACTTTTCCTTAGAGCTTTGTATCAAGTTTTGCAGTGTATATATTTTGCATGCTTTCCTTTTTGACCTATAAAGAATAAACCTGTAAAATAGTCTAATATAGGCTTACTCCTATGACAGCCATGACAATCCTGGAGATTAATTATGAACTATAGGAAAACTTCATACTGGATAATTTGTTTTCCGCTATCCAGAGTTACACCATTCTGTTTTATTCAGTACAGCCCCATCCTCATAGAAACAGTGACCTAGTTTGTAGAACATGCCAGGCTCACCCATCAGTTTTATAATCCATATGAACCATGGCATATACCAGGCACTGTTTTGAATGAGTAACTCCCAGAGGGATTGTGGGACATTATCTGAAATCAGCTTTTTTTTTTTTTTTTGGCAAGGGTTAAACAATCTTTGCATAATTCTACAGCAAAGTAATGCTAAGGTTGGTTAACCCTTGCATAACCCCTGATAGCCAGCTTTGGGTGACACACTATAAACCCATGAGGGGTTGCTTACTTAAAATGGTGCCCAGCATATGTGGCAATTCATCATGCCAATATAGCAAACCAGGTCAATATAGCAAATAAACATGAAATGCCTATAATTAATAGGTTAAAGTAAGGCCTGATTATTTATTTATTTATAAAATTTGTATGTCGTCCAATTACTAATGTCTCTGGACAGCTAACAGTATAAATAAATTGACGACCCACTCTGGCTGCAGTTAATAAAATACAATAATAAAATTGGATATTAATACTTATTAAAATGTTGATTAAATAAAAAGGTCTTAACCTGGTGCCGAAAAACATATGACGGTGCTAGGCGGACCTCTCTGGGGAGCGCATTCCATAGTTGGGGCGCCACCACAGAGAAGGCCCTCCTCCGGGTACTCTGTCTCCTAACATCTTTCACAGAGTGTTCCCGGAGGATGGCTTCTGTTGCCGATCTCGGGGTGGGAGGGCAAATAGGGAAAAAGGCATTCCTTTAGGTATCCTGGTCCCAAGCTGTTGAGGGCTTTATAGGTAATAAACAGCACCTTGAATTGAGTCCGGACTTCGATGGGAAGCCAATGGAGCTGATAGAGGACTGGGCATCCTGGGCATCCCCATCAGCATCCTGGCAGCTCTATTTTGCACCATCTGAAGTATTCGGACTGTTTTCAAGGGCAGCCCTACGTAAAGCACGTTACAGAAATCCAACCGGGAAGTAACCAATGCGTGTGTTACTATTGCTAGGCAATCTTCCTCCAGGTAGGGATGCAGCTGATGGATTAGCCAAAGCTGAAGGAAGGTGCTCCTCGCCACTGCTTTCACTTGGACTTCCAAGGACAACTCCAGGTCAAGGAGCACTCCCAAGCTGTGGACCCTGTCCTTTAGAGGGAATGCAACCCCATCCAGGGTAAGGCCCAAGTCACCTACCCAGCAGCTTGAATCGTCCACCTCCGTCTTATCTTGATTGAGTTTCAGTTTATTGGCCCTCATCCAGTCCATTACCTCGGCCAGGCACTGGTTCAGCACAGCCACTGCCTCACCTGGGTTAGTTGAAAAAGAGAGGTAGAGCTGGGTGTCATTAGCATACTGATGACTCCGCAGCCCAAACCTCCTGATGACCTCTCCTAGCGGTTTCATGTAGATATTAAATAGCAAGGGGGACAGAATGGAACCCTGCCGTACTCCATGGCAAAGTTGTCATGGTGCAGAGCCAAAGTCCCCCAGCACCACCTTCTGGAATCGGCTGGCAAGGTAGGAGCGGAACCACTGCCAAGCAGTGCCTCCTACTCCCAATCCTGCCAGCCTATCCAGGAGGATACCATGGTCGCTGGTATTGAAAGCCGCTGAGAGGTCCAGGAGAACCAACAGGGATGGACTCCCCCTGTCTCTTCATGCACAGGTCAGCATAAAGGGCAACGAAGGCAGATTCAGTACCATACCTGGGTCTGAAGCCAGACTGAAATGGGTCCAGATAATCAGTTTCATCCAAGAGTATGTGTAGTTGTCCCGCCAACACCTGTTCCAACACCTTGCCCAAAAATGGGATGTTGGCCACCGGTCTATAATTGGTGGCCATATCTGGATCCAGAGACGCCTTCTTTAGGACAGGCCTGATTCCCGCCTCCTTTAAAGGAGCGGGCACCTGGCCGTCCCTCAGAGAGGTGTTATTAATTATTAATAATTATTGGACAGACTATGGCAGATTATTTTGATTAGGTGACAGTGAAAGACCTGTGTTTTATAGGTAGTGTTATGCTCATGTTTGAAATGAGCAAACTGATTTTCCACTTAGAAAATCTTATTTTAACTCAGTGGTCATTTTGGAGAATAAGCAGAGGCAAATCTTCACTTTGTGCAGACAAAGTCCTCCATCGGTGTGGCCACAAGGAGATCAGAACTTCTGCTTTCAATGAACCATATATACTGTGCCATCTAAATAATAAAACAGTGGTTAGAGTTAACTATGGCTTGTTTAAAGAAACCAGCTTCAAAGCATGCATTAACATTAATTACAGTTTATTGGTTTAGGTGACACAAGCTGTGTTTTAGTCAAAAGTAAAAGGTTTCAGTCTCCTTAAGGCCCTGTCATAGTCGGTGAAGAGACAATACAATCTCACAGGGGAGTGGCTAGGCTCATTCCTATCATGCTGAACATGGATTAGCATGATAGCTGGACTGAACACATAGGTGTATTAGAAAAGGTTAGATGAGTTGCAGAAGGGAAGTTATTACAGACTAAATATTTTGGAATATATTTACACGCTTTTGTTGTACTATTTGTTTCAAATAAAAACTGTTACGAATTTTAAAAACCCAATTTGATTTTCTAAAAACGACAAAGCAATTGCAATCTATTTTGGTATGGTAGCTGTTGCTTCTTGCTGGTTTTTTAAAAAGTACATTTTTAAAAAATTCACAGCAGTTGATGACCTACTCCAGGTACTTTGTTCTAGAGGATAAGGTAGAAGGAGCTGTAGGGGATCAGCTGATGGCAAAGGTGCCCATCTTTACAAATAATCATCTAATTACCTGCAGAGTCTTCGTGTTTCACAGACCTAGAATCAGTATAGAGAAGAGTAAGCATGGGTCACTTGATTTCCCCTATATCTCCATATATTTGAAGCCTGATTACTGATTCTTAAAGTAATTAGCATGCCCTTGAATCTCCAGAGAAAACTGGAGGGGACAGAGAAGTGCCTGTATATATGTGCAAGCACAGTAGCCTGTAAGTAGAAAGCGAACAAGATTGTTTTTTCTAAGCATCACCCCTTTTTGTAGTAGGAGTGAAAAATTCTTCAGTTAGTTTTGGGAATATTTCCCTCATAAGAAAATGGGGAAGGGAAAATGTTTTAAAAGAAAAAGGAACAAAGCCAGCTCTCTTTAGACTTGTTGGCATTGTCCTTCTTATTTTGTAAATAAAATTCCTTGGATGAACTTTCTCTTTTATGCTTTCTCTCATGATCTAAGTGTATTGAATATTTTACTGCTGAGCAAGGCAAGTTCTTATCCCGTACCAATTGCTCCTTATGCACACACGTGTACACCCCTAAACTGTTTGCTCTCTAAAGGGAAAAGAATTTGTCACCCTTTCAGCTCTTTAAGCATAATTTTAAATTAGGCACAGTGCCACATTTCTTTAGAAATACTAGTTTTGATTTCTTTTCATATGGCACTTCTCCCTCCATACACAGTGTGCTCTGTTACTCATTTGATCTTCCTAATTATTGACCTCCATGTCATGGGGTTATTAATCATTGTTCTCATTGGAATGTTGCTTCCTGAAAACTATTATTAGTGTTGTGATTAAGAGAGATGTGAACAGCTGCTTGGAGATTGACTCATGAGATGGGTGGGTCTGTTTGGAATCTCAGAAGTGGTTAATATAGGTCCTTAGGTGGAACCATTCTGAAATTTACTCTGACAATAGTTGGCGATATCTGATAGAGTTCTACATCTTCCTGTATAGAATGATCACCTTCACTGTCCATAAAAGCTTCCCCTTTCTATTTGCAGACTCTTTCTAGTCTACTTCATGCACACCAGATGTTTTGAGGACATTGCCATTTTATTAATCACCATTTTTAGGAGTACTAGTTAAGAATTTCAAGTTTTAAAAAATCTTATAAAGCATCTATATGTTCAATAGGTGTTGCTACTGTTTAGTCAAGACAGTGGGTGAAGGAAACTGGTTCATAAAAAGTGGATGATCTGACAGTATTGAACATCATTTCAAACGTTAACAGACATAGAGAGCTATATCTAGGGAAAGCATCTTTCTCTTTCACTATTCTCTTTTATTGTAACAAAGCAGATAATAAATGCAGCTACGGATAGGAATTTTCCAGCTGCTCTAGAGAAGTTCTCGCATTTTTCAGGCTATGCTCATTTTTCACCCTGACTGGCTAAATGGAATCACTTTTGTGCTTTACTTTTTCTTGCTCTTCTTCAACTTTTACCCCCTCTATTCTCTTTCCCTTTCTCCCAGTTCAACTTCTGGAACTGTTGCTCAGTTCAGTATGCATGTAGTGTAATGCTTTTACCAGGCTTTTACTCTTGTGATATTTGAGTTAGCTTAATAAGGGTATTATGCTGCATGGATTTTGGAATTTTTCTAATAATCCACACAGCTGCCTTTGTTTCTGCTGATGTGAATTATTTATCTGCAGATCTGCAGATCAGTGAGGTCATATAATTCACTGTCCTTGCTGGATGGGGCAACCAGAATTGGACACAATATTATGAATGTAATTGTATCATATATTTAATCTTTAAAGATAAAGTAAGGTACTTGCAGTTTTATTTTCATTTCCTTATTTAATAAATCCCAGCATGACAGAAATTGCCTTGCCACTTTTCATGATACTATCTTTTCTGCCCCCAGCTACAGTCTCTCCACTGAAGTCTACTTTGGAGTTTACACGATTTTTTTACTTTAAAAAATCACCCTCAGAAATGTATGCAGTGGGCTTGACCTTAGGATTCCCCCTTTTTGGGAATAGGTGTACAACCTCTGGGGAAGCGTGGAAAAGGTTGCAAGTACCTGAGTAGAGTCAGAAAGTGAGCAGGTTACTTTACTAAGGAAAGGATCTTGAATATTCCCTCTTTTGCTACCCCCACTCTGTGGCTTTTTTCCCTTTCCCCCTGCTTTTAACTTGACATCTAGGCAACAAACTGCTGTGGACCATCTATAGTTTAGCATATAATGCTAAATTCTCCAATTTGTTTGACAGCTGAAACTGACCAAGCATTGATTAGGCAAGACTATATAGATTTCTGACAGCCATATGAATGTACTTGCATAACTATAAAATAGTGACAGATATAAAAGAAGAAGAAAAAGGAAGCAATGACATTGGCCCACAAGTGCTATTAAAAAGCAAATGAAAGAGGGTTACAATCAGAGCAGAGACAGAAGAGACAAGATCTGTTTTATTGCGAGAAACACTTGGTATCAGCTAGAGGACCAAGGGGAAGGAAGGAGAAAACAAACCATAATGAACCTGATCTGTTGAGTGTACCACAAGTTGCTCTGTGAAAAGCCTACAAATTGTAGCTTATTTACAGTGGCTTGTCATGTCATGTGAGCCTGACCCAGTATCAACATATCAATGTATATGCCCTTTTGGTACTTGAAATAGTGTGCTACCTTTTGAGGACTAGTTATGGGATTAATATATGTGCATAAGAAAGACTGCTGCTGCAATTATGATAGAAGAGACTTTGATATTGACAGTGAGAGCCACAGCTTCAAACAGGGTAGACTGAGGAGGGAGATACACAGCCTCCTGTTCTCAAGCTGTACTTCTGTTTTCATGCATGTTCTGGAAAAGGGAAGATGATTTGAATTTGCATAGGCAGGATTGTGGCTTGAAGGCAAGAAGTGAGGTGTATGTCTGGTTTCTTTTTTTTCTCTTGTAGTTCCTCCAAGGCCCTGCTTTGCTGTATGTTTGTGTTTTGGCATATGGTCATGTGAACCTCCATCCCTACTGACTTCAGAGTGACTTATTCATCTAAGTACAGGTTACAGTAGAGTTACTTTAGGTCAAATAAATCAAATGTGCTTCAGTCTGTTAGCATTTTGAAATAGTACTAATACTTTAGGACCCTGATAACACGTATATACTTATAGATGTCAAAATCCTGTTCTTACTTTTTATATTTATACTTGTGTCTCATGAAGTAGGTTCTGGTTCAAAAAAGGTTATGCTGTGTTATGTTGCTGGTGCTACAAGACTTTGTTATCTTAAAATGTATAGTTTCCCTCCATATACTTAGTTATTAGGTGTTGCTGAAACAAAATGGGCATTGGGTTTATGTGCTACTAGTGTGTATTACTGGCAGAGAGTTTATGTTTCCTCAAAGACTTATACAGCATTTCTTTCTAATGACTGCTATGAACTGGCAGATAATCTTTTTCTTACAACATCAAATATAAGAGTAGCAATCAAACTATATCTCCAAAAGCTTTATATTTATGTCACATGTCATTATTTCTGTAGTATTTCCATGTTGAAGCTATAATCAGAGTTCAGAAATTAAGAGGAAATACAGAATGCAGTTTTATTTCAATGTCTGCTGCTTCAGTGATTAAATCTTAATTTGAACATACTAATCTGCATCAAAAATTAATTCTTGTCATTAAAATATTTTATGGTTTAGTTGTTCATCTTAATATTGTGCATTTACACTGGTACAAGTAGGCAAATGGCAGGAAGTGAGGCAGGTTTTGCAAAGGCATATTGCTTTTAGCTGCACTGGGAGGAACCATAGCTCAGTGATAGAGCATATGCTCTGCAAGAAAAAGTTTTCCTAAGCATTTCTAGTCAGCAAAGGTGATAATCTTAGTTTGCAAAGGTGAGAAAGACTTCTGTCCAAATTCTTGGAGAGTTGTTGCCAGTTGGAGTCAACAGTACAGCATGATGTGAACTTAAGGAGTGATTTGGTGTAAGGCATTGCCATTATTTCCTATGTCCTCAGGCTGCCTGAATATGTTGGATAAAATTTACTTCTTGATTAATTCTCAACATATTTTTACTCAACATGCCATTAATGTGACAATGTATAATTTAACTGACACTAGGTTATAGAACTTCCTTTCTGTTCGGCGCAGCAGGTTTTATTGGCCATACTGGTGGTAATTTCACATCTGCCTGTAGGTTGGAAATGAATGTTGTGAAATGGATTTTTTCAGCCTGAGTATGTGATGTGGAATTGGCTGGGGTGAGACCAGTTTGGGTTTTGGGGTGCTGCTTTTTCTTTGAAACTAATGTTGTGGTGTGGTTACTAACAAGGATGTATGTCCCAGTGTTGTCACCTTCAAAAGGCAACTGAATCAAAAAAGGCTGCCTGCAACATTACAGTTGTCATATGTAGTTCAAAATGTGGTAGTGTAAAGAAATTTCACATCATTTGATAAGTATGTGTAATCCTGTGCTCACAGAAAATTGTCTGTACCAATCCAGAATAGGGGTCAGATGTAGCCAAGGAAACCATACATATAGAATACCTTGTGGAAATTAATAAGCATAGTACCATTTTGCAAGTAATAAGAATCATGTCTCCATTGGGATGTTTCCTTTTCCAGTTTAAAAAAAAAACTTGTCCATGTGTGATCAGGATCAATAACACCCCACAATGTCAACCACAAAATAGGATATGCATGACCCCACCACTTTTAAATTTTCAGGACTGTGCATTTAATATACTGTACATATAACATTAAATTGCACAAATAAAACAGTAAATTATGATTTACTATCAATTTGGAATAGAACATGGGGATGTCCAAGGAGGGGTATTGTCTACTGTTTTTCTGAAGTAGAATGGACTGGAAGAATATACTGGGTTTAGCTGTTCAGTTGTAAAAAAATGTGGTTTTAATCTTTATGTGAGTTTCTGATCCTTTATTGTTTTAGTACAAATATACAATATTTGTTAGATTGTTTCTTGCATACATTACTATTGCTTACTGTCCAGCGAGCTTTGGCTATTGGGTATTATAGACATTAAATACGTAAATAAAGATAGATATTCCAGACCTTGCAGCCATAGCAAAAACCTGTGAGTAGCCTTTACACAATCACATTTCAAAACTTTGTGATTAGGACAGGACATTGTAGAACAATAATGGCATCTACTCTTTCTCTTGTTTTCAGCAGTGGCCATGCTGGCTGGTTTTGATTGGTGTTGTAGAAAAGATATTTGCAGAGCATCAGTTTGTTGAAAGCTGGTATATGTGTATGGTTTCTCAATTGCACCAGTCAGGTAGATAGGGCTAGAATTTTCAATTTTATTTTTGCTAAATAAAGGAGGGCTACTGTGAAATACCACATGCACATCTTGTCATACTTGGAACAAGGAGATACGGAAGATTTAACACTAGTTTTAATAATTTTTAAAGCACTGTCAGGATGGATTTGGCCCCATTGGTTAACAGAGGGCTAATCAAAATGTCTATTAATATTTTCAAACCCTAACATTTTCCCCACAATTTAAAATAATAATTCTGAAATACAAGAATAACTAAACTTTACATTTTGTGCCATATGACTCCCCCAGAAAGCTCAGGAAACTTAGTGGAATTTGTCAAAGACTTGTGCTGAAAGAGGTTGATGACAAACCACAGACCATTCAAATACAATCAGTAAAGTTGGATCAGAAAGGGAGTAGGGACTGTGGACAGAAAAGGCTCTAGTGGTGGTAAGCTCTAAAGTCTGCACAATGTTTGTTTTTTGACTGAGATCAACAGGGTGTACGTGTGCAATTGCTACAAACTGGTTGCCCTGTTAAAAGAAAAAAAAAGTGAGAACACTGGAGCAGTGTGTCTACCCTCAAAGGGATAAGAGAAGACAAAGATTCTTAGAACAGTAGAAATGTGACAGCAAAGTGAAGTATAGGAGGAGGTGGAAGAGCAACAGCAAGATTGAGGCAGAAGAAGAGAATTCTAAGGTAAGGAAAAATAAAATAGAGGAAATTCTCTGTAAAAGGGTGACAGGTATGAGCAGAAGAACTAGACAAAGGCTTGCATCAGTAGAAGCAGTGGAACCAAGGAGCTCCTTACAGGCACTTGAGGATGGGATTGAAAGGCAGGCTGTGGGGGGGGGGGGACTGCAACAGCAAGCAAGAGGTTAAGTTCTGTTAAGCAGAAGCAATGAAGCTAAGGTCTACAAGAAGAAAAAAATGGAAGTTGTGGAATACCTTTCTGCTGTGTGGGATGGAAACCCGTATATGTTGCAAAGACCCTTGGACTTACTGGGTATGCAGTCTCCCTGGAGGACGGATTAGACATGTTACTGAGAGGTTGCCAATGCTTATAAAGCCCACTGACAGATATCTCTGTTTTCTCATCCATGTGGGAGCAAATGATATAACCAGAATTTTGAAGAAATCACAACAAACTTTGAAACTTTGGCAAAGAAACTCAAGAATTTTGGAGCCCAGATACCATTTGGAAGAATAGAAATGGAATGAAAAATACTCAGGTATTACCCAAGATTGCCCAATAATTTTCATCCCAAAAAGGAGGAAAGCTAGTACATAGTCCTCAGTGCCTTTATAATAATGCCCGGAGTATGAGAAACAGGACAGACTTGAACTCTTACTACAGGAGGGCAAATAGGACTTGTTAAGATTAACTGAAACTTGACAGGATGACTCATATGCCTGGAATTCAGTAATTGAAGGATATAGCTTGTTGAAGAAGAACAGAAGGAACAGAAAGGGAGGTAGAATCACAATAAATGTCAAAGACAGAAATGCAGGAAAATGAGCCTAGTAGCTCTATTGAGAGTATCTGGATTAAAATAAATGAAGCAAAGAATAGAAGGAGCATGGTGGTCAGAATCTACTACAGGCCACCAAGTCAAAAAAGGAAATGAGAATGGAACTTTTGAAAAGTAAATTCCTGATGTTTCAAAGATGCATAATGTAGTGATTATGGGGGCTTCAATTTCCCCTGTATCTTTTGGGAGACAAATTTTGTCAAATACAGACTCTCCAAGAAATTCCTGAGTTTTGTTGATAACTTCCTTCTGCAAAAAAGTGGAGGGAGAAACTAGAGGATTGACTATCCTTGATTTGATTCTAACTAACAAGGATGACCTAGTGGACAAAGTGGCAGTTAAAGGAACTCTGGGGGAAAGTGACCATGCCATGCTTGAGTTCTTGATTCTGAAGTAGCAAAAACTGAATGTAAGCACATAACCCAGATTTTAGAGAAGCTAATTTTAATAAACCCAGACCACCGATAAATAAGGTCTCATAGCAAGAACCTTAGTGAGTAAAAGATTCCAAGGTGGATGGGAATTTTGCAATAAGGGAATCCGAAAGGTGCAAACAGTTCCAACAAAAACAGAAGAAGTCCAATGCTTAAGTGATAACCTGAAAATGAAACATATAGGAAGTGGAAGATTGACTAGGTTAAAAAGGAAGAGTACAAGGAAGAAGCACAGATTTGCAGGGTAGGTATCAGAAAGACTAAAGCTGAGAATGACCTGTTAGCAAGGGAAGTGAAAAGCAACAAAAAACCTACACACATAAATGCATAGTAAAAAAAAAAAAAAAAAGGAAAGAAATGATGGTTCAGCTTTTCAGTGAGCATGGTAACATGATAACAGATGATAAAGAAAAGGCAAAAGTGCTGAATTTCTATTTGGCTAAATTTTCTTCCAAAAGATGCTTTCAGGTAAACTACAATCTGGAAGGGCAATATTTCAGCTTGAGATTGACAGGCAAATGGTTAAAGAACACCTCAATATTTGGAATGAGTTTTGGTTTCCAGGGCCCAGTGAACTCCATCCTATAGTAATAAAGGAACTGGCAGAACCACCCTCTGTTAACTTTGAGAAATAGTAAAGGACAGATGAATTGCCAGATGACAAATGCAACTTTAAGTTATGATGTCTTTGGTATCAAAAATTCAATTCTAGTTGTGCAATCTCACAATCTCCAGAGAGCATACCAAGAGAATTCATGTCACTTCCTTTGTTAGCTATTTTTATTAATTTCTTAGTTTTAGTGAAATTCTAATATCTGTTGTGCAGATGCTAATAGGCAACAGATACAAGATTCGGTGCTGTTCAATTAAATATATATAGATTGGAAGCTTTGGGAGTTTTTGCTCATAAGTTACTAACCAGTTTATTTCTATAGGTACAAATGTTGAGTATGTAGTGTACAATGAGCCATTGAAGTATCAAAATAATTTCTCTTGAATTCTGCGTGAGTTCTTGTTAGAAGGAACATATCCCCTATGAGAAAATATTCTATATAATCTTTTTATATTTTAAAAGAATGAGGAAATATGTCCAGCAGGCCAGTCCTGTGGATGTGTAAATGTGTCTTTCACCAGATTTAATGAGCTTACTCCCAAGCAAATATACAATGAAATATAACTCAATATGCCTTTTTATAATTTATTATATGCATATCCTGAATTTTTCTCTTTTCAAGGAATTCAAGGCAGCTTATATAAGTATCCTCCTCTCAGTTTTATCCTTACAATAATGATCCTCTGACGTCGGTAGGTTGGGGTTTCTGGGACTGGTCCAAAGTCATGCCGTGAGCTTCATGACTAAGTGGGGACTAGAAATGAGGCCCTCTGGTTCCCAGACCAGCACTCTTAACCACTATTTCATACTGGCTCTCTTTTGCTCAATTGAAATAGTAAAATGAAGCTTGTACCACTTCAATGATTTTAGGGACAGAGGTTTTCTTTCTTTCTTTCTTTCTTTCTTTCTTTCTTTCTTTCTTTCTTTCTTTTTTAGTTGATTCATTTTTATTACAACAGCAGCCTTCTTCAATATCTGAAAATTACACTATTTGCACATTTGTTGATGGGAAAGGATTAAGGAAATACAAGCATGATAAATTTGAGTTGGTTGCTGAGGGTAGTTCTGAAGTATCAGTAAATCCAGCATACACAGGACTGCGCATCAGGCTAGATTTGTTAATTGGTTCTGATGTAGATAAATCCTGAAAATCAGATGTAGGAATCATGTGTCCATGACATAAATTAGTAGCAGTAAGTCTACTATTCTACTCTGAAGAGCATTTTGCTTTACTTTCAAGGAAGTTACATTTAGTCCGCTACCCTGCATGTATTTTGCATTAATACGTTTAATAACACGGTATACCACATTTACTTTGTGATAATTAGGTGTGCTCTGAATTCAGAAGTAGAGCACAGCCAGAAATAAAACAATATACTGTCAGTATGCATGTGAATGTGTGCAGGCAGGAATTGTTACTAGCAGCTGGTTTGAAGTGGAGAATATTTGATGCACAGATACATTGTTCATAATTTCAAATAAGCAAAAGGATATGTAGGAACTAAACAGACAATGAAATTATTGCTTAGTTTTGCTGAGCTAGACCTGTTTTTCTTGCTGATTTACTTAAGTCTATTTATCACCAGTCACAATTCAGTTAAATCCATCTTTAGAAAGTAGTTGTATGAAATAAAGCAAATCTTCTGCAAGCTTAAGCAAGATTTAATATTAAACATATGTTTTTACATTGGTTTTCATATATCCTACTGTGAAGTTCTTCTGTGTGTGTATGGAGTGAAAGAGAAGGTAGAAAAAAGAGGATTATGTCCAAACGAAAACTTTTTACTGTTTTGCTGATCTTTGATTGATCGCATTTGTATGCTGCCCCATAGCCCAAGGCCCCTCTCAGTGGCTCACATATGTAAATATCCATACCTATACTTTTTATAGTTTATCGTATTGGTTGCTATATTCTACCAAGTGGGAGGTAGGTGTACAAAGTAACTTATATTTTGATTTTTCAGTATGTGAATTGCTGATTAGTTCATCCCAAACTCCTATATAGTATGATCCTTTTGTGCCAAGATAACTTTTCTCAGTGTTATGGTGATAACATGGTTGGGGGCATTGCACTGGTGCAGAGCCTTTTGTAGCACATCTAGGCAATGCCTTGCTGCATCAGCAGGTATAGAGATTAGCTTAGTTCAATCCTAGTTTTCCAGAATGTAATCCCCTTAGAGTCAGAACCAGCTCTGAAGCAGCAGTCTGATGGTTGCTGCCTAGTAGGTCCTGTTTATGCTGATAAATGCAGCTTAGAGATTGTACTTTATGCCAAAGGTGAAATGAGTCAGGCAAGTTTGATAATTAAGGCTGTAACTTATTGACAGCTTGCTTTTCAAAGATGGTACAGTAATTATGAACGGGAGGCTTTTATAACCAGCAGTATAAGAAGACTTTTTTGATAATCAGATGATACTGAGCACAGAATTTACTGCTTTTGTAACCCTTTGCACTAAGTGAAAGCTATATGCAAAACTGCTCACAGTAGGTATCTAGAGATCATCTTTTGAGAGGCAATAAATGCAACATAAAATTCATAAGCCCACGATATAATATGAGCATGGAAATTGCAGTGGAAGAAGTTAAAGTCTTCAATGAGAAATAAAACTAGAAATTCCAAAATAACAGTAGTGTGAGCATATATGCAGTTTGTGCATGTATGCTCACACTACTCAGAGAATGAATAGAAATGAAGGCTTAACATTTCCCTTAGACTTAATTTCTCCTTTAATATCAACCTGAAGGGTTAAATTTGGGTCTAGTATTGCTTTGTGAATTGTACTTTTGCAAAGTAAAAGTTTTTTTTAAGCATAGTGATACGATTTGCATCACTTTATCAAGCACATATGAACACATCCTGGAATGTTCTGTGTAGAGTTTATTGACCATAATGGCAGATGTGTTGTTGCAACCATAATATTAAAAACACAATAAGAAAGAATATATAGCCATAATACTAAATCAGCCTAAAATTGAATATTTAGTCATAGCCATAGACAGTGGCTAAAGCTACTGCATATTAGTTTAAAACTTCTGTAAAAATGGACTTCTAACAAAAATGAATTGCAAAATAAAAATAAGCCACATTTTTGTTACATCAGCCATGTTGCGGCCAGCTGAAGTTACTTTCCTATGATAGGCTTTGTACACTGGAGGTAAAATTATAGAACAGGTTGCCAAATATGAGCTCCCCTGTTTTATAGGAAAATTCTCATGATTGCTGCTGAGCATTTCTAGTTGACAGTGTCTTATGACATTTTCATCTTCTGATCACTTCCATTTGGTAGGTGTCTTCACTATTTAACATAATGGAAACTAGAGAGAGCTTGCAATCCCAAGCTCAAATAAATACCATGGTAGCTAGATAGTACAGGTGGCTGGGATTGCAGTGTTCGTCATGTTTTCAGTATTGAATAATTATTGATACATAAGAAAGAAATACTGTAGACTTCTATGATTTCAGAAGACACCATTGTGACCATTAACAAAATGCTGAAGTGCTGACTGCTCCTGTTCAGTGTTCTAGGATATTCTAGTCCCCCCACTCCAACTGATTTTTCATTTTGTATTTAATAGACAGCAGACAGTGTCTTCATTTGGACTGTATTCCTTATCTGTTCCTTCAGGGTTTATTTACTAAAGATTTTGCACTTCTACAAACATTGAATTTTTCCAAACATATCAATACCATCCTTTTGTTTCTCAGTGGTTCTCCCTGGGTTCATCTGTGTTGGGACTCAAACTGAGTTTCCTTTTAAAAGAAGTGATTAAAGACCTTGCCATAACAATCAATTCAAGATGTTTTGTTTTGGAATTCACTTCTATTTCAACAAATACTGACAGAGTGCTGAATATATATGGAATATGGAATAAAAATAAGAATTATTGCTTTCTTTATGCTTGTGTAAGCACATTAATGTAGTTTAAACTTTATTTCAAAATAAAGGCACTGTGGCAGTAATTTGTGGTGCTTTTATACCCAACCTTTAGGTGGATGGTACCTTTGTAGTTAGAAGGAGCAATCCTTTTCGTTGTCTCTTGCACCCTCCTTTGCTCCTTCCAGGTTGCTCCAACTAGATGGCCAAAAACAGCCATCCATAAATATGCAGGGTTGGGAGGATGAGGAAATCAAAATAGCCTCTACCAGTCCTTACATTCTGCATTGGGTGATTGTCTGCATCTGAGTTTGGAGGCTGGTAAGAATTTCAGTTGGATGACTGCTTCATAGTTATAGCCTACTTCTACAGCCCGTATATTTGCATTCTCTCTCTCTTTCCTGAATGTTTGAGGGTTGGTAGTGCATGATAAATTGCTTCAGAATATAATTATAAGAGGTGCATGTAGAGCATTGGAAGCAGTAAAGCAGCATTATAATCTTGCAATTGTTAAAAGGTTTATTACTTATGTCTGACTCATTGCATGGGGTTGGGCTTGTTTGTTCTGGCAAAACACTTGCAAAAGTTATTCATATTTTGCTGAGAGGATATGGCTAGATCTGTCTACGTGTAGAACAGGAAATATAATTGTGATAAAGATTTCTATCGAAGCAGTTCTGACTTACCTTGCAGGGGAATCTTCATAGCTGTGCTGGAAGCTTTTAAACTGATATAATAATAAACAAAATGCAAACATTAATTCTCACAGCTGTAACTTGCAGGCAGAATCACAGAACTTGTTTGGGGTTCTCATTTGTTGACATACCATCGTTGGATTCCTTGGTTGTGCCTTTTCTATTTGTTGAGTAGTGCTGCCAGATTGTAGGCTGCTGTATGTCTGAATCAGTTTAACACAGGTTAGTACCACATTGAGGCAACTGTACTATTTATTATGTTTGTTTGAAATCCAATGGGAAACTGTGTAGGCATTGTAAGATGGGCAAGGCTCTGACAGTGGAGTTGTGCATTCGTGTCATTGTTACACTTTGTGCTACCACAATGACATTCCAGCAGAGAGAATTGAAGACTTTCATTCTGCTTTTTGTCACCACCATTGTGAATGCTTAAAAAATGGTAATGCAGAAAAAGATCAAGTGATTCAAGGCGTTAGTAGGCTTCCATGTGTTCCTGTAAACTTCACCCCCCCCCCCCGTTCTTTTAGCCTATGGTGCTTGAATAAATGCCAAGTTTTTATTAGATTGTTTGCTCCAGCTTACCCATATCCCTTCTTAATTGCATATGTGCATACCAGTTCAATTGCTTGCTTGATCAGTTCCTCATTTACAACCAAGACTTGCAGATGTTACCAATCTAAAGAGAAACAACATGTCCCCACTTTATCATTTTAGATGAGTGAGGATTGAAGGATTCATGAGTGCTATCTTTGTCTATGCTATAAAGAAATGTGGGAGCAGATCAATGCTTGGAGCAGAGCTTTCCCTCCCCTGCCTATTTGAATACCAGGAAAAATGTTCCAAAATTCAGCTTGTGGTGCAAAAAGCTGTTTTTCAGTGAGAGGAAAAATCTCATGCAGGCACAGTGCCTTTTATGCATGTTCCCTGAAATTCATGGGGGTTACATTCCTAAGGCTCCCTTAAATTGTGAAAAACCGCAAATTTGGTGCTGGCGTTGAGCGCCGGCTGCCAAAGTGGTGTGGGTGGAAGGCACGGGTTGGGGGGGGCGGGGG
The DNA here is from genome assembly GCF_004798865.1 of Varanus komodoensis. Lineage (NCBI taxonomy): Eukaryota > Metazoa > Chordata > Lepidosauria > Squamata > Varanidae > Varanus > Varanus komodoensis. The sequence continues at coordinate 7,077,727 of NW_025335589.1, forward strand.
TGTGTGTGCGTGGTGAGGCAGGGGCATGCAGAGATCGTTTTCTTCGAGTGAGTCCAAACTTGGAGGAAACGATCCCCTTGCGAGTAAGCTGCCACATGGTGAGGCACTGGCTTATTTGCAAGGAGATTGGCTTGGACTTGCACGGAGAAAAATGCCATGAAAGACTGAAGCCGTGAACGCTGAACCACGACTTCATGGGGGTATACTGTACATGGGATTGTAAATTGCACTGTCTTTTTGCAATCTCTAGACCAGTGATGGCGAAGCTTTTAGGGACCGAGTGTTCAAACTGCAACCCAAAACCCACTTTTTTATCGCAAAGTGCCAACACTACAATAAAACCTGAAAACTGAGATTTTAGTTTAGGAAAAAAAAAAACTCACAGCCAGTCAAAGCGTATCTCCTTGGCAGCGCACTGACCGGCCATGTGAAAGCTCGGACGAGTCGCAGCTAATGAGTCGTGGCTTGTGACTTCATTGCCTGGGGCCGCTACTCCTTTCCGAGCATCTGCATGGCCCCTATATGTGCTGTTATCTGATGCTTGGCTGCTGGGGCGATGCCGGGGTGACTTGGCTCGCATGCTGACAGAGAGGACTCTGTGTGCCTGCTCTGGCACGCATGCCATAGGTTCGCCACAACTGCCCTAGACCATGGGTCGTCAAACTACGGCCTGCAGGCCTCATCTCACCTGCCATGCCCATTTATCCAGTCCATCTCTTGATTATGAGAGCTTGGGGGGAAAAGTTTGAGGACCTCTGCTCTAGACTGTTCTTCAGATTAGGATTCTAGGACCCTTCATGCATGCATCACATAAAGGATAATCTCATATGGAGTGGGGGCTAAACCTCTAGCTCCATTCATGAGACCATGAACACACAACTTGTCATGCCCCCAACATCCACACAATAACTATTTGTGTAGGTTTTCCCTTATGGATGTCCACAAGGGGGACATTCACATATGATCCACATGTGAAGGTGAGTGTAAGTGCTGAGATTTGTAGCTTTTATTTTCTTGAGCAAAGATTAAGAATAAATGTGTAAATTTACTCAAATTTACATGTATACATATGAGGGAGACCGGCCTAGTATAATTACTGGAAAATTGAAGAGTTTTTAAAGGAATAGGGAACGATTGAAAGGCTAATAGAAAACCAATGTAAGATTGTGTATTCATGCTGTCAAATGTTGCCTTGCATGAAAATTTAGTGGCCAAAAAGAAAAATCTAATACACAGCGGTTTAGACATTAATGGCTGTGTGTTGAGTTATTTTGAGGGGACAGCAAATTTGCACTGTGATACAAGCTGTATACTCACTACTTTACATTGTAGCAAAGTGTCATTTCTTCAGGGTTGTCACATGAAAAGATATAATAAAATATTTACAAAATGTGAGGGGTGTACTCACTTCTGTGATACACTGTAGGAGACCAGGGTTCTCTGCTTGTCTAACACTTTTCTAAGTGCAGTACACGTTGGAGTACAAGGTGACTCACATATAAGATGATGTCAGTATTTTGGTTTTTTTCTGGTGTTTGTCATAGGTTGGGCATTGTCGTGCCTGACGCCTCAACAGAGGCAGCGCCTCACGAGGAAGAGTCAAACGCCCAAAGAGATAATCGGACATCAGAACAGGAGGATTTATACTTGACGCCCTGTGGCCAAGTGACCCTTCCACAACCTGGCTTGGGAGTAGCTGAACAGATAGCCATTCCTCATCCTGACCCTTTACCCCTTGGGCAAACAGCCAAGCCTCTGTCCGACCACGAGGGCCCCGAGAGAAAAGACACTACAAGTTCTGCCCCTGAAGAGCATGGGCAGGATGCCTCCCTTCCTCCTGAGGCTGAGTCTCCTGAACAAGACACAGAAGACGCAGGAGGCGGGGTAGATTTGTCTCGCGTGACTCTTAGACGTTCCTTACGAACGCTGATTGGAACAAAAGGAAGCTTTGTCCCACCTCAGGTGGAAAGGTGGGACAAAGAAAGCTAATCCCATGTGGGTTCCCTGAAGGACGTCATTAAGAAGGTAGCAACTAACTTGTAAAGGTCATTACAGTAGAGCTTATCCGTAGCATCGTAAATCTTGTAGAAAAGTAGCAATAAAAGACTTTAGTTTTATTGCTGGCTTAAGTGTGGGTCTTTTTACAACTGTGAGATAACACCTCACAACAGGCATATAAAACGACCCCCAATTTTCGCTTCTCTTTTTTCAGTTTCATGGGGCTCTTACATGCCAGTACATGCCAGTATATATGCGTATTTGTCAGCTGGAAGCTTCTAGTGTCTCATGATGTCATGTTACTGTAATGGTCATATTCCCTCTCTGATTGGGAGGCTGACTGTAGCTCATAAGGGGCCTAGCTGTCTGGAGTTGGTTGGAGGAGGACAGCTGGTACCAGAGCTGTGGACAGACACAGGGGGATAGTCAGGAGGGAGGAATCCTGTGCTAGCAATAACAGAATGCAGGACAAGCTCTTTCAGTACCAATAAGAAGTTTTTAAGATTATTAATAAAAACAAGCTTGTAAGTACAATTGTCATTATTATTATTATTATTATTATTATTATTATTATTATTATTATTATTATAACATTTCTATGCCGCCCCTTGCCGAAGCCTCGGGGCGGCTTACAACACAATAAAATACATTTATCCTTTTTAATGATGAATATAATATGAAGATTTTTTTCACATGGTGTTTAAGATGACTTCCTGATAACAAGGGACAAGAATATCATAGAAACTTGTGTACAAAGATGTACACTATATAACACTGTAATATTATTAATATAAATGAAAATGTAAAGAATGTGGATTTGAATTTGAAAGTGCCAGTTTAAGAATTTTGTTGGGATCTGAAGCATTCTGAGGCTCAATTTTTTATTTATTACATGTATACCCTGCCTTTCTTCCAAGGAGCCTCTGGCCCTAATACCCAATCCTCATCTCCATTTTATCTTCACAATGTCCATTTGAAGTAGCTTAGGGTGAGAGTCAATGACTGGCTCAAAGTCACTTAGTGACTGTCATGTCAGAGTTAGGCTTTGATGCAGGGTCTCCAGAGACCCAGTTTAATCCTCCAGCCCTATCTGAAGAGACTGCATTGTGGCTTTGAATAAGGATTAAAAAATGCAATGAATTGTTTCCTGTTTGAAAATTAATATACCTCTTCTCCAACTAGATAAATAGATGGTTCTTCTAAAGGGTTTTCTACTAGGATACTGTGCAACAACAGTAGAAAGATAATTCTTAATGCAGTCTGTATAACCATACAGCATGGCTATTCTTTCTAAATATATTTGAATAAAACAGGAAGGGAAGGATAATTTTGTGATTCATTATTGTAATGTGAATATCAACAATGACTTACTTTTTGGTATGGTTTAGTACTTTAGAAGGTAGAAACTTAAATGACGCACCGATAGCTTCTGCTCCACCAAACACAAGGCAAAAAGGTTGTGATTATATCTGTTTTTCCAAGCAACGGAGTAAAGTGCCATAGCTCAGGGCAAAAGGTCCTATGTTCATTTTCTGCTATCTTAAGGTAGGGCTGGGAAAGAAGCTTGAAGAAGTGCTGCCTGTTGGTGTAACTGTAAACATTAGGTAGAATAGTGGTTTAACTTGGTATAAGTCAGCTTTGCATAATTGCCACATATGAGCTATGGGACTACTGAGAGGAATGAAATTCTGTATTTGTTTGCATTGACTTGGTTTGCACATCACACTAATCCATGGTGCATTGCTAAGCTGGGGATTGAAGGGTGGGTGAGTATCATGTCTAAATTTGGAAAGGTTTTTCCATTATCGTTTGTTTTTCAGCCTGGACTATGAATCAGTACTGTTCTTGTCTTGTGACAAGCTTTTCCTAGCTATCTCTCCTGGCTTACACCACTTACTTTCTTTTTAACCTACTATTTATTTGCTACATAAAGAATGGGAGGAATGCCAGAAATCCCAAAACTGATATTCTGTCCTTGTATTGGCAGGAGACAGTTCTAGGGCAGTGATGGCAAACCTTTTAGAGACCGAATGCCCAAACTGTAACTCAAACCCCACTTATTTATCGCAAAGTGCCAACACTGCAATAAAACCTGAGTACTGAGATTTTAGTTTAGAAAAAATAACTAAATATGATGCTGTAGATTCAAATATGCCAGGGGGACAGCACAACATTAAAATAATCTTAGTCTCTGAACTAAAACATCTCTTTGCTAAATCCTAGATACTAAATTTCAATTTTTCATAAGAAAACTCAAAGCTAAAATCTTGTGTTAATAAAAATGAATATATTAAAACAGTCAGTCCAAGCGTCTGTCTGTCTGTCTGTCTGTCTGTCCTTGGCAGCCCACTAACCGGCCATGTGAAAGCTCGGACAAGTCGTGGCTAATGAGTTGCGGCTCGTGATGTCATTGCCTGGCACCGCTACTCCTTTCCGCGCATGTGCATGGCCCCTATATGTGCTGTTATCTGATGCTTGGCTGCTGGGGTGATGCTGGGGCAACTTGGCTTGCATGCTGACAGAGAGGGTCTGTGTGTGCGCTGTGACACATGTGCCATAGGTTCGCCACAACTGGTCTAGGGATAAAAAATAAATTTAAAGTTACTTATAGTACAGGTAGCCTCCGGGTTATGAACATCTGGGTTACAGACAACTCATACTTAGGAACAGGCAAACCAGGATTTCTGCCTCATCTTTGAGTGGTGAGTGGCTCCTATGGGGATCCACTTGCCGACTGTTGCTTGCCACTGAGTGAACTGCAAAATCAGAACTTGCACTAGGTGGTGTTGAGAGGAAGGAAGGAAGGAAGGAAGGACGAAAGGAAGCGGGGGGAAGTGCCAAGCGAGCTAGAACTAGAAAGCAGTGTTGTACCCCCCTCCCCACTCCAGCAGCACAATGAAATCCTGACTCTCCAGCACGAGTCCCACCCTTTCCAATATTAGTCCCATCTCCATCATCACCCAGTTGATGTTATGCTTAATGTTATCTCAAGAAGTGTTTATTATTTTTTCTATCTTTCTATCTAAACTGTTTTAAGAAATGTACCGTATACCTACACACATACATAAGGTTCATGCATGCTCTATCTCTCGTTCTCTTTCTCTCCAGTACCTGTAGTTACTTTATTATCACTGTATTATTCTCATTATTAAAATGCTGTATTGTGTTTAAAATGGTTAAGTGTATATGGAAGTGTTTCTTAAGTGTTTTATATGCTTTTTATATACATGATCTGACTTACATACAAATTCAAATTAAGGATGTTCTCAGGAGTGGAATTCCTCCATTACCTGAGAACTATCTATACTCTTTCCATTTAATCCCATCAACTCTTGTGTTTTCTCATTTATCTCCTGCCTACTATCTCAGCATTTTGCAGCCTACCAAAAGATAACAATCACTTTCTTCAAAGAATTTCTAGGAATCTTAATTAGAAATCATTGTTAATTAATCATAGGAGGCTTGACTAATTAACAGATTAAAATGCATATTTCATAAATCCTTTTTAGAACAATATTTTGCACAGCATAGTCTCACCTGACAATTTCTGCCATGTGTATTGAAATGATACATGAAAATAAAAATGGTGCATTACAACTTGTAATTCTTAGAGTCAAACACTAATCATTTAGTCAGGCACTTAAGTCCTTAACTATTTGGCCATTTCATATATATCCCTAGTTAATATAGTTTGTTGTTCGTGCTGTTAAGTTGTCTCTGACTTACAGCAACCTTAAGAATGAAAGATCCCCAAAATGTACTGTCCATGATACCATGTTTCCCCGAAAATAAGACACTGTCTTTTTTTTTTGCTCAAAAAAACACATTAGGTCTTATTTTTGGGTAGATCTTATTTTTTTAATGTACAAAATGTACATTTAATGTACACCCTTCTGCTTGCACTTTTCTGCTGTGCACACTTCTGCTCTGCACTTTTCTGCTCTGCACTCCAATTGCTGCCAAAAGCTGTATACACCGATCCTCTCCAGCACCTGCTACCGGTACTGTCACAGGCAGTGGAGGAAGCAGAGCGGCATGCGCCGATGCTTCTCTATAGTGCTGGCTCCTGTGACAGGCGGGGTGCATTTGATATCACTCCGCCCTTCACAGGAGCCAGGACTATAGAGGAAGTATCAGCTTAAGCTGCTCTGCATCCTCCCACTGCGCCCTCTGTACCCTGCTGCGCCCTCTGCACCCCACTGGCACTCTGCAAATAAGCAAATAAAGTAAGACCTATTACCAATAAAGTTTGGTAATAGGTCTTACTTTCGAGGTAGGGCTTATATTATAGGATCTAACCCGAAATAAGACTAGGTCTTATTTTTGGGGTAGGTCCTATTTTCGGGGAAACACGGTAGCTCCATTCAGCTCTTCTAAGTTCAAGGCTATGGGTTGCTTTATGGATTCCATCCATTTCATAATTGATCTTTCCATTTCTGCCTTTGACTTTCCCTAACACGATTCTTGTCTCCAGTGAGTCTCGGTTTCTCATGATGTGGCCAAAGTATGATAGCCCCAGTTTTGTCATTTTTGCTTCTAGGGAAAATTTTACTTTTATTTGATCTGTGACACACTTGTTTTGTCTTTCTGTCAGTCCAGGGTATTTGATCAACAGGCAAGTGTGTAGATTTCATTGTACCAGGAAAGGTAGAATGTGAAAAAATTGCTCTGATAAAACTTTAATGGCATGGCATTTGCAAAAAGGAAAATATAATCCATACTTGTCTGTACCCCATAGCATTTCATGTGTATAACATAAGGGCATTTAAAGTTTGGTGCAATAACTAAAGTGTTTGGACAGTAAAAGTGAAACCTGAGAAAAAGGCTAAAGAAAAAGGGGAAAAAAGGATGTCACAGAAGGAAATCAACAATTATAGAGATAGCAAAGGTGTTGAAGTATCAGTTAATAGAAGCAGGACTTTTTTTGTCATAGAACTCACCGGAATGGCGTTCCGGCACCTTTTTTCCCAGTAGATTTTATGAAGTGATTTGAATCGCCTGTTGGCATAGCTGGTCAGCAGCAAACATCATTCACATAGTGCCTGCGGGCTGCTTTTTTGTCCGCGCCACCCGGCTTGGGATGCTGCTCGGCTTGGGATTGGTGTGTTTGGTTACGCACTGAGTGCTTACTGCCGGAGGCAATGTGAGTTCCGGCACTTTTTTTTTTTTTTTGCAAAAAAAGTACTGAATAGAAGTATCAATTGAGAGGGAAGGGGTCTGCTGACTATTAGCATAAAGGGGATGAAGAGTTAATTCAGGACTAGGAGATGTAAGTCCTTTAAACCAGTCAGACTATTGGCCCTTTTAGTTCAAAGTTGTCTACACTGACTGATAGTGGCTGTCCAAGATTTCAGACAGGACTCTTTCCGAGTCCCACTGGAGATACCAAGGATTAAATCTGGGACTTTTTCTGTAGAAATGAAGTGCACAACCATTGAGCTATAAGGTCACTTGTGATGAAAATGAAGGCAAAGGTATTTCATTTTTAAAATAATAGTTAAAAAGGTATATTCTATTTAGATGTATATGCTGATGGTTCACCATTATTTCATCATTTCTTTTGAAGAGTCATCTCTCTCATTTGTGCTTCACGTAGAGATGCCAGGGAAGATTGCTGGACTTGACCCTGGATACAAATTGAAGAGCCCCCAGTTTAACCTAGCCAACCAGCCCACAGCTGGGATATAGTGGTAGGAGTCTCTAAGCCATGGGGTGTCCCTTTTGCAGTTGCTCCTGGGCTTTGCAACCAGAGATTGTCAGACATTGAATCACTTTGAGCCTCCAGCTGCAGATTGGAACTTATTGTAGTTCAGAAAGTTGGTATTGGGATCTGTCTTAGTAAAATAGAACAGTGAAAGGCAATCAGGTCTTCAAAACCCAATTGAAAATGAGTGCTGCTTGCAGCTAGGAGAACACCTGCAAACATTCTTCATATTAAGGACACAGTAACCTTTTAAACATAGTGTATCAGTCTTCTATTTACTTGAAAGAGCTATTGCATCATGCTGAGTACTTGCAGGGCACTTAGTCTGTCATGGTGCCTGGCTTGCCATGGCTTGTGTCATGTGACCATGGGCTGCACGGTTTGTTTAATGGTTATACAACCCTCAAATAACCTTAAAACAAGCTATGAGTTATTTGAAGGTTTTCTCATGCACAGATAATCCCTGCCACCTGTGTTTGTACAACATGACAAACGTATTACAAGTGAGGCACATATCACCACCATGCAAAAATGGCATCCAGCACAACTGACCCTGTCAGATTGGCTATTGTGTTGTGCAAGAGTCTGGGCTCTTTAGGTATAATGATTCAGCCTCCTAATTTTAGGCAAAATCTGTTAATTCTGAGATGCTAAGTGGAGAAAACATTTTGTTTATATCTTCTCTCTACTCATATATCTGACAAAGTACTTTTTACTCATTTCTTGTCATTTCTCCTTCTCCTTCCTCACTTCACATTTAGTCTGTTCTTGCTGCAGCTGTTTTAGGTCTTCCTCTTGATACTTTCACCTTTGTTCTTTCCTTTGCTATTCCCAGTTTGTACCCTTGTTGTTAACATTTTATCTTTCATCCTAATTCCCTTCCAAGTCTTTTCTGACTCTTTTTTCCATATCTTAGTCACCTCAACTGGGTTCTTGTCCTTTTGTGTTAGAAGATAGGTGTGCAGATATTTTATCTCTTTGTGTCATTGCTGAACACTAGATTCTGTCTGAGGTGGATTAGGTGGCTGTTGCTGCATCCAGAAAACACAGCATCAACCCCCTATACTTTCCAGTTAATTCTTCTTCAAAGTGTCTTTCTTCATTGCATTCTCCTGGTTCTTCCTTTCCTTGCCATTGATCTCTGTATCTGCTGTCCATTTCCTCTCTCTTTTTATTACTTTTACTCCCTTCCAGCTATGCAACCTTGTTGCCTAATTATTTCCTGCTTCTATGCACACCTATGAACTGTAATTCAGGGAGCTGCTGTTTGGCATTAATCCAGCTCTAGCCCTACTGTGCAGGTGAGTGAGGAAGCACTAGGCTGACTGTAGTGCTGAGGCCCACCTGAAAGTAGGCTGAGACCCATTGGTAGTTCCCAGCCTGCAGTTTTGAAAACACTTTATTGGTGAATTAAAATTGGTTCTGAAATGAAAAATGCTATTTCTTGTTAATTTGGAGATCAGCTCCATTAATTTCTGACCCAGCTCAGCATGATAAAGGTGCAGAGTGTGGAGCTGTCTTGTATTTCATTCATTTATTCATCTTTATATTCCACTCATCTTTTTAAGGTGTGTGTTTTTTTGCTTGCATTACCTGCTCTACAAAACTAGAATGTTGTCTTTGTTTCATACCATATTTTGTCTATGATTTAGGAGGAGATTGAAATCAGTTACTTGCCAATCCTTTCGACTTCATGATTCTCTTTAACATTTTCCTGCCATCTTTTTCTTATTTTCTCTGGCAGCATACATCACATCTATTAAAGTGTTTTAGGTACATTTGTGTAAATTTGGCATTAATTAACAAGCATCAGTCAAAGATCTGCACTTGGATTTAGAGTAAACAAGGCTGTAAGAAAGTACATAAGGATTACCTCTGGACTGTGAAAGGGAAAAATGTGCTGAAATGTTCCAGGTGCTTGTGTTAATGTCCATTTGTTTAAAATAAAGTACCTTTGCCTGTATTTAAGTCTAAATCAGGGCTGGGTAATTTGTGGCCTTCCACAAATTTTGGCTTACAGCTGCCATGATCCCTTGCTGTTGGATTTGGTGGTTAAGGATGTCAAGAATTGTAGGTCCGAACACCTGGAGGGTTGCAAATTGCCCACACTGTCTAACTGCTCTATGACTAATGGATAAAAACCTTTTCAGATGAAATAAAAAGATATAGAACATACTTCTGAATGTTGACTAGAATGCAACCTGGCAAAACAAGTCTACACCAACTTGTTGGCAGCAGGTTCTTAACTCATGGGGTGAAACTAATTACGGCTTTTATATTGTCAGTTAATATGGGGTGTGTATATATTTGTGTGATTGTAATTCATGAAGTAATAATTGCATTGCTCTGTTGAGCACTCATGCAAATAAATGAACAAATTGATTAGACTAAACAAATAACTGCACTAATGTGAAGGGTGATACTGAGATCTCGACTGCATTATATAGGCCAGGTCTGGCTCAAAAACAGTGGTTTTGATGCGCAAGATGTCACGCAGGTGAAAGTCACTTAGTCTCATCCTCATGCGGTTCTTGTTAATGTTCATAACCAAGAATGTCTTCTCGCACAAGTATGTCGAACCAAACAAGCTCAGCATTTTCTTAGCAAATGTTCGAATCTCTTGGAACCTGTCTTTATCCAGCTGGCGCTAAAAGTTGACAAGAGGGAGCTGTTGGTGCCGACTGCGACACTCGGCGTCACACTGCAGCTCAATGAGCTCCAGCTGCAGGTGGTCTGGAACGTCATCAGGGTCCACAGAGAAAGGAGATGAAAAAAGCGTGATCTCCTTTTCAATAGCTGCAAAATCCCGAAAGCGCTGTTGAAACTCCTCAGCCAGAGATGAGATGTCTGCTCCATACCTCCTTATTTGCGCATTCATATTGTTCTGTGGAAAACTGGTCATTATTTCCTGCAGCGATGGGAAATGTGTGGTATTGGGCTGCGTTTGTGACAGGTGCCTTTGGAAAAGTAGCAGCTTGGTCCCAAAGGCTTTGATATGTGAATACAGTTGGCTTACCACTGCATTTTGCCCCTGAAGGCTCATGTTCAGCACGTTCAGATGTCGTGTTATGTCAACTAAAAATCCAAAATCAGCCAGCCAAACAGGATCAGATAGCTTTGGCATCAGTTGTCCCTTTTTTGCCCAGAATTGTCTGATTTCCTCCCTAAGAGAGTAGAAGCGCTGCAATGCAGACTCCCGACTGAGCCATCTTACCTTGTTGTGATACACAACATCTCCGTATTCAGCCTGGATATAGAGTAGAAACTGTTGAAACTGGTGGTGGCACAGGGCTTTGGAGCGAATATAACTAACAGCCTTCATCACCAGTTTCATAACATGATCGTATTTCAGTTGTTTGGCACAGAGAACTTTTTGGTGAATAATACAGTGGAGTTTCCAAAGGCACCTGTCACAAATGCAGACCACCTGCAGCTGGAGCTCATTGAGCTGCAGTGTGACGCCGAGTGACGCCGTGTGTCGCAGTCGGCACCAACAGCTCCCTCTTGTCAACTTTTAGCGCCAGCTGGATAAAGACAGGTACCAAGAGATTCGAACATTTGCTAAGAAAATGCTGAGCTTGTTTGGTTCGACATACTTGTGCGAGAAGACATTCTTGGTTATGAACATTAACAAGAACCGCATGAGGATGAGACTAGGTGACTTTCACCTGCGTGACATCTTGCGCATCAAAACCACTGTTTTTGAGCCAGACCTGGCCTATATAATGCAGTCGAGATCTCAGTATCACCCTTCACATTAGTGCAGTTAAGTTATTTGTTTAGTCTTTCATAAAATAGTTCATTTGCATTTAATGTTAACGGTTCAAAGAATGTCAGACTGAATGATTGGCCCCCACACATTTTCACCTCACCAAATCTGGCCCTCCTTGCAAAAAGTTTGGACACCCCTGCCTTAGAGTATAATCCCATGTTGTCTGGTATTTTGGAATTCTTTGGTAACAAAGTTTAAACAAGCAGAGTAAAGTCATCCCTCTGACTTGCAGCAAAATAGATAATTCTTTAAACTCTGTTTGTAATATTCAAGAGGAGAGACTTCTGTGACTAGTAGAATTCTCAGTGGAGGATTATTTCAAGCAAGACTTATGTAGCTTGGTGACATGTTTCTGTAAATAGTAGAATTTGTTACGGACCTATCCAGTTCATAGCTCTGAGCATTGTTGTTGTTAGTTGTGAAGTCGTGTCTGACCATCGTGACCCCATGGACAACACTCCTCCAGGCCTTCCTGTTCTCCACCATCCCCCAGAGTCCACTGAAGCTCACACCAACTGCTTCAGTGACTCCATCTAGCCACCTCATTCTCTGCCATCCCTTTCTTCTTTTGCCATCTATTGTTCCCAGCATTAGGCTCTTCTCCAGGGAGTCCTTCCTTCTCATTAGGTGGCCAAAGTATTTGAGTTTCATCTTCTGTATCTGGCCTTCTGAAGAGCAGTCAGGGTTGATCTCCTCTAGGACTGACCAGTTTGATCGCCTTGCAGTCTAAGGGACTCACAGGAGTCTCCCCCAGCACCGCAATTCAAAGGCCTCAATTCTTCGGTGCTCGGCCTTCCTTATGGTCCAGCTTTCACAGCCATGCATTGCAACTGGGAAAACCATAGCCTTGACTATATGCACTTTTGTTGACAGGGTGATGTCTCTGCTTTTTAGTATAGTATAAGCTCTGAGCATTAAGGGCATCTAATAGTGAGTAGTTACTTCCTACCAAACTGTAATTTGCTGTTGTATTTCCCAACAGGTAAATGGGAATTTGCAAACCCTATAAACCGTGGTCAAACCCTGGTTTACGACCTTGGCTTGCAGGTCAAGTGTCAACAAGTTTTTCCAGTTTGTTCAAGCCAAATTCATAGTTTAGATGTATCAGTGAGTAACTAATTATCATGAACATGCAAAGAAAGGAAGGATTATGTGAGCTTGAGGCTTTTTCCAAGCTTCTCATTAAAGCACCAAAACAAGGTTTGTTATGTTTGAGTCAAGTAGGTTCATCTCCATGCTATGCTGCCAGTTGCTCTTGGCTCAGCAGTCAAAAGGCAAAACAGCAACCATGTTAAGGTGGGAAGACAGTAGCGGGTATTGTACTGTATGCACTAGAGTAGAATGATTATATTTCCCCCAAAGAATGATGTTACTAGCTGAGTTCACATGTCACAGCAAGCTATACTTTCTGATTTCCCCCATGCATGTTTTTTGCATGGATCTTCTTGAAAGACAATCAGCCTCATCATGGTAGCTCTCCTCCCATTCAACATTTTCTTCTCTTTCAATCTTCAAGGCAGTATCCCAGGAGGTACTGTAGGGAGGAATGATGCTCCTTGCTTTGACAGTTGTATTCACAAGCTGAGTTCAGCTTGCCATGGCTGTCAAGCAGTCTTTGCTACACAAACAGGGATGATGCCCTGAAGTGCAGCAGAGAAGAAAAAGCAGCTGATCAGGAACTTTCCCTTCCTCCATAAGGAATTGCTCAAGATGGAAGGAGAGTGCCCAATCCACACTCAGGAAAATCTGCACCAGAGAAAGAAGTTACCCCCATTCCATAAGTATTCCATAAGCAGCAGGGACAAGAAACAGCTGGGTGGTGATGCTCAGTGGGGTCTGTGTGCCTCAGCGGATTCTCCCTGGGCTGCACCTCTCACTTGCCATAGGGGAAGCTTCTCAAGCATATGAGTGAGTGGGTAAAAATCAGCTGGGCAGAAAGGAGCAGCAGCATTCAATTGATTCTTCCTTTGCCCCTGCTATGTGCACCATAGAGAAGCTCCTTGAACACAGGAGTGGGTGGAAGGGTTGAGAATAAGATTTTTTGTTTGTATAGGTATTCTCATAAAGCTTTTTTTTTTAAATTGATGTTGAAGTACGTGCTGACAGCTAATATCAAATCTCCTAAATTAATCGAACATTTGAGTTTGCAAGGCTTGACATTAGGAAATAAGTTGCATTCTGATTCATAAGCGATATAAACATTAGCACAATCCCTGTAGAATTGGGGTCTGCATTTATTTGGATCATAAGTATAGCTCATGAGCTATTATGCTGTGTAATATATTGCTTAAATTTAAAGTTTTTAAAGAGTTGATTTGGACCTTATTAAAGAACAGTTGTTTGTTCTGTTTCAGACAACTAAGCACTGCTTCTGGTCATAATTAGTCTTCAGGTTTCTAATGGGCATGAAATCAAGAATGACACCCATGTTCATGTGTTCCTTTCCCTTCACCACAGAGGAAGGTGCCGTATATTTGAGCCCAAAATGTATTCTTAAGTCTACTTTGAAAATCCAGAAAGAACAGTAGTGATGACACAGGCCCCAGCATAAAATTATCTGTTTACCAGCTGTAAATCTGGATTTTAGTCCCACACACCCTTCAGGTTTAAATAATAATCTAAGAAAATGGGCCTTCAGAAGATCCAAGAGATAGTTCATTATTTGAAGTGTGTTGTAACTGCAACTGCTTCAGAGGTTTCCTTCCGTGGGGGTAGGGGTTAGGGAGAGTGTCTTCCACTGTTTGTCTCTACCAGAACACTTAAAAATCCATTTCTTGATGCTTCTAAATGGTTTCTCTTTGCTGAGCCATCTATAAATAAATGGTTTAATACATAGGACATTTGGGTTTTGATAAATTAACATATTGAGTGTTTGCATGTATGTGGTAGAAGAAAATGAGAAATAGTTGAAGAATCATGGGCTCCATTTCTTTCAGATTTGGGTGTCTGTTTCAGTACAGAGTGTTGTACCAAATACCTGGGAGATCTGGGTTGTAGTCACCTTTTAGCCATGAAATTTACTCGATGACTTTGGGGTAGTTATAGACCCTCAGCCTAATTTACCTCACGAGGTAGCTATTGTAACTTGCTGCTTAGGTAATTGGTAGAAATGTTAGATGTACCAAAAATTTATAATTTATGGTATAGTGATTGAAATAAATTATTGGCTCAACATTGATATTTAAAATAATTTGGCTGATATATAGACTTTTGTAACTTTTGCTGAGAGCTTTTTACACCCATGATGAATCAAAGTGTCATTTTTATAAATCCAGTAAGTACAGTCTGTTTTCGTCATTTAATCCTACTATTTATTTATTTATTTATTTAAAACATTTCTATGCCGCTCCCATCGCAACAAAGCCTCGGGGCAGCTCACAAAGAATACATAAAAACATACATAAATAATAATAATATAACAATTAGAAAAAGCATTAAAAAAACCCCTGGTGCATTCTTGGCTGAAAGTTTTAAAATCCTAATTAATTCAATAATTTAACAATTAAAATAAGTTTTAAATAAAAAGGTCTTAGCCTGGCACTGAAAAACAAATAATGACGGCGCCAGGCAAACCTTTCTGGTGAGCGCATTCCATAGATGGGGCGCCACTGCAGAGAAAGCCCCCCTCTGGGTACTCACCCTCCTAATATCATTCACAGAGGGTTCCCCGAGAAGTGCATCTGTTGCTGATCTCAAGGGGTGGGAGGGCGTATATGGGCTCGAGCGTTCCTTTAGATATCCAGGTCCCAAGCTGTTTAGGGCTGTATAGGTCATAACCAACACCTTGAATTGGGCCTGGACTTCATTCGGGAGCCAGTGGAGCTGATGGAGAACTGGGGTTATATGAGAACAACGCCCAGTCCCCGTCAGCAACCTGGTAGCTCTAGTCTGCACCAATTGAAGTATCTGGACCGTCTTCAAGGGTAGCTCCACAGAGAGCGCGTTACGGAAATCTAATCGGGAAGTTACCAGTAACTTTAATTATTAAAGTTCAGCAATCCTTTCTGTGTTTCATGGTCATTTTGACTCAAGCTATTTGGGATCTTGCCATTCTATCAGACTATATCTCATGATATATGATGCAAAGGAAAAACATATGGAATACTGTGATGCCACAAGAGATAAGAGATATTTGTAGAACCCTGCACCAGAGGAAATTCTGGCTATCTGAATAGAGAGAGCGAGAGCTAAGGCTCTAGAAAGAAATCCGTTTGGCTTAGTTTGTCTTGGTGTTTAAACATCACTAACCAGAGCAGTCTTTGGGTAATGATAATAATTATCTTTTCCAGGATCAAGAGATTTGACCTAGATTCTAGAATTTCTTCAAGAGATGCAGGTGGCGCAGTGGCTTAAACTGCTGTGCTGCTGGGCTGGTTGATTGAAAGGTTGCCGGTTCAAATCTGTACAATGGGGTGAGTTTCCGTTGCTCCGTCCCAGCTCCTGCCAACCTTGCAGTTTGAAAGCATCCAAATGCAAGTAGATGAAAAGGTACCACTTCGCTGGGAAAGTAACAGCATTCCGTGCACTTTGGTGTTTGGTCATGCTGGCCACATGACCACGGAGACTGGGGACAAACGCTGGCTCCCTCGGCTAGGAAACGGAGATGAGCACCGCCCCTTAGAGTCAGACATGACTGGACTTAATGTCAAGGGGAAAGCTGTACCTGTATCCTGTCTTAGACCCTTGTAAGATGTTTATAAATGCTTTTTTCAAGGGTGTCCTGTCTTACAGCAAGAATCAGCAGGGTGGCAGTGCTGGTTGGAGGCTCAGTGTGTCAGGCACTTGGAAACACCTCCCCTCATTGCTGCCACCTAGCTGTTTCTCACCTCTTCTACTCATGTGTTGTAGGGGCTTCCTTCTGGTGAGTGAGAAAGGTGGCTTGGGGAATTCACTGTGGTGTACCTTTCCCAAAACATATCACCACCCAGCTGCTTCTTGCCCCTCTCACTCATGCATAAGAGGGGACTTCCTTTTGGTGAGCAAGAGGGCAGTGAAGGGGGGAATCCAATGAGCCACGTGTTCTTAACTCAGGTGCCACTTCCCATCAGCTTCTGCCTCCTCTTGCTTGTTTATTTAAAACTTTTCTATACTGTCATTTATTCCAGGAATCTCATGACAGTTTGCAAAACTGATGCAAGAAAGCAGTTACAACAATTAACACTCCACAGTGCCAGTACCTGATAAAAAAAATAAAATTATTGTTGATCGATTAAGAAACTGGGAAAATAAGGGTTTTGGCCTGGTGCCACAACAAATAAAGAATTGGTACCAGGCACATTTCTCTAGAGAGCATGTTCCAAAATTCATGCACAACAGCAGAAAAGGCCCTTCTCTTCATAACAACCCTCCTCACCTTGTTCACAGAGGGCTCTCGGAGAAGGACTAACTCAGAGGATGTTAAGGTACAGGTAGACTCATATGGAAGGAGACATTCCTTTAGATAACCAGGCCCTAAACCATTTAGAGCAGGGGTCTCAAACTCAACTTACCTGGGGGCCGCTGGAAGTAGAGTCTGGGTGAGGCTGGGCCGCATCAAGTATTCCACCACCGTGGTGATGGTGGATGGCTCATCCGGAGGCCGGCCCGGGCGCCGCCAGCGCTTTGAAGGCCGCAGGGCCCCTCCCCCGTGCCCCGCCCATCCTGGCAATTGGCCTGTGGGCTGCGAATTTGAGACCCCTGATTTAGAGCAATAGGGGTGGCACATGGCAAATCTGCTGTGGTGCAAAGTCCCTGACAGAACTCTATTCTCAAGTGCATTTCTGCTGCTCCTGATCACATGGAAGCTTCAACAGGGGAATCAGCTGAGCAGTGCTGTACTTTTCCTAGCACTGATCAGCTGATTGTTTGTACCTGCCTCAAGGATCTTTAGGGTAGGGTGTGAAAGAAGCAAGGGAGCTTTTTACAGTTGCACAGATTGGCAGCTGTCAGTGGTGCTGTCTAGTTCACTGCATGGCAAAATTGACAATGGGCTGCTCTTGCCAAGTGGCTCTATGGTTCTGCCCTTGTTACTACAACTAGTTGTGTTTTCTAATTTGAACTTTACAACAAACAGTTGTGGTACTGAACAGACCATTGATGTTGTTCATAATTTTGCAAAACCAAACGTACCATGCTGAAATGCCATAACATGATTGGATGACATGACAGACCAACTTGCATTAAAAAAAATCCCTATTCCTTATCCTGTCATGTGAACCTGCTCACTGTCTCCATCAATTATTTTGTGGTTCGTATATGTCTCAGGGTCCTTTACATAGGGTTTTTAAGGAAATAGAAACATTATTGTATGGTCTACTGTCACTATGAGGAGGTTGACATTCAGTAATATGTACTTGTTTTCACAACTCTCACTGGGCTTTATAAATTCTAATGGAACAAACAGTAGGTTCATCTTGTCATGAAGTGTAATTCATAAACTAGTATAATTATGTCTTTATCTTCTGCCTGTGTCATTAAAATAATAGGTTTTATACTGTTGTTGTGAGTGGAAGCTTAAGTCCTGTTTTTCCTTAATAAGATGTTCAGTTATAAAGTAACCCAGTTACCTTCAGGTTGATTAAATTTTATATTTTATATGTTTTATTTATTATATATTGTTAATTTTAATTTTATATTGTTATTTTTGTATTTTATTGTACTTTATTGTGTTGTAAGCCGCCCCGAGGCTTCGGCAAGGGGCGGCATAGAAATGTTCTAATAATAATAATAATAATAATAATAATAATAATAATAATAAATTGATACAGGTAGCAAATTCATTCGTGTAGCTAAAACAACGGGATCTAAACAAATTAGATCTTGTACATCCAACCTAAATTTTGTCTTCCATTTCCAATAAGGATATTTAAACGTGGACTTTGAAAATTACCTATTTATGCAGAAGTTTGGTCAACTGTTAGACAAACTGCAACAGGAAGAGGTATTTGTCTGGTTTCCTTCAGGAGATGGGATTGAGTTTAGCATGTTTGAGAAGAATGTTACCTACATTTTCTGAGATTTAATTGTAGTCAACACAAACTCTGTTTGATGCCAGTGCTGTCATAATGATTGATATGTGGATAAAATGTGGTTAGAATAAAGGGGAGGCATCTGCATTTGTTTAATTTTGAATTTTTTAACACCTTTATAGAATACAGCTTAATAAATACACTTTTAAAGAAAACAAGCCACCAATATCCAAGTTAAATCAACATTGTCACTTGGTATAGCTGAGGATATACCTTTCACCCCATGACACTTAATTTAATAAAATTTCCTTTCATTGTAGCCCTCAGTGATGTGTTAAATATATTGTTGAAACTAAGGGGCTGACAGTGAGGTGCTATCTCCTTCACTTTTGTTCTGATTCATGACTTCTTACTAAGCAGTAGTAGAGATTGTTAGGGCAAACTTGATCTTGTTAATCAACTTATTTCTCTTGCTAGCTTTTGATACCACATACATAGACTTGAATCATTTTGGATTTGGGAGCACTGTGTTTTGGTAGCTCTGCTCTGTCTGATTTTGATAGCAGGTGGAGAAAGTAGCTGAGGAGATCATTAAATCTGCAGCGTGGTGCTAGCAGTATGCTGATGATAGCCAGCTATTCCTCATTTTCATCTGTTTTCAGTGGTGAGTAAGGCATTCTGAGTCACTGTCTGACTTCCGTAACAGATTGGATTGAAAGTTAATGAATTGAAACTCCGCAGGGAAAACACAAAATTGTAGATAGGTAACTTGCAGGTCCTGAATACTGGTGCTTTCCTGTTTTAGGCAGAATTGCATGCCTCTTGCAGAAAAGACACACAGTTTGAGGATGTACGCTCAGTATAATTCATGGCACAAGTAGGCTTTGTGGTTAGGACCACATTTATCAGTTTTGGCTGATTCATCTGTTGTTTCTCTTTTTGACCAGGAGAACTCAGTTAATTATACACTAGTAACCTTAAGATTAGATTACTGCAAAATGTGGCTACTTTTGTTGGGCTATTTCATGGTTCATAAAATTAAACTTTCATATGAAAGTTGGTTCATAAATTCAGTTAGTACAAAATTTGGCTCTGTGTCTGTTGAATGGGTAGATTAGCACATACTATGCTAGTAAGAGGAATTACTATTAGTCCATTTCTAGACCCAGAAAGCTTGGGCTCAAATTTTTTTTTTTTTTATTAATTTCTATACCACCCATCAGCAAAGCTCTCTGGGCAGTTCACAACATGATATAATGACAACAAAATACAACACAACAGCATTTAAAACATTTAAACATTCATTAAAATAGCATTAAAATACATTAATTACAATGAAAAAAACCCAGACAAGGAAATAAAAAGGCACCTGGATAAACCCATCAGACCCCTAGATATCCAAGGAGATCTTTAAAGGCTTCCACAAAGAACTCGGTGCTGATAAGATGGCAGATTTGTTACCAGGAGGGCCATGGCAGGAAGGTTGTTCCAAACATGTAGGGCCACCACAGAAAAGGCCCTCCCCCCCAGTTGCCAGCCTCCCATTTTGGTCTGCAGCCTGAAGCACCCTTGAAAATCCTTCCTGAACAGGTTTCATTTGAATTTGACATTAAAAAAAAAAGATCATGGAAAAACAATAGCCACATTTTTGTCATATGCTGTTTGTCCAAGCATGGACGGGGCTTAAGTGCCTGGTCTCAACTACATGTCTCCACATTTCCTGCTTGAGCATTAAGAGCAATTGATGACAGCCTAGGAAAGATGTCTCTGCATTCTACAAATAAAGCAAGTAGCTACCAGGGGAAGGGTGATCGTGCATATAATATGTGCTCCATTTGTGGAATTACCTCCTAAGAGGGTTTCCTGGTCCTGTTTTACTGTTTATTGATAATGTTCTTTGCTATTTTTAAAGTGATATGAACAGGTATTGGATTTTATATTTTAACTTGTAAGCCAGTTTGGAAATTCTAGTGAATTTAAGGGTGAGATATTAAATCAAATCTTAAATTTAATGTTACATGGGAAGCTTTTTAACAACTCCAATGTTTTTAGGCTCTGAATATTCTATAGAAATATTTCTGTTGGTTACTTTAGATCATAGCAGTAGCTTATAGGACTCAGCATCTCTTACTATTGCTGCCTTCTTGCCTTGTTAAATGAACAGCAATGAGAAAAGATCTATATTATTTTTCTCTTTTTTGAAAGAAATTTGGGCTTGCTACTGAAAACTGTCATAGGCTCTCCCTCTTGCTTTTTCCCATTAAAAATACTGCAGTAAGGGAATTCTTCAAGTGTGTATGCAAGCTAAAATGTGTTTACAATGTTTGCATTGCAGAATCTGTATTTTGATGACTCTGGAATGTTTGGGTGGGGAATTCATGAGCCCAATTATGATAAACGTCAATTGTTTTAAGTGGGTGAGAAATCTGTATGGGTGTAATTGCTATGGCAGCATGGAATCTGAACATTTACTGAGGAATATAATGGCATGGCAGACTCTTTGGAATCTTGTATTTCACTGAAAATAATTTTATACTTTTTGTTGAAGTGCTTACATTCACAGCAAATTCAGTTCTTGTAGTTTTAAATCTTTTATAAAAAGTACATGGATGGATAAAGCCAGGACTTTTTAATGACTTCATAAGTAACTTCCCCCTCATAATTTTGTTCATAAGTAACTTCTCCTTGATAATTTTAGCAACCATATTTAAATAGGGAGGTGGTAACTCCTTATCTAACTTTAAGACAGTTTTAAACCTGCCTAACTCTAAAGTATCTTAATTTCAGCCATAGCCTCTGGACTAACCTTTCCCTTGGTATTACATCTTTTGCCATTTTCAGGTGAATATATCTCATCTCCATTATTCTAAGAGGACATTTTCTGTGTATACAATATTAAGGTTTTATGTTTTTATATTTAGGCATATCTTTGGGAACTGCATTGGAATATTGGGTCTCTTCAGTTGATTCCGCAGTTGCAAAGTACTTTGAAACAACATACTCATAAGGGAAAGATGAAACAAACAGAGCAAAGAATGCAAGATCTTTTATTTTGCAAAATGAGGGCAGACCACCTTGATTATGATGATCAGACTGTATATTCATAGGTACCATAGACATGTTATTTAATTTTGCGATGGTGAGCTGGCCCTGGAGTAGTGAGGACAGCTCCACTCCTACAGGTCACACACATATTAAGCATATGTACCTTCACCAAAAATATTAAAAATGTAATTTTGTGTAACCTCATTGGAAATAAGAATGCTTTAAAACTAAACAATCAAGAACTTCTTTATGCATGCATGCAGAGCAGCTGGTATTTGATCCTTGGTATAGTAAATGCATATATACATTTTGAGCCAGAAAAGTACCTCTGTGGGAAATGGTGCTCAGTTCAATAATACAGCCAAGCTCAGTTTAATATAATTGAGCCAGATAACTACAACAGTTTAGTTACTATTTAAAATGAATTTTAAAGTGAAGCTTTTTGTTGTAACATTCTTTTTGAATTATCAAAGAACATAACAAGAGTTGGTATTACAATTTGAACTTGGGCTCCATTTATGACAAGGTTTACAAACTTCAAAGCAGTGGTATTTTTAAGGGTATAATCCTGGGAGTTGTAAGCTATTTTTCTGTCTGCACTTCGGATTGTACCTTAAAATGATTTAATCCTAAACCTCAGTGCTCCTTATAAATTCTTACTGTTTTGTTTTTTAAATTCCTTTTAGATCTTTCAGCTGCTCAAAGAAAGTTTGCCTGCTCACTGAGGGACTTTAAGTTTGAGTTTATTGGTGATGCAGAAACGGATGATGAAAGAAGTATAGGTATGTCAGCGTATTGGCAATGAACATGCAACACAGAGTTTTAATCTTCCTTCCTTTTCTTGTAGTATTCAAGTGACGGTGTTTATTCCTGTTACAGATGCAGCTCTCCGTGAATTTTCTAACTTTCTGAAAAGTTTAGAAGAACAAAGAGAAATAATGGTAAGTTCTTAATAGTAAATTATTAAATGTACTCTTCTTTCTTAGTTGTTAATTATTTCACATTTTGCTTAATAGTAGTGCTATTGCAGTAGTGAGATAAGAACCTTATTTGGATTTTGTTTCTCTTTGCATTGGAAAGTTCTTGTTGAAAGATTTCAAAAGAATGGTTTGACTTTCCTGCAGAATCAATGAGTGTGCTCATATAAGCCATCAGTACTTGATCATAGTGCCTGGGTAGATGAAGGCTGGGAAAGGCAGTCTGTCAGGTAGCCTGGTTCCAAGCTATGACAGGCTTTATAGGTTAAAACCAGCACCTTGAATGGGCTCAGAAACATAAGCAAGCAGGCCAGAATTAGTGTTATATGATCGGACTGACTGATCCATATTATTACTCTGGCTATTGCATTTTTGACAGCCATAGTGGCATTAATATGTCATGCCTACCCATTCACTCACAAAATGCAGGTTATGTCCAAAGGAACTGCTCTGCATGTAAAATTTGTCATCTTCTTTGCGGTCTCTGTCCATCATACATAAGGGCTCTGTGGCTGCACCCATTAGGTGTCATGAATAATTCAAAAGTCTGTCTTCATGTGTTTGTGTTCTGCCCTTTACTGTACTGAGGTTGGTATTACTGATCTTTCTTCAGTCCCAAGGCCACCAAGTCTGATGTGGGACTGAGGGAAATGGTGGGAGTGCCTTACTTTTATATGGATGCTTGGGTCGGGGAGAGGTTCCTGCCAAAATGCTCTTAGTGAATGGGCAACAGGCTCCAAGGAGGCACAGAGCCCAAATGTGTGAATGCATAGATGATGATCATTCAATGAACAACAGCTACAGGTAAGTAACGTCTGCCTTTCTGCTGATAGAAGGCATGATGTAAAATAAGAATTATTAAAGAAGGGTTCCCATGGAGACATGTAATGGAAAGTTCTGATAGGAAATCATACAGAAGTAACAGTGCGGGAAGCACTAAAGATAGCAAACTACGGAAATACAATCTGCACAGAATTCTGACCTTCTATAGCCTGAACTAAGTAATGGTCAGTTGGCACAAAATCAAAGATTTGGGCTGCCTGGATGAACAAAGTCTTCTGCAGTCCTGCACAATTTGGAATATTCAGAAGCAGATTATTTCCTGTGTGGCTTTAATGTTTGTTGATTCATTTCTTTATCGGCATATTCATGTCTAGGCAGATTCCAGAATGGTGAGCCATTAAAAAGCTAAAACAGATAAAATAATAAAAACAGTAAATAAATGTGGCTGGTCAGTAAGAAAGCTGCCTGGACCAGTTACTCCTTAAGCAGTCACCATAAACAGCACACTGTCATGCCTGCCTGACCTCCATAGATAGGAGATTCCATAGAACTGGAACTATTACACTAAAGTATCTTTTCCTGCTGAATTCTAGTTGAGTCACTGGTCTGTGTAGAATGCTCAGAATATTTTCCAGTGACCTTAGCAACTGAGCAAGTTGGTAAAGGAAAAGGCACACTCTCAAATTTCCTGTTTCCAAGTTGTTGATTACCCCCCTGACTACCATTAGTTTTTGTCGTTCATGCATATGGTGGGGTATGGGGGATTTGATCACATTTATTTATTTATTTGCTGCTCCATTATCCAGTCAGGGTTTCTGAGTGTCTTACAACATGTGCAACACAATACAGCAATTCAAAATCTACAGTTAGCAATAAAACCAATAAAATAATAAAAATAGAATCAATGAATTAAAATAAGGTGAGAATGAGATAAGATGAGATGAGAGAGAGCAAAACATATTAAACATCCTTATAAAATATAGTGAAACATATATGATAATTAATATAATAAGCCTGATATTAAAAACATGAGATGGTAGCAAGAATTAATGATTAAATTAGCAATATATAAGAAAGGGGGAGCTACAAAGGTATATAGGGACAAAAATAATCTGCCCTATACTTAAAAAAATAGAATGTGGCAAAGACCTGAAACACATTATCACAAGGTAGTTAATTAGCTGGATTAGCTGTGCATGTTAGCTGGATTTACAGTTATCCTCACTAGTGTTGCTTGTTGTGGCATTCTAACTCAGTGAGGGTGATTGGATGAGCTAACTCTGCATGATTAACTATCCAGAGTCCATGGCCTGTTTTCGAATTGTAGACTGGTACACAGCTTTCATTTGTAGGGTGGCTAACAAGCCACCATGATTTTTAACCATTTTGTAATAGTGTGAAGTAGTCCATAGGGATAGAACAGAACAAGCTGAAATAGTTGAGGCAATATTCTATTGTTGGCAGGATACAGTCTCCTGTGCTCTTCATTGTATTAGAAGCAAACTTGTTTCTTCTTTTTTGTTAAGCATAACAGGTTGACTTCATTTTCATGGTAGTTCCCATGTTTATGAAAAACTTGAATATAGGGATATTATGGGAATATTGATGCAGATTATTTTTAATTCTTACCTGCAATGGAAAAATGATTTTCCATTCAGAAGCTGGAAGAATTAATATTGAAAATATAGTCCTTGATTACTTTTCCTGAAGTGATTTGGTGTTTCAGAATACTGTAATAAAATATTTTGAATACTTTTCTTTAACCTTACTGCTGGCAGACGGAAGAAAATGAAACACTATTTCATCTTGCCTGCTTTTTCAAATTGTTGTACATTGTAGAAGTGCCAACGTTCCACAGATGTTCTATTGAAACCCATGGAATATCAGGAGGCATTGCACCCGCAACATTGGGATCCATGCCAGTGCTGTTTAAAAAAACCCTGTTTCAATTCATTTACAAAATCTTTTTGGAGCAAAGTCTGCTACCTCTCATTCTGGCTACTTGTTAACAATCCTTAAAGGTGATGTGGGTTTTTGAGATTAGTTCCATTTTTCCTTTGAAATCCACTGAAATCATGGTAAATTTTGTGTTTTTCTATTGATTAAATACTCTTTCTGTATTTAGAGAAATTTTTCTAAGTATTACATTCTGTGCCAAAAATGATCTGTAAGCATCTGTTCATGTAGTATAAACTACCCTTAAAATTATTGCTGCCATAATGTTTTCAAAAATTTATGTATGCGTTGGCAGATAGGTCTTACAGTTTTGGACTACAGCTATAGTACAGTCAGACATAAAAGTATGCTAATGAAATATGTTATTAGGCTTCTTCAAGAGATAATGACTAGTTATTTGTGAAATGTATACTCTTTTCCATATAACATGACAAAGGCAGCTAACAAAAACAATTGATTTTGATTTATGTCTCAGCCTTCAGTAGAACTCCCGAGTCCTTTATTAAAACCATTACAAATAAATAAATACAACATATAGAATTCAAAAGCTTGGAAAAAATTAAAACAAAATCTTTGCTTAATGCAGAAGTGGCATTATAGGAAACCATTCAATAGCTAGGATGCCATCACCCAGGCCCTGGGCCTACCCACTGAACCCTAGTTGGCTGTGGGGCCTGAAGAAGGGCCTTGGCTGAAAATTTTAGCATCCATTCAGATAGCCTGGATTCATTTTATGAAAGATTTCAACTGAACATGGAAAGGAATGAGAGATAGTACAGCTGGCGAGGCATCAATACAATGTGATCATAACTCTCAGTACCAGTTCACAGCCCAATGGCAATTTATAGGCTGCTTCAATGACAGTCCCATGTATAACATGTTACAATATTCTAATTGGGAAATTAGCAGGATGTAACTAGTTTAAGCCAGTCATTGTCCATACAGGTACAGTTTTCTAACTGGTAGGAGGTATTCTATACCACAGAGACAACCTGCACCTCCAATAACAGATCTATCAATGAGCACCCCAGACTGTAAACTTATTTCAGAAGGACCACACACAACCCATTGAACATAATTAAACTGGCCAAATGAACCAACTGAATCACTGTGTTATCGAGATTCTACTTCAGTTTAGGGTTATGGTTTGGGTCTTATGCATTGCATTTTCACATCAAGGTACTGTTTTAGGAGTACCACTGTCCCTACTGGATTATATGAAAATCCAATTGGTTAGACATATTGATGACAACCTTACCTTCAATCACTAGATCATCTCAGCAGTTACATGTAGATTATTTTTAAATAAGGGGAAATAATAATTGAAATAAATAACCAATCAATATAACAACTATAATAATGCTTATATTTATTGCTTGTTCTACATTATTAATACAATAAAAACAATGTAACACTCAAGTAAAGGAAGATTAAAAAGCCCATCACTAGTTAAAAAGGGACCAAGAGCAAAATACGGAGCAGCAGAGTTAAACAAATTTTAAAAGGCTAAACCTCTGTTTAGGTTTCTTTCTTTTTTAATCTGCATTTTATTTCTTAAATTTTTGCCATAATGTCATAGGCACCCACAGTAGGATAATTCACAAAGATGTATTCTCATCTTCTATTTCATTACTCTGTCTACTGCATCCACTTTTGCCACAGCTTGATCCCATGGCATTGACTGTTGTATTTTGGACAGCTTAATGTATAAATAAAAATGGACCCAAGATTCTAAAAACCTGCTTCTACTGTTATGTCTCACTACAATGATATTCACAAATTCAAAAACAGATGATTTGGGAACAATATGTCTGTAGTTCCCGTATCCTGTTTGCTACTTAGTTCAGTGAATAGGTACATGTTTATCAGTACCTAAAAGCATAGTCCTATCAGGTTGCCATCCAGTAGGCAGCAGTCTTAAGGCTTTCCAAGGGTCTTATGCCACCCAGACTGCTGCTCACAGGACAGGATCAGGAATGGAGACAAATTTACCTCTGTTATTTTAAAGTGCTAGAGGGACTGGAACTGGGGCTGGAGAGACCACAGGATATAGTACTCCCTTCTATACCCACTGACACATCCAAGTCCAAGGTCATGACACCAGCCTTGAAGAGCCACTGCAGTTTAATTCAAGTGGGGATTTTTAGGCTCTGTCTACAACCCTGGAAGTGAAAAATCCCATCTTCTTATGGTTCCAATGGCAAATTACTTTTTCTTTTAACACTTCTTCTAGAGAGGGAGGGAGATCTGGACTTACTTTAGAAATTTCTACAAAATATTAATTGATACCAAATAAAATATAAATAGCACTCTTCCTGAAACTTGGTTAAATCCCCAGAAAACACATATCATGAAGCATGTTTTTTGTCAGTGGAATCCAGCAAGTCAAGTTCATCCGATTAAGCGATGTGAACATATTCCTTGATTTTCTTAAAGTAAGACAGCATCAGAATTGTGGCAAGCTGGTAAACCCTTTTTCTTTCTAACTTTTATGTATATCTAAAAGAATAATTAAGAATATTGCTTCTCATTTGGTAATTAGAGAATGCATCATAATTTAACATTCTGTTTTAGATTACAAGGGAATATAATGGAACAGAGTGCTTCAACACAAAAAAAAACTGCAACAAGTGCTGTTTACAGCACATGTCTTAATAATCCTTTAGGAATCAATCTTCTGTATGTTTACTGTTGTTACGTGCTGTCAAGTTGGCTCCAACTTAAGGTAATTTAAGAATGAAAGCATTCCAAAATGGCCCATTCATGACAGCCCTGCTTAACTCTTGTAAATGTATGGCTGTGCCTTCCTTTGTGGAGTCCATCTATCTCATATTTGGTCTTCCTATTCTTCTGCCTTGAACTTTCCCTAGCATGATTGTTTTCTCTAATGAATCTTACCTTTTCATGATTGTATCCAAGTATGACAGCCTCAATTTTGTTTGCTTCTAGGGAAAGATTTGATTTGATTTGATCCAGGACCGACTTGTTTATCTTTCTGTCAGTTCAGGGTATTTGCAAAGCTCCTGCACCATGTTTTGAATACACCTATTTTCTTCCTAGCAGCTTTCTTCACTGTCCAGCTTTCACACCTATGCATAGTGACTAGCAATACAATAAAGTGAATGATCTTGACCCAGTTTCCAGTAAAATTTCCTTATATTTGGATGATCTTTCTAGTTCCTTCATTGTTGTCTTTCAGGGTCTCAGTTTTCTTCGAATTTCTTGGCTGCAGCTTCCCTTTACATTGATGACTGAGCCAAGGTATACAAAATCTTTCACAAATACAATTTTTTCATCGTTTACAATAAAGTACTGTAATTCTTCTGTGGTCATGGTTTTTATTTTCTTAAAATTTATTTCCTTAAAATTTCTTAAAGTTCAGTCCTGTATTTGCCCTTTCTTTTTCCATTTTCATCAGGAGTTCTTTCAATTCATTGCTGCTTTCTGCCAGTAATATGGTATCATCTGCATAGATTAAATTATTGATGCTTTTTTCACTCCTTTTTCCTTTGATCCTTATCCAGGTGTCCTTTTGATACGTTCTGCATACAGATTGAACAGAAAAAATATATCCTTGTGTGATGCTTTTGCCTATAAGAAATCATTCTGTTTTTCCATATACTGTCCTAAAACTAGTTTCTTGTTCACAATACAAATTACGCATCAGGACAATCAAGTGTTGATACACACCCATTTCTTATACAACTATCCATAACTTTCCATGATCCACACATGGGAGTCACTCTTTGAATTGTTCCCCTGATTTGTTTCTTACTCCTACGCCAAGTTATCCTGTAGCAGGTGATTTTGCTTTGTTTCCTACTTTTGCATTCCAGTCACCTAAGATGTCCAACATGTCTTGTTTTGTAAGGTTATTAATTTCCTCTTAACATATACATAAAAGTTTTCAGTGTTTTCTAGTTCTGAATTGTTTTTGGAGCTTATACTTGAATGATAGCTAAGTTTGTAAGTGTCCCACAAATTCTAATTTATATTATTTAGTCAGACTTTGCATTAATAACCCATTACTATGTGAGCTAATTCTTGCCTCAGTATTAGAGTCACTCCATTTCTTCTGAGTTAGTCATTTCGAGAGTAAAACATTTTGGGTTTATCTGATATTTTTATATTTCCAATTTTTGATTTCTCAAAATGTTCCATTCCAGCCCATTTTAATTGTCTCACATCAAGTACTCCGATGTTTAACCAATCCTTTTCTTGTTTCCATTTGGCCTTGGTTCATACTTTTCATGTTCCACATTCCATTATGTGTTGTGCAGCATTGGTCTTACCTTTTGCCTCAGTGTATGCCTGCCACTAGATTTTGGCTTCACTCTAGTTGTGACGTTATTTGTACAGCTATTTGTACCTGCCCTATGGTCTTCCGCAGTAGCTCACTGAGTGCCTTCTAAGGGGGGGGGGTGAGGTGAGATGGGGAGGGAGAGGTTCTCATTTCCTGATAATATCTTTTGTTTCATCATAGAGTTTTCAATGAAAGAATATTCAGAAGTTTTACCATTGCCTTTTTCCCTTGAGTATTAACCAGAGTTAGTTTGAGTGTTACTGCCATTGTCTGAAAGGTCCTCTATCAATGAAAAAAAAAAATTAAAGTGCAATCCTTTTAAAAAGTATATCTTACAGATTTATAGTCACTTTGTGGGTGATATGTAAATCTAATAAATCTTGGTTTGCTTATAAAATTGTTACTAAATTGTATGTATTTAAACCCAAACCCAGTTAATTAATTTATAATTATTATCTGAATAAACTGTATCTGCAGACTTAATAAATGACATGTGACAGATTGTGGTACATCAAATTAGTATATAATTCATTTTGGGAACTTCCTCAAATGGTTGCTGAAGCATCCACATCATCGCAGAAGTTAGAAGAAGAGGCAGAGGAAGACTGTATACAATAAATGATCCTGTTTGTGAGGCATTAGAGTGGCATTTAGGGGAAACTGGTAGAAAGGAAAAACTATTGACAGTTTATTTAGCTAAATGATATCTGTTGGCAAGATCTATTACCCCTTTGGAATGGTAACCAAGTATGTTTGATATAAGAACTTTTATGCAATCTCAGTCTGGTATTTTACTCCCTTTTGTAAATCTCCTTTATAATATTTTAATCTTTGTTCATACTAAAAGGTTGCCTCTGGTGGTGGTGTTCCTATACCATAGAAGCAGGCTTTTGAGTTTCTTTTGTGTATAGGATTACTTTTTTTCCTTAAGAAATATAGGCAGAATAACCCACACATTGTTTTATCATGTAGCAGTAGTAGTCAGATAACATTCAGAATTCCCCTGCATGTGGGCTACATTCAGTAGTGCAACAGTATTTTTGTGAACTCTTCAGAGTACTTTGCCTGTTGGATGGTAGAAAAATATAACAAATACATTTAACCAGAAGCCCAGAAACATGTGATTATAAAATGAATAAAAAATGAATAGTCAAGAATGCACATTTTCTTGAAATACTATTATATGGTGTTGCCAGTCTCACTCTGGACTATCCCTAAATGTCTGTCAGTAAAATGTGCATTATATCAATAGCTTCAGTTATTGAGAAATAATCCTGATAATTTTACAGAGAAGATGAAGACACATTCCATTCCACCACCCTGAGACCATTGACTTCCACTTTTCCAGTTGGATTTGGTTGGGTTAGGTTGAGTTGGATTTAGGAGATTTCCAGAACTTGGTCATGCAACTCAGAGATTGCATCTTCTTTCAAGGTGCTGTAGTTTCCCTTACTCATATTCTGTGGGCCATTTCAGGACTGCGCAAGACCCTAGGGCTTAAAGGATCAGCTCTTGAGAACAGTTCTGTCTGGACAGTTATTACTATCCAGAACTCAAATAAGTAAAAGGATGTACTTTTGAAGTGGTAGTAGTAAATACAAGTGTGTTTTTACAGTAACAAAAGTAAAAATTAAATGGACTGTTCAGTTTCAATTTTAAAAAAAGTTGTATACATGTTTACAGCGGTACAGCTCTCTATGTTCCACAGTATTAAATATAGGACCATTTTGGTAGAAAGGCAGGTTACAAATAAAATAAATTAATAAATTCAGAACATCATTTTGTGCTAGAATAAATTATTTAAATCTTGCTTGCATATATTGCATATTTTCCCAGTTTATAATACTTTGCTAACCAAGTAAAAGGTCAGTTGTTCTATTGCCAATAAAATGAGTGCAAAATGTTCTTTTGGAGTGGAACACAGAGTAGTATGTGGGTCGTGGGAGAATGTTTTTTGGACAAGAGCTACACTGATAATCCTGATGCTTATTTTGTAATGAACCCAGAGCAGTAGATCTCTTACATACATGGACAAATGCTGGAAGTATTAATAATTTAAAACTAGCACTTCATGTCCTCCTTTTATTGCAGCCTGTGAAAATAAGTCAGGCTATGCTTCCTTATTCATTTCCCAGTTAATTATCCCTTGATCCTGTAAAAATAGTGAATGATGATGCCACATAATCATACAGTTGGACTGTGGATTAATTTCTATTTGAAAAGGCATTGCACATTTAAAAAACCTTACGTTTAGTTTTTATTTTTTAATATTTAATTTTAGATGCTAGTGAACATCCCACTGAAGAATTGGAAGTAAAGTGTCAATTGTCCCAGAGTATCAGCCATTTCTTGCTGTAGTTAATAGCTCATACAAGAGCTCTTGGCCCCTCCTGTCAGGGCTTTGGAAGCAAATGTAGAGCCTTTCCAGGCAGTTTGTTTGATAAATGCACACATTGTACAGGATATAAAGAGTCTTCTTCAAGTAGCAGTGACATATTTCAACAGAGTAAACGTCCTTCCTTTGAATTAGGTAATGACAATCACTCTGTAGTTACTTGAACATGATAAGAGTCCATCTACATAATTTTTTCTTTATTTTCAGTTTGGGTTTCAGTTTTTATTATATCTATCTCATGCTGTATTGGGGTGTTCAAGGATTTGCAGTTGAATACTTAGAATGTTTAGTTTTTGTTTTATGATTCCTACTGATTGAAGAAAGCAGCAGCTCCTTGCTGGAAAGCCAGCTAATTTTCAAGGTTTCCCTAGTTTAGCAACCATGCTGGGGGTTGAGCAAGGGAAACTGGGTTAGTCCTGAAAGAGAGCCTGACTGTGAGTATGAATCTGTTACATATAGGTGTGTGCAGTCTTGCATGCATCAACAACTGCGATTCCCTTCTTGGTGCCTGGTACAAAGTGTATTCTCTGGAAAGGCACTTCCATGACCAGAGTATTGTGAGTATGTATGATTGCTAAAACAATGTACACAAGTAATTGGAATTTTTCTAAAGGCAAAGTAGCTTTTGGTCTGAGAAAAAGTAATGATAATCTGTTTTTGATGTACTGTGACATGATTCTGCATGTTAATATATATATATAAGTACACAGTATAAGTTTGTAAGACTGATGCATGTTCTTTTTCTTCTTGGAAAGGCTCTTAGTGTTACTGAAACTCTAATCAAACCTCTGGAAAGGTTCAGAAAAGAACAACTTGGAGCTGTAAAGGTTTGTCATTAACTTTTACCTTTGTGGTTTCATTTGACTGGGTTCACATTACAACCCACTATGGGCAGCAAACCATGATAGATTTTCATGTTACCTGGACCTGGCATGATCTCTGCAGGGTGGCTTAACTTTCTTGAACAATCACCCTCAAAACCTATAGGTTGTTATAGGGTTGTGTCATTGAAATCTCAAAGAGTGATTTTATGATGGGTTGTTGTTGTTCCTGTTGCTGTTGTTGTTGTTATTATTACAGTACGTTTCTATGTCATCCATAGCCAATGGTTTCTGGGAAGTTCACAACATTTTAAGTCACTCATCCAGATTTTTCCCTGGCCCAGCCCTGCTTAACTTCCAAGATTAGGCAGGATCAGGCACTTCGGGCTATATGGGTTGCCAGGATGCATCTACAAAACTGCTTGACAAAAGCACTGAAAAAGCAGTCCCCCTAATGCCAATTCCCTTGCCAATCTTTGCCTCTTCATCGGTGCCCAAATGGGCATTTGGAAAGATCATCACCTGTTTGCCACTTAAAAAAAAATATTCTCAGTGCTTCAGAAATATGCAAATAAGTTTATCTTTTTAGTATTAATCTTTTCTCTCCCCTTTAGAGTGCAAATTAACTTTCTGATATATGTAGTCTTGTCTGATCAATATCTGTGTAAGTTGCAGTATTCAGATGGACTGCTAAAAGTGAGTACATGAGATAGAAAGAAATCGACAAGATAATAAAAGCTGCATATAGGCTAATTTTCACACTACCAGAGGATCAGGGAGAAAAAAGAAACAAAAAGGACCTAGTAGGGCAATTCAGCAACTCAGAAATTGGAGTGGGGGTGAACAGAGTAAGTGCTCTGAAAGGCAGGAGCACAGGACAATATCACCCCCTTGGCAGCGTAAAGCTTTTGCACTTAAGTGTTTAATGTATGCTTCTCAGTGCTATCCAACTGTTCAACACTTTCATATGTCTCCCAGCTACTTCAGAATTGAGATATTAGCTTATTCCATTTTACATCTTCTCTTCAGAACAGTTACTACCATTGTACAAATTTTACTTCTCAACCTTCACAATTGTGCAAACATTTCCTAGCAGTAAACAAACAAAAAACTTTAAAGGGTGGCTGAATAGGACAGAACAAATAGACATTCACTATGTGCCTTTTTAAGGGGTTTCTTTTAAACTGTAAGGGAATTTTGTGCGTGTCCATTGAAATGCAGTAACTATGGCAGTAACTGCTTCAAAAAGAAGGCACAAAAAGCATAGGAGAAATTAACAGTTCATTTTCTGCAGATTTTATAAAGTATTGAAAAGATGGAAGACACTGAGAAATGTTTAACACTTAAAAAGAAGAGGATTACATTGCCCAGTGAAAGATAATGCCCCTCATTTGGTGCACTTAACTTCATTCACACATACTCCTCAGTTTTCTGGGCTTCTGAATTACACTACTAGTTCTTTCTTTATGTTCTGAATACTTTGAACTCATGCACCAAATAGCTTGTATATAGTCCCATTTCATCAATTACCCTTTATGTTACCTGCTTCATTTCTGTACTCCCTGTGACAGCTGCATTATATAAGGGTATTGATCAGGCAAGACTAAGGCGTATTGGACAACCAAAAGTGCCCTTGTAAAGGAGGGGGAGAAAGAATAGAAAAACATTACAAACACGTTGCATAATCTCAAAGCATTGGAAAACAGATGGAGAACAAAATGGGGTAGTGATTGGAGAAGGTAAAAGAGATGAGTTCTGTTGCAGAGGTGCCTGGTATATCTGGTGGAAACAGCTGGATTACTGAGGAGGAAGAAAGGGCAAAACTAGCCATGCAAACCTTATCAACTGTCAAGTGCACTATGGGTTGCTCGGTGAACAACCAACACAATGTGCTTATTTGTTGTGAGCCGCCCCGAGGCTTCTGTGAATGGGGCAGCATAGAAGCTTCATTCATTCATTCATTCATTCATTCATAAATAAATAAATAAATAAGACATGCAAACCACCACAGGGCTTCATTCTGTCCCCCATGCTTTTCAACATCTACTTGAAACCATTAGGAGAGGTAATCAGGAGGTTTGGGCTGAATTGTCACCAGTATGCTGATGGCACTCAGCTCTACCTCTTGTTCTCATGAAACCCATGTGAGGAAGTGTCTGAGCTCGGTATTGAACTGGATGGGGGGCAATAACCTGAAGCTCACTCCAGACAAGATAGAGATACTGTTGGTGAGGAATCCATTTTCCAACTAGGGGATTTTCAGTCTGTCCTAGACTGGGTTGCACTTCCCCTAAAGGACAATACTTTTAGCCTTGGAGTGCTTCTGTATCCTGAGTTGTCACTTGTTGCTTAGGTACACTTGCTAGCCAGGAGTGGTTCTTACCAGCTTTGTTTGGTTTATCCCCTGCATCCCTACTTGTAGGAGCAGAGCCTTGCCACAGTTATCCATGCATGATAACCTCTCGTCTGAATTGCTGCAACATGCTCTACGCGGGGCTGCCTTTGAAACTGGTCCTGATGTTGCAACTTGTCTAAAATCAGGCAGCATGTCTGCTGATGAGAACTGGCACTTATGAGCATATTACACTGCTCTTGCGCAGACTGTGTTGGCTGCCAGTTGTCATCCAGGCCCAATTCAAAGTGTTTACAATAACAAGGCCCTAAATGGCTTGGGCCAGGTTATCTGAAGGAATGCCTGTGTCCATATGAGCCATCTTAATCACTGTGATCATCATCTGAGGCTCTTCTCTGTACTCCTCACAATGAAGTGAAAGTGGAGATGGAAAGAAAGAAGGCCTTTTCCATAATAGTATCCCAAGTGTGTTCAGTCCCACCAGAGATTAAGGTGTCATCCATTTATTCCTTTAGATGCCAACTAAAAATGTTCCTGTTTCACAATTATTTTGAAGGGTGAATTGGCCAGGTTTTAAAGGGTTTTTAATTGTTAACTGCTGCTGTCATACCACGATTTTACTGCCAGACATTCTATTTTATTTTCTTAGATTGTATTAATTAGTTTAATATATCATGTTTAAATTATCTGTCCCCTCTAATCTTATTTTATTTCACTTTATTTTGTTATTTATCTCTTCGGTTATTTTATTATATTAACTGATTTTATTGTTTTCATTGTGAATATTAATGTACTGTATTGTTTTATTTGATTTCATTTTCTGTGAGCTACCCAGATAACCTTATGGCTATTGGGTGACATACAAATCAAATCAATGAGTGAATGAATGAATGAAATCTGCATATGAAGCAGAGCACTTTTAAAATTGAGCAAATGGACAATTTTTACTTTTAAACCTTTTGCAGCTTTAATTCATTATGAAATATCTGCATATACTTGGTTAAAATCAGAAAGTACTAAGGAGGATTTCCAACCTTAACTTTTATCTCTATGACTTCCTGTTTCAGGCTGAAAATCACCTATATTACTAAAATATGAGCTCAGTTCAGCTTCCTTCAACCTAGTGTCCTTCACATGTTTTAGATCAACATTTCTGACCATTGCCCGTGTTGACTGGAACAAAGGAGAGTTGAACCCCTAAACATATGGGATGGGAACCAGGTTGAGGAAAGCTGATGTAGTTGATTAATCAGTTAAGATTTCAATCCTTAGATACAGTCAGGAGTAAGCTGTAGAGTGGGGCTTAATTCTGAATAAACATTCACAGTATTACAGTGTAAGAGTAATTTGGTTGATTTTAATAAAATTAATAAAGCAGTAGTTTGAGACACTCTCTTAAAATAAGCATTTCTTTTTCTCTTGCATAGCAAGAATGGCTCTGCTGTGATGCTATGAAACATGAACATCATTTAAAAATAGAAATGAGTTTTTTTTACCAAACTTTTTAAAATTCACTTGCACATGCATGTAGATGTATTTGATTAATCTCTTGAGTTTATTCAAGTATATGGCTTAAACTTATACAGGAAGTCTCTGTGTTACAAATGAGTTCAGTTCCTGAGAAAAGACATGTGTCTTTGACTTGTATGTAAGTCAGATCATGTATAGTTGGTCCTTCACATTCATGGAGCTTAGGGGCACAGGATCTCTGTGAAAGTGGAAAAACTGCACATACTTCTAGCACATATTTCTGCCAAAATTCTCCAGTGCCTCCTCTTTGTAGCAAAGAAATGCTGGAGAGATTTTTCCTCTCCAGATGGGTGGAGCAGGAAGGCATGTTTTGGAGGCCTCCCTCCAAATACAGATTGTTCATAACTTGGACGTTTGTAACTCAGAGACTACTTGTATGATTAAGTTTTCCTTAATGAATTGGCATTCTTAGAATGTAAAGTATGTGAACATCATATAGTTCATTAGTATGTACTTTTACCTTGTATCTTCAACATGTTGGAGTGAGATATCATAATTCTGATCTGCAAATACTGTAACCATTAAGATCACAAAAATAATCAAGAAAGTTTTGTGCATGTATGTGAGTGCACATACACACACACCTAGGTTTTGCTTTTAATACTGTATTAAAGTAATGACCAACACTTCAGAATTTTTACAGGGTTTCCATATGGAATGCAAAATGATCATGTATCCTATGCAAATACGAATGTCATGTGAGTAACATTCCATATTTAAGTATATTTATGCATGTAGAAATATGTATGCATATTTGTACATGTATATTTGTACACTTTTAGTATAAATGATATTGTAGGATTCTTTCTTGTGGAAAAGTTACAAAAACAATAATCATTTCCTCAAGAGAATAAAGTGGTTTGATAATATAGAAAGCTTCAGCTATTGGGTAGTGTAAAAATGTAATAAATAAATATAAAAGCAACTGTGTTGTAGTGTTTTGTTCTTATTTAAATGCTTGTCAATTTTTTAATCATAGGAAGAAAAGAAGAGGTTTGACAAAGAAACAGAAAAGAATTACAGTTTACTAGAGAAGCATTTAAATATGTCAGCTAAGAAGAAAGAAGCCCAACTATTGGAGGTATTGCATATATAATCTTGTCAGAGATACAGTGGTACCTTGGCTCACAAACACCTTGGTTCACAAACAGATTGGGTCACAAACAAACATTTCTGAAAAATTTTGACTTGGGTCACGAACACCGCTTTGGGTGGTGACCAAGATCTCAGCCATCTCCCCCCCCCCCAGTGGAGAGATGGCTGCAATCGCAGTTCTGTTCATGCAGGGAAGGTATGCGTAATCAGAGGCGCACAGCTGCAGGAAAGACGGGAGCAGCAAAGCAGAGCCACGGGGGAGATGGCTGAGATTCCGCCTGTCTTTCCTGCAGGAGCACGCCTCTGATCATGCACACCTTCCCTGCTTGAACGGAACTGCGATCATGGCCATCTCCCCCCCCCCCCCCGGGGGGGGGAGAGAGCCGAAGCGCAGTTTCTTCCGGGCGGGGGGGGGGGGGGGGTACGAGGGGGCCCTTCTGCCGCAAAAACGGGGCGAAACTTGGCCCTTCCCCCCCCCCCCCAACCAGCACAATTGCGGCCATCTCCCCACCCCCGAGTGGGGACATGGCTGCGATCATGCTGCAGGTGGAGGGGAGATGGCCGAGACTGTGCCCGTCTCTTCCTCCCCCAGTGTGCCGTTATCACACCTGTCTCTCTCCCCACCCCTCAGTGCGGCCGGATGATGGGCGCCTGCAGGGATGACAGGTGCGATCTCAGTTGTGCTGGGGTGGGCGGTGGGATGGCCGTGCTTGTGCTTGGGGTGGGGTGGGGGCGATGGCCGCGATATTTGTTGTCACTTTGCTTCACATTTTTCTGATTTAAAAGATGGTTACAGAATGGATTAACCTTATTTACATTGAACCTTATGGGGAAATTTAACTTGGCTCATGACCAATTTGGGTCATGACCAGAGTCCTGGAACGAATTAAGTTCACGAGCCAAGGTACCACTGTATTTAGGGTGCAATTCTACAGCCCCTAGATTGAGTCTAGATGGCCATAGGAGAGGTCAGAGTCCCATTTCCAACCTTGGAAATGTTCTTCAAGGTTGGAGATGGAACTTTGATCTTAGAGTACTATCCATCCACTGATGTGAAAAGAATGCTACCACCTGCAGCTGTGATGTCAGAAAACCAACCTCAGAACCATAGAAGAGGAGAAAGGAGAGGAGTAAGGATTCACCATGATATATGGCATCCTGGCTACATCTCAGCCTCTTCTTACACACGAAGGCAAAAAGACTTAGACTGTTGAAACAGCTGCCTTAGTTTTTTGCAGGGCAGGACAACTGCAAAGGTGACCTTTGCCTCTGCATTCCTTCCAGCCTCCACTGAATGCCTGTATTCCTTAGGGTTCAGAGTATTAAAAGCAACCAGACTAGTTTGTGCTTTTCCGCTGTTAAGGAAGAAAATATAAATATGATTTCATTAATGCCCTTCCTTTGAAATACAAAGTTGTCTTTTTTTCCTTTTAGGAGAAAAATAAATAGCCAAAACCAGACTGCTGGTGTGTAACACTATGTGTTTTATGTATCACAAAGACATTAAGCTTGTTAAGAGCATGCTTTTTAGCTGCATATTTAATATTTTTCTAATCAGACAATACACAGATGTACTAGGTATTTTATTTATATTTAATCCATTAAAAGTAGCTGTGAATGCAGTTAAAGCTGAGGTGCTAAAGCTTTCATGGCAGTTTCTGGTGGAATTTGAGCACAAATTATCTAACTGCAGAACAGGTAACTTTCCTGTTCAT
Source organism: Varanus komodoensis (assembly GCF_004798865.1). Taxonomy (NCBI): domain Eukaryota; kingdom Metazoa; phylum Chordata; class Lepidosauria; order Squamata; family Varanidae; genus Varanus; species Varanus komodoensis. The sequence goes on from NW_025335589.1 coordinate 7,117,121, forward strand.
TTAGCTCAACTCATTAGATAACATATTAGTATTATTCATCTACTGTTTGATGAATTCATTAAATAAATAAATTGTTTTCTAATGCAAAGTTTAATCTAATGCACAATATGTAATGAATTGTGTGTCATTGGTAGAAATGTTTGGTTCACAAAATTAGATGTGCTTAAACCTGTTGAAACCATTTCATTTAGATGCATTCTGTTGCTTTCCTTATGATTTGTTTCTGCACCTCTCTGCATATGATCCATGAACCTTAAAGCAAAATTTTTGTTATTCAGGCAGACAGCCAAGTGGAACAAAACCGAAAACATTTCTATGAGCTGTCACTTGAATATGTGTGTAAGCTGCAAGAGATACAAGAACGAAAAAAATTTGAGTTCGTAGAGCCTGTAAGTAGAGCTTTATAAAATTTTCTCTAAAACAGGAGTGAAAATGCAACTAAATGTAGTAGAAAGTAAACAAGAAAATCAGCACAAAGTCCTATGTATGTGTGTTCTGCATCAGTGTATCTTCTTAATGCAATTTTTCACAATATGTGACACATTAAGTCCTCTCTTTGCATATATACTAAGCCATGTGGGATCTGCTTCTTTGTGGTGATAGTTCACATTATTTAAGATTTAAGTGGTTCATGGATCTGAATTTATTATCACAAATAAGTTTGAGTTTAAGTTGTATATGATGGAGGGCTAACATTTGAAGAAGCCAATCTGAAGCCTATTTGTTTCTTCTGCAAGTAAACCATTGGATTTAATACCTTATTCTAAGACATCTTTCTGAAGCTGGATGCGCTTCAAATATTCTTGACTACAACGCCCAGAATTCCTGACTATTGGCCAGTAATTACTAAACTATGTGGCTGGCACTGGTAGTTGATATCCATGGAGGTATTGGGTTGAAATACCTGGGGAAGGCTGCTCTCAGGTATTTAGATGTTTCTACATTATAAATATGAAATGTCTGTTTTGAGTAACAGAGCAATACTGTTCAGAATGAAGTTCCAATTGTTTTCAACGGAGCTTACTAGCAGGAAAAAATGCTTTTGACTGCAGCCTTAATTGATTTTAAAATATATGGCAAGGCAAAATTATTAAGAAATCACTGATTTACTGCCTGGGCTAACCCCCCCCCCCCCCCACCTTATTGTATTTTAGGTCCTCTCATTCTTTCAGGGCATGTTTACTTTCTACCATCAGGGCTATGAGCTTGCCAAAGATTTTAACCACTACAAAATGGTTCTGCAGATCAATATCCAGAATGTAAGTGAAGGTACTTTTTCAGTTGATGCTTTTTATTTTTTAGCTAGGATATGCTTTTATGCATACTATTGCAATTTTGAATATCTGTAATGTGAAGTGATCTTCTGGAGAAGTTTTGGGGAGGTAATGCCATCTTCAGGCTACTAGGCTCTATGACCTGTAAAGACTTCTATAGAGTAACCAAATGCAGCACTGCCACCTATTGCATATCTTAGATGAGAAAAAGGAAAGGAAATAATTTTGATTTTTTTAAAAACTTGAATACTGTGTACATACACCTAGTTTGTTTTTAAGAACATGCAGAAATGCAGTATGATATCCAACATGCACTTTTACTGGCAATTCTGTTTATGTATAGTGAAGTTGCTGCATGTGATAACGAAAACTTTGCATTTGATTAGGGATAAGAGGGATCCATTTTGTGGTGTATGAAAAACTGATGGATATTCCTGATTCAGGTCTCTGGATTCTGTTCAAGCCCAATGCTCTGCTGTAACATTTCCAAAACTGCAGTTAGATTTATATATTTAACTGTAGTTGGATTTATAAACATTTAACCCACCTGGAATTGACTCAATCTGACATGAGTCAGGTTGGTATGCAGATTTCTGCTTTTAAAACACAACCACAATTTGCAACATTTTTAAAAAGACAGCAGCAGGAAGTTTGCACAAATTGCAGAGTTCAAAATTTGTGCACATCTCAGAATTGTACTTTCTTAGGATTAACCTGACTTGAACTGGCCTCTCTACCCTCTCTGTTTTAGCCTTAAAGGAGTTTTTATAATCTCTTATCTAGACAAGAAATCGTTTTGAAGGGACAAGATCAGAAGTGGAAGACCTTATGAACAAAATCAAACAAAATCCCCAGGAACATAAAAGAACAAATCAGTTTACGAAGGAAGGCTACCTTTATGTGCAAGAGAAAAGTAAGATACTTGTTTGCTTTCCTGTTAAAATCTTTGTGCTATAAATACAGAGGTAGCTCACAGTTTATTAGGCAAAAAATATAGGATTATTTTTGTACTTAAACAGTGCTATGCTAATAAGCATGTACTGTGAGAATCACATGGATAACTGCAATTTTTTTCCTTTATGTCCATGTGCATTGGGTATAAAATCATCCGAGGTAAAGCTAACATGATTTGGTCCATACATTCCTTACTTAATTCTACAGACTGACTGTGTTCCTGCTTAATGGTCCTTGGTACTATTAGTGGACTAAAAATGTTTCAAGGATTTGGTATAATATTAGCTGTTTATAAACACTTTGAACATTCCAGGACAAATATTGAAAATATTGAACTAAAGTAATATTTTTTTCAAGAAAATACAATAAAAACAGGCACATAGAGTGAACAAGAAATAGAATTCCAGCCCCATACCCTGACTTAGCTTAGATGTGAAGTGCAAATGTTTGGGGCGAAATATTTAAAGGTATGAAAAGCGCAATGTAATCCTTTGCTATAAATCAAAGTGAGCACCTTGTTTCCCACAATGGACAGCATGTACACATGATGCTGACAGGTACTGCTATTCCTTGAGGTAAAAGGCTTTCTTGAAGTATGTCTTCAAGTGGTCTTAAAGGTATGTTCAGATAGTACGATAACCTTTGGTTCAGTATGTAATGAATAGCTTGCATGCTCTTCTCCTTCTCCCATGCAAAAGGATGAAGGAAAACAGAGCCTTTTACTTTTAGCTAAACATTGTGTCTTGTGCTGTCTGAACTTCAAAGTGTGGTTAACATTAACTGTATTTAGTTTATTCTGTTTCAGAAACCATGGTCTATAGACATTTTACAGTTAAAATTAACCATAGTTTATTGTTGCAGGCAATGTTGGGTTAACTAAAAGCAAAAGTTTCCAAACTCTTCCATATAGATAATGGGTGAGTGTATGAACTCAAAGCTTACTACTGTGTCAGCCACATAGTACAGTATGGTGCAACATCATAGCTGAATGCATGTGTTGATATACTACCCGAAAACAAAGGAAAATGTTTTGTTTTTTTTAAAAAACCTGATGTACTTGGGATTTCATTTGTCCTCATTAGAAACTTTTTTAAAAATTTGGTTAAAGAAAAAGTTGTTTGTTTATTTGTTTATTTATTTATTTATTTATTTAGGAAGCTTCTATGCTGCCCCATTCGCCGAAGCCTCAGGGCGGCTCACAACAATAAATAAATACACTTTAACCATATAAAACAATATAATTGGAGACGTCCTGACCAAAGATATAAAATCAATAAATAATGTTAACAATTAAAATGACGTTTAAATAAAAAGTTCTTGGCCTGGCACCGAAAAGCAAATAACGACGGCGCCAGGCAGACTTTTCTGGGGAGCCCATTCCATAGATTGGGCGACACTGCAGAGAAAGCCCTCCTCCGGATACTTTGCCTCCTAATGTCCTTCATGGAGGGTTCCCGGAGAAGGGCCTCTCCCGCTGATCTCAAGGGGTGGGAGAGCACGTATGGACGTAAGCGCTCCTTTAGGTAACCAGGATCCAAGCCGTTAAGAGCTTTATAGGTAATAACCAACACCTTGAATTGGGCCCAGACTTCAATGGGGAGCCAGTGAAGCTGACGGAGGACTAGAGTCATGTGAACATAACGCCCAGTCCCCATCGGCAGCTTGGCAGCTCTGTTTTGAACCAACTGAAGTATCCGGACCGTCTCCAAGGGCAGCCCCACGTAGAGCGCATTACAGAAGTCTAGTCGGGAAGTTACCAATGCGTGTGTCACGTTCTCCAGGTAGGGACGTAGCTGATGGATCAGCCGAAGCTGAAAGAAAGCGCTCCTCGCAACCGCTGTTACCTGAGCTTCAAGTGAAAGCTCTGGGTCAAGGAGCACTCCCAAGCTGTGGACCTTGTCCCTAAGGTCCTTGTACTGAACTTCTTAGATTTTCTGTGATCAGTACAAGCTTACAATATTGATTTGTGATGGGGACAGCAATACAAATTAAATATTTAAATAATACCTAGCATATGGCAAATAAAGTGTGTAAACTCAACCTAAACAGAAATCACTGACATTATTGAGTTAATGCATTTTAGAAAGTTCTGAATGCAGCACTAACATTCATAAAAATAGTCTAGATCTGAAGAACTGTAAGTGGAGAGGACTTTTATGCCATTGTTCCAACACAAGTTTGGAAGACAGAACCTTTCTGTAAGTAGACGATAGCTTCTACATGTAAAAGAGCATTTTCTATATTAAACTCAGTAATTTGTAGGGAACTTCTTCTCCAGCTTGTACAACCTGTCTTAGCCTGATTTTCTCTAGTTGTCCTTCTCATTCCTCTCCATTATTCGTTGTCTCTGGTTTTTTCAGAAGTGAAAAGGTAAATTGAAGAATAATACCTAGAATTTTTCAGCAAATTTTGTAGTTCAGTACAAAATGGCATATGAACTAGATTCAGGAGAATACCTCTCTGTGAATAAATAGATTATTAAACACATCAAATACTTCCAAAGCTTACTGCTATACTGTAGCTTATAAATGTTACTATTTTGTTGAAGGACCTGCACCATTTGGTTCCAGCTGGGTGAAACATTACTGCATGTACAAGAAAGAGACAAAGAAGTTTACTATGATACCATTTGAGCACAGGTCAGGAGGGAAAATTGTGAGTACATTCCACATTTCACTGTGCTTCACAACCTGTATCTAAATGCCTATATGAAAGATAAGATGTGCCCTCATCTCTGTGTAGTTCATATTTTTTAAAGAATAGTAATGTAATAATGTAATAATAATGTAATGATTAAACAATAATGTAATGATAAGAATTCTGAAAAAGTTCTGGCATGAGGTTAGAGCAGGGAACATGCTATGCCCAAATGTCCTTATTTTATCTACAGTTTTTCATTCATACCAGAAGGATTTAAATTTGAGTTGAGAAAAACTAGTCAGTCTGGCACAAAAAGTAAATTTATCTGGAAGTTTTTAGTAACTTCACTTTATATTGCAAGCTTTGTGCTTTTCTTTTTTGCAGCATCTGAAACGTATATGCTAAATTATTAGCTTTCAATCAGGGTGCTGTTCAAGGACTGTTTGAGGGAATTAGGGACAGTAGCATTCCATTTTTAAAAATAATATTCTTCCATTCCTCCCTCTCTCCAAGCTTCAGCATAGACTATTTACAGTAAGCCTGGGGAGTTAGAAAATGACTGCCTTTGCATTTCTGTGTCCTCCTAATGATAGGTGTCTTTCCTTGCAAAGTCTGGTATTCCAAAAGTTTATAGTATAAGTAAGGAATTCAGCAAGCTGATGTCATCCCTATTGCAGTTGTGTCTCATTCTGTGGCACCGCAGACCTCCCAGTCTGTATTGATAGAAGTAGATTTGATAATGGTATATTTTGATTCCAAATAGTTTTTGCCATTAATGAATAATTTTATATTAAGAAATGGAATGACAGGAAAAAAGCGAACTTCCATGCATGTCTGCATCCAGAATTTACCATTTTAAACAGAGGCTTCTTATTTGGGTATAACTTTTTTATTTAACAAATTAATAATTGTGGATCCTATTCAAGTTTTCTTACAATGAATTCTCTTCCAGGGTGAACTGGAAGTCTTTCTCCTTAAGTACTGTACGAAAAGGAATACTGATACTATAGACAGGAGGTTTTGCTTTGATGTGGAAATAGTAGACAGGTACGTTGGCCGGGTAATTATTAATATGTTTTCATGTAATGCATTTCACTTCTTTGATTTTTCAAATGTACAGAAGTGAAATAGCTGCCCATCAGGATGACTGTAAATTAGTCAAATATAGTAATTCTTTTGAAAAGGGTTTTTTTAATCTTTTGAGATGATGAAGGGCAGCATATATGTCAACAAGGATTTTTTCAGAGATGAATGCATTGTTATATTTCATTTTGTACTATACATAGGATGAGATAAATTTGAAAGTGAATATGAGTGTTCATTAGGGACTAAAAAAACTAATTATTTCCACTATTTATGCTTATAGGCCTGGTATGCCAGTGACAATGCAGGCATTCTCAGAAGAGGACAGAAATCAATGGTTCGAAGCTTTAGATGGAAAAGAATCAGTAAGAAGAAAACTATCATTATTTTATTAAAAAAGTGAAATGGCAACCCATTAATACTGTGTAGGCCGCACCTCTTATTTCTTTTTGCTGTTAATTTCATGCTTCAGTGCTATTATGTACTATGCTCTGTACAAAACACATCTGACATGATCCCTGAGATACAATCACTGATACAATCTGGCATCATCAATATGAAACATGCTACATGCAAATAATGCTGTCTTTGCAGCACTGGAGCTTGACATAGTCCCATATAACCAGAAATGGAATTACAATTACCCAAAGGGCTGGCCATGTTAGTCTATTGTGGCAGAAATTATCTTGGGGCACCCCAAAGGGTTACACACACACACATTCTCTCTCTCACACATACACACGGCATATACTTTTATAGACCAGAATCCACCTAGTTATTTTAGTTGGTAGGTACATATAATGGGAAAAAATGTATGCAATGAGGACAAAGGGTCAGCAAATTCTTCTTCTAGGAAGAAGACAAACTTTATGTATAACAGTGTTGAGCATAAGCAGATATTAGGGTTATCTGATGCTTAAGATTCCTTGTGCTGTTAAACCTTTTTTATTACATTTGACTGAACTTACACATGAGAAAGTTTGTTATGTTTGTGACTAAATTAAATCTTACATATTAGAGTAACAGAGAGTATAGTATTAAAGGTAAAGTATACAAGGACTAGCTGTTTCATGAAATACTTATAGTATTCTACCAATACTACAGAGGAGTTGCAGTTCCTGTTTTGATCTGGTCTGTGATGTGTATGGAAATAAAAACTCAGGATATTGTATCACTGCATTTATATCCCATTTCTTTATTCTATATTGTAATTTGATAGAAGGTACCGAAGATTATTTACTCTTGTGTTTACCTTCCATTGCTGGTCAGGTTGTATAATCTGCATTCAGTAAGCAAAAGGACTGTGGCCAAGATAGTCACTGCACCTCACTATGAAGTTTGGGTCTATTTTTTTAAGGTGAAAAGAACAGTATTTATATATAAATTCCTACAGCTCTCTACACAATTTAGCCTAGCATAATATTCCCACCACTCTCTCCAACCACTTCAGCTAGGCTGTAGTACGATATTGAGTGTTAACAACAGTTATCCAGTTAGTCATTCCTTTCTGCTTGACCCAGCTGTGGGAGATGCAAATTAAAGTCCTGCAACAGACACATGTAAAAAAGTGACCCAGGGCAAGGATCCAAGTTCTTTAGAATAAGTTTACTTAGCAAAGAATTTATTTGATTGCTTTATTAGAGTGATAACAAATAGGAATGTTGGTGAGGATAAAGGAATGGGGGTGGCGCATAATACAGTAGTGAGAAAAGGGTAGAAGGGGCTAGAAGTTTTCAAGGTTATGTGGAATATGATGGCATTTCATATCGCCTTTGCTTGCTGTTTGATTAGGGATCAACAATTGAGGGGCCGACCCTGTTATTTATGTTTCTGTGTAGATGATCATGGTAAGCTAATCCTATTCCTTTGAGTATATTTTATTACTATTGAAGCAAAATCTTTTAAACATATGGAAATGGAGCAAGCTGGAAAATGACAAGTTAAATGACCTGACTGGTATTTTGTTTCAAGAAAGCTTTATTTCTTTTTAACAGTCTACTTTTCATCTTTAGGGGGGAATATACGGATTCATCTTTCACCCCCTTTTTAAGCTGGCTATTGTGAATGCTCTTACATGTTTAACTTTCTTTGTTAGGTATTCCTCAGTTTCAACAGGACTAACACAAAAAGGGAAGGAAGTGAGTACTTGAGTTAACATTGACATTTTATTAAAACTGTGTTGGAAAACATGAGCTGAAATTCCAAAAATCATGTAAAGCTCCAACTTTCTGTCAGAAAGAAGTGTTTTCTAGCCCCCACAGATACAGAAATACATTGTAAAATGTGAATGTAGAAAACAAATTTTTGTGTGGCTCTTAGTGGCAAACTGTGTGTCCTCTCTCCGAAGAGATAATGGCTTGGACCCAGGCGTGTACAAGTAGAAGCCTTTTGTTCCCTGTGCCCTCCAAAAAGACATTCCTGAGGATTTGGAGATCCTCTGGAGAGTCCTGGGATATTATGCAGGGGCTGCATTTAAAGGGGCAATAAGAAAAAGCCTATAAGAGTGCTTCTATAAAGATATAGGCAGCTGCAGTGTGCAAGAGAGCCCCATGCGCAAGCAGCTTCTGTGCATGAAAATACAGTATTAAAAAAATGTATGTTCAGAGATCATGTCAAGCCATGGTTTGATGTTACATGAGCAAATTCTGGGGTTAAAAGCTCTTTCCTCTTATCTCCACTTGCACCCTTTTGCTGTATTCTTATTTTATCTCTTTGGCTTGGACCACACGAGTAAACCTTAGTTTGTCAATTCAGATGTAATAGCAGATGTAGAAATACGGAAGATGCAAGAAGAGAGGGGATGAAAGAACATATGAGCCTCTTCTTGTAAAGTTCAAACACAATTTGGCATTAAGTATGAACTGAGCCATAAAATTGAATCCTGTAGTTACTTAATTTTTTAAAACAACATTTAAAGGAAAAAAACAGTGATAACTGAATAGTTAATCATAACAACATTTTGAAAGGTAATAGCAGAAATAATATCCCATATGTTATTGCATTTGAAATATTTTAAATTTGTTTTTCTTCTTAGATGCACAGTTGGACAAGATTGGATTCACGATTATCAAAAAATGCATCCGTGCTGTTGAAACAAGAGGTAATTACAGACTTAGCCAAGTGTTGTTTTTCATGAAGATTCATGAATTGAGCAAAGAATGTGGTTTAAAAATGGCACATCACTACAGCTATAGTGAGACTTCTAGTATTATTGAGAGCACATTTGGGGCAAGGGAGGAACAGCTTCTGTGAAACTTTGCCCTTTCATGAATGTCTACTTAAGGTTTGACATTTTTCTTGCCATGACCATCTTTGTAAGGTAACAAGTAAATGCTGAACATAGTGTAGGGAAATGAGTAAGAATGTTTAGGCAGGAGGAACTATTAAAGCATTTTTCATAGTTACTCACAGCATTCATAGAAACAGAAAATCATAGAATAGTAGAGTTGGTAAAGGACAAGAAGGCCATCAGGTCAACCACCTGCAATTGCAGGTCATGAATTTACATGAATTCAGATGACTGTCCAGTTTCTTTTTGAATTTCTCTAGTGCAGGATAGCCCACAATCTTTCTAGGGAACTAGTTCCCTGTTGCATTGCTGTGACAGTGAGGAAACTTTTCCTGATACCTAGTCTGAATCTGGGTTGTTGCAACTTGAGTTGATTATTCTGTGTCCTATATTCTAGTATCAGAAAGAAGACCTTCCTTTTTGTGGCAACCTTTGAGGTACTTCTAGAATGATATAATGTTCCCCTCAGTCTTCTCTTCGCAAGGCTAAACATATCCACTTCTCTCATTCTCTCCTCATAGGTTAGTGTCTTCAAATCCTGGATAATTTTTGTTGCCCTCCTCTGGACCCTTTCTAATTTTTCTGCACCTTTCTTAAATCTTGGTGCCTAGATTCCAAAGGAGGTTTAGCTGATGAGGAGTATAAGAGAACTACTTCTTCTCTTAATTTGGATGTAATACGTCAGTTAATGCATCTCTATCTATCTATCTATCTATCTATTAAAAGCTTTTCTATCCCATCCCCTACAGAAGGTCTCAGGATGGCTTACAATTTGCTCTTTTTGCAGTTGCATCACATTGTTGGCTCCTATTTAGTCCGTTGTCCTCAATAACTCCAAGGTGGTTTTCTTTCAGTTTTGCTGAATCATGTATTCCCCATCTTGTAACTATGCATCTGGTTTCTTTTGCCTAGGTGGAAGACTTGGCACTTGTCCCTAGTGAATCTCATTCTGTTGTTTTCAGCCCATTGTTCAAGTTTTATCAAAATCTCCCTGGATCTTCATTCTGTCTTCTAGGGTGCTTGCTATTCCATCCAGTTGTGTATTGTCTGCAAGTTTGATTATCTTTCCTTGTACTACCTTATCTAAATCATTAATAAAGATGTTGAATAGTACGGGCCTAGGACTGAGGCCCTGCAGCATTAGTTGCCTCCTCCTAGTTTGAGAAGGTGCGATTGAGCAATCTTTGTGTCTGATTTAGCAACAAGTTTTGGATACCCCTAATAGTTTCTCTTGTCCACTTTTTGCTAATTTGCTTATCAGAATGTCATGTGGCACTATGTTGAAGGCTTTGCTAAAGTTGACGTTGATTATGTCCACAGTGTTCCCTGTGTCTGTTTGGAAGTTTGCTCAGTCAAAAAAATTAAATTAATCTGATAGGATTTATTTTTATACATCCATGTTGGCTTCTATTAATCACTACATTTTCTTCAAGGTGCTTGCAGCCCAATTTTTAAATAATTTGCTCTAGAATTTTTCCAGGGATTAATGTCAGACTAACTGGTCTGTAGCTCCCAGGTTTGTCTTTTTTCTCTTTTTTCCAAGATGGGGACAGTGTTAGTCCTTTTCCAGTTGTCTAACACTTTTCCTGTTTCCCAAGATTTAATGAAGATAACAGACAGTGGTTCTGAGATTTTCTTGGCTACCTCTTTTATGTCTCTGTGATGGAGTTCATCAGATGCTGGAGATCTAAATGTGTTTCTTTACCGGCCAGGATGCAGGACCGGTTTGGCCCGCCCCCTCACATGGGTGAGAGCCGTGTGGGACAGGGCGGGACTTCGGGAGGGCCCTGCAGCCTTAAAGCGCCGGCGGCAGCCGGGAGAACCAGCGCGCTGGACGGAGCACACCTCCCCCACGCTGCAGGACCTTTGCGCACCCATTGGCTGCACGCACCCGCCAGCTGCCGCGCCACCCAACGGAGGCCAGCACCACCGGCCCAGGAGCACCGGCCAGGACGCAGGACCGGTTCGGCCTGCCCCCTCGCACGGGTGAGAGCCGTGTGGGACAGGGCGGGACTTTGGGAGGGCCCTGCGGCCTTAAAGCGCCGGCGGCGGCCGGGAGAACCAGCGCGCTGGACGGGGCACACCTCCCCCACGCTGCAGGACCTTTGCGCACCCATTGGCTGCACGCACCCGCCGGCTGCCGCGCCGCCCAACGGAGGCCAGCACCACCGGCCCAGGAGCACCGGCCAGGACGCAGGACCGGTTCGGCCTGCCCCTTCGCACGGGTGAGAGCCGTGCGGGACAGGGCGGGACTTCGGGAGGGCCCTGTGGCCTTAAAGCGCCGGCGGCGGCCAGGGCCGGCAGCCTCAGGCCAGCGGCCGAAGGGTGACGGCCAAAGGGTGGTCTCCACCTTTTGGGAGCCGTTTGGGGGCCGAGCGGGGGGCTGGGCTAGCCAGGGGCTTTTGTTGTAATTGGCCCACCTGCCGTTGTGAACGTTAGGGAAGGGGGAGTTTTTAATTGTTTTTATAATTTTATTCTATTTTAATCTGTTTTTATGGAGTCGTCCCTGGCCATGTCGACGTTTATGTTTCCTGGGGAGCGTGTGGGCGCCGCCATTGGGGTGGTCTTGGGCAATGGACGTAATAGTGGTGGGGGCTTAACGTGTCCGCGTAGAAGAAGGAGGGACAGATGGTTGACACCTATCCCTCCTTCTGGTTTTGCCCCCAGCCAGAGGGTGCCAGGTAGTCTTTTCAACCACCCCTCGGGCCTGACAGTGCTGCTGCTCAATGCCAGGTCAGTCAATAATAAATCTTCCCTCATCCGTGACTTGATTGTGGATGAGGGGGCCGACCTGGCTTGCATAACGGAGACCTGGGCAGGAGAGGGGGGGATGTTGCCCTCTCTCAACTGTGCCCGCCCGGGTATCTGGTTCAGCACTGTTCACGCCCGGAGGGGAGGGGAGGGGGGGTCGCTTTGGTCTACCGAACGTCCATCTCACGGGACTTCCGGTCCCTTCGAGACCAGGGCTGGACTGCCTCTACTTGGTGTTGGGCGACCGAGACAGATTGGGGATTCTGTTGGTGTACCGTGCACCCTTCTGCCCAACAGTCTCCCTGCCTGAGCTGACGGAGACCGTCTCGGACCTGGTGTTGAGGACCCCCAGGATGTTGGTCCTGGGGGACTTCAATCTCCATGCCGAGTCTGGTCTGACCGGGGCGGCTCAGGACTTCATGGCCTCCATGACGGCCATGGGGCTGTCTCAACATGTCTCCGGCCCGACCCATGAACGTGGACACACTCTGGATCTGGTTTTCTCGATGGGGCAGGAAGAGGGTAGTCTGAGGGTGAGGAATTTATGCTTGACTCCCCTGTCATGGTCAGATCACTTCCTGGTGAGGTTTGTGCTTGAGAGCGACCTCTCCCTCTTCAAGGGTGCGGACCCGATTGTGTGGGTCCGCCCCCGGAGCCGGATGGATCCGGATGGATTCCTGAAGGCCCTGGGGGAGTTTCCGGCTGACAAGACTGGTGCTCCTGTCGAGGCTGTGGTCAAACTGTGGAACGGGGAGATGACCAGGGCTGTGGACACGATTGCTCCTAAGCGTCCTCCCCCACCGGGCAGAGCCCGCTCTTCCCCTTGGTATACACCTGAATTGCGGGCGATGAAGCAGGTTGGGAGACGGCTAGAGCATAGGTGGAGGAGATCACGGGATGAATCTGACCGAACACACTTGAGAGCCCACTATCGGGCCTACGCTGTGGCGGTGAGGGCGGCGAAAAGAGGTTTTTTTCCCGCTTCCATTGCCTCCTCACAATGCCGTCCGGCGGAGCTTTTTCGAATGGTGCAAGGCCTGGTTCGTCCGGGTCCTAAGGAAGATCGGGTTCCACCCTCAAAGGCCCGCTGTGACGACTTTGCCATGCATTTCAGGGAGAAAATTACTCAGATTCATCACGAGCTGGACACCACTAGTGAATCAGAGGTTTCTGGGGAGACGCCAATGCTGCCGTCTGGTCCAGAATTATTGGATGAATTTCAGTTTTTGCAGCCCAATGATGTGGACAAGGTGCTTGGACGAGTACATCCCACCAATTGCCTAATGGACCCTTGCCTGTCTTGGTTAATAAATAACGCCAAGCACGGGATTGGGATCTGGATCTTGGAAGTGGTTAACACTTCTCTGAGGTAGGGTCGGGTGCCTGCCCCTTTAAAGGAGGTGGTAGTCCGACCGGTCCTGAAGAAAGCGTCACTGGATCCAGAGATGGCCACTAACTATAGACCAGTGGCCAACATCCCGTTTCTGGGCAAAGTGTTAGAGCGGGTGGTGGCGGGACAACTGCAAGCACTCTTGGATGAAACTGATTATCTAGACCCATTTCAGTCCGGCTTCAGACCCGGGTACGGTACTGAATCTGCCTTGGTCGCCCTGTACGATGACCTGTGCAGGGAGAAGGACAGGGGGAGTGCGTCCCTGTTGGTTCTCCTGGACCTCCTGGATCTCTCAGCGGCTTTCAATACCATCGACCATGGTATCCTTCTGGATAGGCTAGCGGGATTGGGGGTTGGAGGCTCTGCACCATTTTGTCCCCTTTGCTGTTTAACATCTACATGAAACCGCTGGGAGAGGTCATCAGGAGGTGTGGGCTGCGGAGTCATCAGTACGCTGATGATACCCAGCTCTACCTCTCGTTTTCCACCAATCCAGGTGAGGCAGTGGCTGTGCTGAACCGGTGCCTGGCCGAGGTAATGGGCTGGATGAGGGCCAATAAACTGAAGCTCAATCCAGACAAGACGGAGGTCCTGTTGGTTGGCGGATCGGGCTTCGGAGAGGGTGGATTTAACCTAGTCCTGAATGGGGTTGCACTCCTCTTAGGGACAAGGTCCGCAGCTTGGGAGTGCTCCTCGACCCGGAGCTTTCATTGGAAGCTCAGGTGACAGCGGTGGCGAGGAGCGCTTTCCTTCAGCTTCGGCTGATTCATCAGCTGCGCCCCTACCTGGAGTACGACTGCCTGGTGACAGTGACACACGCGCTGGTGACTTCCGTCTGGACTTCTGTAACGCGCTCTACGTGGGGCTACCCTTGAAGACAGTCCGGATACTTCAATTGGTTCAAAATAGAGCTGCCAGGCTGCTGACGGGGACTGGGCATTATGTTCACATGACTCCAGTTCTCCGTCAGCTTCACTGGCTTCCCATTGAAGTCCGGGCCCAATTCAAGGTGTTGGTGATGACCTATAAAGCCCTAAACAGCTTCGGTCCTGGTTACCTGAAGGAGCGCTTACATCCATATATGCCCTCCCGCCCCTTGAGATCTGCAGGAGAGGCCCTTCTCCGGGAACCCTCCGTGAAAGAAATTAGGAGGGTAGATACTCGGAGGAGGACTTTCTCTGCGGTGGTGCCCAATCTATGGAATGCGTTCCCCAGAGAGGTCCGCCTGGCGCCGTCGTTACTTGTTTTTCGGCGCCAGGCGAAGACCTTTTTATTTAAGCATCATTTTAATTGTTAACAGTATTTGCTTATTTATCTGACAGGGCGACTTCTTTTATATTGTTATTTATTTTATATTGTTATTTTTATATTGTTATTTTTGTATTTTATTATGTTGTGAGCCGCCCCGAGGCTTCGGCGAATGGGGTGGCATAGAAATGTTTTAATAAATAAATAAATATTCCATCTAGATATTCCTTGGCCATTTATCTGTCAGTCCTGGGCTGCCATCTCTCACTTGCAGCTTGTATTCCCTCTTTTTTGTAGGTTTTCTTGTGGGAGAAGACTGAGGTAAAGTAGGAATTGAGCTTCTCTGCCTTTTCCTTGTTATTTCCTCTGCCATCCACTTTAAGTAGCTGAACGTTCTTGTTCTGGATGTCTCTGAAGAAGGCTTTCTTGTTGTTCTTAGCATCTCTTGCAATTCTAAGTTCATTTCCTGTTTAACATTCCTGAAGTTGTTCCTGCAATTCCTTGCTATTTGTTTATATTCTTCAGTTGTGGCCTGGCCATGATTCCACCTCCTGTAAATTGCCTTTTTTTCTTTTAGGATGTCACTCAACTTTTTGTGGAGCTATCAGGGCTTCCTCTCTTGTCTTCAACACTTTTTGCTTGTTGGAATTGTTCATAGCTATGCTTGGAGATTCTCCTTTTTCAAGATTTCCCAGCCCTATTGGAGTCCTTTTCCCTTAAGAGTGTGTTGCCATGGCACTTGCTTATCATTGTTCTGAGTTCATTGATGTTGGCATTCTTGAAGTCTGAGCTCTGTGTTTGGCTGCAGTTAACCTTTGTCTCCTTTAAAATTGAGAATTCAAGTATTTCAGGGTCACTTTCCCCCAGGGTTCCTGTGACAGCTATTTTGTCTACTTGGTCATCCCTGTTAGTATTAAATTGAGGATAGCTGTTACTCTCATTCCTTTCTCTGCCTTCTGCTGGGAGGACGTTGTTAGCTGTGCATGTCAGGAATCTCTTGGAGGGACCATATTTGGCAGAAATTGTTTCCCAGCATATATTAGGGAGATGGACATCTCCTGTGATGACTACATCATTCTTCTTGGAAAGGTTGGCAAGTTGCTTTTTGAAGGTGTGTCCCTGTCTTGTTTTTGATTGGGTGCTCAATTATAGATGCCAAGAGCAATGTTTTTCTTATTTTTTTTCCCTTTAAATTAAACCATATGCTTTCAATGGGGCTACTATGTTCCTCTTCTTGTATTTCTGTGCAGATAAATGTGCCTTTTCCAAATAGTGCAACTTTGTCTCCCTTTTTGCGGTTTCTATTTTTCTTGAACAGGTTGTATCTGTCCAATGTAGAGTTCCAGTTTCAGTTATTCCTGAGTTGTAATTGCTCTCATGTACTATGAGCACAAGTTCATGTTGTTTGTTGTTTCTATGTACTGGTAGGACTGGGCAGAAGACTATTTAGGCCCCAGTGGTTTTCTTAAAAATTTTTATTCCTAGAGATTTGAAGTCTGATGATGCAGCAAGAGCAGACACAGCTTCTCCTAGTCGTTTTTGGCACTCTGATACAACTGCAGGGATTCTATCAGCCCCTCTCCCCAGCTTGGAAGAGGAAACCGTGAATTTTTTCTTAACACCAAATTATAGTATAAAGTCAGGATTCACCCTATCCTAATCAGAAGTAATTTCCCCTTACTAATGTGTCTTACTAAGGCTTTAAACTTCACTGAACACAGTGGGACTTAATTCCAGTAGGGTTCCTGAGGGTGGGGGCGACTTGGTTACTTGGACAGTTGATCACTTGCTGACTCCTGAGTATGAAATGTTTGTTGAAAGTAATGTTTTGAAGTTATTTTAAGCATATAATAAGAGACACAGAAACTGCCTCATCTCCCTTTCCATCCTTTGTAACATGAGATGAATAATGGTATAGCCAGGTTAAAGGGAGCAAGTGGGGCTAAAATTTGGGAAGAATATTTTGAGCAAGTGTGTGCATGGGAAGAAATTAGAACCTTCAGTCATCCTGGTGGGGAATACAGCTTTTACCTCTAAATTGCTTTTACCTCTAAATTGCATAACTATAATTGTCTCACATTTTAGTTTACATTTTTAAACCTAGTTACATGCAAATGAAAAAAAGGGATTAATATCTTTCCAAAGTCTTTCCCCTGAGTTTTTATTTTTTTAGTTCTAAGGGGTATGAAGTTAGTGTGAGTAGAAAGAGGTCAGTCAGCAAATGAAAATAATCTTATCATATTGAAGAAAAGTCTGGTAGGCGAAAGCAGATTTTGCCATCGTGCCATAGGAAGAATTCTGTCTTAAGGCAAACTGCCACTTTGTTTAACCATAGTTTTCTGGCCAATGTACAGCCGGAGTTATGAATCCTTACCAATGCTTCCTTGTTTGCAAGCACTTAACTATACTTCCCAGTTTGCATGTCATGGAAAGCTATGTGTAAGTGCTGAATCTCAGCCTGTTAGCTCAGTTCAAGAGAAGCACACTGTTCCATCACATCCTCTTTTAGCTAGGATTTAAAACTCAGTTTGCAAGATAGGTCACTGACTATAAACTCCTTAATAGTTCTATAGGTTTTTCTGTTCTCTGAGTCATGAATAGGAAAAATGAATGCAGCAGGACCCCCGTATCTCTTTCAGTTACTGTGGTTTCACTTAACCAAGGTTGGCCCTTCAGATCTGCAGCAGGACCCACACAAAGTGGAAAAACTGCAAATATCTCTAGCGAAAA
This sequence comes from Varanus komodoensis, assembly GCF_004798865.1. Taxonomy (NCBI): domain Eukaryota; kingdom Metazoa; phylum Chordata; class Lepidosauria; order Squamata; family Varanidae; genus Varanus; species Varanus komodoensis. The sequence continues at coordinate 7,134,483 of NW_025335589.1, forward strand.
ACCATGAATATCTCCTGGGAACTACGCACTCTGAGGACTCCATGCTCTTGGTCTTGGTATTAGGCTAGCCTTACTTTATTTTTTATTTATTTATTTTTTATTTATATCCTGCCTTTTTCCTGCAAAGGACTCAAGGCAGCTTACATTTCCTCCTCCATCTTATCCCCACAACAACAACCCTGTGAGGTGGGTTGGGCTGAGAGTCTGTGACTGGCCCAAAGTCATCCAGTTGGCTCCATGGCTGAGCGGGGACTAGAACCCAGATCGTCTGAGTCCCAGTCCCAGCTGTTCACCACTACACCACACTGGCTCACTTGCATGTTTTGTTTCTCATTGGGCATGAAGACTCAGAAATATTTATGGTTTTTCACTGTTTGCCATTGTCTCTCCAAGAATTCAGACAGAAGCTTTTCCTATCTTTCTCTAGAATTTATCAAGGACTGAATTTGTCACCTCTCGCATACAAAACATGGAATCTATCACTCTAAGCTATGATCATTGAGTTATCTGCCTGCTCCACCAAATTGAACTTAGAGACCAGAAGACTTGTTTTGTGTTCAGTAATGTGACTTCTTTTCAAAGATATATTAGCATAGTTTAAGAACAGTGTATCTAATGAAGGACTATATTTTTAACAATTCTTTCTTAATTTACTCAGTATTTAAACTTAATAAATATTGGAAAAGAAGAAAGTTTAGGTGATTAAACAACTCTAAACAACTATATGTGATACAATTGATGAATTGACAGTATATGTCTTCCTTTGAGAATATATTCTTCCCGTATGCCAAATGTCTATATCAAGGGATTTTATAAGCTTCCTTCTTTTCATTTTAATAACTGCTTACTGTGAAGATAGATGGCAGCAGTGAGCTGTCTTGTACAGAGAGGCTGAATATCACTTCATTTCACTGGTGAAGAACTAGAAGGAAACTTCCCCACAGGAAAAACAGCGCATCAAGCAAATATACATGATTTTTTTTGGTTTTGCTCTGTTTTTGTAATAAGTGATAGAGACTTTTCTGTAAAAAAAAAAAAAATTGATTCTGTAAAACTACTGAGGACTAACCCAGGTTGCATGAATATATTGTTCAAAATATTAGTGCTGGGGTGTTAAATCTGTGACCTGCTGGGACGACAACTGATGTCATCCAGTTAGTTTGAACAACATCTGGAGGGGCGCAGTTTGCCCATTCTTGTATTTGTGTATGTACCCCATTTTATTTATTTATTTATTTATTTAGGTCACATCTATGCTGCCCCATTCGCTGAAGCCTCGGGGCAGCTCGCAAACATAAATAAACTTCCTTAATATAAATTTTAAATTAACATTGTGTGACATGTAATGACATGCCATGGTAATTAGTGGAAAATATTTTGAACCCCTGAAGGACATGCTTGAATATTCATATGCAAATCTTATACTTTGGAAATGCCAGTAGCACTTGAAGCCTAGAAGTCAAAAATGATCCTGAGAATGTGCATAAGTATATGCATCTGTAGTCCGTTATTGGGGATTTACACGGTCACAGAGTGGGCAGGAGCCCAAGCCCAACCCTTCCAGGGGTCTGGATAAAGGGAGGGGTCTCTTTTGTTTTAACACAGTGCCCCCTCCTCAAACACACACTAACAGTGAATCCTACTGAATATTTCATATTTCATCACATATGTAATGGTAATTTGCTTTCCAAATTTCTGTGCATCAGATTACAATTGCAGGCACAGTGTTAGGGCAAGCTGGAAAAGGTGAGAACCTACAAAGTTGTGAGATGGTACTGGAGTCAAGGAAGTGGTCTTAATGACCAGCTGTTTTGTCTTCAACCATCAAGGGTTTCTATAGTATTATATACATTGGTAGGAACTTGATTTCTAAATATTGGAATACCCAACTTTCAAATCAGCAAACATGATCAACAAAAGGGTGAAAGCAAAACAACAACAACAACAAAAAACCACACACACACACAAATTCCAACTGTGATAAAGTTAGCAGTGGTTTGTTCAACTCAGTAATCATTTTATGGTATCCTAACTCCCAATGAATAAAGTTAAGTCCTCCTTCTACAGGAGTAATCCTTCTAAGAGCCAAAATTGTGACAGGATCTTTAGGTCTTTGCCTAAAAGCCTCTGTGGGGAGGATTTGCTTGGAGCTATGGTGCGTGCACCAGCTATGAGATAGATGGATACCATAAAGGCAGCCACAGCCTTGAGTTTACAAGAGTTGAGCAGGGCTGTGAATTGCTCAATTGAGCAGGGCAGGGAATTGGAGGGCATTTATTCACAGGATTGCCACATTGTTGGAAATAACTTGATGACATGTAACAATAACAAAGGTACATTTAGGGCAGTAAGCCTCTCATTTTTCACCAGTCAAAATCTTCATTTCAAACTTTTTAAGGGAGACATCTTTATCGTATTTGATTCGTAAATTGATGGCAGTTAATAGCAATTTCAAGAAGGCAATTTCCCTAGGGAAATAGGGTCAAAAAAGGAAAGGGTCAACAAGCATTCTTTAAGTGATGAACCTCTGAAGCAATTTGCAGGGTGGGGTCTCTTCAGCTGCTTTAGATGAAGAAAAAAAATGGAGGCAAATCTTATCACAGCCTGCTATGTTTTGCTTTGATTCTCCATGTATTGGATGCCATCAGACATTCTTTCAGAGGAACCCTGTAGAGTTTGAAATGGGAGAGTCTGTGACAGAGAAACCACAAGCACTGCCAGGCTTGCTTCAGCCAAGAAAGAAACTATGTGCATCTGGGGAGTGGCCTTCTAATTTTTCTTTTCCTATTAAGCTTGGTAGCTTTTAATGTATTTTATTCTTTTTTTTCCTATTGGCTACTAAGGTAGGGAAATTCACTGCATTAGCTCCCAAGCTAACATAGATTTTTCTTTTCTTGGGGAGTGTTCTGGGGGAATAAAGGGGATTTGGAACTGGTAGATCCAAGCTGTCCCCAGCACAGTCCTATTTCTTTTTTCTTTTTGCTACCAAAGAGAGGAGTTCTCTGGCAGCAGGAAATCTGCTTCACTTGCAGAAGGAGATAAAGAAAGAGGTCCACAATAGCTTAAGAACTCTGACATATAGCAAAACAGAATAGTGGATTTGAAAGTGGCATACATACCATTGAGTCCAGCCTTTTGCTCAGTGCAGGATTCCAAGTTTAAGCACTCCTGACAGATGGCTATTGAACTGCCTCTTGAAGGCCTCCTAAGTGGGAGAACCTACCAACTCCCTAAGTAATTGGTTCAATTGCTCTTCTGCTTTAACAGTAATTTTTTTCTAATGTCCAGCCAGAATCTGGCTTCCTGAAACTTAAGCCCATTATTCTGTGTCCTACACTGTATGATTATTGACAAGAGATACTGGCCCTCCTCTCTGTGACAGCCATTAAAATGTTTGAAAAGTGGAATCATAGATCCCATCAGATACACTCTTCTCAAAGCTTAAACATGCCCAATTATTGTATGAAATGAAACTGATTTTTATTGTTTTCTCTATTATTCATTACAATGCATAACAATTACCTATTATACTTCATGGCTAAGACATTAAAATTTGATCAATTATCTAGATAATTTAATATTGCCATCACATTTGTGGCTAAATAGCAGCTTCTGCTTTGTGGTCCCTATGTTGGCTGTGAGAGCACATTATCCTGGGTGTGACTGCTTAGAAAACAACTTGGTTAACAAAGATAAGATGGACAGTAAGCAAGACAATATATAAAAATGTCTGTTTGAAAGTAATCTTTCCATAAATAGGTTGATTTCCAGTTTTTGCCATTGGGCTTATGAAAATTATATAAATGCATGATTACTACTTTAGAATTCAAGCTTGGACATAACATTATTGATGGTTTTACAAACTTTCCGAACCTCCTTGAAATTAATTTCCCTTACAAAATACAGATTTATGCATTCTGTTGTTAGATGTCTAATACGTAAGTCTAATACATAATGGTTTAATGTTAGATTCTGTAGGGATCTGGTTGTGAGCGAAAGATCATTGCAATAAAAAGTGCTGAGCAGTATGGAATCAGACTACTTAGGGATGTTGATAAGGTATAAAGGAGTGGAAATATGGAAGTCTCAGCTGGTACAGTTGCACTTTGATGGGGCTTCTAAATTTTGTCTAAGGCGAGACTGCTTATTTCTTTGGTCATGTCATACTAGGCATACTTGGAAAAGAAATGTAGTGATAATTTGTGCAAAGGTATATGATAGCATGTGTGTGTTCCACTGGTTGAAAAATGAGTGTTGTGAGTTTGGAAGAGCCTGTCATATCTGTCACTCCTAAAGCATGATACTTAAAGGTGTGTGTGAGAAGGGGGAGTCCAGCTTTGATCCTACTCCAGCTTTGGAATGTGTACATATAATTTAAAAGGTCTTCCAGTCAGCTTCCTGCTGAGCCTCATGTTGTCTTTTCAAAAACTTCTTTATACAGACATCAGTACTTGTTAGATGAATATTTACATGTGCTTCAGACCATTTATTCAAAATGGGTGGACTACAACTAGATTTAAATAGATGCTAAGGAGACAGGAAGGCAAAATTCATTGGAAAGATTATCTTTGGAAGTGGACATTATTTCTTACCATCATCATTTTTCCAAGGCAGCTTTAAAACTCATATAATAAACTATATATGATAATAATGCAGCAGGCATTTATAAAGTGTTAATCAAACAACAGACATAAGCAATAAACCTTACTAAAAAGCTGCAGCATAATTGCAGCTACTGAGTGGAATGGTCCAGTGAAATATAGCTCTGGGGAAGGCCAGAGAACAAGTAGATTTTCATATTGAACACCCTTCATTTTCACTTGATGCTGGTAAAACCTTCTTCCTTTCTTGCTTTTTTCACCTTAATGTCATTACTTAGCTTAGTTTTAAAGTTCCAGGTCAGCTGGTGGCTGGGTAAAGGATATTGAGAGAAAGCTGGAGTAACATGCATTTAGTCCTGCTATAGCAAACAATAGTTATGTTGATAAACATTGGTTGGTAATTAGTGCTACATAGGCCATATTGGACCTGAAACCTGCTAGTTGTTGACCAGTGCCATGTATTTAAGAGAACATTCTGGGTTATCAGTCATTTTGGTATGCTGTAACTGAGGACAAATTGCCTGTCAGTTACAGCCTGGACAACCCACAGAGAAAGGCACTGAACATACGGCCATCTTCAATGTATTCAACTGAAAATATTGTCAATGATGCATCTGTGGAAAACTGATGTCTCAAATCAGCACAGTCTTACAGCTTGCTTTATCTTTGAAATAAAACCTCTGTTTATGTTTGTATCCTTTCAGGACTTTTAAAATGAAGGTATGCATTCTTTTCAAGCCAAGCGAAGTAACTGATTACTGATTTTTCAAAACAGTTATAACATTCAAAGTTGGAAGGCTTTTTTTTCCATTTTGCTTCTCTTCCCCAAGTTTCTTCTTTCAATACCTTTAAGTATCTTGTATGTTATATAAGTTTTGATAATAAATCTGCTTTGAGACTAATTGATGAGCAGTGCATTCAGAGCTTACATTTTTACTATACTTCATAGAAGCCCAAATGCCTTTTATTTATGCTTTCATTTCCCAGGTATAAATGACCAAGGACTATACAGAGTTGTGGGGGTGAGTTCAAAAGTCCAAAGACTTCTGAATTTGTTAATGGGTACGTCTCTTACTTTTATATCTACTTTTACTATACCATTTTTACCTGCTGTCTTTTGTGTGTCTTTAAGAAATTTTTCATCTACTATAGTGGTACCTTGGCTCTCACGAACTTAATCCATTCCAGGACTCTGGGAGTGACCCAAATTGGTCATGAGCCAAGTTAAATTTTCCCATAAGGTTCAATGTAAATAAGGTTAATCCGTTCTGTAACCATCTTTAAAATCAGAAAAATGTGAAGCAAAGTGACAACAAATATTGTGGCCATCCTCCCCCCTACCCCAAGCACAAGCGCGGCCATCTCCCCACCCACCCCAGCGCGACCAAGATTGCACCTGTCATCCCTGCAGGTGCCCATCATCTCAGCACGCTGGGGGGAGGGATGAGACGGGTGTGATCACAGGCGCTCTGGGGGAGGAAGAGATAGGTGCAAAGGGCGTGCTGGGGGAGGGAGAGATGGGCATGATCTCGGCCATCTCCCAACTCGGTGGGGGGGGGATCACAGTCACCACCCAATGCGGAGTTCGTTACCCGAGTTAAAATTTTTATGAAATTTTTGTTCACAACCCAAAGTGAGACGTTTGTGAGCTGAGGTACCACTGTATTTAGAAGTTTTTCTCTACTGATTGAAATCTAGAAGGATCAAAATCTGGTTCCTATGATTCCTTCCCTACTTATGTCACGTTAAAATAAATCAGAGTAATATGTTGAAATCAAAGTTGGTTCAGAAACATTTTTTAAAGTATATCAAAGAAACTTGGTCTAACTTGTAACTTTGCATGAGAGGTATAGACTAAGAATTAATATAGAACAGACTTATTTTATGCAGCTGAATTACTCCACATTAAATTCCTCAGATGGATTTCACTATTCATTTTTTTAAGTGAAAGTCTTCTGTTTTAATTTCATTTTGATTGGTGGTACTACTATAAGTTTCTCTTTATTTTTTGGGCTCTGTGTATAAAATTTGAACTTTTACTTTGAACTTTCCCTACCCACAATTCTGACTATACTTCATTACCCTCTACAAGGTATGGGTACTTAGATGAAATACTTCAGTTACCTATCATCCTACTCCACTACAGCAGTCAAAACTAAGCATTTCTTGACTTTTTGTCTAGAACACTTGACAAGTACACACAGTCAGATGAGTCAACTGGGGTTTCTTTAGCTTTCTGAATCTCCCAAACCTGTCACTTGACAGCAGCACTGGCCTGATTCTCAAGGATTCATTGATATTCAGAGAAGCTAGTTTGCAACAGGCTCTTCTCCAGAACCATGCATACTCCATCTGTGCTGATAACACAGTGTTCTTTGGCAGAGAAAACTAGAGGAAGCCAGCAAGTGAATTCATTTCATTACCCCAGACATTATGTGAATGGCAAAGCACTTTTATATTATATGCTACTGTCAAATCCTTGCCACCTGTATGACTCTCTCTTCACAGGCTGTCTCTTCAGGATAAGATGTCAGGCTTGAGATCCTATATTCCATGCTATGTCAGTTTAGCATAATAATCTTACTAAATGCTTATTTTCTTGATATTTTTTAATCACTGTTAGCAGTTCTGTAGTGTTCAGAGAAAGCATGTCAACTTCATTGTATTTTCAAACTTCATGTTACTGAGGAAGTATTAGGAAGTGAAACAGAATATTATGAAAAGCCAATGTCCGTGTGATGGACATTGGCTTTTGATAATATTTTGGCTTAAAGTGAGTGCAGTTCTTTACTGCTTTTAGCAACGACTCCAGGGCTGAAAAGGCAGTATGATATCATTTTCCTGCTAGTTGTATGGAAGTATTTGTTTGTTGTTAGGTCCAAGGTGACTAAGTTATTGTAAACTACCATTGTTTGTTTTCTGTCTGTCTTGAATCTGATACCTACCCTTGACTATTGAGACTTACATTTGTAAGATCCAAATAAAATGGACTTAGAGTACACTTAGCAACTGGAAATATTTAATAACGATTTCCTCCTGTGCCTTTTCTTAAATTGATATCAGAAACTATTTTTATCCAATGTAACAATTATAATTGAAACTAGAGACCTACATTGAAAGAAGAATAAACTTCTTTATGTCAGTTATTTTGTCATGCTGGCTGGGGGTGATGGGAATTGAACTCCAACAATACTTGGAAGGAAATGTTCCCTCCCCTAGAGAACATTAAAAAAATTATTACCTGTAGTCTTAACTGAGTATAGTCTGTTCCACTACTTAATAATTTGGCTACTTCATCCTGTTGTATGTATTGGCCAAGCCTACGAGTGTGTGTTAGCTGTGCTCATGCATCAGGATGAACTAGTTAAATTCTGAAGTGGTAGAATGGCCCGTATTCAAACTACAGAGTTACATTTTTTAATGTTCCTCTAAGGCAAGGGAAAAAAACAGTTGCTCTTCAGATGTTTTGGAAGATTATGAAAATACAGGTAGAGGGTTCAATTAATATTATCTACAAGCCCATTTTTTAATTTCACCTTTCCATTGTAGCCAAATCATATAATACCATTTTCCTTCTCTTACTCTGCTCGCTCGCTCGCTCTCGCTCCCCCCCCCACTTACCCTCACCCTCCTCTTCCCTCCCTCCCTTTGCGGGCTGCAAGATACAGACAAACCCCTCTTCCAGAGATCTGAAGTGATCACAAGCATAAGGCCTTTTAAATTATGCTAATGGCAGTGGGAAATTACGATGAAGGTCATATGTAATTTGGGACCATAGGTTGCTCACTCCTGTCCCATATATAGGCTTCAGAAATATAAGGCTTCAGTATATAAGGCAGCCAGTGCAAATAGTAATGCCTCCTTCCATAATTTGAGCAATTTCTGTGATTCATTAGCCCTGAAAATGCTGTCCACATTATTGAAGAAGCTTGTTGTATCTGTCTTGGACTACCTAAAATCTTGAAAGTTCTTGTTTCTGTCTGAAAAAAATGGATTGCAGATATTTGGTACATTCATCCTTAATGCAAAATTACTTAGCAGCATGCTGAACCACTAGCTTCACTTGGGGCCATTTCCTATTTAGTTATGATCTCCATGATGAACATACCATTGGTGCTGTTTAGCTTGTTGCATTTTAAAGCTGCTGTCAAAAAAAATAAAAAAATAAAATTCAGCTTTTGTTAAGTGTTCCCTGCAAATTAGAAGGTCTGACACATTCTGTCTATGGCATCAGTTTGCTGAACTGTTGCCAAATCATCTCTCAGTCGACCCTAACTTTGCATGGGTGCTGTGAGGATAAAACTATGAAACCTTGTTTGCCCTGCCCTGCGTTCCTTGGGGAAAAATGTAATCAGTGAATAAAACTTGTCAAAGTTATATTAAATCTTTCTTTTATTAAGAATGTGCTAGATTATGCTGAATGCCACCAAGCATCTGCATAGAACTTAAAGACAGAATTAAAATTGTCCATTTTTTTCAGAAGGCCATAAAAAGAACACATTTTTAAAAGCAGTGTTCTTTTGTAAATTTACTGTTATCAGAATCTTGAGAAAAGTTAGGGACTATCCAGAATTTTCATTCATTATTTTGCAGTTATTCTGTGATAGCTGCTAGTGTCATCAGTATAAATATATTTACTCAGAACCATTCTTTCATTGCACAATAAAATGAACACCATCAGTTAGAATGAACCTTCACAAGTTCCAGAGTGTTGAATGATATAGAATTGTGCATTTGGCCCCTGAGCAGAGACATAGATTGGAATCAAGCATTACAGTTCTGTTCATAAAATAAGTCTTCCAGGAGCAGGAACAATCCTTTTGTGGTAAGAAATCAGTAGCATGAGAACAGTATAAGAACAAAAGAAAAACCTGTCCTTTTATGCATAAAGCTTATACTTATTAAATGAATGCATTTTCTCATTTAGACAGCTGTATAAGGGAGAAAGGTTAAAAAATGCTGCATCTCAAGCTAATCCCTGAAGAACTGTCCCATAAAACAAAAATCATTAAATCATATTTAACTTGAAAATTAATAACAATTAACAAAATTCCTACCAAATTTAGTTGTAGGGAATGGAGAGCTGTTTCCTACCATCATTTTATAACCATATCCAGCAGATAATTTCATCTAATAAAGTGGGGTATACTCCACAAAAGCTGATGCCGGAGTAAAACTCCTAACTTTTAAGATTCTACAAGAGTTGTTTGCCGTTTTCTACCCAGCAATTGTGTCTTCTGGAACACTTCCAATTTATTTCATTTTGACTTAGTGATGGGATTTTGGTGGGAAAGGCCACTACATTATAAATTAGCAAGGCACAGTTTTTTTGTTTTGAGAAACCCTTTTTGGATAGGTATGAATGAGCCGGTGAGAGTGCCCCCTCCCTTCTGATTTCAGTTCCAGGACTGTGGTGTATTAATATTATTCAAGTTTTGGAAGAGGATAATAAGTTACGAAAGAACAAAATTGGACATTTCTTTTAGATGGTGGTTAATATTTGCAAGTTAATAGAAAGTGTTGTTTGGTTGTATTTTGAATTTAAGTTTAAATAATAAGAGAAAAATCTGTTGCAAGAATGAATTGGTTGGCACATCACTTAGAAGAGAATGATTTAGTCTCTTTTAAAAGGACCCCACCTTTAATCGAGTATCCTAATTTGATTTATTGCTCCTCTGACAAGCTCAATTAGACTTGAAATCTGTATTGTATGAACTGATCAAAATGCAATCAGTATCAGTTACCACTAGTGTAGTTTTTTTAATGTTTTTGTAACTTGTTCTAAGAAAACAGCACATTGAAATATATGTTATGCTTTTTAAAAGCACATTAGTTCATGGTGTATTAGACTGTGAAACACATCTTTAAGAAAATGACTGCACAGATCTCTGTTTTTTAAAAATAAAGCCTGTACTTAGTTTCATTTCACTTTCTCTGTCAGGAAGCATATTTTTGCATTTGATCATACGGGCATTTTACAGCTCAGTGTTACTGGACCCCCTGGATAATTAACAGCAAATGAAATCAATGTAGGGTTCAGGGTATTAAGTAGCATATACAGAATTGTTTGACAGTAAAAGAAGAAATATTGAATGTATAGCTTCCTTTTATTATACATTTACCCTTCAAGATAAAGCTATCTCTAGTATTGGTTAAGTACCATATTTCTAGTAAACATCTTTTAGTAATTTCTTGCATAGTAACTGCATGATTATGTGATTTTTTTTAACTTCACTACACTTGAGTAATATTTTTTAACAGTTATAAATGCAGCTCCTTTTACTACTATAAAAATAGCTACTATTTCATCCCCATCAAACTCCCATTCTGCAAATAGATTTCTTCAATTATTTTTCATTGATGATAATGTTGTATGCCACCAACAAGTATCTGCAGTAATGTATATTGCTACATGCTGGTTATTTTCTGAACTCACACTAGTGCTGAACCAAGCCCATATGATTTGCTTTATGATGGGGGCTTGGTTGATTGTAGATTGACTACTGATGCATAGCTAACACCTACAATCAATATTGGGACTGTTGGCTTGACTGAAAGGGCAATATGAAGTCAGTTCCTGCATTGGACCAATCAGATCAAAATCTATAGCTGCTCTTCTTAAAGTCTTTATTTTATAGGTTTGGTTAATAATGAAACTTTTAATCCTCTGTCTATTCTCCTGTCCCTTTATGGGTTATTTTCTAGATGCAAAAACATGTAATGAAGTTGATCTGGAGAATTCCACAGAATGGGAAGTGAAGACAGTAACAAGTGCCATGAAACAATACTTGAGGTAAACTCACTACTTTAACTGCAGTTATGATAGACTAAATCTTTACTTGTAGAGTTGAAAAATGCACTTTAAGGATTAGATTTAAGGGCGGTATCCAGTGTTGCCTATCCACAGATGGGACATATCACCACTTCCATTCAGTGAGCCAGCCCCACTTATTCTGTTGTGTATGTGGTGCCCAGTGGTGGTGCCCCTCCACTTCAGTGGTGCCCCTTCACTGAAGCCTTAGTGTTTCTAGGGGCAAGTCCTGAAATCGCCAGAAATAATTGTTTCTAGAATGGAGTAGTGTTTCTGAGTTCCCTTATGAAAAGTCTGCCAACCCTGCCATAGTTCAGAAACTAGTGTTTTTGCTTGTTGCCTGTGAAAGTGCTAGATCTTAGTTGTGCCAGCACCGGTGCTACTTATGTTAAGTGATCAATGGGTTTGGCCACTCATGTGTGGTCACCTTTAGATAATGCTCAATGTCTCTGATAATGCAGTTTGTGAGAATAACAACTGTTATTATATGAACATATCATCTAAATACATACAGGCCTTGGGCTAAGGATCCTAGAACCAATGTAATGAGACAATTTATTTCCTTATACTAGTAATATTATCCAAAGCTTTTATGCACTTTTGTACGTTAAAATGTCATGTGCACTATCAGATGCCAAGGGATATCTGAAGATGGGAATTCCTTGCACTTTTATACAAAGTATGTTACAGAGTGGCACAGCTCAGTGAAACAGTGCAGTGAATATAATGTAGTAAGAGTATGTGTATAGGCTTGGTTTTTTGGGATGTTTGTGCTTGTACATGGAATACAAATATAAATTAGTAGGCATTTCTTTATTTCTACTGAATAATGTCATTTCTTTTGTCTTAAAACAGAAGCCTTCCAGAGCCTTTAATGACGTATGAGCTACATGGGGAGTTCATCATTCCTGCCAGTAATTATTTGACTTACATTCAAATCTTAAAATAGTAACAGTGGGGATCAGGGGCACAGTAATTTCAAATAAATTGCTTCTTTTATCAAATTAAGTAACTGACTAGTACTCAGAATCTTTTAAATCAAAGTCAGTTGTGAATTTTGTTTTTTTTTTTTTCCTTTCCCCTTCTTTTTTCCTGTCCCCATCCTCAAGATACAACCAGTCAGGAAATTATAAAAAACGTTCAAAAGCATAATATTCTTCTTACTAATAGCTTCATTTAGTCAGATGTGGTCAGTAATCTTTGAACTACTCATTATATTAGCTATGACATGTCTGACTTAGTAAAAAGCAAGTGTTTGTCTTACTGTAGAAGTACATGCTCATGCTTTTAAAATATTTTTTCACATGAAACTTCATAATCTAATACATCCAGAAAATGAGAATGACAGACTTTAACATCTTTAACTTTCCTGTTACCAGATGTTTCTTTGTAGTGCAATTCTTGTGAAGTCCATATTCAAAATAAGCATTTTATTATTATAGGTTCCTCAAAATAACTAATTTCAGGTAGAATTCAATGCTACTTAACTGAAAGAAAGACAAGGATAAGGCAGCACAGAAGTAGCATTTGGCAAAATATCAACCAGATAGATTGTTCTGCCTCTGACACTACTGGGGAAAAAAGGAGAAAACAAGTCCCTTAAAAGTTTTGAAAAAGGAAGAAACAAGACTCATACCCCCTAATTTCACTTTACAATTCCTGCACATTTGGAAAGAAAGTGATTTAAGCCACCCTGATTGTTGTAAGCCGCCCCGAGGCTTTGGCGAATGGGGCGGCATAGAAGATTACTAAATAAATAAATAAAATAAATTTATTAGCTCTTAGAAAATAGTATTTTCTGGAGTATTCCTACATCTAGTGTTTCAAACTTAACACACACTACCCTGAAGTGCAAAGTAAATATTCAGAACTTTTAAGTTTAAAATAACCTTAAACAGCAAAGAAACAAACATACTACATAGTATAAGTTTTTATAGATTTCCACTATATTATTTTTAAAAGGTAGTCTACAGTTATGGTGCTAGAAGAAGCTTGAACAAGGTTCAGCTAGTTAGTTGAGCTACAGTCCCACACTGATCTTATGTATGCATGCATGTACATATCTACAAGGGTGAGAAATTCAACACATGTGCATGTATGCACCAAAGGTTTGTTGTCATTTATGTGATTCACGCAGAATTTAATGTTTTAATGTATTTTGTAGTCGATGTTGTAAGCCGCCCCGAGGCCTTGGCAAGGGGCGGCATAGAAATGTTTTAATTAATAAATAAATAAATAAATAAATAAATAAATAAATAAATAAATTTCTGTACAGAATAGTGATTTGAAGCCCTGCCCACCTCCCCTGCATATGCTTCAGGTATATATCTGGTTTGCCTCTCAGTTACACTACACTGTCATTTTTGACGCATTCTCCTGCCTCACAGCACACACATACACACTCACAAATTCTTGTCTCTAGGATAATGAATGGAGTTTCTTTCCATATTTTCTTCATTCTGGATTTCTCTCTTCTCTGAGCTTTTTTCACCTTTCTTTTTGCTCCTCAGTAGCACATGGCTTCTGAGGTTTCCCTCAAGAAAAGTGTCTTCCCTAGCAGTTTAAATAGCTTCAAACTGACAGGCACTTAAACTTTTAACTATGCCTTGAAGAGCCCACAAAGTGAATTCTTGCCTCCACTGGAAGGCCTTCATCAAGTAGGTCAGGAGGAATGGAAAATGTATTTTGGAGTCCTCTTTTGGGAACAAACACTGAAGGTGGCAAAAGCACCCCATGCATACTACCTTGGATAACATTTGCAGAAGGCTGACTCCATTCACTTCTTCAGTTTCCCCAGCTAACATCATAGAGTACCCCCACCTTAAGGGGTACCAGCTTGTCCAACACTAATAGCTTTGGTTATCCCACCCCCCCCCCCTTGGTTCATCAACTTGAAACTGGCATGCTGATACTAAGCTGAATCAAACAGACCAAATCTTGAAGTCAGCATCCTACAAATAACTGTGTTCTAGAACCTAAGTACAAGAAGCAAAAAAGAACTGGTCAGATAAAATCCTACATTAAATCTGAACTTACTTCCATCCCAATCCAGCCATGTATGGCTAAGATACAGCCACAAACATCATTGTATCCACCAGAACTTAATCTAGAAAAACTACAGATTTCATGTGATGGTATCTCTGAGGCCAAATCCAGTACTTTGCTCAATACTGATAGATGAGTCTCAAGAACTCCTTACTGGAGCCATAGTATTTTTCTGAGGTGCAATCTCTGCAAAAATATTTAAGAATTCAGTACCAGTGAATGCCACTGGCATTGTCATGCTCTTCAGAAAGTTTCTGGCATCATTACAGCAGGTCCTCCTGCTTCTGCCTATTTCTTCCATACATTTATGACAACCATTACCCACCTAGAATGTATTATTACTATAGAGATGCCATATACCCATGCTACTGTCCATGTTCTCCACACTTGAGATACCTTAAACCAACATTGTCTCATGTGGTATCCAAACAGTTAGAAGCCCAACTTCTGGGTTTCTCTGCACTACTGGACTTAAGCCAACCCCTCCATCTCCCTCCTTTCCACTGAATTTCTCCCAGGATATCCTGAAAAACTCGCAGCCCGACCACCACCATCCCTGCCAGAAATCCAGCTTACTCAGCCCTTTCTACCTCCCAATAACAAAACACCAATGAAGGACCCACCATTGGCACAATAAGGTTATTCTTCCAACTGCTCATTTTTATCTTCCATCCAATCTTCAGCAACCTCCCTGGAGCTGCAGTTAGGGATCAAAACCCTTTGTTCACTTTAGATAGTATCAGGCCCTGTGCTGAACAAGAATGTCCCCCTTGGCTTGGAAATCAAACCCCACAGATCACATTTATTTATGCGTTCCACCCCATCCATACTTCTTCTCAGTGAGCAGTTGACCAGATACTTCAGCTTGCACTTCCTATACTTAACAGCCTGGAAAATAGCCAACAATTTGTGGTATCTCCTAATGAGGCATACCAATAGGTAGAAGCTATAACATCAATACAATATTGTTGAAAAGAGCAGTATCTATGTTACATCTGTGAAGTGCCCTTAAATATTGTGGCCAGGTTTGTTTTTAAGGGAGGACAACTGAAGTCTCCATGAATCCTAAAGCTGTACGTACACTATGCCGATCAAGTAAGAAGATCATCCTCCTATAGTAAACTAATTCCATAGTGTGCACTTAGTGGCACACTGAAAGAAAAACTGTCAATTTATTTTTAAGAATAGATGTGGTGGGAAAATAAACATTTAAAATATAATTAAAATAATATCTAATTTCTTCTACTGAAAGGAAAATCTAGGCATAAGAAGAGCTGATGAACATATTTACATATAAGTTTTATTAAGTATTTATGTTGGTTACTGTTCATGACTAAACACTACTGCTTCATTTTCTTATGTAGAAAGTGGCAGTCCAGAATCTCGTGTTAATGCTATCCACTTCTTGGTCCATAAACTTCCAGAGAAGAACAAAGAAATGCTGGATATTTTGGTGAAACACTTGGCAAAGTATGCATCTTTTATTCTAATTGATTTTTCAGATATTTTCTTTGTGTCTTATTTCAGAAAAGAATTTTGTTCTTTGTAGGAAATAACTTGCAAAAGCAGATGTGAAGCTTCCTTAGTTCTATGTGACTTAAGGAAACAGGCTGAAATGTAATCCATTAATAAAATCATATAAATGTAGACTTAACAGCATTGCTGTTCTGTGCGTTTGACTGAAGGTGCAAAGAATGGGAGATTATTTGTTTTAGCTTTTGTTTTGTTTTTGCAAACTAATAGATAGTTGGAAATTTGTTAATAAAATTAAATTGGCCTTGCACCTCCCTGTTAAACTCAAAATGTATTGGTATATGGTTACATTATAAGGTGAAAATGTCAGATTATATTTATTTCAAAGATTGAAAAGAAAAGTGAAAAGAAACATTGTTTAAGTTTAGTGTCTCTGGCTTAGAGAAATACAACCTTTTTTTAAAAGAGGTCTGCTTTATATAATCTTGGTTCTCTCTTTCTGTTCTTGAAAAGTGTTTCAAATCATGCGAAAAAGAATCTCATGACTGTAGCAAATTTAGGAGTAGTGTTTGGACCAACATTAATGAGGCCACAGGAAGAAACAGTGGCTGCCCTGATGGACCTGAAGTTTCAGAATATTGTGGTGGAGATCTTAATTGAGAATCATGAAAAGGTAAATAAGGGGAAAAGGGGAGAACTCTGCTTTTATTCCACAGTTTATGTAGAATTGATGTAAAGTGACCATTCACTCTTAGACTTTTTTTTCCTGAAGAAAGAATAATGTTGCTTTAGTAAGACTGTGAGTGCCATTGCTTATAGAGACAAAGGAAAGCCATCCACACACAAGATGGAGCAACAAAGCTTGCAAAAGTTAAAAAAAAAACCCTGCAGGACAGGAACCTACTGATTAGCTTTAGGAGGGAAAGAAAAAACTTGAAGGAGAGGTGGAATTAAGTGGGCATATTCTACAGAAGTGCATGACTGGCTGAAACACCAATTCAGGTACTTTGTGTAGCAACTCTTGTGATTTGTGGTGCCCTTTCCACTGTGAGTTAAACTTGTTTGTAAGGAGGTTATATTATCTCTACAAGTGTGATAATTTTGTAAATGTAGAAAATCTGGCAAACTACTTTCTAAACATATCTATAAGCCATTTGTTATCATCCACTCAATGGCTAGAAGCTTTCTAAATTCTGCAACCTGTCCTTTTCTTTAGGCCTTTGGCTTAATTTTTTCTCTACTGCAACTAATCTTAATTTTACTCATTTTTAATGTTTTGTCTCTATACTATCAACGTTTCTTACTAGTTCCTAGTAACTGCTTCATCTCAGATACAGATATCTCATCTATTTCTTCATCTCAGCTATGGATATCCTAGATAGTACCTAGTAATCTAGGTCACTTAAATGCTTCATATTGTGGGAGGGGAGAAGGTATGACTGCAGAAAATAAGTCATTAAAAGAATACCATGAAAAGAAAAATTCTTGTATCTTTCTTATTTGGAACTCCACTTACCTTTCAAAAGAAAGGCAAGATATAAATGAAAATAATAAATCAGAACAAAGGAAGAAGAAAGATGCCAATGCACAATATAAAAAAATCTGTCAGGGTCCTAGGCATGGGCAGGACAGAGATACTGGGACCAGAGCAACAGAATTTTGAAGCAGAGCAGAGTCCAAACACAGCCCAAAGGCTAGTAGTGAAGTCAGAATTATAGTCATAGTCAAGGAACAGGGTTCAGGAACAAGGAATGCATATCAAGACAAGTACAAGGTCACAAACAAGCCAAAGATCAAGTACCAGTAAGATAATACAAGCTGGGAACAGGTGCCTGGATAGGATTCAGGAGCCGTGCAGGTATTGCGAGCAAGGCAATACAATACAATACAATGCACGGTAAGGCACATTAGGAAGCAGATCCAGCAAGGGTCAGGCAAGATACAGGAGATAAAACACAGCTGATAAGAAGCCATATATTACTAAAGCTTTTCATGGAGGGAGATTTTTCTCTTATATAACTCTTCCCCCCCAGGTCCACCAGCTGGCATTCATCAAAAAGGTGAAAGCTTCAGCTTGGTACTTAACCTGCAAATACTACAGTGGCCATTCCAGTTCTGGCCACCAGATGGAACCCCAGAGCAGCCCAGATCCTGACAAGATCCTCTAACTATAAACAAGGCAGTAAACAAAGGAAGGTAGTATCTTGGTCTGAAGTTATTCAGGCTTTGTACAATAGTGGATCCGACCTCGAATATGAATTGTTACTAATATACTGCCAGTGCAGTTCTTTTAACATAGATAAGCTTCAGAACAAGGAGCAAAGATAGCCCCACACAGAGTGAATTTACAGAAGTCTAATGGTGAGGTTAAGTGCATGGACCATCGTGGCTAGGTTATCACTCTCCAGGACATAGTTGGCACATCAAATCATGGGCAGCCCAGGCCAATGATGACACCTGGGCCTCCATGGAGAAAAATATATCCAGGAGTATCCCCCCCTGTACCTGCTCTTTCAGAGAGAGTGTACCCCATTCAGAAGCACCTAGGAACAACCGGTCCATAGTCAGGATTCAGTTTATTGGCTCCCACCTAAGTCATGGTTGTATCAAGGTACTAGCTCAAAAGGTGCATGAGTTCTCCTGATTTAGATGTAGCAGGGCAATATAGCTGGGTATCATCAGCATATAGTGATACTTTGTCTGATATCCGATGATCACTTCCAGTGGCTACATATTAAATAACATTGGGGTTGAGTTGGTGCCTTATTTCAGCTGGCACAGTATCCAGCATCATCACCAAATGCAGTTGTCTAGAACCATCCCTGTAAGTACAAATTAGAACATTGCATACAACTCCCAACTCATGCAGGCAGTCCAGAAGGATACTGGATACCAGAAGTAGTCAACAGTGGGAAAGGCCACCAGGAGATCAAGGAGAAAAATGTAAGGGTTGCATTCCCTCTATTCCTCTCCTGAGAAAGGTAATCTGTCAGATCAGGGCTGATTGTGTCCCAAAACCAGGCCTGAGCCTGATATAAAATTGATATAGATAATCAGCTTTATTGAATAGTGCCTGCAGGTTAGATGCTACCCATTCCGGAATGCCTTATTCAGGATCAGTGTGTTTGTGGCCAGACAATAGTTAGCATAGATCTCTGGATGCAGGGAGGAATTTTTTCAAGAAAGTTCACACTACAGCCACCTTCATGACAGTAGAGAATATACTATCACTCAATAATGTGTTCACTGTCTATCTGGTTAGTCCTTGTTGGCCAGCCTGAATAAAGGGCAAAGATCAAGAAACCATGTGGGTTGTGCAAATGGAAGCAGCTTGTCCACATCCCCAGATGGCAAAAAAACTAAAATTATTCTCACAAAACAGGTCCTTGGAAACACAGAGGGTTTCCAAGAACCCCAGTACTAGATTTACTAGATTACATGAAGGTAAACCCCAAACCACTCAGGAAAGCTAAGCTGGATGGCAGTTCAAGATGCAATGGGATGGCAGTGTAAGCTACCTTTGTTGCCCACCTTGTGATATAGTAGGGACAATTATATGTTCACATGTATATTTAGTCATAATGCCATGTTCCAGTCACCTTCTGACCTGCCTAATAATCGTCCAGAGCTCCACAGTACCAAATATGACACTCAGGAGTGATTGTGTTAATCGTCTGTTGCACAATGCCATTCCATGGTGTGACAAGAGCCTCAGCAGAATCACTAGCTACTGGAAAAAATGTCCTCAAAAGGTTCAAGAATGCTGATTTAAAAGTGCTGTGAGCTAAGCTAATGTGCTGTAAATGAAGTATCAGTTACTAGTGAGATCTGTTTTGTCCCCTAAACATCAAATACTCACTGAAGTTTTGCACTTTAATCCAGGCACAAGTTCAAAAGAAAAGAAGCATTGCCCATTTGTGATCACAAAACTTTTTGAATTAGTTATCTGGGAAACAGTGAGTTTTGTGTCATATCTTTGCTATAAATATCCGTAAACAAAGTTTGAGTAGACGTTATTAGCAAAGGACTCTCATGCATTACCATTGGCCCCTTTGTATCCATATTTCTATGCCACTTCAGAATTTATATACATGGCACCTGGCCAGGTTTTTGCTAGGTTAATTTCTTGCATTGCTTTAGGAAATTAATGGTGGTTTCATGTTTAAAGTAGCACTTTCAGTATTTTTCTTGTTCCAAAAAGTAAAAATTCAGGGGAAAGCAAATGAAAACATCTGCACTGACTCCTTTAGTTGAGTCTTTATACTTCCTCAGGGTTCTGAGAAGTATAATGTATTTAACTTTCAAATCTTTAATTGCCTTTATATTTCTACCATTGCCTCTGTACCTGCCAGAAAATGTCAGCTTGTTTAGAAGACCCTTCTCTCCCATATGCTCTCCTATTCCTTTCCAGACTAGCAAAAAGCTTGCTTTTCAATATGGTGGAGGCTCAACTATAGCCGACTTGGTAGACAGATGTCTACAGAAGCACCACATCAATGCAGACTCAGAATATTTCTTGTTAAAAATTTCCAGGAAGATGGCAACAGAGAGGTGGCAGTAGAGGCAAATGGATTTTTCACTAGTTCTACTTTAGCCAGTATACAAAACAGAATCTACTTGTGATTTATTTATTTATGTTATTATCTACTTAAGCTTAAGCTCTCTGGGCAGTTGACTTTTATAACTTTGTAAGACAAATCTCTTCTGTCAGTGTAGATAAAAGAAGCTGGCTAAATGCTAATATTATTCATAATAGAAAAATTGTAATTATTATTAATCAAATGTTTTAAGTGTGTTAGGTCACTAATTTTTAATAGCCCTTTAAGGTCAGCCAATATTAGCTGAGGCTGAGGAGTTTGAATTTGTTGTCCTTAACAGTTCAGCTTTGATTTTAACCAAGAACATCTAGCTCATAAATCATGTTCTTAACCACAGTGCTGTACCAGTACTAAAGAGTGAGCAGAAGTAATTACATAGCTCTGACTGAAGTGGATTGATTGCATCTGGTATCAGAGTAGTTTATTGTTCTGCTCTGGTTAGGATGATTGGTTGGACCACAATTCTCATCTGGTACGAAGAGGGTTAATGTCCTTCTCTGCCCATGATAGGCAAGGCACACATGATCAGGCTTTTTGCATAGGCCTTGACCTCTATCTCAAAGATAGAAAGATATATTCTAGGAATGTGTCTCATAAAATCAAACTGACTCTGCTTTCTAAACAAACTTTTGAGTTTCATTTAAACAAAGACTTTTCTATAGCACTCTCTCAGGTTATAGCCTCTCTCTCAGGTCAGAAGCAGTAGGTGTTGCCCATAATGACTTTGTGGTTCCTTTCAGGAAGCAAAACTCATTCAGGTTGTATCTAGCAGTTCTTTCACATTGTTAAATATGACTTTTCCCAGCCAGTTTTTCCACTGCTTCTGACTGGGTAGAAACTTGTTTTAGTTTCTATTTCAATAGACTCTCTACTTACACCTCAGTATAGTCTTGATTATTTCCTGTTTCTTCCTTAGCAATTCTATCTCTTTTCAGTTTCTTCTTCCACTTTTCATATTTTTTAAAAAAAAGAACAGTGTGTTTGTGGAGAGGGGGATCTTCTTTTGGCTCTTTTTTTCCTCTCCAAGTCTGAAAAAAAAAGAAGAGTGGTCAGCTACTAACATTAGAATTGGATAGAACTATACCAGTGATTATGAAACACTATTGCCTCTCAACCAGAGGAGTGGTTAGTTGGTTCTCTTCAGATTGCTAGGAGCAAGGGCAGGATCCAGGAATGGGTCATTCTCATGACCCACTGCTGATGCTGACTCTGTAGTAACCAAGTTTCACAGAATACAGCAAACAGAACTAACTGGACCAGATCCTCCCCAAAATAAGGATCTCCCCCCCTCCCCCAGTTCTTACCTTGACTGTGACTTGGATATCAACCAAGAAGACTTCATCAAGGCATGTAAACATTTCTGGCGACCCTTAAAGTGGGAAGAGGCTGTGCTTCATCCAGCCATTTCTCACCAACAATCACTTCTGTTTTCCCAGGCTTGCAATCCTTGCATTCTCCAGCCTATGCAGCTATCCCTGGAGGATGAAATAGAGAATTGGTAGGCTCCTTTGTATGTCATCTTTTTCATGGCAATGGCTAAGCAGGTCTCTCCTGCCACCTCACCAAGATCAAGAACATCTAGCAGATGATTCAGCTCCCTAAACATAGAAGGGAGAGTTAAAGGCCTCTTCCTCTGATTCTTCTTCCCTCCTCCAGCTAAGAAAACACAATAGTTCCTGCCAATATCCAAGAAGGCTTGGATTGTTCCGAGCTGATCCATATTCTTTCGTTGATTTAGCTTCTGAGTTCTTAGACCCTCCGCTCACTGCTAAAGGGAAGCATCATAAGACTAGAAAGGTTTCACACAAACATTTTTCATATTCAGTTTCTTTTCTCTTAGCTGTAGCTGCACACCTTCTAGTGTAAGGATACTTAATAATGACAAGTTTCTACCTATACTTACCGAAGTTAAAACATCATTTGACTATTCAAGAATGAGTCCTCCTGCTGAAGCCAGCTAATTGCGATTGTTACCTTTTGAAAAACTGGTTAAAGCTCAGTTTGATGCTTTTCCCTCCAAAGCAGAAAGGCATCCAACCTGATCTAAAGGTAACCTTTACGAGAGAAAGGTTATGGAAGAACTTTAAGAGAGAATGATGTGGTGGATTACATGCCTACTTTTATATGTGGCAACCCAAACTTACAAAACTTTACAAGGGGATAGTGAAAGGAAGAGATGGCCTCATCCTGTATTTCCAAGCTTTAACATTCAGAATTGCTACAGTATGTGCCGCAAATCATCTAAAGAATAAACTTATTTGTTTTGCTTAACTTCACATATGTAAAGCACATTAACAAGATTTTCCACCATGTCTTTATGTTGGATACCAGTACTAGTTTCTAAGGAGAACATTTTACAATAAGACAGCAATTCTTAATACCATCACCATATAATTTATAGTAGCATTTGAACTTGAAAGTTAAACGTCTGGTTAAGTAGTTTTAGAATGCTTTATCTGTTAAACTAATAAATGATTTTGTAATGCAAAAGAACTTTATGTCATCCATATGTTTTAATAGGAATACTGACATATTCTCAAAATACCCTAGTGAGAAAGAAGGAATATTTATCCTTGCCACATTTAAACAAACTACAGACAGGAAAAAATGTATCTCACTAGTTCTGGTGACTGGTTACCTACCAGATAGTGCTCCCCGTTGGATCTGCTTTCCCAGGTTAAAGTACATAGTCACCAAGGTATGACAGGTTATTTTTGTGGCAGAAAATCCAACAAGCACCCCTCTCATTACTTGTCAGTAAATATTCAATAATGATACATTAAGGGTTCACTTTTATGGGTGAAGAATTCAAGCACATCAAACTTATAGGTTCAGCACCAGCCAAAGTCCTGCTGGGCTATTACAGGGAAGGTGAAAGGAACAATGTAAATTTTTGTTAACCTCTCTGTCCTCCAAAAGGGAAATTAGTTAGATGGGCCTCAGAACTTATCTAACATCCTTCCTGAGCTAGGGGATGATAGATTGAGAATCACTCAGATCATCAGCCACTGCCTCCTAATTCACTGGCATACCATTGACCCATCAAGGAAACTTCCATGGTAATTGGGAGAAGTCGGGGCTATGGGCTCCAGTGTCAGGGGGGAAAAAACTGTTTGCATCATGAAAGGGCTCTGGCTTTTAAAACAACTGTTGGACAAGTAGGACCATAGGATTATTCTTTAAGACTGGAATTCTGTGTCCATATATCTAGAAGAAAGTCCTATTGAACATAGTGATCTTACTTCTAACTAGATATGCATAGAATTGGACTGTAACTAGCATTTTATTTCTCCAAGGATTAAGTTGTATGAGCATATTACTCTGTCAAACAGTAAGGCTGTCTTACATCATTAGGAAATTAGAAGTTTTTAAATGAGCACACCTATCTATCTTACCTTTCATGTCCATATAGATAACTTGTATGACAGTAAGTTGGTCCTAAGGGATCTCTGTGTCATCCAGCCAGATCTCCATGATGCATGCAGGATCAGTTCCCCCATTTCTTCCTGTAGCATGGTAGCTAACTAAGCAAAGGATTAGGTGAGGAGCTAGACCAATGAAAACTCTGAAGATTTCTACCAGTACATCTTGAAACTCTCCTTTGCTATATTTTCCTCTTACCTTTATATTCACCAGCGTTGTGAGGTCTGCTATCTTCTACCAAGTACATTTGAATTTTTTAAAAAAGTATTCCTCAGCAATAACAGTTCTTCTTCGTGGTCTGTGTACACCACACATACAGGCTCTGTGCCTGCATGGAGCTTGTTCTTGGGAAGCTTCTATAGCTAAGCGTTCAATTGGACAGGAGCCCCTTCCTTCCTGTCTCAGAGTTATATGGGAGGGATTCCTGCCCATTCCCTCAGTTCCTTTTCAGCCACCATCACACATAGATTGAAAAATTGGAAAGGCCAAGACCACCCAGCCACCAGGACTATGACAACAACCAGGCCTCCATTGGCAACACTGAGATGCCTGGCAAATCTGCTTGTCTCAGACTGGGCCACTTGTCCAATGGCCATGTGGTTATAAAACCAACCAAATGTAGCAAGAAAATGGCTGCCACTGCCTAGGGTAAATGAAGGCCCCAGGAGAGCTCCTGTTGACGTTCGATATCAAAGAAGCCCTCAGTACCATCCCTGCGACATTCGCAGTCCTCAGTACTAAGAGTGGACCTGGGTCATACCACGCCAGTACCAGAAGGAGAACAGAGAGAGATCCTTCTCAGGTCTCCACTCTGTCTTCTGTCCCAAACATCATTGTCAAAGCAATCCACAAAACCTCTACCTCTGAAGACCAATTCAACACCAAGATGATCAAGCCATGCCTTGTTGAGACAAACACTGCTCCCATCAGGGTCCAGCTTGATACCAAGCTGATCAACCCAGATCCACTCTCCCCTCATCAACTGGGACTGAACTGCCATCTGGTTGCCACCCTTGCACCAGTCAGTGCTCCAGACCATCCTTAGTGGCCAAGTGAGCACCTTGGTACCAAGAAGTCAATAGAACTTGGGACACAGCTAGTTGGTGTTGAGGCACTGATACCATTATTTCACCACCAAGAAACTCCCAACCATTCTGGACAGAACCCAGCTAGTACTGAAGTGCCAGTACCATTGAATCACCTCTGAGGCACTGCTTCTGCTGACACTGATAGGAGGCCATGGTACCAAACCTGTTATAGTCCATGACACCCTCAGTGTTGAAAGATGTGGAAGAATGGACACCATCCCTGTCATCTGACTTGGAAGCCCAACTCTCCTATTTCATAATTTTGCTGATCCCATCCACCTACATCTTTTCTCCTGATCACAAAGGTAGTTGTGAAGATCAAGAGGAACAGGACAGATGGACTACTGATCACTCTGTGGTGGCCAAGACAAGCTTGGTTTGCTCAGCTTCTCTGATTCTGGTCTGTGACCTTCCTCTGACTCCCAGATTTGATTTCACAGGAGCACGGCTGGGTTCTGTACCCCGACATTAAGACCCTGTGGCTCATGGCATGGCACATTATTCCATAGACCCAATGGGAAACACTCTCCCTCAGGAAGTAAGATTCATCCTCAGTAAGGACCTCAAACCATTCAGATCTAGCCTTCCTTCCTAAGGTATTGGTGGTCCACCTCAACTAGGACGTTGTCCTTCCAGCTGATCAATTACACCTTGCACTCACTGGATGTCTGGAAGGCCCTTGCCTTCTATCACTTCAGGAACGAATCTTTCTACCACCCACCAAGACTCTCTTTTTGCTGTGGTGGAGAGAGCAAAGGAGATTCACTCTCTGCTCAGAGAGTGGCAAACTGGGTCACAAGCACCATCTTCCTGGCATACAAGCTAGCTGGCCTGCAACTCATGGATCTCCCAGGGGATCACTCCACGTGAACTATGACCATGTTCATGTCACTTCTATCAAAGTTCTTCCTGAAAGAAGCTTGCAGGATTATCACATGGTCCACACCCTTGATGTTTGGCAAATACTACAGGCTAAACATCTGTACAAGAACCGACTGCTCCTTCTGAAGAGCAGAGCAGTGCTCTCTTCCATCCTCCAGTGATCACCCCCCCCCCCCGGTACTCATTGAGGTAATCCAGTTAGTTGCCCATACGTGTGATGCACAGAGACTGCAAAGAAGAAATCAAACTGCTCACCTGTAACTATTGTTCTTTGAGTGGCTCTCTGTGCACTAACATAGCCCACCCACTGTCCCAACACATGGGCCAGTCCAGGTCAGGCCAACATTCTTCCCTCAGTCCTGGAACCTATGGTGGTTTTTAATGGAACTGAGGGAATGGGTGGGAACCTCTTCCAAATAACCTCTTCTTGTTGTAATGAGAAATGAAAGCAATCCTTGTATTGGGAGGTGGTAAAGGGATGTCAACAATTTGAAATGTTTTTGGTTGCCGGCAGATAATTTGTGGGTGGGGGTGGGGTGGGGATAGGCATTCAGTGTTTTGTTATGTAGGGCAAGCTCTCATGCAGCACTCCTTCCATGTCCCTGGCAGGTCTTTTTAGGTTTCAACTCCAGAGGAAGTGGTTTTTCATTTTTTTCCCCTTAAATTTTAGTTCTTGCATTTATATTGCTTAACCACTGCTTTTTGCCTTTATTCTGAGTGGAAACAGTGGTTCTCCATTATATTTCTTCTTTTTTGCTAGAGTGTGTAATGTGACTGTAAAAGGACTGTGCACGTACTTAGGCTATTGGCACAGCTGCCACCAGCATCATATGAAGTAGAAAGCAGATGGATATTATCAAGTATACACCTGAAGAATCAACAATAATACACCATACAAATCAACTTTTGGGATAAACTTTTAGAATAAAAATAAGCTGCAAAATTTTGAAATACAAAGTATAAATTCTATCATCCACACACAGCATGTTTTTTCAATATTAATATTTTGTAGATCATGTTGGGATTTATCAGCTCAATTCAACTGTAAAATTTCCAAATGGAATAGGCAGCTTTTCCAGTGTTTGAAACCGATCATGCCACTTACCCTTAGGTAGACAAACAGAAACAAGTATATAAAATTGAATTTACTGTACTGTTACTACATTCTTTAGCAGTAGCTTCCAAAACTCACCAAAGTATAATTCTATAATTAAGTATAGAAAGGTGGCACATGAGGACACTAGAGGGAATTCTTTTAATAATTTAAGAAGCAGAGTATGAAATAATCTTCTTTTGTTACATGCAGCCAAGTTGTCTCTGTTTTATGGTGGCCCTATGAATGAATGCCTTCCAAGTTATCCTGTCCTTGACAGTCCTGCTCAGCTATTGTCAAGGCTTTGGCTTCTGTTAGAGAATCACTCTCATATTTGGTCTCCTCCTGACATCAACTTTCTCCAGCATTATTGTCTTTGGTGAGTCTTGCTTTCTGTGGGAGGTACACCTCCCCACAAAGTACAGCAGCTTCAATTTGATAATTTTTGCTTCCAGAGAATGTTCTGACTCTAAAACCGGCATGTTTCTGTTGGTCTTCAAGTTGTCCCCCAAGGGATCTTGGGGTAGTGGTAGATAGCTTGATGAAAATGTCGTCCCAGTGCTCAGCTACTGTGAAAATGGAAAACTCCATGCTAGGCATAATTAGGAACAGAATAGAACTGCCAAAATCTTACTTCCCTTATAGAAATCTTTGGTGTGACTTGGAATATTGTGTTCAGTTATGGTTGCTTTAGCTGAAAAAAGGACATTATTTAGTTAGAAAAAGTACAGAGAAAGGCAACAAAAATGATCAGGGAGCTAGAGCAGCTCCTTTATAAGGAGTGGCTATAACAACTGAGAGTAATGGAGGTGTTTAATATAATGCATGGAAAGGAGAAAGGAGAGAGGGAGGCATTTTTCTCCCTCTCTTATAACACTTGAACCCAGGTCCATTCCATGAAGCCAATTGGTGGGAGATTTAGGACAGAAAAAAAGTACTTCCCAAAGCATATTGTTAAATTATGGAATTTGCTACCATGGGAAGAGGAGATGTTCGCTAATAAAAATAAAATAATGTAAGGCATTGGATAGATTACTGAGGAAGAAGGCTATCAGTGACTACTAGCCTTCCTGGCTATCTTCCAGTTCCTTTACCAGAGGTGGCAAGCCTGTATACGCCAGTTGCTGAGAGGCTTGGGTGGTAGGAGGTCTTGCACCCAACTGCTCGAGGGATCCTGTGAGCAGCTGGTTTGCCACTATGTCTACCAAGTGCTGGACTTGGTGGAACTTTAGTCTGATCCAGCATGGCTTATCTTATGCGTTTGGTCCAGGGTATTTGTAAAAAATATTCTCCAGCACTGTGTTTTGAATTTACCAATTTTCTTTCTTTGCTTTCCAGCTTTCATAGTGATTGGGATAACAGTAGTATAGATGATCTTGGCGCCACAGTCTCCAACTAAACATCCTTCTACTTGATTATCTTTTCTAGCTCCAGTAAAGTTTTGCAAATTCTCTGCAGTTGTGATTTTTGTTTTCTTAATATTCAGCTGAAGTCCTGCTTTTTCACTTTTTTCTTCCTGTCCTAACAGTAGCTTCTTATCCACAATTCAGGTTACAGACACATCAGGACAATGTGCTAAAACACACCCATTTCTTTCAGGACCACCCATAGCTTCTTATGATCCACACAGTCTAAGGCTTTGCTCTAGTTTGTGGAGCATAGACCCATCTTCTTATGAAATTCTTTGGTGCACTCTAGTAGCCAGTGTACATTTGCAGTATTTCCTTTTGGAATCCAGCTTGAACATAAGGAATTTCTTGTTTCATACAGGCTAAAATTTGTGGTGGAACCTTGAGCCTCACTTTGCTTGCATGGGAAATTAGTGCTATCATCTTATGTACTTCTTAGCTACGCTCCTTAGCATCCTTTTTTCTTGGGGGGCGTGGAGTGAAATATATTGTTAATATTTCAGGCCTGTGAGCTATTGTTTTGTTTTCCATATTCGTTCACATATTCTTGTTAAGATATGGACCAATTATTCCTGCAATTTGGAATCGTTCGGTTGGTACTTTAACTTCTTCAGGGGTTTTAGTCCTTTCAATTGCTTTCAAATAGCTTTCACTTCACTTTTTATGTTGTTCAGGATGATAAAAACCACTTCAGTGAGTCCTATAACACATGAAAATAGAAAGCAAGTATAACACAAGCAAGTAGAAAGAGCACTGCAAAATATTTGGAAGAGGGTGGATGTGCGACTGTATGGCTTAGTACAGGGGTCTCAAACTCAACTTACCTGGGGGCCGCTGGAAGTAGAGTCTGGGTGAGGCTGGGCCGCATCAAGTATTCCACCACTGCGGTGGTGGTGGGCCACTCATCCCGCGGCCGGCCCAGGCGCCGCCGGCGCTTTGAAGACTGCAGGGCCCCTCCCCCGTGCCCCACCCATCCCGGCAATTGGCCTGTGGGCCACAAGTTTGAGACCCTTGGCTTAGTACAAATGACCTATAGAACACAGAAACCTCTTTATATCAAGTGAAGTCACTGAAAGAGTCTCATCATCAGAGTATCCGATTCTGTTTCCACAAAAGTACCATTCACAAAAGATGGAAGCCTCTATTTTATTGTAGAGTTATAAGGGATCAACAAGTTCACAACCGTTCTGAGTCATCTGAGAACCCTATTCCTGGTTTATAGTTGATTTTAGTTTACATCATTTTATTCAAAATGTTTAATTAATTTTGCTGGGTTTTGTTTTATACTTCGGATATGATGTTATACTTCGTGTTTCTGATTTTAGAATGTTATGCTGTTTTAATTGTTGTAAGCCACACAGAGAGCCAAAGTATGGGCTATTGTAATTACATATAAATTTAAATAATAAATAAACTCAGAAAAACTCTGGAACAATTCATTACAAAGAAACTTCCCACAGGGATATCCTCGGGACTCCAGCAGGGCTTTTCTCAATTTATTTTTGAGGCCACAAACACCTTCCTCTAGGCATTTCAGCTTGCCATTCTCATATGTGGTAGTCTACATTTAGTATAAAGTAGATTATTTATGTGTAATTAAACATTATTTGGGCAATTGCACAGTACCTTTATCTGTCCTGTTTACCTGCCACAAGTATAACTTAAAGATGGATAGTTTTGCTGAGATTGTAGGAGCAGGAGCTCTTCATGTTGGGTTCCAGAAGATTCTTAGAAATCTTTTGCATAGTTGATTGCTTATTTGATTACTCAAAGAATATAACTTATGGGTATTTACTCTCTCTTTGTGGTAGTTCTTAGAAACTGTTAAGAACCATGGTATAAAAGATATACATGTTCCAACCAAAGACAAACATTTTTATATTTAATTTATTTATGTTTGGTGATATTTGTATTTTATCTTTGTAAGCCGTCCTGAGGCTTTTGCAAAGGATGGCATATAAATATCCTAAATAAATAAATATTCTGTTTTGAGTTAAGCAATGCATTTAGTTCTCTCCTTGCAAATTTCTGAAATCAGTGGACTGCAAAAGGTACTAAGCTTTGTCTGGATTGTACTCTTTGTTCATCCTGATAATACAGTGGCTCTTCTTTGAGCTATATAATCTTGAATTAATGAATAAGAGGTAAAGCAGATGATGCAATGACTGATGATGTAGACATAGAAAAATTTTGAGGATAATTCTATGACATTGAATTGGTGTTTTGCAAGTGACTAACAGTAATCAAGGAAATGTAATGTGCTTTCAATTTTAGTGTTCATTTTCTCCAAAAGGCAGTCTAAGTATCTATGCAGTGTGGATTCCCGGTTAATACTTAAGATAAGTGGGTTGTGTAGATGGGCCAAGTCATAGCTCATTTTTCTCTTTTAAGTTGTTGTACACAACTTGTAGCTTAGCATATTATTTCTTTTGCTCAATTGGTAGGTAAAGGAAGAATGTAGTTACTTGAAGGCTCTATTTTCTCATCTTTGTGGCTTAATCTGTCCTGTTTTATACCAGGATTACATGTAATGGTTAGAAAGGGTATGAAATATAATTGTATGAATCTCTGTTGTACAGAAACATAGTTTGTTCATCTATTTCCAGGGAAATGAGATTTGATGTGTTGAAGTCTCTAAATTGAAAGAAGTGGTATTCTTTAATATTCTCAATATTTAGGCATTAGTAGAGAATATAGACATGGAACCACTGATTGGTTCAAACTGAGAAAGGAGTTTGGCAGGGCTGTATACTGTCATCCTGCCTATTTAACTTATATGCAGAGCACATGATGAGAAAGGTGGGGCTAGATGAATCACCAGTTGGAATTAAGATTGCTGGGAGAAATATCAACAACCTCAGATATGCAGATGATACCACTCTAATGGCAGAAAGTGAAGAGGAACTAAAGAGCCTCTTGATGCGGGTGAAGGAGGAGAGTGCAAAAGTTGGCTTGAAACTCAACATTAAGAAACCTAAGATCATGGCATCCGGTCCTCTCTCTTCCTGGCAAATAGATGGGGAAGAAATTGAGGTAGTGACAGATTTTATTTTCCTGGGCTCCAAGTTCACAGCAGATGGGGACTGCAGCCAAGAAATTAAATGATGCTTGCTCCTTGGGAAGAAAGCTATGGCAAATCTAAACAGCATCCTAAAAAGCAGAGACATCACCCTGCCAACAAAAGTGCGTATAGTCAAGGCTATGGTTTTCCCAGTTGCAATGTATAGCTGTGAAAGTTGGACCATAAGGAAGGCTGAGCGCTGAAGAATTGAGGCCTTTGAATTGTGGTGCTGGAGGAGACTCCTGCGAGTCCCTTGGACTGCAGGGCGATCAAACCAGTCAGTCTTAGAGGAGATCAACCCTGACTGCTCTTTAGAAGGCCAGATACTGAAGATGAAACTCAAATACTTTGGCCATCTAATGAGAAGGAAGGACTCACTGGAGAAGAGCCTAATGCTGGGAACAATTGAAGGCAAAAGAAGGGGATGGCAGAAAATGAGGTGGCTAGGTGAAGTCACTGAAGCAGTTGGTGTGAGCTTAAGTGGACTCCGGGGGATGGTGGAGGACAGGAAGGCCTGGAGGAATGTTGTCCATGGGAGTCGTGATGGGTTGGACATGGCTTCGCGACTAACAACAACAGAGAATATGGTGATTCTGCTCTATTTGTCCATGTCTTTGACAGGTGTTCACATTTCACTTATAGTGATTCTGCCTTCTGTTTTTTAAATGATGGTAGACAAACATATTGGGAATGTTCATGTCATGAATTGTTAAGTGTGGGGCATGATCAGGAAATAGAGGAAGCTTAAGCCTGAGCACTAAAATGCTTTTGCTATTTTAGAAAAAGCCCAAGTTAACAATTTCATAAATTGAAAGTGATAAAAAATCATACACAATTTTTTAAACTTTTATTTTCAGTACAATTTCATAAGTGCCTATTTTGAAGATTTTTTATTATTTAATGACAATAGGACAAGAGTACACCATTTTTATAGCAGTTTTTCTGTTCTTCCATCCAGTTATGACCTTTCTAAGTAAATCATTGCTAATGTCTCCTTTTATTCCACTGTCATTCCCCATACATTTAGCATATTAATACAATGCATATGAATATAGCATTGTGCTTATAAGTGTAGTTTTGCATTGGTTAGGATGTAATACAACCTGCAGATTTTGGCACAGAGTCAAGATAATCAAGAATAGTAGGT
Organism: Varanus komodoensis; assembly: GCF_004798865.1. Lineage (NCBI taxonomy): Eukaryota > Metazoa > Chordata > Lepidosauria > Squamata > Varanidae > Varanus > Varanus komodoensis. The sequence continues at coordinate 7,167,114 of NW_025335589.1, forward strand.
GGAAACAGTGCTGAATAAGAATTATAAAGCAGTCATGCGAGCAGTATGCACTTTCTGACCTCCTGGCTTTCGTGAGTGCAGGAAAGAACAATTAGAACTGGAATGGTTTGCTCCAGCAAGCAGTCTCTGTATTACAACTCTGCCCTGTTGCTATTTTTACAATGCTTTTTAGGGAAGGTTGGTGCTGTGAAGGTACTTAAGTTATTTAAAATTACATTTATTGGTTTAAACCTTAATATTTTTAAACTACGCAGAACAAGTTGGTGAGCCTTTTAGCTTTCTTTCACATCTGATTACAAATCTGTAAAGATATTTGAAATACTCCTAACTATTTAAGCTTTTCTTCATGTTATGCAAACGTGTTACTGCTGTTACTTCCTTTCTTGTGAACAGTTCAAGGTGGCATACATGGTCACATCTTTTATCTGTATGCAGCAATCCTATGAGGTAATTATCCCTGGGAAAAGTCAACTGACCCTAGGTTATCTACATTTTATGGCAACTTGACAACAAGAAAACAATTTGTTTAAAAATAAGAAAGTGATCTAAAATAAGAAGGAAAGGATGAAAATATAAACTAAAAAAGAATCCTGTAGTTGCCAACACCTCCAACTGTCTTCTGCTGTATCAGGTCATTGATCAATTTAATATAGTAATACTGTTTCTCAAACTGGCAGTGGTTGTTCATGGTCTAGAACTTGTTGCTCTGTTACCTGAGATTTGTTTATCTCAAAATGCCATGACTCAAACTGAGAGCCACCTTCGTGCAAAATATGTGCTATGCTATAGGTGTAACCCCATGAAAATGAAGCCCTAGTCAGTTCCAAAGCATACTACTCGTAAATGACTTCTGCATAACAAGCTGTATCCTTTGTCTTGGAAATAAGCTTGTTTTGTATATTTGTTGTTAAGAAGTACAGAAGGGAGGTTACAGCTGAGGAACTCTATCCAAGGGTTTACTTAGGCTATGGAAGTGCAAAGAAACAGATATGGAGGGATTTGTGATACCAGCCAAGCTAATGAATCAGGTAAGAAACGTGAATTGAGACGGAAGGATATGCAAGATTCAAAATTTGGGAGCATAGGCAGGGAAATCCATTTTAATAGGATATCCTGAGGGCTAAAGATGCTGTTTGTTACTGTTTGTTTAAAGAGCACAAATGGAGTGATTTAAAGAAATGTTGGAAGCCATTTGTCCCAATGTCTTACACTCATTAGGTTACATGCTAATAATTACATCTCTTCTTGATCATCCCAGAGAGCAGGCCTTGGAATAATGGTCTCAAATAACAGAAAGCCATGTTGCAGTTGAATATCAGGAAGAACTTCCTGACTGTTAGAGCAGTACAATGGAACCAATTGCCTAAGGATGTTATGGGCTTTCCCACGCTAGAAGCATTCAGGATGCAACTGGATAGCTATCTGGGAGGGATGGTCTAATTTAGGGGCTTGCACTGAGCAAGGAGTTGGACCTGATGGCCCTCTGGCCCCTTCCAACTCTACTATTCTTTGATTTCATGAATCATGTAGAAATGAAATATGCCAGCTGTAACCTTACTAAGGATACACTTCCATTGTAATATGCTGATCAACTTGCCTATTATTAAGTTATACTTCATTTGGATATGGATTTCAAATAGCCCAAGAAAACTCAAATGTCCTTCATTATGTTTAAATCATTTCACTTGCTTTGGGTTAATAAATTTGAAATTTATGCAAATATTTAAATTGCACTAAGTAATAATGATTCCTTGAACAATTGCATTATAAATCCCAGAGATAGTTGGTATATCAACTATCTGTATAGCTTCTATATAGCCAAGAGTATATGATCCTACCCAATCTTCGAAACTAAGCAGGGTCAGGCCTGACTGAAATCTGGAAATGTGACTTAAATGTTGTCAATTGCCCAGAGAAATGTACTGTAATAATAATAAATAATAATATATGAAGAATGAGCATTTTAAAGCTCCAAACAACTCTATCTATCTATTTATTAAAACATTTCTATGCCGCCCCTTGCCGAAGCCTCACATATACTATATTCACATATATTACTGCATGTAATTTATGTGACAGCTTCAGCCCAGCATTTTATTTTATTTTTAATACTTACATCTGAGCTATCTTCTCAAGGCAGCTATCTAAACTGTAACAAATGAACAATAAAAACTATGTTACACAATAATAAGTAAAAATGTAATATGAGAAGTAAATTAAAAACTATAGAGCACATAGCAGGGGAAATATCATTTAACCTCTAGGCCTTAGCAAAAATCCCTCTAATCTTCCAAACATTGTTGGAGTAGAAACATTTTCACTTGATTTTAGAACTAGCCTGGAGGTGGCTTCCCTGAGCTAAAAAGCCTTTTGTGACACTAGCTGGAAAGCATATATCTTGTCCATTTTACTTAGCCAGTTGATTCCTACTGTATTCCAGCTCCCAGTTAACACTGACATTTGCAATGGGATGAGAGATTATTTTGGAAGTGCGTGTAGCTGAGTAAAAGCACAGATTTAGATACATTTATGCAAAGCAGATTGGAAAGATTATTTAGAGAATGTAGGTGAAATGGAATCTTACCACAAACTACTTGTTATAAAATACCAGGATATTCAGATGCACCCCTCTTTCTTATCCCTTCTGCCCATCCATATTATGTCTTTGTTCATGTGTCCCTTCACATTTTTCTTTTATTTATATTTCAAAATAGAAGGAATATTAGATTTTTCTATTAACTATTTTTGTAGCATCTCAGGCTGCAGCTTGTACCTTATGTCTGAGCTTGTGGCCATCTGAAAAGTCCTCAGTGCCATAAGCTGACCAGCTGGCTTCTAGCAGATTCTTCTTAATTTCACTAGTCACTATGCAGTCAATTTTTACAGACCACTGTGCAGTCGGTAGACCATCGTTGTTCACATCTTCCTATCTTTTTTGCTCTCCATCAAGCCTTATGTACCAATGATTGAGGTCAACTTTCTGTCCAGTCATCTCAGAGCAGAATAGTTCATGAAAGTTAAAATGCCTACATATTTATGAATGCAGTATTTGTTCTGAAATGGGATAAACAAACTTGATATTGAATCCTGTAATTTGGGTTTGCATCCTTAGCTATCTTAACAGGCCAATTCTGATTTCCGAATCTTGTTCAGAAACTGGAATTCTACCTGGGATAGGTGGCTCAAAGGTAGGGATTTATGTTCACAAGGCAAATATTTCTTAGTCTTGGGGCTTTCCTACCTCATAAGGAAGCTACTCGTAGTGTTTTACAAATCTGAGTCAGCTGCAGGATATTGCTGTTGCAGTATTTCAGACTGAGTTGCTCAGGGGCTATGATTATACCAAGGCAGACCTGACTTGTGTTTATTTTTATCTTCTGTACTTTAAGGTCAAATATTGTGTGTTATTGCTATGATGCCTTGGGGAACCATGACGTGGCCCTTCACAGTACCTAGGCTTGTGGCTTTCTTTCACTGCAAAACACAGTGGTTCCTTGAGCTGTTATAAGGGCAGTCATTCTGGATTTGCAAAGTTGTTTCAGTGCTTTGTGATTATTTCCCAAGTGTGGCATGTGGGATTTTATTGAACTTGTTTCAACTGTTTTGGATGGACTTGTTTGTTCCATCTAGCTTTTTACTTTATTTGCTGTGCTTTAATTTGTGATTAATTATGTGGTAAGGTATTTATTTATTAGTTGATTGTTTTTTTCTAATTCAGATCACCTGTAAGAAATATAATGAAATAATTTGTAAACAACTGATAATGAAATAAACCAGGAAATGAATTCTGTTTATGTAGAAGAAAATATGTGCAAACTCTGTGAGGTTACAGAGGACTGGAGGGTGGCATCAGTGGTCCCAGTGTTCAGAAAGGTTAATAGAGGCAAGATGGGGAATTACAGATCAGTTAGCCTTACATCAATTGTAAGAAAGACAATGGAAAGGCTCATAATAGTGAGAGATCTAGTAACTCTAGGTAGGGAAGGGAGGTTGGCAGCCATGTAACACGGGTTCCACAAAAGCAGGTCCTGCCAGATGAACCTTGTGGAATTCTATAACAAGGTTTTGAGGTGGCTAGATGAAGGGGATGTGGTAGATGTAGTTTACCTGAATTTCAGCAAGGCCTTTGACAAAGTGCTGCATGATATACTGGCAAAGAAATTGAGGAGTTTTGGGATAGACCAATGCACTGTGTAATGGATTGGGGCATGGTTGACAGACCAAGAGCAGAGAGTAACTATTAGTGGGGAATCATTGGGATGGCGACTAGTGACAAATGGGGTCCCACAGGGTTCTGTCCCTGAAAGAGGGGGTGATGAGTTTGCTGATCAAATTCGCAGATGATACTAAAATGTGGGCAGTGGTCACAACTGAGGAGCAGGTACTCCAGATTCAGAAGGATCTGGACAGACTGTGAAAGTGGGCAGGGGACAACAAGATTGTGTTCAATCAGATAAGTGCAAGGTCTTGCACTTGGGGCATAAGAATGGATGCCATAAGTACAGGTTAGGGAACAAATGGCTGGAGAGCAACACTTATGAAAGGTATCTCAGGGTACTGTCCAAATGCAGGCTAAACATGAGTCATCCTTGGTTGCATAGCCATAGACATGGCTTCTAGATCGAGAGAGGTATTGCCGCCTGTCTATATGACTCAGGTGCACCCGCAATTGGAGTATTGTGTTCAGTTCTGGACTCCACATTATAGGAAGGATATAACCAGGTTGGAATCAAGACAACATAGGGTCACAAGGATGGTGGCTGGATTGCAGGGAAAGGCATATGAAGCGAGCCTGAGGGAACGGTCTTTTCAGCCTTGAGAAGAGGAGTCTTCAATGGGATATGTTGGCAGAATATTGATACGTGAGAGACTGCCACTCGGAGGTGGATAGAGACTTGTTTTCCTCTGTGGAGGAGGGCAGGATGCATTCCAATGGAGCAAATCTCAGGGAACCCAGGTTCAATTTGGATGCCAGAAAGTACTTCCTGACATTTAGGATCCCAAGGGTATGGAATGGGCTCCCATGGGGGTAGTTGAAGGCCCATTCGTGAGGGTGTTCAAGGATAGACTGGACATGCACGTGATAAGCATGTCATAAGCAGAGACGGCTGGAGCCAGGGATCAGACTAGATGGCCCCAGAGGCCTCTTCTGACTTGCTTTGTTTCATTGTTACTAATCCTTATTTCTCTTTCTCTTTGCTTTAACAGCTGGCAAGCAGAATTGCTCATGCTTAACTCTGTGAATTTAAATGATTGGCATAACACTTGATATATATGACATTTAGGCTTAATTTTAATTTTGTATTTATTTAAAAAACAATGGCACACTCCTCGAAGAATACAATTTTGGCTCCTTTCTGCTTTCAGTGGAATAGAAAACATGTTTTGTTAATAGCTTACAGTTGCATTGATATAATTTGCTGTTCATAGTAAATAATTTATGCTCTTTGTGTTACTCTTCACAGATTTTCCAAACTCTGCCTTTCCCCGAGCCAATCTCTGCGTCAGTGTCTCCTCCAAATGCTCCACCACGACAATCAAGAAGACAAGGGCAACGTAATAAGAGGCCCATTGCTGTATATAATCTCTGTCTTGAGCTGGATGACAGTAAGATGTTAATTATATTTTCTATCTCGGCAGCAGAGTAGGGTTGCGGTGTATTGTGTGTCATCAGGGCAATCTACAGTAGTTTTCCATTTCACTATTTCTGTTATCTTAAAAAAAATGGAAAATGGAAGGTGGAAGGGTACCTTTTAATGACACACTGCTGTATATCTGGAACTAAAGAAAAGTATCTGTTCTAAAGGAGAGCATCTATAAAAGAGTATCTTTCTTATTTAACCAAATCTATTTGATCAATGGCTATTATAAATTGATAAGGTAAATGGAATAACATAAGAACCTGAAGTAAAGAAAAATTTCCTGAATTGAGAGAACTAATACTCTTGAATATTAGTTTTAGCTGGAATAAAGAATCTAGTCTGGCAAATAATACTGTTAGTGCTAATACTGAAAGCTGCTATACATCAAGAGATTAAACAGTTGCCTACTTATGATCAACCAAGTGAAAGAAAGCAGAATTCATTGGGCAAATAACATGTTGCAAGGTGTTCTGAACAGAAAGGAAGACTTTTGCGTTCTTTTATACAATCTTGGCATTGACCCAAGGCCATCTTGGTTTCTGTGGGGTTGTAGGCCGTTCTTGACAGGTGCTTGAATTTAGCAATAAATTTTAGCATGTTCACCTTCTTCCTGTACCATTAGTTAATTATATCTGTCCATAAAGAAAATTAAATTTGGTTTATGAAGCTTTGTAGCTTAGATGAAATTAGTGGGTTTTAAATTTAGGATTATGATGTACCTGAAATATATTGATTTACAAATTCTTAATCAACTTCATTTATTGATAAATAAAAGATGCAAAATTATGAGTATGCATTCTATTCTAAACTCAGTCAGACTCTTAAGGATTAAAATAGAAAATCAAGGATTCTGCTTGTGTCTCTACTTATTCTGTGTTTTGAAATTGCACAAATGTGTGTGCAAGTATGTGCTTTTTCTTTTTTAAGGATCACCATGAAGCAGTTTTGTTATTCTTAAGGACTACCTTAAGGATGACCTAAAAAAGGCAGCATGGAAAAACAGGTGATGCGCAAATCAATAGATAGAATTTTCATTAGGTAAATCATGCAGTCATTGCCACATAACCATGCCTAAGAAAGACCCACTTTTCTAGAAATCAGCATGTGTGCATCCTTGAAATGTAGCTGGCACTGACCAGGCACCATTCCAGAGAAAGCTAGTTGGCACTTGACAGACAACAGCAGGTCAAACAAAGGGCAATTCACACCAGCACACCCCATCCTCCTCCTCTTCTATGAAATAGCACCCCATCTTCCCCCCTCCTTCACAGCATTTTCTTTGGTGTGCAAGTAGAAAAGATCACACCATTGTAACTGTTTACTTTTGTGGGAGGGCCAACTGAGTGTGCTCAGGTGTGCCATCTGGAAGGATTCATTGGTAGCTGGTAATTCTTGTGACTAAATCCTTTAAAAGAAAACCTTCCCCTGTTGTGTACTTTGGGCATATACACACCAGGACACAGACCTTTTGGTCAACAGAGGTGTATGGTTCATCATTAAAGTATGTAATATGTTTTTAAAGCACCTGCTCTATACTCTGCAAAACAGGTATTTGATTTTGGGAAAAAAATACTGAAAGCTATTTTCTATGTAGATCTTGGAATCATACTTTTTACCTCATTTCCAGCAAGTTAGCTCTGTTTGTCTCATATAGCAAGCCAAGAGAAAGTCTTTCAACACCTTAAAGGACTAGTTCATTGTGGCACGAATGTTTATGCCACAAAAAATTGTTTAGTTTTTAATTTGCTTTAAGGCACTGCTCATTATGAGTTAGGGTTACTGCCCTCCCCCCTTATTTTTAAACTATGAACTAATATTTTGAAGATGCCTATAGAAGTTCTGCAGTACCTTGGAAACTGCAAATGGCCTGTGGGCTAAATGTTCTGTACCTCTGCAAATGAGATTATTGGATATCTTAAAACTGCAACAGTTAGAAATTCTAAACTGCTGTTGATAGAATGGTTAAAGGCACTTGCTGAAATCCCAGCTGACTTCTTTGAATAATTCTTTCCCAAGTCATGTGGCATACTGAACCCTTAATGCGTAACCACAGAGGATTATGTATGGATTGTTCACTGTCTCTTTTACATTTTTAGCTATAGCTTATCTTAAGAAATTTCTGTTGCTATTCAGCTTTCTGTGGCCGCAGCTTTGCTGGAGTGAACATTGAATATTAAAAAAATTCTGGATGTGTACATGTCTGTAGTGTTTCAAAAAAGAGGATATGCTCTCTTATTTAAGCAGCAAGTTGAAATAAAAGCTATTGGATGTACACTATTACCAAAAATTAATATATCTATTATTTTTTCACAATGAGATGTGTGTTCAGTAGTTCATTCTTCAGTAATTCAATTTCTTGCCTTCTATCTCTCTGCACATGTGAATGTATGTTTTTCCTAATTCATAGAGCTTCTCCTTGTCACTTTAATCTTGACATAGCATGGCATCCTTCTGCTTGCTGTGCTTTTATCTGATTTCTTTTTATATGGTAACCCTTGGATCTATCATATCTTGGCATTTTAATTATGAGGTCTAAATTAACACCCTGACACACTATCTGTGACTCTGCTGTGAACTGTTTTCCACAGCTTGATGAGATTGTGATTTCTTGATCCTTTTATTTTTAGCTGCCACAATGAGAGGTTCATATAGGAGGCTGCACATCTGTAGGTTGTTCTTTTTATTTGAAGATCCTTGAAGTGGCTATATATTCTTCTAGCAAACCCAAGGCCTACCCTGAGGGGTGAATGATGATCTATTGTACTGTAGAACAGAAGCTCCTGGTGAGAGCCTGCTTTGAAATAAAACAAGGCTGACACTTTAAGAGAAGAGGCTAGTGGATGGTGAGGCTTTTAACTAGAACTGGCAATATCTGCAGAAACCCAACTTTCCCCCTTGTTTTTGTAAATCAAGTTCAAGACAATGATGGAAGGGGAGTTCTTACCCCCCCCCATTTTATGCTGATATACTTTCCATCAGAAAGGGCTTAAAAAAGAAAGCATTGAGTTTCTAATTCTTTTTTTTTTTTCAAACTGCCCCATTGATAAGGAGATTTGGGCATGAAAACAGGGGAGAGGAAAGCTTAAATTCCTCTTCCTCCCTTGCAAGTTTCCATGGTTCCACTTTGAAACAGAAGTCAATCAATCATGCATACACTGTACTCACTCAACTCACAAGGGGATGAAACCAGTTTCTGTCAAAATAAGTGCCAAGTTGAAAAAGGGATGGTGTGGGTTAAGGGCAGATGAGGTTTTGGATGCTCTCTGTGGCAAGCCATGCACAAGCCATTATGCTGGATTCACATCTCATGACAAGCCACTCTGAAAACAAGCCACCCAACTGCAAGCCATGGCTTCTCAGGGTTGTTTGTGCATGGTTAATAACCCACACTTAAGCTATTGTGCCAGATGCAGAAAACATGACAAGCTCTACTCAGAAACAAACAAGGGAAACAGCACATGTTGTGTGAACCAAGTTATTGATAGGAATGTTCTTTGAAATTCAGGTAGCTCAGTGACACTTTTTTCCTTCACTAAATGTCTTTTCCAAGATGGTTAGTTTTATCAGTTAATTTGGGAAAGAATACTGGACTCCCCACTCTTCTTATCCTTCCCAGACAATCCTATACATTGGGACCCATCTTTATTTAATCTCTTCTTATATACCAGAACCCAGGGCTTCTTTTCTGATCAGGCTCCCCAGCGAGCTACGGAAAGAACCTATTACCTTATAAAGATAAGGTGTAGTCCTGCTTCCAGTACCCTCTTTTCTTCCTACAGTGGTTTCAAATTTTCATATTAATCAAGCCATTACACTGCCTTCCTTCTTTGCATCTCCTTCTACACTGTTGGAATCAACTCTGCACACCTTGAAGGTCTGAGGAACCCTAGCATTCTAGCATTCATGAACCAAAGCAGTTTGCCATTGGTGGAACTTGTTCCTCTACCATAGTGTCTAAAACAAGGTCTCCCAGTATCCTGTCAGAGATTTGCATCCTGGCTGGTACAAATGATCTCCTTGGAGTATCAAACTGACTTACAGCTTGTGGAACTACTGGAAGCTCACTGCACCCAGGCAATGGCAATGTCGTCATCTTCTTATGCTGGAACTCCCCTACAGGAATTATATAAGGCATCTACCTAGTCAACCTCATTTACATCAATTGCAAGAGTAGGGTGCTCCTTTGGCAGAGAGGTCCTTTCTTCAGTTTTTCAGTAACTCTACTGTCCCTCCTCTGGTAGGGAGGTTCATTAGTTGCCCATGTGTGTGATGTATAGAGACCACAAAGAAGAAAGGCAGGTTACTTACCTGTAACTGTTCTTTGTGGCTCTCTGGACATTCACACCATCCCTCTCACTATTCCCATTTGGTGTTATTCCAAAAATGCTACCATACCATTCTGGTTGTAGTCAGCCTCTTCTTGTATCAGGGTTGGGTTGATCTTCCCTCTATACCCAAAGCCACAAAGTCAATTGGGAACTGAGGGAATAGCTAGGAACCCTCTATAATAGCAACTATGATGGAGAAGGGGATCTCAGTAACACAGATATCCCAGAGAAAGACCCTTGTAGGTGTGCAACCCTTATGTATGAATGAATACAAAGTTGACCACTCCTAAGAGGACAGTTACAGATAAGAAACCTGCCATTACTTGATCTGACTTATATCATCATAGTGCTTGTGCTAGAAGGTTTTTGAATAATCATTATATAGCTGCAGTTTGTCAGTTGTGCAGGAAGCAGCATGCTTTACCCCACTTTATAGATTGTGCTCCCACACATTCTGCCTTGCAAGGTCTAGATGATAAGACTAGCTGTATCAATGGTTTGAATATTCAAATTGGCTGCCCACATGTGCCAACACAGGATGCAGCCCACCATGGCTTGTTTAATTGGAAACTGGCCCATTCAGTTCGCCTGACATAGTGCCACCTGAGTGACACCCAGATGCTTTCTGGCAGCACCTTTACTGAAAGTTGCCAGTGGAAATATTTTCAATGTTTATCTGTTTTTGTTAACATTCCTCTCTAGTCCTGAATTGCAACCTGTGCTCATATTGATTAATTGAGCTGAATAGTAGAAAGACCAGAATTAAAACACACCTCCTATGACATTTTCTTCTGTAGGATTTCAGGGGAGGGGTTGGAGAGAGAGCAACTCATCTTTTGATGCTTGCTGCTGTTATGATACAACAGTGCAGCTTCACAGTTTAAATTAATTTGCTTTGATTTGTATTGACACTGTAACCTAATTTGTTTCTCTTGCTTTGCAATCTAATTCCTGTTGACCTTTTTGAAGTGGGTTTTGTTCTTGCCAACATAACGTGACTTAATAAAGAGGCCCACATCTCATACCCTTTGACTTCTAAAAGCTGGTCCAGAAATCTCAGTGTAACCATTCTGAAATTTCCTCACTGTTCCAATATATATTACATAAATGCATATTCAGACAACTACAGCTGTTAATCTTTTGCAATTGGAAAATACACTTAATTAAAAAAAATATATAAGTTTTTCACAAATTCACATTGCTGTAATTATTGTATGCTTCTTTAATGAAAATTAGGAGATTAGTAAAAAGTTTCTTTTTTCCCTGTCAGAGCCAATACCATGTGTCATCTTGGCTGTTGTCAGTCAGGCCACAAATTATATACATATGTACTCAGAGGCCTGTTAAGCTAAGGCTGACTTATAGGTATAGGATTGCAGTTCTACTCATGTATCCCATCTATACTTTCAATCAGTTCAACAGGGCTAGTTCAACATTGTAATGAGGATGGAGATGTGGAACTAAACATGTATTGGAAGTGTGTCTGAAAGCCTGCTTCCTTTTGTGGGGCTTGCTTCCTAGAATGGGGTTTTGTTCATTAATTAACTTGGGCCCTGTCTATTGCAAACAGTAGGTGGCCAATTTGGTTAAGGGGGATTTCTCTTCACCCTTTTCCTCTCTGGAGCACTGTAGCTCCCCCAAAGTTCCTGAACAGTATAATATGGGCACAGATGCTGATGGGTGAGACAAGAGAGCATTTCACAACCATACAGAGGACCCTTGAGTGGAGCTTCATTCCACTCATGATGGGTGGCTCCACCTGGTTCTCTTTTCCAGCAGCCCCCTGTTCAGGATGGTCGCACAATTCTACATAGAGGCTTGGTTGGGAAATGGGGCATGGAAAGAGAAGGAGAGGACAGGAACATCCCCTTGCACAATGTTCCTTGTAGTAATTAGTATTTAAGCCTTTGTTTCCAGGTGTGTTTCCCAGAGTGAGAAAAGAAACTTGTGCTGTCATTTGCATATGAATTTTAGATATTAATATTAATCTCAGTGCTGGAAAAATAACAAGTGGCTCCCAAAGATTAGTGTATTGCTTTTAGATCTCCTAGAATATCTTTTTCATTGTGACGTGTGCCTGCGAATTAGAGGTGGGAATATTACGCAGTCTTAATTTACTAGAATTGCTCTTGTCATGTCATGTTGTGCAAATGTGAACTACAGGCAGCATCTAAAATCATCAGTTCAATGTACTGAATGCACAGAAACAAGTTAGTAGGTCTAATGTTCCATCATTCATATCAGAAACTAATAAACTTTTCCTAAGTTTTGCACATCTTGCTTCTACAAGCTAACTTAGATTAGCAGGTATTCTAGGATGATATTTTCAGTTCAGATTTTTTTACCAGTGTCTAAACAATAACAAAATCATTGTTGTCCTTGGATACTAAGAAGGCTGGTGCAAAGAGTATATTGGGAAAAGAAATTTCTGAACAAAATGACAATCCCCTTGGTTATAATTATCTCCAAACATCAGCTTGCTTGAGTTAATTTAGTGTGATCAGTCACTGTGCTGACACAAGCATTTAAGGAACATGCATATGTGATACCGTTCTGATATTTGCATGATGATTTGGATATTAAATACACATCTTAGTAGTCAGGTTACAGCCAATGACTTACAAATATTGTGAACAGTGCAAATATTGTACGGTTACAGTGCAAATTTTCTGTGCAGTATTTTTCGTATAATAAATGCTACATTTTAGTGTTTTATTGCTATAAAACATGTTTCTTCTTCAGGTGACAGTCTTAGCCCTACCAAAGAATGCACACCCACTGGTAGCATGGATTCCCTATCTTCTCAGTCTCCTACAACTGCTGTCCCCAGCAGTCCTCCAGACATGCAGAAAAATCATCTTATAACTGACAGTGGAGACCCAGCAGACTCAGCAGCCAGTCTGTAAGTAACATCATTTCTGTTTGAAGGCAGTCTGCTATAATCTCCTCAGGTACAATGGTATTCACAAATACCTAAAATAAAATAAAGTAAAGTAAAATAAAATAAAATAAAATAAAATAAAATGACACCATTTTAAAAGTAGATTTTTTGTTTCTAATGAAAATCTTAAAACTAACAGAAGCATGAAAGAGTGTAGCTTAATTATATCTGATTATTAAAGCCAATACTACAAAACTAGCTCTTGATTTCTTAGTGTCTCTTAGTGTATTTTAAAGTACAGAAACCTTATTTCAGATTATTTTAGTGGAACTGATTCTTATAAATTTAGATTCATGCAGAGCTGAAAATATAAGCAGCCTACAGTATCTAATTATACTGGACTATTTTACTGGATGATAACTAACATGCTTACATCTTAACATGCATGATCCCCTTACAGATCAAAAGTTCTCTGTTTCACTCATACACCCTTCCTGGATAAGCTGCACATGCAATTAGCCATCTGGGCGATTTCTCATTGAATTATGTGCACACATATACACACCACGGGTTTCTAAAGTTTTGATTCCTGCTTAACCCACAAGCTTTGATTGGAGTTCTGGTCTGCTGTCCTTTTCCTGTCCTTACTCTCCATAATTTTGCTTTAGTGTCAAATTAGCTCTTAGTATTTTAGAATGTATAAGTAAATGCAAGGTTTTCTTCTTCTTTTTGGTGGGGGAGTTATAATAAACCTAAAGTTTTTATAATGGAAAGTCATGCATGTGGTGCAATGTCTTTCTCCCCCTCCCCCCAAGTAATATTAAATGTAAAAGTTCAGCCTGCTGTGCAGTCATTCAGTAAAGAGAAATGTGGAATCACAGTGGCAGTCACAGTAGAAGATTGAAGACTGGTACAGTTGCAACAGTGTTTCTGTGCTCTGTAGCCCAGGGAAACATTCTATTCTGGGTTGAAGCTTTTGTAGAAAGTGAATCATACTAAGCCTTTTTTAAACAAGTGAATCTTTTGCTGCTGTTCAAAGCACCCAGAAGGAAGCCTGTATAACTGATGGCTTATTAAAAAGTTACTCTGTTAGCGTTTGCTCTTTCTTGTGTTAGGATAAAGACCTCACCTGATCAGAATCAGATTTGTCCAGTTTTAATGCTTCTAAAATTGCTAAATGCATTCTGGAGAGCCTGCAGTCACTGTATGAAGATCTAGTCGTACAGTACAAAGTTCTTCTGCACCAGTGTTTGAAATAGCAGTTAGTGGCAAGTTCAGACAAGGCAAAACAGATGTGTGCATGTGAATTCAATTTCCCACATAGAAGAGATGTCCACACGTCAGGTTGTTGTGTGATACACAGCATGGAAAAATTACTTAGTCTTTTGAACAAACTTGTGCATTGTTTCTTAAAATTATAAAAGCTGTGAAGATGGTGTGCTATCCAAATTGAGAACTGTTAAAAAGCTAAATGACACATACAGTTAGAAGGAAAGCAACCTGAAGAAAGATGGCTGTGATCTCTATCATGTGGCTACACCCAACACATATGGGCTTAGCAAGATGCTTTAGGGATTGAATCTGTACTGAAACATACTTGAATGGAGAGAGTAGCAGAAATTAGGCAGTACTTGGGGCAGAGATAGGTATGAGTTACTGGTTAATAGTTTTGTGAGGTACTGTATATATTTCACAACCCTGTTGTTATGTCAGTTTCCTTGCTGGTCTGTTGTTCAGTTATTGAAACTGACATTTCTATGGATGTCCCACATGTTGTAGGCTAACTTGCCTGCCTGTCATATCCTGTTCCTAGGAACAAAGTCTTCCTTTCATTAAAGTGAAGAATCTTAAAGCATTGTTATCATGCTGTGTCTCAAACTTCCACAGATGCAGAATCCTAACAAGATATTTAGGGATGCAGTTTCTTCCTGCTCCTATTTGCATCCAGTACAATACATTCACATGCGTAATAGAATAGGCAAAAACTCTCCTGGCATGTACAGTACTGAATCACATATTGTATCTAAAGTATATTATGACTTTTTTGTAGTAAAATGTTTAAATCACGTGAGATTCTGTGCCTGTTGTGTGCTTTCCTTTTGAAAAGAGACCTATGACAGTTGTATGAAATAAGATTTTTCTGAAAAGTTTGTGTAGATTTTTTTTCATGGCCTCTCTTTGTTGCTTTCTTTGCTCACTGATGTTTGTGCTGAAATGATTCTCTTCAACAGAATAGCCTTAGGAACAATTCAGATAAAAATGCAATAATGTTTTTTTTTTCAGAAGTTGGTTTCCAAATAACTGTAAAGATCTCTAGCTTATTTGCTGAAAGGTTTGCAGTCTTCCTGTCCCCTATTTCAAAACTTGAACTATACAAGCAAATAAGTTTTCTTGTCAAGGAGAAATGATTGATAGGTTACTTTTCTCCACTTTTGCAAGCATTATTATTGCATCTGTTTCAGCTTCTTTCCACGTTCATCCAAAATTGTCAAAAATTTCATAAAAGCTATCACATTTCAATTTCAGTATTTCTAGATACTCTTAAACTAATTCTTGATAATCAAAGGATTTCTTGTTTCAGGGATCTGTTTTGCCATCACATGAGCCAAACTTATATGTAGCAAGGCTTTCCTTAAAATTCAGCATTCATTTATCGCTGAACCACTTTTGCTTAAAAATGGGAATGGGAATTAAATTTCAAGAGAGTTAAAGAATTACAAAGAACCCACATGGAGGTGTGACAGGAAGAATAATTTCTAGCTGTTACCACAAACATTTCACACTTCCTTCAAAAATACTTTTTTTAGCTGTATTGGAGACCACACACTCTTTAAATATATCCACAAGATCTATCTGGCCAGAGAAGTGCACTGTTCTTCTTCGTGGTCTCTGTGCATCACATATATGGGCTTTGTACCTGCTCAGAGCCTAGTGTCAGGAAGCTTCTATAGCTAAGTGTTTGACCAGGCATGAGCCCCTCCCTCCCTTTTCCAGGAGTGCATGGGAGGGATCCTACCTATTTCCTCTGTTCCTTTTTGACTGCCAGCAAACCTAGATTGGGAAGTGCTTCTTTCTCCTCAACCTTGAATATTCTAGCATGTTTTACTTACTCCTCTCCAGTCCTCTAAATCATTTAAATCTTTGTTTTCTTCACCCCCCCCATATATATAAATCTACAACAATATGTATTTCTACCCATTTTTCTCTCTACCTCATCATGTTCCCCTACTGAAATGCCTTTTTTTTTCTTTTTTCCAACTTCCTTATCTTCCACAATGGTGTTGGTGGCACTGTTCCAAAAATGCATCCACTGTGACAGTAGACACCCTCCAGTTGGACAGTCACTCTCTGCCTACATGAGGGACGTGCCATGGCTTGCCAGACTCCTCCAACTATACCTTGGGACCTCCCTTCAGCTCCCAAGTGCACCACACCTGATTTCAAAGGACTGGGGCTAAGTCCTCCACCCTGACATAGGAACTCTGCATCTCAGAGTAGGCCATACTCCAGGGGCCTAGGGAGGTCAGGTCTATCCTTATTGCTGCTCTCAAGCTGTCCACAAGGATGTCCTACCTGACAAAATGGAATGCCTTTGCACACCAAGAGAACATACTACCACAAGACACCACGGACGAGCACATCCTCTACTTCCTGCAGTCATTCATGTAAAGGATTTACACTTCCACCTGCCAGTATAGGGAGCTTCAATCTTCATATACCCTCCAGCTCACCAGTTTCTGTGGGTTGTTCATGCCTGTAAGGAGCCTCTTGGCTGTGCTGCAGGTCCTGACCGAGAAGCTCTTTGAGTCACTGGTTGTGACTGTCCTCTGCCTACTCTCTTGGAATGTTGCTTTCCTAGGGGCCATCATATTGGCCAGGTGTTCCAGCAATCCCCTCTACCCTACCTTCCACAGAGACAAAGCAGTACTCTGGCCAGAGCCAGCCTTCCTCCCCAGGGTCATGTCAGTTTCATCTCAACCAAGAAATCATCCTCTCTCTACTCAAAGACTAGTCCACTGGGTTGCAAACACTATATTTCTGGCTTATGAAATAGCTGACCTTCTAGTCATGGTCCCACCAAGGGCACACTCAGCTCAAGCAGTGGCCACAGCCACTGCCCTACTCTCTGGGATTTCCCTGCATGAGATCTGCAGAGTTGCCACATAGAACATGCTCTCATTGTTTGTTGGGTACTATGACTAGATGTCCATACAAAAGCCAACTGCTCCATCAACAGTGTAGGCCTCTCCTCTGATGATGACATCACCCCTCCAACCTTCTCGAAGTAAGCAGGCTAGTTGCCCATATGTATGATGCATAGAGACTGTAAAGAAGATAGGCAGGTTGCTTACCTTTAACTGCTGTTCTTTGAGTGGTCATCTGTGTGTTCACACAACCTCCCTACTGTTGTTGCTTTGACAATCACTCCCTTGCCTGCCCAGGGTGCACAGGGCCAGACCAGTTTGGTACAACACTCCCTCCTCAGTCCTGGGACCTATGACAATCCTGAAACAGGAAGGGCAGGACTCCCACCCAGTCAAACAGTTAGCTATAGAAGCTTCCTGAGTATAGACTCTGCACAGGCACAAAGCCCATATGTGTGAATGCACAGATGACCACTCAAAGAAAGGCAGTTACAGGCAAGCAACCTACCTATTTCTCTGCACCAGGGCTAATTTTCTCATAAAGTAAAGGAGGAATCACTGTCTTCGGCCCTTCTCAGGTTTTATTTTGCCTCTTGGAAAATCAGTTCCTAGGTAATATCCTATTTGTGCTATATCTGTTAGAAACCAGTTGATGATCGTACACATTATCATTTGCGATACTGAATATCTATGTCATTTGTGGACGCACATGTGCGTATATACATGCATGCACAGTTCTCTATAGTCCAAACTGAAACTACCAAGACTGCTTTTCCCTCTGGGATCTGGTAGTTTAGGATATAACATATGAGTTAAACTTTAAACAGAAAAAAAATCATGTTTTATTGGGGCACAAAAAGGAACAATAAAAAAAGGTTTTTTTCCTTTGTTCTCAACCTTTGAGGTGAGGGTAACTAAAAATCTTTTTAAATAAGCATACCTGGCAAAACCAATCCAAGAAAAGATCCTCCTTTCATCCTTTTACTTAAGACAAAGTCTACAGACTAGAACTTGGATAGCATCCCATCACTCTTATGCTTACAGTCTCTTTGCTCCCCCCACCGTAGAACTGTGTTGCAGATTTTCAGAAAGAGAAAGGAATCTCCCTCTCCCTCTACCCCTCTTCTGTGTGTGTGTGTGTGTGTGTGTGTGTGTGTGTGTGTGTGTGTGCGCGCGCGCGCGCGCCTCAGAGGCAAAATATCATGATGGACAATTAATCTGTACCTCTCAAGGGAAATATTAACTGGCATTCATGGCAATATAACAGTCTGTAAGTCCTTGTTAGCAAGCTGTTAGCAACTGTTTGATGTTCTCAGGTTATCATTAGAACACACTGTCTGCCAACCAACCCTGTTCTGTATAAACATCGGCATTTAACTCAGGCTCTTTATTTTGCTCTAAGAGCACTGTATGTTTCAAGCTTAGCAATAAAGCTAGCTCAGTAAAAAGTAAAGCATATTTGTCTGTATGGTCCAAAGCAGGATTTTTCCTTTATTAGGAGAGTTGTAATTGCAACCTCTTCATAGACGGTTGGCAACAGATTTTAAGAAACATGCTTCAAGGTCAAAACATATATAATGATGGGTCGCAAATTACGTTATTGACTTCTTGGATCTCAAAACATAAATTGATTACTAACAAAATTAGTAACAAAAGATAAAAATTAATTCTGTTTTGCAAATGTCTCCCTTCAGCTCTAGCGACATCCATTCATCAATGGTTTCTTGGATGAATGTGCAGTCAAATACAGCACTTACCACAGTCACATCAACATCACTATCTGTCCCCTTTCCATCTCCTGCCAGGGAGACTGAAAGGCAAGCTGGAAGGTAAAACTCTGCCATCAAGTTTTTTTCTTTTTCTTTTTTTCCATCCCTGAGTCTGACTCTCATGCTATAACAGCTGGTGTGGTGTACTGGTAAAGAGTGCAATAGTGGGAGATCTGGGTTCTGGTCCCCACTCAGCCATGGACAGGGTGATTTTGGGCCAGTCCCAGACTCTCAGCTGAACCTGCATCACAGGCTGTTGTTGTGAGAGGATGAGGGGAATTATGTAAGCTGCCTTGATTTCCTTGAAAGGAAAAAAGGAAGGATATAAATATAATAAATAAGAAAAGCAAAACTTTTTCTTCTTGTAAAGTGGTCTATACAGATATTAGGTAGCTTGCAGGCAAACATATTTCCTGTGCAGTGACTTTCACAGGTTGAGAAAGCTCTGGAGAGACTTACTGGAGAGAACAGTAATGCTAGGAAAAGTCAAGGGCCGAAGAAGACCAACTATGAGATTGACTGACTTCACAGAGAAAGCTGTAGCCATGAGTTTTTAAGAGCTGAATAGGGCTGCAGAGGACAGGGCATTTTGGAATTCAGTCATTTATAGGGCTGCAATAAATTGGAGACAATTTGCTTGCATGTAACACCAGTTAGCAACTTTCCGAGGCATAACAATAATTTTAACTTTCATGATAAAGTAGTATATTTAGGTTTGACTAGTGGTAGAGAGCAAGCAGGAAAAAAACTAGAGCTTCACTCTGAATTGCCCCATTATGCATCTTGATTGTTGCTCCTGTCACAATGATGCAGTGTAGATGGTATGGATGGGGTAATACCTTTAACCCATGCAAATCAGAATCTGCAGTTTGTGACATAATCATGCCATTCTGTGTTAGGCAAATCCTGTTTGTGGAATGATTACATTGTGCATTTCTCTAGGTAAAACCTTAATGCAGTGGTCAGGACTTTAATTTTGATAGCATACCTCTTCCCTTCTCTCCTGTTACTTTGGATACAAAAAAGTGCATCTGATCTACTTAAGTTGCATGAGATAATGAATACAGCAGAACTCCATTTTTCTAGTATTAAACAGTAAATGATGCAGTTTTATATATGCCTGTTAAGAATGGCTGAACTGAAAGAGGTGTGTTCAGATTTGTAATGACTTTAAATGAATAGACTTCCCCATTTCTTACACACACTTCAACTCCTGGTGCAAATTATTGCCTTATATAGTCTACATTTTTCAATCTGTTGTCAAAGAGTGGGGTGATAGATTTCTCATTACAAGGAAATACTGCTGTCCCCCTGCTCCATACCTGTATAGGTTGTGTAGACAGGATAGCCCTCCATTTTGGTTCAAAATTTAAGAAGTGATTCTGCAACTTTTAAAAACTTAACTTACAGAAATTTTTAATTTTGATTTTTCCATGTTGTCAGCAGAAAAGCAAGAGCAGTCTATCCATGTGAGGCAGAACATAGCTCTGAACTATCCTTTCAAACTGGGGCAATTTTTGAAGATGGTAAGTATTACAGCTTTTAAGAAGTCAAAAATAAAAGTACCCTTTTAAAAAGTACATGGGGCATACACAACACAAAAGTGGAGGTCCACAAAACAAATGTTGTAGTACATCCCTGGAATATGGTATGGTGGCATGTGTGTGTTATTTGAGCCTGTGGCTTAGGGTGGGGCAGGGGTGAAAAAAGTGAACATCAAACCCAAATTCCTACTCTAACTTCTTACTACATAATGTGAATATTCTAAGGTCTGTTGGCTTATGAGCATTTAAAAGTATAGTAATGGAGCCTGAGGCTTCTGCATGCAACAGACTTTTGCCTGTGATTGGTGCCTGAGGCAGTACATTAAGAAGTCTCACTTCATACCTATTATATTAATAGTTCTTTATACCACAAGGCTGTAGTTCTCACTAAGCCATGGGCACAGCCCCTTCCAACTTATAAGGAAATGAACTGCAATTGTTTTGTAATTTGCTTTAACAGAGCTGTATTTTTAAATGTTCCACACATGAGTGGGATGGTGTGACTTGGAGTCCTGCAACAGCAAGGGTTGGACCCAATGGCCTTCATGGGACCTTCCAGCTTTACTATTCTATGATTTTATGACTATACTGGATCTGAATTACAGCGGGAGTACTTCTTTTCACAGCTGCCTTTTCTGCATTTGGGAATACATACTCAGTCCCAGCTACATTGAAATTAATTTCTCCAAGAATTTCTGTGGGGAACATTTCTTTCCCTAGGAGTGGAACCTTGGTGTAAACCAGGGAGTTTCCTATCTGGACAGTAAGATGTTACTGTATTTTCTACATGTGTAGATATAACCTTCCATTCTCTTCCTTGCTCATTCTGTTCTTCTCATTGTTTTCTATCATCTAGCCATTTCTGCTACTTGATAACAGTGTGTTGAAGCCTCCCTGGTGCAGCTACATCTTCTTTACTGGCCACTGCCGGGCAGCCATTGTCATTCCCTCCTTCTGCTCCACCAGATACTTACTTTTCCATGCGACACAGTGTTACATGGGTGCTTGACATCCCCTTTCTTCATGGAACTACTTTTTTAACACAGAAAGTTAATTGAAAATGCAGTCCACATTTTAAAATCAATTTATTATTCAGGTAAATGTTGCAAGGACCCAAAATGGAGACCAGGCAAGCATAGTTAATTTTAAAGGCTTTGACTATATAATAAGGTTAAAACATTAAAAAAGACAGATATTCCAGAGAATACCAGTCTAAAATATATAAGACAAATTAAATGGAACCATGGAAAAGGCCAAATATACCTATAAGCAGTGGAAGTACTAGAATATGTACATGTTGCATTCAGAATGAAGATTATTTAAGGATGAAAGACAGCAAGCAATTATGATAGTAACTATTCTGCGGAGGAATTTGATTATAAATTATTTAGGTAAATAAAAAGAGAGCACAAGGAATAGAAATTAGATTTTACTAGCTGGGACTGTGGTAAGAGTGGAGATCATTGGCTGCATTTTGACATAAAACTAAGGTATAGCTAATTTTAACATTGTTGGGCATACCAAGATCAATAAGTTTGTTTCACTTAAAGTTGGTTTATTATCATTATCCTACCAACTCCTTTGCAATTGGCCTGAAGTTCTTTGCAGCACCCAAGGAATAGCAAGGTGTGATCAGAGCAGCAAGTTTTCTACTGGCTGGCTATGGAAACTGGTTGGGAAATACACTGTCTTTGAAAATTTTTGGCTGCTCTTGTCACAGCCTGAGTAAAAAGGAATTCTAGATACTATGAAGACTTGTTAGCACTCTTTGTTAATCCTTTCCCCCCAAGCCCCCTAAATAAAGTTTAGTCACTATTTCAATTAAGACACGCTTTATTTCTAGTACTGAAATTTTATTGGTGGACAAGAAGAGCAGGTATTACTAATAAATTGGGTCAATAGGATATAAAGAGTATATGTGGATTTTGTAGAAACACTCTTTAGCAGGAAGTGACTGTGGTCATGGGGAAGCTTTTAGATCCAACTGCAGTTGTATCTACTGAGTTGTTATAGCTTATGTGTTAGAGGTGTGGCTTTAATGACTGTCATTAGGTGTGGGGAGAAAGTGGCCAAGGTTGCTTAAAATACATTCCAATCCAAGGTATAGCAGGAGCATTTGGCCAAATCTGGGCTAGCTTGAGGTGTACAACCAAGCCAGAATTAAGGTAAACACATGTGACTTCATGCTGCATCCAAACCGGAACCTTGTTAAGAAAAAAGTCAAGTTGCTATAAGATCAGGGATTTAAAAGACAATAATGGCTAAAACATACAGAGGGGATAACTGAGTATTCAGAAGAATTAGTAGAATTGACAACAATAGAAGCTGAGCACAGTGTAATATGACCACTGTGATAAGCAACTAGAAGGCCAAATACAGGGCTCTGGTACATTCTGGCAAAAAGCTGGGACATTACTCATAATGGGGTAGCAAGATGAATTTTAAATTATTGATTTTATGGCATTGGTGTTTGTTTCTCTCCCATGCCAAGAGGTCTGTGCCTCAGGACCTTATAAAGGTAGAAGCTGCACAAAGGAAGATGTAATGTACAGTAAGACATATGCAACTACTATCCATTTAATTCTGTCCTTAAGCCACTGGTTGGAAGCTGCCACTTGCAGTGCAGCAGATTGCTTTACAAGTTAACTCTGCATTAACGGAAGGTAGAATCCTTACTTGATAGGTTATGACCTAGAATGCCTTTATTCAAAGCAGTTCCATAAATAGTTTATGCTTACTTGCCCTGTACTGGAAAGAGTAGTATGTTGCTCCTTATTTGAGTCTTGTCCTTAAGCATTGTGAAATGAGAAGAAGCCTAACAATTCCTTCAGTATGTTTGTGCATTGACTATTATTTGAACGCAGTGTATGCCAGTGTAAGCCAGTATCTAAATTCTCTTTATGCAGCCTGCAATTACATATCATGGAGTTTATATGTTTTCTGCCAAAAACTTCAGCCCTGGCTTTCATACTCCTCTTTTCTTTCTTGGTATCTTCTAGTACAGCCTTGCCCAACCTGGTGCCATGCAGATGTTTCAGATTCTATCAGCTTAGCCACTATGCCAGTGCTAGTGTTATAGTCCAAAATGCTAGGAGTTTACTAGATTGGAGTAGGTTTCTTTAAAGAGATGGCATTATTGTGCTTCACATTTCCTCATCCTTGCTTCAATTTATGGCCACTCTTTGTGCAGCTGGAGAGAGTGCCATGTCATATTTTTGGTGGTAACCACATATATTCTGTAATATCTAGTTCTGAACTTATAGCCAGAATTCCCCAAATTCCCCTTAAAAATAGCTTGGCTTGAAAAGATGAACTGCTGGAATTTGCACTAATTTGACGTGACTCTGATAGCAGAAATTGATGGCTTACTTGTGTCATTGCATTGTTGCCTGAAGGATTCCATTGTGGCAATGCAAAGCCATATGCTCCAAGAATATTTGCTACTGCTAATGGCAGTCAAATACTATTCTCATCTCCCAAGAAACCCTTCTGAACCACACTTTCCCCCATATCTCCTAGAAATCTCACCTCTAATTGACATTCTCCTCAGGGTTGTGGTGAGAATCAATCAGCATGGAGCCACACTAAGAGAAGAAAGGAGGGGTGACCAGATTAATATTGCAGATCTGAATTTTTCCATCCTTATCTTGGGAGAAAGCATCAAACTTTTCATATTTCTATTTTTGATTCATGATGAACCCCATAAAATTGTGCCTTTGAAAACAGTATTAGAAAAAAAAATGAAGTAATCAGTTAAATATGGCTCATGTCTCCTGTAGTGTTACCTTCTGCCATTACTGCATTATCCCAAGATGGGAAAGTTTCTTATGAACTTAATCTTTTCATCACCCCAGGCCTTGCAAAGCTTTCTTCTCATTTTTGAAGCAAGCTGAGACAGGTAAAGAACCCAAAAGAGAGCTATTTTTTTCCTGCATGAGCAGAGAAAAGGGGCACCGGTGTGGGGGTAGCGGCATGATTTAAAGCAGAAATATGCACCAAGCCTGTTTGAATGTGCAGACACATTTGGTAGAATACAATTGCTCTGGATCGTATTATTTTTAGCAGTTGAAAAAAGGAGGAGAAAAAACCCCAAGCTTCTCCCCACACCTCTTGTTCTCGCCTTTCTTTCCATACACTTGGCATGTATGTCTAAAACACACATGATGTATATGTCTCTTGTCAAAAGCTACCTTACAGGCAGATTGTGTCTGACTCAAGTGTGATAAAAGAGGAATTAGATAAATGTTTTGTCTCTTCAAAATAGTCTCTTAGAAGCAAGTTTAATTTAGTATATGGGTGGGGTTTCTAACCATGTCTGTGAAGAACCCTTCTAGTCGAATCAATGTAGAAAATAGTCTGAAGCATGTGGTTTGAAAACAGGAATTTCAGAGAACATTTTCAGGCATGTCATGTTTTGTGCCTGTTGCTGCAAAGAAGAATGGTAGGTAGAGTATGCTCCTTTTTAGGTTCTACGTGATAGAATGATACCTTATTCTTTTGCATTGATTCCTTATCACTAAAATCGCACAATAAACTTTTCAGAATTAGCAACCTCTACCTACAGTGCCTTCTGGACATACATGGTGCAAATCCAAACAAGCTATGCATACTGTTTGTCCCCAGGTTTTATGTATGAACATGGCAACATGGAAGCAGCCATGCAAAGGATACCTCCCATTCCTAGAGTGGTGTCCCTGGATAAAAGAAGGCAGATAACGTAACCCTTCTGAATCTCCAAAGCCCATCCTTGGAGTTGCTAGGACAATGCAGTGACAGATTAAGATGACCAGCATCCTTTCTGCATCATGTGTCACATCAGTGTTCAGCCCAGTGCCACTGAGGAAGTCTGAGGAGACTTTTCCTACTAACAGAAAGAGCTCTGTGTAGTCCTTTTATTCTTTCTGCTCAGGGTGTAAAAAGATCTCCTTCCTTGGGCCTACTTTGTGATGGTGGGAAGACAAGAATTGCTTATGTAAATTAAACTGAAGGTTGATCCAGCTGGAAGCTCTGCTAAAGGCTACCCTCTTTTGACATAAACATTTTGCTTTCATTGCTGTACCTACCACCACCTACCCTCTGTGGATTTTTATGACTCTTTTTGGAAGCTGTCCAAGCAGGTAACTGTACATTTGGAAGCATTCTCTAACTTTTTAAATTTTAGTTTCAATTCACCCAATAACAAAGGTTCTACAGGTAGATTTTAAAATGATACACTATACTACACTAATGTAAATTATATAGAAACTGCTACAAAATCTAAAATGCCTATGGAAAAAAAATGTTTTTTGCCTGCATGAACAAGCTAAGCTCACTGAGTGAGCCTCCTTGGGGATGGCATTCCATAAATGGGGTTCCACAACCAGAGTTGGGACTCTGTCTTGTGGCCACCTTCCTAATTACACTTGAAGGGACTACTTGAAAGAAGGCCTTCAAAGATAATTTACAGGTCTGAGTAGGTATATATGGTAAGGAGAGGTTTGTTTGTTTATTTATTTATTTGGATATTTCTAACCTGTCCAATACAAAACGTCTCTGGATGGCTTAGAGTAATAAATATCCAATAAATACAACAGAAATATAAAACTCCACTGACGATAAATAAAATCTGAATTAATTTTTAAAAACTTTAAAATATTGGGTAAATAAAAAGGTTCCTTTAAATGTTCTTTTTCCCAAGCTATTTGGGACTTTAAAAGTTAGTGCAAAAACTTTGACTCAAACAGGCTGAGAGCCAGTGCGCCGACAAAGCACCAGCATTGCCCATCCTAGTCAGCTCTGTTTTGAACAAACTTAAATTATACATAGTGTGAAGAACGTCTATCCTGAACCGTGCTGTCCCTCAATTTTATTACATGCACCTATTCTAGTGTTCTGAGGAAATATATAGCCTTTCTTACTCTTGGCCTCAACATTATCCTCCCTATGTATATTTTTCTAAACTTCAATCATTTTAGGGTTTTTCATAATTAAAATACCTTCATCAATGGGAAAGGTGCTTCTCCGTCGGTAGTTTTAAGTCGCCTTTCCACATTCCCTTTGTGTATGAGCTTCTGTAGAGTGATTCTAAATCATGTAGGACAAGGGAAGGCCACTTTGTTCTCGCAGTCACCAGTACAACCCTGGGTGCTCTTCTAGGTACCCCCAAGATGCCCTACTCCTTCCACCTTTTTTAAAAAGCTGAAGGTCATGCTGTAGGACCTTCCTTGTGGCTTGAGTCTTCTGATGTTAGCTTCACACTGAGGGAAGAATTATGTTTGCAGAGTAAGTTAAGAATTCCGTAGTGCCCTCATCAGTATTTCCAGCTTCATAACATACTTTTTAATATGTGGAAACATTGTATGAGTATTCTAAATGTAGCAGCACTAAAGATTTATATAACTTTTAATTCTTGATTATTTATTTCCATTCTCTTTCCTAACCTAACATTGCACTGACCTGTTAAATTGCTGCAAGCATACTGAGCAGCTCTGGGGAACTTTCTTTCATGGTTGCTCATTGATAGAACTCATGGTTGAAATACGGAACTGCTTCAAATTTCCAGTTGAAAGAGGATCAAATAGCAGGTGATATCAAAGGCCTGGGGAGGCTTGCCATTCAGAAAAGACAGTACTCTAGACAAAAAGGGACAAATAGTCGAATCTGTTCTATTAGTCAGATAGTCTAATCCATGGGTTCTCAAACTACGGCCCGCAGGATGGATCCGGCCCACAATGGCCATCCATCCGGCCCACGCCGCCGTTTGCTGCCCGCGCTTGCTGCGCAGGCGGGGAAGTGGTGGCTTGCTCGCTTGGAGATGGTCTCCAAGTGTGCAAGCCACTGCCATGTGGGCCCAATCTTCCTGAAGCTCTTTGCTTGGAATGTTAACATCTTGAATGATTTGGTACCACCTGCTTAATTTGGCTTCTGCATAATCATTCAATGATTTGGTATGATTTTGTATTTGGTACTCTGCGGTTGCAGCACGGGGAAGAGGGGAGGCGGTGGCTTGATTGATCGGAGATGGTCTCCGAGTGTGCAAGCCACTGCTGCGCTGGTCCTATCTTGCTGAAGCTCGTTGGTTGGAATGCTAACATCTTGAATGATTTGGCACCACCTGCATAATTTGGCTTCTGTGTTATTTTCCTATTGCTTCATTTTGGAATAGGCATTCATCCACTTATAGATCCTTTGCTGGTTTCTCTCCACTTGGAAAAACTTGATTCCTACCCTCAGTTCCCTTGTGTTCCTTAGGAACCTTAAGATGATTTATCCACTTATCACAGAGCCATTGATTGCTTTTGAAACTTTTGCTTGGAAAACTTTCTGATAATTCATTTTCTGGAGTGATAGTCATATTAGTCTGTTGCACAAAACAACAATCTTCTGACACCTTAACTCAAGGCTTATTTCATTTATTTGCTTGTTTTTTAACCTAAATGGATAATTAGCAGGTCCTTCCAAAGCCAGTATTGTTTTTCCTTCAGCAAGACTTGTTCTTTACACCTAACTGTTCCAACCTTAATAATGCTTTCTAGCAGTTTATCTAAATAAAGTTAATAAGTATTTATTATGTCAAGTGTCTTTATCATTACAGCAACCTTCATGCTCTATTGATACCAGGAGAGATTGTAGAATGCCAAAGTCACTGCCTTTCTCAGCCATCCTCTGACAATTGGGAGGACGGGACAGAGTTTAAAGTGGCTCCAGCCATGAATAATGTCATTATCTTGGTAACAGAAAATACATCATACCAATACCTTTGACTGTCAGAGAGACTAATTAGTTCAGTTCTCATATTTACTAAATCTGGAAAGCCATCTCATTGTTCTCACTTGTCCTTTAACTGTCCTCCAAAAAGGCATGTCTCCCCTGTGCCTCTTTACTCTGCCTTCTACCTTATACACTTAGACTACATTCAGACACCATGAAATAAATTCATATTCATCACTCAGTTTAAATTCCCATATGCCTTAATAAGCCCTTAAATGAAGAATTAAGATAATAATACATCATTTTTTCCACTCTACCAATAACTTTAACTATCAAAGTGACAGTCTTATCAATCAAATTGACATACTGTTAGTATCAGCCATTAAAATAACTGTTAAATTAGTGTCTGACATGAGGTGCCACTTCCATTAAGGAGAATTTTATGTGTCTCTCCCCTCCCCATTTTATTTTTCTCTTTTATTTTTCTCCCTTCCCTGATGTCCCTTTCTCTTCTTCAATTTTTCCCTTTCATTTCTTTTTCATAGTCGAAAGTAAGATTGTGGAATCAGGATCCTTTCCCCTTTCTGACTGCTTTCACCTAAGGATTTTAGAGGAGAGATGTGGAGAGGGTTTGGCTCAAGTGGAAAAAAGATGGTTCAGGTTGGTTGCAGTAGCAGACCCAGAATTTGCTGATAGATCCTGAGAACTGTTGATTCACTCTGATGTTGCAGAAGTGGAATAGCAGTAGGTCAGGGCACTGAAACGTCTTTCGGTGATTGATTTATGGTTTTTCCAAGAAATTTGTTCCAAGGTCAAAACTGCTTGCAGTATAGCTTTCGGTATAGTACAGCCCAAGGGCAAAATTTACAGTATAGGGATATGGCTTACATGCTTCCCTGCTTATTCTTTCCTGTGAGGGCAAGAAGAACTGTGGCTTCTCTTGTGAGTAGGGTATGTCATGTGTATTTGACATATACACTGAATGCTATTGTCTGAGTTAGGCATGGGAGATGCTATTTGCATCTTAATGTGATATTTCTCCGTATGTGTATTAGAAATTTGAAACTTCTAGGAACTGGCAAGACCCCTGAATTATTTAAACCATCTCTGAAAGTCTTGGCTCCTTAGGGATACCCAAAGACAATTTTAACTGTTGCCACTCGCAGTTTAAATACTTTGTATGTGACTGTAAATTTTAGACCTCACCAGCTACAATCATGGTGGCACCAGCTAAGGAAAAGATCTTTCTGTGGTGGAGGATAGGAAGCAGGAAAGACCCTTTTTCTAGTCTGCAGTTATAATCACTTTCCAATACTTGTCAAAATGCCTTATTTAAGAAGCACAGCTCTTACTTCTCCTTTCATTTAGATCCAAGATTTAAATATATGTGCTGACTATCAGTGTTCTGTAATCCTGTCTGTAGATCCCCTGTGGTGCCTCCTTGGTAATGGAGTTTAACACTCTCAGGGTGGAAAGCTACTGGAGTACATACACTGACAGTAGATCATAAACTATATAAAGCTTGATTTATTAGAGTTGGGATTTGGTCTTATTTGGGGCAGGAAAAAGAAAAGTGCAAAACATAGTTTATTCAGACATGCTGAAGTTTCAGTAGCCATGCTCCCATTGGCATTATTAAGAATTTCCAACTGTAGCTAGCTTGTTACAGTGAAGGCACAACATATTACTTATATTATAATTATGGGCTGCACACCAAGTGGATTGCAGACCAAAGCTGAATGTTTTGTGGTCCATTTTTTCCCTTGACTGAACTCTCACCTGAAACAGCTTAGTTCAGTGGGAATGGAGTTATGTCATTGTTAGACAATTTCTTTAAGATGGCTCCAGTGCAATCATAAATGTCTTCTGAAGCCTTATAATAAAACATTTTCTTAGCATGTTTTCCAGGGATTGTTTTAGCCTGGCAGTGATGGAAAAGAAGCCCACAGGATAATGTGGAAGCAAAGAACTTATCTTTAGTTTGGTCATCTGTGAGCTATGTTATGCACATGCACTCTTACCCTGGAGGCAGAGAAGATTCACTAGATTCCATGGTTTATCGAACCAGTCTGCTTTCCTGTGTGTTAGCTCATACCATATGCTCTATATTGTGAGGGGCAAGAGCACTTTCTTGTTCATATTCCATAAGGTGTACATTTTAATAGGGCTGCTCCTGCCACCACCACAACAAAAATTTTAACCTTCACATATTTTTACATCCATATGACATGGAGAAGCAATAATAGCTTAGTATTAAATGGAAGACAGCCTTGGCTTCATTCACTGGAATTTCTAGTTAGAGCACTCCCAAGCTCTTGTAACTCTCCTAGTATTATGTCATAAGGGCCTAGAGTGAGAATGAAGATGCCAACCAGCTGCTGAGAGGTTTGGAGAATGGTGAATATAGGAGAGACAAATCTAGGAAAAAATCAAATGAGGTGTGGCGGGACAGGACAAGCATGGTAGGGAGCAAAAGAACATGTGTGTTACGTTTTGTGTGTTTGGATAAAAGTGAATTTGTCCCTCTGCACCTCAGCTGCTTGTGTTTGGTGTATCTACATTTAAAATACATACAGATTTAAAAATAAGACTGTTGGAAAATAGTATAGCTCATTAAAGTGAAAAGACGAGCATTAAATTGCAGTAGATCAAAACTACAAATAGGTTAATTTTGAGGAAGGAGTATTATTCTCAGCGAATATATTTAAGGTGGTTAGTTGAAGAAAGATTGTTAAAGCTTATGTAATTATAACAGCAGAAGTTGGGTTGCAGTACCCAACCTATGTATTCCAGAGATATCCCACAGACATCAAACAGGATTATTCCCAGCTTACTTTGAAATTACTTCTCTGCCACCAACTTTAGTGGGACTAAAATAGCTTAAGTGATTAAAATGGAAGCTGAATAGACTTTGCACACAGTAAAGATTTCAGTTAGTGTGTCAGAAGGTGTGCGTATATCATGTTACATACAGATGCCATAATCCAACACAGTGTCAGTTATGCCTAAGTCCATCAATTTCAGTTTCTATGTAGCTGCAGTTCTCATTTTTAGACTCTGTGTTTTGTGAATAAAGCTGTTTTTGTAAAACTGACAAATGTCATTGCCTTTAGCCAGACATAGCACAGAAAAGTCCCATGTGGGCATGAAACTGGCAGAGAAACCTAGATCTGATTCTTCAATAGTGAGCATCTAAGCAGAATTTGCCTAAGTTGAATTTGTTCAGAATTGCCTCTGAACTAAACCAATTGAAAGAAGTAATATTTAAATTCCAGAGTTCAAGTAACTGGGATTTGTTCACCCAGTATTCTTTCCTTAAAGTTAGGTCTGAAACTAATTCATGCAACCATTCTTTTCTACCCATTCTTATTTTTTCTTGGTAAACCTGAACATTTGTGATCAGTCACAAATTTATCACAGCAGAGTAAAATAATTTTACAGCAATTTTCAGGGGTGCACTGAACTGTGGCAGTTGCTTCACCACAAATTATTTCTGTTGAATATAATCTACTATTGATAAATCACTAAAAACAGAAAAAAGTCTAAATATTTGTTTTCCAAAATTAAATGGGTAGTTGAGTAGTTAACACAGTTGGTCTAGTCGTTATCAAGTTGCTATATCAGCCTCCCCATTGGCAACGTTTCCAGTGATAATTATGATGCAAACTTGGGGCTTCTTGATATGAATAAAATGGGCCAACTGTATTGTAACCTTTACAGTGACATTTAGTAAAGATCGTCTGTCCTATCTGTTTGCATACTGACAATGTATAGAATGGATGATGAGTGTAATGTCTTGGCATTCCTGATATGCATGGGATAGAATCACAGCTGCTGCAAAGCCACTTTTTGGAGACTTTTTGTTAACTTTTTGTGGTGATGTCAGAATATTCCACTCAAAATATGTTCATATTCTGTAACCATGCAGTGGAAATGACAAAAGGATAAATGGCATGCTAATTATTAACACTGGTTTTAATTTTCCATTTGAGAAGGGAATGTTATTCTTTTTAATCAGAAACTTTAATCAAAATCTTCCATGATGAACTGCATTTTCAGTATGTCAGTTGTGTTGTGATTGTTGTGATTTTTGAAGCTGTATGGATTTATGTCTGAATCTGTCATCTTGAAACATTTCTTTTATGTATAAGCAGCAACATTTTCAGTTTTTTGGCATTAGCATTAAAAGGTGAAGTCAATGTTGAAAGACACAAGACCCAGAATGTTATTTTTCTTTGAGCTGCTGTAATTGGCTCTCTTACTTATTATAGTTTTATTCACTTCTCAAGAGAATGTTTGCTGTGACTAGTGAAGTAGGAAAGAATTTCTTCCATCTTGCAAAGTGTGTCACTGTCTTCTGTGATTCACCCCATTGGTACTGCTCAGTTACTGCAGTGTTGCTGTGCTACTGATAGAGGCCCTGGATGAGCACTTTAGCTGCCTGAAACAGAACTTTCACTAACTTTAGCAGCCCTCACTCCCTGCTGCCATGGTGCAAGCTGTTTCTGCTATGTCTGCCAGCCTGGAGAACCCCCACTCAGCAACAAAAGGAAAGTGGTGGGATTTCCAGGATGGGGCTGGTGGCAGGAAGGAGGATTTGTGCCAGCAGGGTGGTTGAGTGAAATTAATGAAGCAAGGTGCTTTAAAAAAATTAGATAGTGTCTTAAGAAATGTCATGTCAAATGGTGGATGTTCTGATCTTCATCAGGTTGCTGACCATGTTCTGAGACCTCATCCAAGCCCTGTAGCAGCAGAGGACTTCTGGCTGTTCCAAACAGCCCCACCAACCACATTCTTACTGCAGCAAGTGCCACATCAGAAAAGAGCCTCTTCCAGTGCTAGCAGTGGGGGATTTCAGGGCCAGGACTAGGGTGGAGATGAGGGAATAGTGCAGTATGTCCTTCCTCACGCTCTCCTGCCTCATGCACGCATCTCACCTTGCTTCATGGAAAGGCCAGCCCTGTACCTGCACATGCTTGAATGTCATTAACTTAAATGTATGGGACTGGGCAAGTTGAGGCCTGCTTTAAAGCTTTTGGCAAGGGTGCCTCTTGGCATCAGTACCAGATATTGTTCCATTCAAGCATCCCCATGACTTCTGCAGATCCTACCCTAGTGTTAGTTTGAATGAATAACCCCCTATTCATTTATGAGCTTGCCACATAGTTGAGTACTTGTGTATCCATGTCAGGCAATTTGAGAGCAATGTAGACAAGTTAGATTTTTAAATCCTTACTGTGTTTATTTTTTATTTTAAACAGTTTCACATATTACCTTGTTATATCCTATTGCTTAGATTCTATCAATAATGACTTTCTTGCCCTATATCATCTTCTTTCCCTGTATGCTATTCATTCAGAACTTGTGTGTTTCAGTAATCTTCACAAACACAGAATTCAGTATGTTGGCAAAATTGACCAAACTGAGAAATTGTTTGAATGGATATACATTTCTCACCATCTTGGTTGCAAAAATAGGCTGAAAAGTGCAGGGGGTAATGTTTGTTGGACTCTCAGTAGGAAGAGGATGGGGCTGTGTAGGATTTTCTGGAGTCAAGGAGCCTTTGCGTTAATGTCTTACACTGTTATTTATGGAGCACAACTTCGTTTTGGAAAACCAGCCTTCATTCCCTTCTATACATAACGTTAATTCTTGAGAACTCTGGGTGTTAATGACTTATTGCCTTCCTATCTGAGCAGCTTCCCAAGACTAGATGCAATCAGGTTTGGTACCAAAGGCTTCTTTGTTGGACTGGGTAGTCTTACTGTGATCAGAAAAACAAAGTAAAGAGGTGGGGTGGTGGGCAAGGTGACAGGGCCAGATTTCCAAACAGTTAAATAGCATTATTTTTCAAGCAGGTCAAGCATAATGAAGCTTCTGAAAGACTAGGTTTTTTAGCACCTTTTACAGTGTGTTCCACCTTGTTTGTTGGTGGTTCCTGTGGCTTTCCTGCCCATTCCCATTCCTGCATCTCCACTAAGCCTTCAAGACAGCTTTTCCCCTTTGTTCTGTTTAAGTGCCATCTTAAGTACTACTTCCTATGGGACATATGTAGTTTGGTGGCCCTCAGACAAGGGTGTAATTAATTAAGTTGTAGCTCTACTTCAAAGGATCTCTGTCTGTAACTGCCCTAAGGGCCAGGTTAGAGATTTCCTGGAGAGTTTCATGGAGCGAAGCTGTACCTTTGAGTGCTGCCATAACTCGCAGTTTAACAGCAGGCGGTCTGTGTTCTGCTTTCTCCCTTCTGCAGTGCATTTTTCACGAGAACCTGGCTGGCTAGAAGGAACTCTAAATGGAAAGAGAGGGCTCATTCCTGAAAACTACGTCCAACTTCTTTAGTTCTCTGCACCAATTCCTGGAAATGTACATGGTATCCATGGTTGTTTGTTTCCGTTTTCTTTTGATACAGTTGTTTCTCTTGGGTTGAAATGCTTTTAATCAGTGAACTTGACAATGAGACGAAGATCATCCTCTGTGTTATGTCTTGCCTAATAAGAATGACACAGTTGTGATTCATGTAATTTTATACAGTGGGGAGGGTGGTTTGATTTTATAAATACTTCTTTATGTTTATAAAGAGTAATGATTATTATGTATGTTTGTAAGATAACTATTAATGTTAATTCCCAAACTTGGATGATTTCTGAACCAATTGTTATAAAGGAAGATTGTACAAGAATGTTTGTTCTTGCCTTTGAATTCTTAACATTTGAGAGATGCTTTTTCAGTTCCCCCATCTGAAAATACCAGAAACAGAAATTGCTGGAAGGTCATTTACTGAAAATCCATTAACAATTTATGCTGGTGCCTTTGTGAGAACTGCAACAGAACTACTCCTGTATTAATTGTCCATTAATTTCCCCTTGTTTTCAAAGGGAAAGTTGAGCTGCAGTGTGATGAAAAATGTATATAAATTCTGTGGCTTCACTCCTATGTTTTAGACATAATGGTAGTTAGATTATCCACTCCATATATTGTTCTACCTTCATCTGAGTGGCAAGAGAACCAAAGTGAGCTTAATGTTGAATAACTTTCTGTCTGCTGTGTGTGAGAAATGTGCTTACTGTTTCGGATAATCTGTTCATGTAAATACACTTTTACTGAGGCCCCAAAAAGATGTGTCATGCACTTACTTGTACCTTTTCCTCAACACTGCTTTGGTTTTCCTTAGTCCTGAGGCTTAAGATGAAGAGCTGCTTAACTTGTTCTCATAAATCTGTATTTCTGCTTAAAATGTTCCTTCCCCTAGCTCCTTTTCCTCCCATGGGGGAAAAAGCAGGGTATCCTTAGTTTGCTGGCACTATTTGAAAGCAGCTGGATGGGTGGCAGTGGAGAAAAGCAGGGAGGAGGGTAACCTTGAAGCAGCTTCCTTGCCAACCCCCTCAATTGCCTCAGCTGCTTTGGGAATTTAAAGAAAAGATACACTTGACTGCATGTTGCATCTAGTTGGGCCTTGTTCACCTAACATTTTGTGCTATCAGGGATAACTTAGACACTGCCTATTTCCAGCTGTCACACAATTGGAAAGACTGTAAAATATTAGTTTAAAATCACAAGAATCTTGAACAAAAAGAAACAAAAGCTTAGTATAGTATTCACTTGTGGTGTGTATTTTCATATGTATTACCTATCTGCTATGACCAGAGTCATCTAAATCCAATTCTTTAAAACATGGTTTTGTGTGTGTGTGTGGGGGGTCCCCCCTCAATCAGACAGAGACAATGTCAGTACTCAGATGACTCATTTGTTCACGCATGCATGTACATAATATGATCTTTCATTATCCGATCACTAAGTGTTTGATGTCTCTGTGTCAAACGTGTGCGCTGTCTCAATGGAAGGCACTGAATCTGAGCTGAAAATGAGGGACATGAAAGTTCTTGTCTGTAAAAAGCACATCTTGCTGTCACAGAGTATGAACCTGGTCTAATAGTAACATCATGCTGTTGAGGGCCATGACGTATCCAAAGTTGCTTCATAAGAGAGTAAGCTCAGCAAAATCAGTTGGGATATTTGATTAAAGGGAAAAGATTTTAAAAGCTTAGTCCCTAATGCTTCTTTTGATTTATTCAGCAGTATAAAACATTTTAAGCAAGCAAAATTATTTTAACGGGCTTGTTGCTAGTCCCCAGAACCTGCTATGTGCTAGTGTGTTGCCTGTTTGTAAACCAAAGAAAAGGTTGTTGTTGCTAGCTTTGGCAGGAGTCCTCATGTTTTGGGGGCTATTGACAGTGCTCCAAGTGTTCCTTCCAACCTATCTAAAGTGGTACACATATGGATCAGGCTTAGACTAGCACAGAGTGCCATGTGTACATGCCCAGTGCACAATTAACCCTGTACACATACAAGAGATGATGCAGCAAATGAAGCCAGGGTTCTTCTGTCGGCATGAAGGTTGACTGGGCTAGGTTGAGCCATGTGCACTATGTGGAAAGAAGAAGAAACACATTCTTAAGACAAGGGTTGGTTAATGCGTCTATGAAGAGTTTCTCTAAAATGGATTGGTTGCAAACTTCTGTTGCTATCAAAGGGTCCCTACATTGTCACCCAACTTCACCCTCCCCCAAGAAAGTTCTTATGACAAACAAATGAAGATTCAAGATCACAGCCTTCTTCGCAATGCTGGCAGAGTATATTCACATGTTGCTCACAATAAAACTTGATGCAGATACGTAAAGGAGGTGGAATGTTCACCTCTACATCAAAGTCTAAGCCTAGTTTGTGTAGTCTGTACACTGTACTGGTTTAGCCAATAAAACAGCTACCTTAATGAAGAAAAAGCAAATATTGATCTGCTTCAAGATTGTATTTAATATTAATAGAAAATGCTTTTTCAAGTGTACAAAATCTGTAATCCTGGTAAGCTTAAAAAAAGATTGTCTACCTAAAATTTGATTGAAAAACATGTCACAGTTAACTATCCTTTTGGGTTCTTTCTTTTAACAAAAGGTTTAACTGACAATCATTGTCTGTTCTTTTGCCCAGAACTGTAAGGCCCTCAAGAGTGTACACAAATTATTTCCAGATGGTGCAGTTGCGATCCAATGTAACACTGCTACCCTAGTCCAGCTGGCATGCTCCCAGGCTGTGGGGCATTAATATAGTTCTTTGTGTCTGAGGCTATAATCCTTGCCAGATAGCTTTAAGGTGATTCTACTTGGGAGATCATCAGGCAGTTTGGAAATGTGACCAAAAACGGTGCAGATGCCTGTGGCATAATGTAATGGAAATCAGGTTGTCTTCGTTTCCAACTATTTCAAGAGTGATGGAGAGACAAACGCATGCGGTATCAATATAAACTATTTCAAACTTCCCCCCCTTCCAAACTAAAGTGGGGCTGCCTGATCTTGCCTGTTGGACCCCCCATGTTTACTGCCAATGTGAATGGGTTGTATGCACAATTTCATCTTCATAAATGTGACCTTGAGCTTACAACACTCCAGATTGTGTGGAGGCACCTCCATGCATAATCCCTCCTCATAACTGCTGTGTTTAAGAAACACTGTTGCCTTACCTTGTGCTGGTGTTGTGCCAGTTGCAGCTGGAGAACAACTATTTCTTAAGCTGTTGAGGTGTAATATAAAGGAGGCCCATAATCCTGGATAATTGCTTTTTCCCAGAAAGTGACAGTTCCTAGGAATTCTTGCATACTGAATGGCATGGGAAGGCTCCATGCTACAGTGGTTCCCATACTGCCAGCATAACCTACAGAAGGAGAATGTCTCAGTTATGTGCTGGGGATAAATTGCTCCACACTGATTAGGATCCTGTGGAGTCGATGCAGAGTTTTTGTCTGTGTACAGCCAATATATAAGCTTGCCCTCTGATCACAGTGATGTGCATTTTGGTAGTATAACTTTTAAAAAGTGTTTACATTCTCTCAACTTGCATACTATAGCGCTGATGCCACCCTAACAAATTCCATAGGATTGGCTGCATGGAAATTATCTACATCAAGCCAAAGGACCTCATCTTCCATTCTGTCAAGTAAGGGCCACAGTGCAGAAGCCAGAACAGACATTTGTCCCTGCTTCTACAATGCAATTGTCAGTATTTTGTGTAAAAGAATTTATTTTCCCCTTTCTTGGAACTATTCTGTAAATATGAAGCGATTTGCACTCTCAAGTGGTAGACAGTAGTACTGTAGTCCAACAGCCTCCTCCCATGATGCACATCTCCCCAGTTTCACATTATCGCTGTACTGGGGTAGTTCATGAGCTATCCCATTGTACAGGGTTTGCTGTAATTAATTTGTATTCATGCCAATCCATAATGTGAAACATACCATCTTCTAGATGGAAAACTTGTCAGAGCTGCGATCTTTGGAAGCATTAACCATCTGGTTCAGCTCGTAACAAGCTACAATGTCTACTCAGGAGTAAGTCCCATTAGCGTTCCAAGGACTTCCAAAGCAAAACTTATCTGAAATAAACAACTAAAAAGGAAATTGAAAGGAAGAGTCAAGAGAGTTGGAGGTTGCAAAAACCCACAGTAATAGAAGCTCAGGTAAAATATATACCACGGGATAAGAAAGCAGGAAGTCTGAAAGGTCCATAGTGTGGTTAATTAGCAGTGTCAAGAAAACAATTAGAGAAAAGAAGACTTTCTATCAATGATGGGAGCCTTGCCTAAGTGAAAAAAACAAAAGGCAGCACAAGCTTGCACAAGGAAGATGCAAGCAGATGGAAACATGCAATTTATATTTTGAGGCACTTACCACTATCAAGGGCAACAACAATGAAGAACATCTAAACTGATCAAGAGGTTGGAGCTACTCAATTTTGAAGAAATGTTACAAGTGGGATTGTTTAGCTTAGAAAAAAAGGTAAGGAAAGACATGATAAAATTATGCATACTGTGGAGCGATGAATAGTGGGGCATTCCTTTCCCTCTTCCATAATAGATGGGGTGGGTCATCCCATGAGGCTCACTGGTAGGTGATTTAACATAGATAAAAGGAAGTACTTCTTCACATACTGCAAGGTTAAAATGATGTAATTCACCTTTAATAAGATGTAGCAACATCTTAGCCAGCTTTAAAGGGAAATTATATAAATTCATAGAGAATAGCTATTTACTACAGCAATATTGGAAGTTATGCACCTATATACACCAGTTGCTGGAGAACATGAATGTGTGGGTGCTGTTGCACTGATGTCTGTGGGATTCCAGTTGGCAACTGGTTGGCTAGGTAGACCTTGGGTTTGATCCAGTATGGGTCTCCTTATAGTCTTAGTCTTGCAGCCTCAATCTTAGGTACTGGTTAAAATCCAGTAGTAAGGGTATGGGTTGCTTTGCCCTACTCTTAATTTCAAGGACATACCCTGCATAGTCAAACCAGCTGGAACAATGTATCATTGCAGCCCTGTTTACTACAAAGGCATAAATGCACAAGTGTAGGGAATAGAAGAGTTACACACCTAAAGCATTTCACTCTAGGGCATATTTCCAAAGTAACAGATGCATCATCAAATTAGTGCAGTCAGTATCAAAGTAGAAGGAATACCTGTAATCACACCATTTTAATCTGTGTATATTTGTACAACTTATAAAAACTACGTACTTAAAGACATTAACATAAAGGCCAAAGAGTAATTTTCTATTTATTCAAAAAGTTTAAACATACAGAAGCAAGCCTCTAATTATTAATGCATCATTATGCATAGATGTTCCTCTTTCACACCATCTTGCTGGCTGCTTTTTAGTTTTCATCCAGTAATAATATAATTAGGACAGAGCCCACCAAAAACTTTTCCTACACAAGTGTAAGTTCCCAGTGAAATGTGCTCTTCAGCTCCATGAACTCTGAAACAATCTGAGAACCCTGGCATTGCACTTGCTCACTATCGGTTACCCCCCTGCCAGTTGAAATGGTATCCTCCACTTCACTCTCCCTCTCCCTCTTACAAAATGTCATATTTATAGTAGACAATTAAAAGTGCATAAAATGTAGAATGGTTTAAAGTCATAAATGTTTTAAAAAGTCAGTGAAAATACCACCCTGTGAATTAGATTTTTGCATTATTGATTATAAAGTATATTTTATTAAGATTTTGATATTGCAAGCTTTTAGTCTTTTTGCTGTTTTGTTCTGTGCAACAAAATGGTTACACACTGCAATGCAATTATTATTCTTGAAATACCCACTGCAGTAAATTAAAACTATTTTACATTTACTTATGAATACAATGTTCTTGCTGTATATTTCATTCATTCATTGCCACAAAATCATTACACTCAATCAACACCATTTATCATTTTGACATTTTGAAGTTCAAGTTCATCTTATTTTGCAGGAGACAGATGCCTATGTCATTCTAAAGTACAATGTACTCCTGATACCATGCTTTTTCATTTAAATTTCATTTTAATGATTTCTAAGCAATAATCAATGGTTTCATAAACAGGTGATTAAAGTAAAGGGTTTATTATAATCTGCTTACAATTGTTTGCAAAGACAGACATATATTTTGCATAAAGATATAAATTGTTATTTAAAACTAATTTAGTGTTTTTCTTACGACACATCTGTGAATTATGAATTGTACCAAACCAAGAGTAAATGCAATAAGGTACAAAAATAAGAGCAATCAGACAACAATGTGAATTGGGACAGACACTTAACTGGATTTTTTAAAAAAGAATATGGCTTTAATATTTTAATCAGGCAAACTTACTTAGAGATAGAAACGGATTGAGTAACACTTGTTTTAAAAAAGCAGCCACATACTGCATTTACCACAAAACTGCATACTTTGAAATTCCAATTCAGTATGGGTTCTTTTTTTTTAAGTAAATGAAAGGGAGATGTGTGACCACTTCTTTATTATAAACATCCACTCTGCATGCTGTGTATTTTTGTCACTTTACAAGTGCAACTTTCATATTGCTGTGCAGATCAAAGTTGTAGTTTTATGGATTTCCAAAACTGCAAAAAACAGGTTGGATCTTAACTATGTCATGTTCCACTGATTTCAGTGGAAACTAAGTCATGGCTAATTCCACTTCCTTTCTCAAGACCCAACCAAATATATCTGTACATTTTTATTGATTTTAAGTATATCCTCATGCAGGTCTTCTATTCAGCAAGATGTGCAATTTAAAAAGACTACTAGAAATGTTTGCATATTGTTGATCAGATGTGTGAACACACTCAGATTTCAGAAATTTGATGTATGTTTGTTGAGAACTTAACACTAGGATCCAAGGAACAAATTTATTGGCCTAAGGAGATTTGGGGCTTATACTCCTCTCCATGTCAAATAACATTTGAAACTGAAGATAGTTTCAACAGTAGTTGATGTTCAATAGGCCAGGAAAAATTGCACTGGGCATATCCAAAACTTGAGTACACCTAAGGCTGCAGTCCTATGTGCACCTAACTGGGAGTAAGCCCCACTGAACTCAGTAGAGGTTACCACTGAGTAAATGTACATAGGATTGCAGTTTAAGTCTTCTTACCTCTCCCAGATAAAATAAATTTGCCTAGATACAGGTGCAGAGAAATAAAACCCCGTGTATTATTCTTTTTACATTTGTGTTATTATCAATGATCACAGGAATTTTTCAAACTGCAATGTCTAAACAGGGACACTCCAGAAAGATGCATCTGTATAAAGTCAGCCCATAAATTAGTTTGAGAAAAATCCAGATATAAAAGGTAAATGTAGTATTTGTTGAATTTTAGGGATGATTTGTAAAAGTATTAAAATCATTTAACTAACTGAGGTGGCAAGCATAAACAGTTATGTGGATATTGTATTAAAGATCGTAATTCCAAATATGGGCTAGGTGTAAAACCCCTATCATATAGCACCTTTTTTCCCCACAATGAGTTACATCATTCCAAATTTGCCTAGAATTTGATATTTTATTTTCTCAAGCATTCATATTCAGATTTATAGTCCAAATGTTTGTAGTTTATGTACATTTCAGATTTAAAATAACAGAAAAAAATAACTTTCTCCGTTTAGCCACAATCTTGGCATACAATTAGGCACCAAAAGTTGCACTGAAATCAAGGACCGTAATCCTAAACATGTCTGCTCAGAAGTAAATCCCACTGAGTTCGACAGGACTTACTCTCAGGAAAGTGTCATAGGATTTTAGCCTAGGTTTGCCAGTGTGTTGGATCATGGCTTCTGAATTACACAGACTGGTGAGCAGAATGTCATTTCATCCTGGAACTGTCTGTGCTGACTCTGGACACAATTCACCAGAAAGCAGTTTTGAGCAACCTCCACTGAAATGAATGGACAATTATTTCCACTCAACCACAGCTTCATTCACTTTGATGGGACCTGTGCAGGATAACCTCCTGGTGGCTTGTGCCCTTTGTAGTTTATCTTGGTAGATGAAATGTGCATAAAGCTGCAAAGAAAGAGGTATGAAGCAAAACCTGGTGCACTCAGGTCATGTAAAATCGGCAAAGAAATACCAGAAAAGAGAAGGATACATGGTTGAAGAGGGACAGAAACAAATGGGAAGTACAACTGAAAATGGTGATGGGTGGTTATTTACAAGAGACACTGTCAGATGGTAAATTAGATATGATGCAAAAAAGGCACAGCT
Organism: Varanus komodoensis; assembly: GCF_004798865.1. Classification (NCBI taxonomy): domain Eukaryota; kingdom Metazoa; phylum Chordata; class Lepidosauria; order Squamata; family Varanidae; genus Varanus; species Varanus komodoensis. Next base: position 7,209,683 of record NW_025335589.1, read on the forward strand.
TTCCCTTTCTTAAATACACTGTAAACGGTTCATTATGCATGCAGAACAATTCACTTTACAAAAAAAATTACCTTGTTTAGACAAAAAGAGTAATTAAATAGTCTCCAGCAAAATAGAATTCTTCCAAAAATACATTCCCATTCATCCTATTAACCATTAAAGATTTTTAGGTCTCATTTACAAAAGTTCCTTATACCATTTTTTCAGGTCCTTCAATTTATACATACAGCAATGTACAGTACAGCAAAAGACTGCAAAAAATTATTGGTAAAGCCAGCACAATAGATACTATAAATCAAAACTGAGGCATTTGTTTTAACATCTTATCCTTTCAAGTTAAATAATAAATGAACACTTAACACAGTGTAGATCAGCTATGATGGATAATATGGGATAACAAATGCCGCCGGTGAATAGACCAAGAGTATTCCACACCAAATGCTCCATTACTTATTTTACACATCCAGAAATTTGTGTGTATAGGGGTGTGTGTGTGTGTGTGTGTGTGTGTGTTTGTGTAGTACAAGAATTAATGCCCCATATTGACTTTGTTTTATGTGCAAACCAACAGTAAGCTTTTAAAAAGTTCATATTAGTCCTTGAACCCTTTTAAAACAAGCAAACGATACCAGAAACTACATGGCATATTTAAAATGTTCAACTCTTAAAATATCAAAATCAAAGAGTTATTTGACTAGATATGGCTTTTCATCCAGAGGAACAGGAACATGATGTTCTAAGTGTTGGAGGGCAAGGGGAGGGGCAAGGATGATGGTTCTCAAACCTCTCGACAAGTTTGTCTGACCAAGTTCAGATAAACTGCTTTCTGTCCTCCAAACATTTCCTATAGTTTTTAAGAGTATGCAGGTACTTTTGAACAATTTTCTATAACGTATTTTATATGTGGCTTCTTGGGTCCTTCATGGGTGTGGAATAGCACAGGGAAACTTAAGGCAAAGTTTTGTGTTTTTATCCATTAAGACAATTTCTGTCACTTCCTGTGGAAGTAGAGGGGCTTGGCATTCCCAGATTCCACTTTGGGCAACTGGTCACTGATGATTTCTACCAGCATAGCTGGGAACTCCACTTTCAGAGCTTGAGATTCTCGGAAGGTGTAGAAACAGAATTCCAACAAATCGCTAACAAGCTGAAATACAATAGGGGAAAAGATCAGGAGTAGTGAGCATTAAAAAAGCATGTGAAATGTTTTTCTCCTAACACAAAAGCAAACAGTACAACTCACAAATTTCTCCCAATTTATATATGCTAGTAAATATTAGCTCTAACCCAAGGTAGTTCCATTTATGTTCCACTAAAATCAATTGATCAATGCATGACTTTCACTGGATTGTGACAAATTAACACTTATAGGATCATAAAATAATAGAGCTGGAAGGGACCTGAGGGTCATTGGGTTCAATTTCCTGCTCAGTGCGGGACTCAAAGTTAAACCATTCCTCTCAGATGGCTTGAACTGCATTTTATACTCTGGACTGGATTAAATGGAGTCTTCAAAAGCAGCAGAGTTCCCATTCTCCAAATGGCACTTCTTCCCAAGCATCCAGAAGCGCAAACAATGGCATTCCCATCTAGTGCCCCCTTTCTGATCAGATCCAGTGGATGGGGACCCGCCTCAAAGAAGCCCCTCCAACCTTCTGAAAGTGTTACACGGAGGGTGCAGTGGGGACTCTGCTGAATGTAGTGGGCTGTATGTAAGAGAATCGGTGAGCAGCAGGTGGAGGCCTTCTGAGTTGCCTGATTTTCTGAGGGTTCCCTTCCACAGCCACAGAGCACACCCCATCTAGCAGGCCCTCCTGATGCACAGCGTCTCATTTGCCAAGGGCTGAAGAGACAGTTGGTGTGGTGAGGGCAGGCAGGCTCCCTTCCACAAGCTTTGCTGTATAAGCACGTGCCTGGATCTCATCCTTAATAGATAAAAACACACACATGGAATACATAATCTAGATAAGAACATAAATCCAATATAGTGAACTTAACACAACCAGCAATAATAACAATTATTAATTAGGAAGAGCAGTCAAAACCAAGGCATTATTAGAAATAAGCCAGAAAACCTATTCAGCCAGTGACCTTGTGAAATATCCATGGCTTGGTTCTAGAGTCAGGAACATGAGGTGGATGTGGGACTCTGCCCCTCGTCTCCACAGCAGCCCTCCCCCACCTGAATGAAAAAGGAACAGAGAGGGTCGGGGAACCCTGAATGGTGGATGCAATGTGGGTGATCAATTATTAGATGGCGGCACTTCTGGGAGTGCAGCTTTAGTCACAGGTGACTCACCTAATCTTCTAGGATAACCCCTTTCCTTCTCTGTCCCCTGCAAGTGTTTCCCAACTCTCTGTGCAGAATTTCTGGGAGGCTGTTGTGCTTTATGCTGCAAGGAAGAGGAGGGAGGGAAGCATACTCCCACTAGCCAAGTGAGATGGGACTAACTATAGACTCCACCCAATGATTGTCCCACTTGTTTCAATTTTTTGTCTTCCCATAATACTTGGAATGTCTTGATTCTTAAAATAATCCCAATTCATAAATCCTAATTGAGTTTTTCCTCTGCCATAGGTATCTGCCGTATATATATTAGTACAAAAGAGTGTTCTTTTCTGTCCAAAAACACACCCATAAATATAATGACAAATTATACAAAGTCATATTCCTGCCACTGATCTGTTGAAGACACCAACAGGATAAAAATAGGAAGTACTTTCCCTTAATTCCCTGAAATGTGCAATTTTCTCTTAAATATGCAAAACACATCTTTTTAAAATAAGGAACAAATGGAAACTTGCTACACTGAAAACAAATTTCCCTCCAAAGGGTTTAATGCAACTGGTGTAACTCTTCCTTGTGTGCTAGGGGGGAAAACTTTTTGCTTCTCAGCAGCTGCCAGTGTGATAATGTGGAAAGTGAACAAGCGCCACGCTGTCTTGCACTTCTCGTCCAGCACACTTTCAGGGTGCTGCACCCTTTTCTCTCAAAAAGGGCGCTTTCTTTTTCCAGTACTCTCCCTCTAAGAATCAAAGAGCTTTACTATTTTGCTTGACATTTTTCTACATGATGTGCCTCATTTTCAATAGCTCCGCCTCCTTCTCCTGAACAAATATTTTGAACACTGGCAATATGGGAACGACATGGCAAATAAAGTCTTCTATAAAGGATAATTAAGAGATTTCTAAATAGAACCCATTGACCCAAATGACCCCACCAGGAATTCAGTCTCCATTGACCATTACGGAACAGAAATGCCTAGCAAGCACAGGAGGCATGTTCACTCTTCACTTCAGACCGTACAAAATGCATGACTGTATCGCCAGTTTGGCTGTAGCATTTAACAATGTACGAATGTATCCGAATAGCGGTGTGTCCTGAAGCACACACTGAGCAGGTAATTTAGTTTTCAGTATTTGAAAGTATGCTCTTGATTTCCCAAAGAAGCGAAGGTTCTATCAGCCCTATTATTCAACTGAGATTGCTTTTACACTGCCAAGTATGTCATATCAGAGAAAGAAGGAATTTAAAGCTACTTAATTTATAGTGCTGTCAAATTCATGTGCCTGCATCAGTCAATATCCAAAGGGCTGAGAAATGAATTCTAATATACAAAATATATGCTGATATCTCTTTCCTGTTTTGGATGCGTCTTAAGTTTCATTCCTGGGACACAATGGCAAACTGATTCTAATTTAATTCAATTTCTGTGAGAAAAGTTAGGAAATTCTTATTCACTGTTTTTTTTAAGTGTCTTATTGTTTCTTAGATGTTCAGGAACAAGGAATCAGTTGTGTTCCAGACTTTATCAACCCTTACCATTGGTTATGCCACCCACATCACATCCTATGCCATCCATTCCTTACCCTGTGTTTGGAAATAAAAGCACAAATGAAGATATAAACTTAGTGAAGTACTGGAACTGCACAAATGTATCACAGATGTGCATCCAGTAGATGTGTTTCATTATCCCAGCTTGTCTCTGAAAGCCAAGGCACAAAACCCAGCTGGGAAACAGGTTGCCTTAAAAGCAGCAATCCCAACACAGTTCCTTAGGGTTGGGACCTGTAGCCACCCCACTACAGGTGGGGTGGCTGCCTTAGAGAGTTAAAGAATTGCTGTTAATGAGTGAAAGACAAATGATAATGAGTTGCTAAGTCTTTTGCAACCTTAATAAAAGGTATTCTGTTGGCGGTGGAGCAAATGCTACAAGCATTGAGCCACTTCCTTCCATAATTGCACCATATGATTACTCTTAAGTATTCTGAGCATCATGTCCAAACACACAGCTACTAATGTTTGGAATTATCAAGTGATGAAGTGGGCAGTGTTTAGAAAAGCTGAGGCAAGAAAAAATCTGTCAGCCTTTATGGTGCCACAAGAATCTCTCTTGTTTTGCTACAACAGACCTGCCCCTCTGGAATTATAGTACAATCAACAGCATCCAGGAAATTAAAAATGTACATTTAGCAGTAGTAACACAGTTTGTTTATTTGTTTATTGTTTCATTTTTAAACCACCCAATAGCCCAATGCTCTCTGGGTGGTTAACAAAAGTTAAAAGCATACAGAGAGAGTAACACAAGCACAATAAAACAATAAAACTAATAAAACCACAACAGCTGCAATCAAATCAGTGCAGAGGTATAACAGTAGTACCACCCCACATGCTGACAGTATAAGAGCATGAATTTGAGATTTCCTGATTCATGCGGCTGTGAAACTGACTGTGTTTTATTTTAAACCCTTCAGTGGGACAGAGATAAAACCTGCTGATGACCTTTTAAAAGCCAGAGAGTTTTGTTTGCTGAATGGATTATGGAGATATGTTTTTAATCTTATCCAATATCAAGCAGATGTGTTTTTAAAATTTTAAATCTAAACAGTGGTACCTGCTACCCACTCATACAATTCACTCTTAAACCAGCTGAATACGTATGGAGCTAAACCTTCATCTTGGGACTCAAATGAAGGAATAATACAATGCCATCAAATATGGGTGGAGAGTGAACAATCCTGGACATAAAACTGTTACTCCTTAATAAAGGGATAGAAACAATACCAGTCAATTCATACTTTATGGCTAGTACACTTTATGGAGACAATGATCTGCACTACCTTCTCCATAAGATATACAAAATGGTGGTAGAATTATAATATTTCTGGCACCAGACTGAATGTTTCTATTTATCCTGATATTTCAAAGGGTTGGTTACATTGTCATAGTTTGCTGATAGCTTTTATAATCAGTAATTGCTTTTTCCTTAGCAATCATAATTTTAGTTAGTAATTATTTATTTTATTTGCATTTAGGTCAAATAATTTTGTATGCATCTATGCATATCACCCTGGAATCTACTTAATGAAGGGAAGCATGGATATAAATAAAATAAAATTAACAAAGCAAGCAAGAAAGCAACAGGCATCATCAAGCCAGAGCACCAAAGATGTGTTTAACTCATACATTTAAAGAAAAAGACTAAAAATGCTGAACAGCAAGATCCTAATATTATTAAGTGAACTCATACTTTATTGAAAGTGTGCTTAGAGATGCTAAGCATATTTAACCTCCACTGCTTTCTTATTAAAGTTTATCAAACAATAAATTCCAACGTGGTTTGAAGAGTTAGGCTTTTTTAATTCAAACTGTGCAACACCTTTTTCCTAATGCCCATTGTGGACAAATACTGATGATCCAAGAATTATATGCCTTGGAACTTTATTTATTTGTCCTCTTTCTACATTGCTATGTACTAAGAAAAATGCCTAAGCAGGAAATGGCACCATCAGCGAACTAGCCTAAGAAGGAAGTATTGTAATTGCTGAAGATTCTCCCAATCCCTAATCACATTATCAGCATCTGGCCTAATTTGTGAAATGAAAATGCACTGCATGTATCAAAATATATTTGCAGTAGATAGCATCCAGATTTATTCAAACTAAGAGCTGATCCACTAAATAAGTGGAACTTTTGTTGAGGACTAAACCTGGACCGAACCCTATCAATGACCATACCGTAATCCAACTAAACCATGCTCATGAAGGTTTATGTCTGACTTCTACACTAATGCATAGCTAATCAATTAAGGGCTTTTTTTTAACATGGTCTATTTTATTACACAGGTTCTACTAACAAAGATCTGTTAATAAATACTCTTGCTATTTTGGTGTTGTAGAAACACCAAATTCTTCTAGTCTCTTATCAATACAAGCAATAATTGTGCAATACATTTAAGCCAATGCGATCATATCAGTGGATTTCATTGTTTGTCATGTCCCGGAAAGATATCTGAATTCCAGCCTTAGAATCTCCAACCAACCTTTGATGCCTTTCCTTGCCATTAAATTTGTTTATAAGGGCAATTTCCTTACATGGGGCAAAAATAACATTGTCTGGAACTGAAAATATGCGCTCATACTAAACTGAATCCAGACTTAGACCTGATTAGAATAGCCACTTTGAAAGCAAGTGGGCTTATGCTAAAAGGTCCATTTTATGTATGTTTGAGTGGAACCAGCCCATTGTGAAATGGACCCCATTTGTACAAGAGATCTGCTGACTCTGTCCCTCATTAGCATTCGACTATTCTGTATCCACACAATTCCCAAAGGACACTAGGGGCTTCAGCATCCAAGAACAGGTAATACTATTCTGTGAGTATAACACTGCCTGCAGTTCTCTAGATCTGGCTCCATAATTATTCATTCCCCTTTGACTTACTAAATGGTATAATGCAATTTAAAAGTTATAACGCTCAAATTAAAGCAGTCACCTCTTGTGGAACTAATGACGGCTGTGAAAACACAGACATACCATGTCTAAGTCCAGACAAGTACTGGTAATATAACACTCGCCATGGGAATGCCAATGAAAACATCTCCAGGTGAGAGTGCCACACCACGGCAATACAGCGGAAAGCAACTTGCTCTGTGCATCATCTTAGACCTGCTGCCACTCCACAAGCGAGCAACAAAGCCAGGAGAAATGGCCGGCTGCGCTATTTCTGGTGTGAGCACTTTCCATAGGATGTTACGCTACCCTTCCTCACAAGGTAGCATAACAAGTACACAGTGTTGGAAAACTGGGAATCTGAAATTTGCCAGTATCAGTGCACAGCCCCTGCACATTTTCTCCATTTTCCAATGTTCAAAAATAATGTGAAAGCACCACTGCTTCTTCCCATTTACAAAACATCTTACTGCAGCTTTCAATGGCAGGATTTTCAAAACTGTGTTCCACGTATTTGATATATTCATTGCACTGTTTTTTTCTAAGCAATTCTGTTTTTGCAGCTACCAGGTGCTTGTTTTATGGTGTGTGGACATGTGCATATTTCAATTAAATCAACAAGACAATATCAGTGTCATTGATTTTTCCCAACCCCATGTAGATCACGTGCATTTCTACCATTGAAGCACACCACTCGCTGAATTAGATTTGGGTATCTGACCATGTAAATCCTGTAGTTTTGGGTGGAAAGAGAACCTGCAACTTTTTCAACTATATACAATGATCTACTCAGAATTATTTTTATTTGTACTTTGAGGAATGTCTTTATGCCAATTAAAATCATTATTTTGAAAACTTCGGCTACAGTTTTGACACACAGAAACCCCATATGGCTGAAACAAAGGACTTAAATTTAAAACTATTTAAGACCAATCCCAATCAAAGCCTACTGTGCAAGCAAAAAATATTTAGTGGAGGTTACGCACGGCACTTTTAGTATAGCGTCTTCCTCTAATACGGTTCATCTGCTGTGGAAGTGAGGGACTAGTGCTGCACATCTGTAGAATTGAAATTTTAGTTCCACTGACTTTACGGAACCTAAATCAGCTGAAATCTGGCTTCATCAGCACTGTGACCTCTGTGTGTCTGAATTCAAGCTGTTCAATAATTGCTTTGTTTTGTTCTTAGTGCTTAGAGGCTCTGTAAATAAATTTGCTGATGTTTTTCAATTCTGATTTGCTTACCTTCTCTTGCAGAGGATATTTTCCTTGTATTGGCACTTTTCTGCATTCACATATGTTCACCATGTGGTAGAAGAGAGACTAAAACTACCAAGTAATGTAAAACAATACCCTTTGCTAGTGCTCCCTAAATTATAAAGCACCATCATAAGAATGGTGTCATCTTATTTAAAACATTCCTATTGCTCCTTTCCACAATTCAGTCACTAAGTACTATTTTCTACAACAAAGTCAGTAAATGTTACAGTTATGGGGATTAGTCCTCCCAGAGGCTCTGGGTTTTATTTTTCAATTCAGAAGAGCAACTTTCTCCCTCCCACATCAGGTTTCCACTTGTATGGAAATACTAATATGGCGGTGCTATCAAACAAGTTGTCTTCCATGCTCATGCTGAGGTAGTAAGAACCTTGTTAATGGGTGTTACTGTGCTGCACCCAAACTTTTGCAAAAGTTCTCATTTTGGTCCATTTTTATGTGCTGTCATCTATGTGTGGGGCTGATTACAATGCATCAGTACAGGCCAGGGTAGTGTGTGTGTGTGTGGGGGGGGGGGGGGGAGAACCATCTGGGAGGTTGTTTGTAGGAATGTCTATCAACTCATTTTAGGCAGTACAATGACCCAGAAATGAGGATAACTTTCCTCAGCTTGTTAAGATCTGTCCAATTCTGTATGAAGAATGTAATTAGTTCCATTTCTGAAAACACTTCCCACTGTTTTATTCACACAGAAACACACCACCCCAAGTTTCAGGCAGCCTGCTATACAACCCACTTATCTTGAACTATTTCAGCTGATGCTAACTTGGATTCACTGACTTGAATGTAACTCTCTACAGGCTTTAATCCAAGGACTTAAACTAATCTAGTTTGCAGAGCTAGCTGATGTTTAGCAGAGAAACATCTACTCCCCCCTCCTCAAAAGCCAGTCTCTAAAGAATTATCTGTTACTGCAGTACTAATAATACTTCGACTCCCACCGAGCGTTTTCAGTGTTTTAATTAACAGCACATTACTTGACAAATAATTCCATATGTATGTTCTGTAAACAGACCTCAGGCTTCCATACAGATTTGACCTGAAATGCACCATACTGTACTGTGTCTTCACGAATAAGCCAGTCAAGTACAAAGAGGCACATTTATATGCGGCCTCTCACACACTGAGGCCAAAGATTCTGAGCACAGCATGTGCGGCAAAAGTGTATTTTCCCTGCTGCATCATAAGCAGAGGAGCTTGCTTGCTTTTGCAATGTAATATAGCAGCTTTTAAATGGATGATTAACAATAGGCTGTCCTCCTGTATTAGACTGTGGTTTCACAATATAGAAGCTGAACTAAAATCCCATAAGACAATGGATTGGGAATTTTGTCAAAAATACTGCATTTAAATTAGTACCAAATTCTAAAATGCTTCTCTGACAGATTCAAAGTAATTTTTGTAATGTCTTTGGAAAGTTGGATGGTACTAGCCCCAAAGGGAACAATACCAAAGACCTCCATTAGACTCCACAGAGGGCTACTGAAAATGGCAACTGACATGGAAAGGAGGGCAGCAGGAACATTTGAAAATGTGGTTTCAGATTTGAAGATCTATAGAACCCACAATGATATTGTTATATTTCCAAAGAAATCTAGTTCAACCGTTTAAATTGGTCTGCCCTACTCACAAGGTTATGTCTGAACACAGTTCATAAATTTTTCTGATAAGGAATGGTTTAAACCATCCGATGACTCAAAGGCAGCATGTTTTTCCCCAGTTTATAAACAGGTCTAATCTTTGAAAAGGGGGGTGGGGGGGAGAACAGCCAGCATGGCAACAAGACATGACGTGGTCATCAGGGTGATTTCAACTTCCCTGATATTTGCTGGGAGACACACTCAGTCAAACACAGCCCTTCCAAAAGATTCTTCACATGTGTATCTAATAACTTTTTCCAGCAGAAAGTGGAGGTAATGATAATCAACAAAGATGATCTGGTAGATAGAGTAACAACCAGGTGAAAGTGAAGAAGATGGCAAGTGTCTGCTGTAGCCAAACACATATCCTTGACTTCAAAAGGGCCAATTTTTAAAAATTCAAGTCAGTGATAAGTAAAATCCCCTGGCAATTCACCCTAGAATAGAGAGGAGTCCATGAATTAAAAAAAATCTTACAGTTCAACAACTAATCCCAACAAAGAAAAAGATTAGAAAACTACAAAATAAAAACAAAAACCCCATCATGGCTCCATAAAAGTAAGGAGACAACTTAAATGCTAAGAAGAACATGTACAGGAACTGGAAAAAAGGTCAAACCTCAAAAGAAGAGTATAAACAGACAGCAGAGACTTGCAGGGATGAAATCAGGAAGGCTAAAGTGAGTTTTGAACTGAGACGAGCAAAGCATGCTAAAAATAATAAAACCTTCTTCAGCTATGTACAAAATAACAAACAAAAGAGAAAGATGTACAGCAGCACATCAAGGATGTCAAAACGATAGCTGATGACAAGGAAAAGGCAGAGGTGCTTAACGCCTACTTTGGCTCAGCCTTTGCCCTCAAAAGAAAGGTGACCTGCCTAAAGAGGAGGAATCACAAAATGAAAGGGAAGGATAGCAGCCTAAGATCAACAGGCAAATGGTCAAGGAGCACCTTGAAGAGCCAGATGCATTCAAATTTCCAGGGCCTGATGGGCTCTTTCCTAGAATATTAAAGGAACTGGCTCAAGAGCTCTCTAAGTTACTGTATATAATATTTGAGAAATCTTGGAGAACAGGGGAAGTGCTGGATGACTGGAGGAGAGCTGATGTACAAAAAAGGGAAAAAAGAAGAACTGAGGAACCATAGGCCAGTCTAACTTCAATCACTGGGAAATTACTGGAGCAAATCATTAAATAAAAATCAGTCTGTACGCACCTTGAAGAAAAACAGAAGCCAACTCATATTTCTTAAATGTCATACAAAACCAACCTAATCTCATTCTTCAACTAGGTTACCACACAAATGGATAGAGGAAATGCAGTGGACATAATTTACCTAGACGTTAGTGAAGCCTTTGACAACATCCTAATAAACAAATTAGCAAAATGTGGGCTTGACGGAAAGTAAAGTTGCTTACCTGTAACTGTTGTTCTTCAAGTGGTCATCTGTGCATTCATAGACATAGGTGCAGCACCTGTATGTGCAATGCACGGAGATCTCAAAGAAGAACTACTATTAGGTGGATCCACCACTGGCCTCAAAAAGGGTCACAGAGAGTGGTCATCAATGGTAGCTTCTCAATCTGAAGAGAAGTTATGAGTGGGGTACCGCACAACTCTGTCCTGGGACCAATACTCTTCAACATCTTTATTAATGATCTTGATGAGAAAATCCAGGGAACAATAATTAATTCTGCAGATTGTACTAAACTGGGTGGAATAGCTAACACCCTGGAAGGCAAAAAGAAGATCCAGGGGACCTAGACAAGCTTGAATGCTGGTCAGAAAACAACAGAATGAAATTCAACAGGGATCAATGCTAAGTTCTCCAGCTAGGCAAACAAAAATTTTAAGAAATCAGCTGCATCGATACAAAACAGGGAATACTTGGCTCAAGAGTACTGAGACTGAAAGGGACTTTGGAGTTGTTGTACACAACAGACTAAATATGTGCCAGCAGTGTGATGCAGCCACAAAAAAGGCAAACACTATTTTGGGATGCATAAATAGAGTATCACTTCCAGAAAATGAGAAGTACTGATTCCCCTCTACTCTGCAGTAATAAGACTTCACCTGGAATGCAGCCCATATTTTAAAAGAATGCTGATAATCTAGAGAGGGTTCAGATGAGGGCAACAAAGATGATGCAAGGCCTGAAAAATAAATCCTATGATAAAACGCTGAAAGAACTGAGCCTGCTTGGCCTTAAGAAAAAAAGATACGAGGTTTCACAAAGAAGAAGGAAAATACCTCTTCTCACTTATCCAAGATTGTAGGACATGGAACAATGAACTTAAACTACAGTATACAGGCTAGACACAAGGAAGAATTTCCTAACTGCAAGAGAAATAAAACAGTGGAACCAGTTGCTAAGAGAGGTTGTGCGCTTTTCCTAACTAGAGGCATTCAAGAAAAAAACAGACAATTATCTGAGTGGGATGGTGCTAGCAGGCATCCTGCACCAGCAAGGGATTGGACTCCATGGCTTCTTGGCCCCTTCCAACCCTACCATTCTATAATTCTATTCAGATAGCAATCTCACATTGGCTTGGCCTCCAAAAAAGATAACACCTTTTTCCTCTTAACACTGAACTAGTAGCAGCACTAATCATTTGGTTGCTAAATACCAAACACCATAATATGAAGGGCATTGCATGGCGTGCCTTAATCACTGTATTCATTATCAGAGGAGCTGGGTAAAGAATGAATAAATGATTGTGAGGGCATTATACTGTTCCATACACTTCTTTTACTAATCACAGGAGCAAAACACAGCAACTGCTTGAACTCTGTCAAATCTAGTTTCTCCATCAATGTATCAACTTTGTATAATTTTGACCAGGTTTTATATCAATACTTCAACTTGATACCAAATAATTTCAGCCAGGTGATTGATTGATTGATTTGATTTGATTTGATTCCTGTACGTAACAAAGTCAAGGCAACTACTTACATCATGAATGGAGTCCAGGAGCTTTGTGAGTTGGTAAAATCGCTGCCAACTTTGCCCAGAATTATTTGGGTGTTTAGTTACCATCTTCCTCAGTTCTTTAATATAATTTGCCCTCATTTCTTCAAATGCAGCTTGGCTCTTGAGGCCATCCTTGGGAACTAAAATGAAAAGAGTACTAAGGAATAATATTCAACTACCTATTATATTTAAAGAATAAACATAATGCCATCCACTAATGATTAGAAAGTTATTTATTTATATCCCACATTTTTTTCCTTCAAGGAATTCTTCTCCTCCTCTCAAGTCTTATCTTCCCAATAACAACCCTGTGGGTTAGGTTTGTCTCAGGGTCTGTTACTGACCCCACAGTTACCCAGTTAGTTCCATAGCTTAACAGGGATTGGAGCCCAGAGCTCCTGGATCCCCAGTCCCACATGCTTAACCACTACATCACACTGGTCCCACCATAGTGTATACTGAGTTTAATGTTGCTTTCACTGTTTTTGTCCACTGTGTAGATATGCAAGTTGCAGAAACCCTTTGAATTTTGCAAGAGTTCTTTATAGGTGAATGAACAGACCAGGCCTAGCTGAAGTACAACACTACTACAGAAGAAAAGTTTTAAAAATCAATTTGTGTGATCAACCATTTGACACAAGAAGACGATATTTCACACAGGTGTGCATGAATGTACACATGAAGGGAGTAGAAAAGACACCAAGGAAACGTTACTGAACTTCCTAACACTACACATTCTTAATACTGGTGGAAGAAAGTAAAATACATATCACAATGTTCAAGATGAATTTAAACTATGTTCTTAGGGATGGGAAAACATTACTAACTACTACTATTATGACATTTGACTTGTGGAGTCAAATCATATTTTTAAACTGGAATGCATTTTTGAGCAGCTGTGTTACAGTGGAATTTTTTCTTTGAGTTTGATGCTGTGCAGAATAAAAGAATGCTTTGAAAGTGGGTATTTTTGCTTAAATGTTCACCAGGGACTATATTTACAGTCCTAGGGTGCATCCGGAAGTTGAAAGCTTCCATGCTACTTTCCTCCGCAGCCAAATACAGCGGCTGCTCTGCCCATGTTTGACATGCAACATTTGCCAGCATCTTGGTCAAAAATGCGTAGACACAGGTTGCTCTTTCCAATCTCTGGGCATCTCCCTCAGCAATCAGGAACCAACTGAATTCCTTGTTCATGCTAACATGCTATATTCTATCAGCCATTTTCATTAACTTATTTCAATATTGTTCTAGGGTTATCCCAGCATATGTGTACTCCACACACTACCACATAGAGATGCAAAGAACATGTTTGTGCTCCAGTCCTGAAAGCTTTTCCTACATGCACAAAAGCCTGGCCATCTAACTAAAGCACAGAGCAGGAAGTATGAAGAGGCATCACCTGTCTCTGCGTTCAGGAGTTTATGAGTCCTGAGGGTACAAATGACAGCACTGTACTCTTACCTAGTCATTTATATATACTGCCCTTCATTATGAAGTAACAGTCTCATATACACAAAAAAGCATTAAAAATAGTGATAAAAATCACAACAATGAAAATCTAATGATCCAGGCATTATAAGCAGTAAATGCCATATGGATAAGTATTCAGCAGGAACCAAAACCCTGCAAAGGACAGACACATGCAGCACGCTGGTGAGGAGAGAATTCCAAAGGAGACACAATAGCTTTTTTACACAGTTTGAATTTGGTCTAAGTTTAAAAAGGCCTCTTAATCTTTAATCCTTTTAGGCATCCTAGAGAAATTACTGTTTGTAGAGTTCCCAGTGACAGCTTGTTGGAAAAGCTATGTAAGCCTGTGACCAGGTCCAGTACAGCTCTTCTTCTATTTTTATGCACAGAGACCACTCTAATGTTTTAAAAAGTCTATAAGTTTAAGTCTCATACACTTTTAGGTCTTAACTATATTGCTTGGGCAATCATTAAGATAGGGTATCAAAGTTTAAAGTTTCAAATCTTATCCACATTGTGCAAAGTATTTCTATTCTGGTGATTGGTTTGCCCATTAGATGACTTTTCAACTTCCTTCTAAATTTATAAGTTCTTCCATTAGAAGCCTTAATTAATTAATTAATTAATTAATTAATTAATTAATTATGCTGCCCCCTTCTCAAAAAGCCTCGGGGCGGCTTTTACCTTCCTGGACAATTACAAACACCGCTTATAAGTTAAGTGTTGGAGTTTCCCAATGTAGGTAGCAATAATGTGATTAAGTATCGGTTTCAATTCAAAATCTGGTATTTTCAAGAGGAAAACAAATTTGGAAAAGACAGCTCACAAAAATAGCATTTGAGGTTAATGTGCATGGATTATATACTTTTAAATGAATAGCAGGGTCTGATATGTATATTTTAAATCCCCCAAGTCCAGACTATCCTGCCAACAGCTTATTTAAAAATAATAATAGCTAAACTCTGCAAGCACACATTGTAAGAAAGGCCTGGGATAACCTAAATTTAAGTGTTTGAGCTGAAACTTCAGTTGCAAAGGATGAGGGAGTGATCTGCATTCCCATGTGTATCTCTGAAGATTATTTATTATTCATTTAATTCCTATGCTGCCCAATAGTCAGAGCTCCCTGGATTGTTAACAAAATAAAAATACAATATAAAAACAATACAATAAAAATACAATATAAAAAACAAGCTGCATTAAAAGCTTGTTGCTGACGGGGACTGGGAGTTGTTCTCATATAACCCCAGTTCTCCGTCAGCTTCACTGGCTCCCGATTGAAGTCCAGACCCAATTCAAGGTGTTGGTTATGACCTATAAAGCCCTCAATGGCTTGGGACCTGGTTATCTAAAGGAACGTTTGCGTCCATATATGCCCTCCCGCCCCTTGAGATAGGCAACAGATGCCCTTCTCCGGGAACCCTCCGGGAATGATGTTAGGAGGGTGAGTACCTGGAGGAGGGCTTTCTCTGCGGTGGCACCCCACCTATGGAATGCGCTCCCCAGAGAGGTCCGCCTGGCACCATCGTTATTTGTTTTTCGGCACCAGGCTAAGACCTTTTTATTTAAAACTTATCTTAATTGTTAATTTATTATGTATTTATAGGATTTTAAATTTTTAGCCGAGATGTTACTGGGCTTTTTAATCTTTATTATATTTAGTATTATTTATATGTTTTTAATTATGTTGTGAGCCGCCCCAAGGCTTTGTTGCGATGGGGGCGGCATAGAAATATTTTAAATAAATAAATAAATAAAATATTATAAAAGACTGTCATACAAACTTTAAAACTGAATTAATGCACATATAAAATTACAATGACCTATATGAATTTATCAAGAGCTAACAAAGCCTACCAACAACTAACTAATGCCTTGCGACAGAGGAGTTGCTAAGGTTGGCACCAGTGGGGCTCAGTGAGGAAGTCAATCCATAACTTGGTGGCCACCACTTAAAAGGCCCTTCTCCTAGATGGGTCCAAGTGTCCAAGATGGTTCAAGGTTATTTAGCTGAGAACTGTTGGCCTTGGATTGCAATGGCATGAACTGCTAACAGCTGGGAAAGTTGAGGCCACTCAACTGCTGGACTGGCATCACTCCACTGCCAGGCCAGGGGGTTGAATCAGCCCTGGCTAGAGAGAATTTTCTGTCTCCTGCTGGGTCTCAATCTGGTGAGAGGTTTCACCCTCTGACCAAATGCTTAAGTCTTCATAGCAGGAGAAGCTACTTTAGCTAAAGTGTAGTTTAGGGTATCTTTATTATTCAGCTTCTGTGGTGCAACAAGGAGTTTGCATACTTGGGATCAGGGCATTGCAACCTGAGGACTTTTAAGAATTCTGCTGCTCTCCACTAGCCCTGTGCCCTTTCCTTCTGCAACCCAGTGCCCTCCCCACTTCGAAAAGCTTTAATAAACTCTTTCCAACCTGATTTAGTGTTTGGTGGGTTGTGGGACCTTGGCTGCAGGGACTGAGTTTGGTCCTTGTGCAGGTGTGGCTGGGCAATGATGGGACAGAGGAGGAGTGTTCCATGGCTTACCATCACACATATATAACATTATGACCATGTTTAAGAAAGTGCAATAGCTATTTCCGTACCCCTCTAGTTTTTAGCTGTGTATGTAAATAACTTAGCAACAGGTGACAGAAAACTACCAATACATGTTTGGAAGAAGTTATTAGACTATCTTTGCTTTTTGGATTTGGAAAAATGGGAAGCACTGGGCAGGAAAAACAAGGAATTACAATCAGCCAGCTGGGAATAGCTGCACTATGTTGCACTCACACAGCTCTAGGAGAAGGGGCAAACATGGACTGCAGCACAGATTTGTTTTCTGTAGTTTCCATGCAGTCTTCAAGTTGTCTGTGGATGACACTTCAACCTTCTGCAAAGGGAATGATTCTATTCCCAGGCTCTCTGTAGGCATTGTTATGCACAAGGCAACTGGTCTAAGGAACTGTTTTTGAGAGCCTACTGCCTGGCCACAGAAAGACAGGTGTTTTTTTTACCTTCCTCAGAATGATGCTCATGTTCGTTTTTGCCTACTGCAATATTATAATTGCACTGTCACAACTGGTACTTGAGGACATGGAGACAAGTACAGAAGAAGTATGCTATCTGTGCCCATTAAGGAAATCTTAATGTTCTCTGGGAACAATCTGTTTTCCTGGGATGGTTTTACTACTAGAAAGCTAGCCATGCCCCATGCAGGCAAAACAATGTTAAAGCTACACAATCAATTTGGCCCTGAACCAATGGAAGGATTGGGATATCTCAACACTTCTTGGAACTTCATCCTCCTTTTCCCTTTCAACCAAGTTTTCTTATGTGATTCTGCTCCAATGAAAGCTCACACATGTTGAACTGCCAAGCCATTGTGCATGTAAGCAATTTTGCTTCCCTCCATCACACAAACTGCTACAATTATCTGGATCCCAAGCCAGAGAAAATAGAATAGTTTGTTTACTTTCTACCAACATCATATATGGAAGTATTCAAAACAGGATAAACTGCTAATCCATGTCAACAATCTTTACAAATACATCTGTGCCCCATTCAAGCCAAAAGGATGTTTTGTACACCAAAGTCCACATCCAAATATCCAGACCTCATATGCTATGACATTTAGGTGTAATTGTTTCAGAATATGCCAATCGATCCAACTGACAGGATGAAACTACGTATGTGGTTTTTAAAAATTCTGCCTTGCTATTTTTTTGTCCCGTTGGTATACAAATGCATGTATAAGAGACCTATAGGTTTCAGGTTTACAATACCAGGCATAAGCTGCTTTTCCATTTTTATAAATATCATTTCCATCTTCTGCAAAATGTCTAGTTGGCACCAAATAAACATGTGAAGTAGTAGTTAATGCTTTTTATAGGCAAATCTGAAAATTATTACACTAACATCAATCAGAATTAAATATATAAAACTGCAATAACCAGAAACACAATTGAAACTTCAGATTTTTGGATGTCTGCCCAGTTGCTTCTCATTCTGATTATTAAATGTGGCAAGACAACTGGCAATCTTCCGTATTCTGTGGGCTGAGGAAAAGGAAGAAAACAACAGAGATGTAATGTGTGGTTTTTCTTCAATGTTAATTGAGAAAAATGTCCTTGATGCAGCTGATACCCAAGCTTCTAATCAATGTCTAGCAGCTGGTCACATGATTAAACAAATAATATTAAAATACAATGCATGGGTGATCTTATTTGGAACAGGGCCTCCATTTGCAAAAGGAATATTCAATATGTTTAAGCTAACTTTCAGTATGATTGCAATCAATCCTTTAACTGTTTGAAAACATTATTTACTTATTTAAAACTGCATATAGCAGTTTTCCCTTGCCTTCCACTCCCACAAACCAATATCAGTTTGCTCTTGGAACATTTCTTAATCAATAATTTCAGATGATGAATTTAATGCTAACAAAAAACCTAGGTTGTCCTTGCTCTTAATCTCTTGGTATTACCACCTGAGAAGCTGATTTATTTTTCAGTTCTATGATGAACTACAGCCCAAATACTTTTAGTTTTTTTAAAAAACACAGTACTCTCCAACCATCTTTCGAGGGCAGTTTTGCAAGAAAGAAGCATCAAGGCAATAAATAACACCAGAATAAAATTTACAATGAAAATAACGGACAAGGGAATACTTAATTCTGACTTTGAACTTTGCTGGAATGGACTCTGGATGAAACAGAGGTGTATCTCCACTTGTAGGAGGCTCATTTCATTTGCATTTCCAGAATGCTCCACAGATATAATTTGACTGCTGGTGGGGTTCCAGAAACAGCTTTCTATAGACAGAATAGGGGCTGTTAGGAATGATGACTGGATTAACCGATAAACTGACCTGTGCTTAATAGCAGCAAAACTTTCATTATGGTATACTCTTCAAAGCTAAGTTGCAAGCGGACAAACTGAAGGCTTATCTGGTGCATCCCCTGGCACAATTCAAACATTGCAGACTGGCGCAT
This sequence comes from Varanus komodoensis, assembly GCF_004798865.1. Classification (NCBI taxonomy): domain Eukaryota; kingdom Metazoa; phylum Chordata; class Lepidosauria; order Squamata; family Varanidae; genus Varanus; species Varanus komodoensis. The sequence continues at coordinate 7,228,759 of NW_025335589.1, forward strand.
CCTCTCTCTGCAGAAGAAAGGAGAAAATAAAGATAAGAATAAAAATGCATTTCATGCAAAACAGCACATTCCTAACAGAGGCCACTGTAGTGGCTTTCACGATTTATCCTGCTTGTGGATTTTGGTCTCCTTGGTACAGGGCACAAGTAAACCTGTTGGGAGTACAAAGCATCAAGGACCTAGCTTACATAAAACAATTAAGACACCACAGGTAACCAGCCAGGGTGGCTGTCATGTTGTCTAAACCTGGCACAGTTCTGCAGGGCTGTTTATCTTTTATGAGAAACCCACTCAGAGAACTTGTGGCTTGTTCTAGAGGTTGTTCAAGTCACAATGGATTGTCCTATCGTATGATCCCAACCAGGTTTCTTGGGATTGGCTACAGAACTACTCAGGGAGAACAACAAACTGTCCCACAGCTCACTTCTGTAATCTCAGTAGTGATTAAGATGATGATGGTCTATTACATTTCTATATTGCCTGTAGCTAAAGCTCTCTGGTCAGTTCACATAATTTAAGTCACCCATCCAAACTGCCCTTCTACCAAGTCAAAATGGCACTTTTGAAGCTCAGTTTGATGTTTTATTTTCTAGCCCCTCAAAAATTGAGGTCATTAAAAAAAAACCCTAAATATTTGCCATTGAAAATTGCACATTTGGCTTTTTCCCCAACATCTTCCCAAGTCTGCAACTATTTCAGAATGGGTAGGTATTAACTCCCATCTCTTTGGAAAAACAGTTACTGCCAGTATGGAATTTCTACTTTGTTATTTCCTAGCCATATATTTGCATATATTTCTGCAGCTTTTTCTTGTTTTCTAGAGCCGTTAGGTAACCACCTAGGAAGAATCATGTCAATTGCCCAGCTCATTTCTTTGTTTGGAAGATTAACCAAAGCTTCAAAAGGATAACATGTTGTACTGACAGAAAAATATCCAAAAGCCATCAGAAAGCCATCTGGCGCCATCAGTATCTTGGGACAGTCCATCTTAATTGATCACAGAAATTCACAGTCAGTGGCTACTAGTCATAATAACTGTAAGCTACTTTCAGGATCAGAGACTTCTGCTTCTGCAAAGTCTGGTATCCTTCTGAATACCAGATGCTGAGAAACAACTGTGTCCACAACATGTGGACTTCCCAGAGTCATCTTACTGGCCACTGAAAGAAAAGATAAGGACTAAATAGCTCTTCTGCTGCGGTTGTACATGTTCCACTGGAAAAATTCGTGTCTGCTACAGTCTGAACATCACATTCCTTGACAGAAACTTTGAAATATAATTTGAAAAGTGGATCTAAAGGTCCCCATTGTTATATCAAAATACATCTTCAATAACATAAAAAGAAAAAAGATGCTTCAGATGAGACAAATAAGCACAATCTGTTTCTCATATAAAGTTGCAGAAATTAAAAGAAATACTGCCTGGAAACAAACAGGATAAGAATCTTGAAGTTATGACTAAAACAAGTCCTAGACTCTCTCTTCTATTCTTCTGGTTGGAAACACAACTCTAGTAATCACTAACATATAGAGAGGCTTGTAAGATGTACTAAGGAATGCAGAAGCATACATTAACTGATACAGTGAACTGAGGCAGCTGTTCCTAAACAGTAGTAAAAGGAAACCAAGAATTATCAGGTTGGATCCAGGATCTGCCTTCATTGAGAAGAAGAGACATGCCACAGAATACTGCAGTATTTTCGGGGGGCTGGACAGGCTAGGGGCTTCATCATAAATCTGGATCTAACCCAATGGCTTTTATAAAAATGGAAGGGGTTCCCATGACACAAATACTTGATAAGTCACTCAAGATTTGTAAACGAATAATGTTAGAGTTTTTCTATGTAGTGAATAATAACTGTTTTTCTGGAAACATAGCAGATCAAGCTCTAGGATAAGTCTGTGTTACAAAATAACGAATCACAAGAATAATTTGCTCTTATAAAGGGCTGTGATAGAATTTAGTTATCACTTCCTAGGCAGAGTACTGAAAACAAAAAAGGAGGGGAAATTAGACATTTTAAGGACAAATGTTCACACTTGCACTTGCTCATCAAGCTCAATAGACTGTATAGTTACCACCCACTCATCCACAGGTCATGTATTTTATTGAAAGTTATCTGCTTCTTTGCATAGATAAAACAACACAGTTCAGTTTCTGCCATTTGGCACTATTTGATTTATCCGTCTGTCACCAACAATCAGGATCAGGCCATATAAAAACTTCTTTTCCTCCAGGAAAAGAAATATACCTAAACTGCTGCTTGCAACAAGGAAAGGCTCTCTGGACAGTCCATCAAATACTTTCTGGAGAAAGGGAGAAAGCAAGCACGTATCTGTTAAAACCAAATAACTGTACAATTCTAATGAAAATCTAAAACTAATGATCAGCTACCAAAAAAGCCTCATCATAGGCCCATATGTTTCTGTCTGGTTGTAAATGGGGCCCCTGAAAAACAACGTTCTCTCAAGACAGATCTGTATCCTTGGGGGAAAAAAATGCTTTGCTGCTTCTCTAAGCAAATACAGATCAAAGTATTACTTTAACTTTGTCCCAAAGGCTTTAAGATGCCAATTCAGACTCTAAGGCAGCGTTCTCCAACCTGCTGCTCTCCAGAGAGGTATTGAGCTACAACTCCCATCATCCCCGGCTAGCATCATTTTATGCCACACCAGCTGAGGGTGACAGAAATTGCAGTTTGACATATCTGGGGGCACCAGATTGGGGAAAACTCCTCTAAGGCACTTGCCCTGCTCTCTCAGGAGGCAAACCATGCTGTTCAAGCTGCAGCATCTTAATAGTCAACAGTCAAGTCTACAAATGATACAATGAAATTATGCTTCACATGGTGCAGAAGTGCAAAGAAACTGCTGTGTGAAAAATAGGCAGGTTTCTTACCTGCAGCTGTCATTTTTCGAGTGGTCCTCTGGTTGTACAATGCTCAGAGAATTGTCCACTGCTATGACCATGTTGAGTTCTTTACTTTTTTTGGGGGGGGGGTCATCTGAGTGCTCCTCAACTGCAAAACTCAGGAATGGGGAATATAAAGATATCCCCCTGTACCACTTTCACAGCAATGCGCTTGACATGCTATGTATGTTTTTCAGTTCTTCGGTTTTTTCTCATTAGTTTTGTGAATGCTGCAAGCTTTATCCCTCTAGTGGGGTAAGTTGCAGGGCCACTGGTCATGGCTCAAGGGTATTGTCACCTATGCAGAGCTGAGACAGAGGCCTACAGCCTTCTCACAGAAGAGTGGAATGGAAAGCGAGTGCACCCGGCACTATAGAACAAAGGAACAAATACAGAGATGGCGCCCAGAACATTCCAAGGTTACAGGTCTGCAGGACCAGGAGTGTTCATTCTAATGTAATCCATTATAAATTGGAGGCCTCCTGAAACACCAAAGCTAGTTAACCTGTCTTGTCTGGGTTTCTATTGTCATGACTGGACACTCTTACATCCAGTTTTTAACTGGAAAAGTATAACTCCGCAAAACAATGAGCCTTTTCATAAACTTATTGAAAAACAGAAACCTGAAAATTAGATGGCAACTGGCAGATAGCTCAAGGAAATAGATACACTTCTTAGTAAAACATAATCACCATAGCTATCATTTATATTCACATTCCTTATTAAAGCAGCAGTGCATAAAATGCCTATCCAAGTTTAAGGACTTTGCTAGTACAGAGCTTCATGAACTGCTTTGGGACTAAATTTTAAAACGGTAAAGAAACCTACAGTAGTTCATGACATACGCCCCCCCCCCACCACACACAAGTTTAAACACGTAACGATGGCACTACTTTAATTTTTCTGACAAACTCTTATTCAAACTTTTTATTACTCAAATAATCCTCAAGACATTGCCTCAGTATTTTGGCCACATAATGATAATGTATTTAATTCCACCTATAAAGTACAACCTTTATTCCACAAAGATGTTCTAGCAGTCTCAGATGCCCTCATGACCCTGATGTTTGATCATCATCATCATCATCATTGCCCTAGCAGCTAAAAAATAGAGCAGTTTAGTTTGGTAGCAGTTTGCTCAGAATTCAGTGGCACATGTGCATAAGGGCTTGAGTTTCTTCTGATTATATTCTGCTGATTATCAGATACTGCTGATTTATACACACCTTGACAAGAATACAGAGTGTAATACTTATAGCATTGCCAGTATCAGCTGCATTTGAAAATACATCACTAAGATCATATGGGTTGCAAGGCCCCTGTTTAGAGATACCTGAGTACAGCAGCAAACTGTTATACCTGCTGATTCAATTGTGTATTCATGCCTTCTGGAGACCAGTGATCAGCACTGGATCCTGAAAGCAGTGGAGAATGGATGGCTACTACACCAAAGACATTCGTGCATGCATTTAGTGCTTCTGTAAGCTTAATAGTGCTTGCACGTTATGACAGGAAGATTCACTTGTGCGGAGGGTCAAGGGGCATCTAAACTGAATCTGGGACTTACTTCCCTCTACCTCTTACAGTAATATAGAAAGTGACAGAATAAAGGAAGGTGGAGGAAGTTCCAGAGGGCTGGAGTAGGACTAATGGTTCTACCTTCAAAAAAGGGCAAAAAGAAGATCCTGGAAATGCCAGACCAATTAGTCTGTCATTGGTCCCTGTGAAAATTTTGGAGCAGATCATAAAGAAGTCAGTCTGTAAGCACCTTGAAGACAATGCAATAATTACTAGAAGCCAGCATGGATTTATCAAGAACAAATCTTTGCTGGACTAATCTGATTTTATTTTTTAATCAGGTAACCTCCTTTGTGGACTGTGGGAGCACTGGGAACATAATATATCTTGACTTCAGCCCATCTTTTGACTAAGTGCCTTATAACATTCTGATCAGCAGGCTAGATAAAGCAACTGTTAGGTTGGGTGGATCCACAGTTGGCTAAAGAAATAGTCTCAAATAATACTTCACAAGGGCACTTTCTCAGACTGGGGAGAGGTAACAAGTGGGGTTCCCTAGTGCTCAGTCCTGAAAACAGTGCTCTTGAACATTTTTATTAATGATGTGGATGAGAGGGTGCAGGGAATATTGATCACATTTGCAGGTAACACAAAATTGGGTGTGAGAATGAATATCCAGGAAATGATCTTGATAGGATGCAGTGCTGAGCTGAAAGCAAAATAATGCAATTGAATAGATATAAAAGCCAGGTTCTTCACCTAGGAAAAAAGAACCAAATACACAATTACAAGAGACTTGGGAAATACTTGGCTCAACAATACTACAAGTGAGAAGAGCTTGAAATTGTTGTAGATCACAAACTGATCACATCGCAATGCGATGTGGCTGAAAACAACAAAAATGCTATTTTGGACTGCATTAACAGAAGTATAGCTTCCAAACAATGTGAGATACCACTTCCCCTCTATTGGGTACTAGTTAAACCCTATTTTGAATATTGTCCAGTTCTGGGAAGCACACTTAGATGTGAAAAACTAAAAAAGGTTTAGAGGATGGCCAAAGATGATCAGGGGACTAGAAAAAAAGCCCTATGAGAAGAGATTGAAAGAACTGGCATGTTTCGCCTGAAGAGAAGGCTGAAAGGAGATATGATAGCACTGTTCAAGTACTTGAAAGGATGCCACACATAGGAGGGCCAGGAACTCTTTTCAGTCATGCCAGACTGCAAGACACAGAATATGGGCTCAAGATAAAGGAAAACAGATTCTGGATGGACATCAGGAAAAACCTCTTGACTGTTAGAGTAGTACAGCAGCTGAACCAGTTACCAAAGAAGGTAATGTGGGCTCTCCCACACTGGAGGCATTCAAGAGGCAGCTAGACAGCCATCTGTCAGGGATACTTTAACTTAGTCCTTCACTGAGCAGGGGGTTGAGCTTGATGGCCTTATAGGTCCCCTCCACCTCCATGATTCTCTGATTTATCCCTAATCCGCAAAGAGACCAGTGCAGTCAGAGGTAACAGTCATACTTTTCCAGCAGTGCATACATACTGCAGGAAAATGGTATGCCCTGCCCCTGAGTACTGGAGCCAAGTTAGTTCCCCATTTTGTTTTGTTCTGATGTGGGTGAAAAAGCAGGTCCATATGCACAGATCCGTTTCTGTGCATGAACCTCACCTTGAATCTGTCTTACATTTCGGTCCTGCACATTTGCATTGATATTTGTAGAACTATTTTAAATTACCCTATTTGGGTTTCTAGTATATTAAAGCTAATGTCTGTTCACTCTCTAGAAAAATATCAGTGAAATTTTCCTCCCTTCAGGCTTTATTTTTTCCAATTGTCAATGGAAATAGGAATGTACATTAGGAGCACAGTTCAATCACCTCTGTAATGGAAGCCCATCTCATTAATTCCAACCCATTACTTCGTGTACAATCATTTCCAAATAAATTCAGTTGAATAGCTGATTCACATGGTAACAACTAGCTGTACATGATGCATCCAGGAATAATGCAATGCAGGTATCAGCTACATTTGAAAAGATCTGCACTTGGGCCCATGCCCATAATTAAGCAGTTCCTGTAATGGGCAAATGGCTCAGTCAAAGATGTAACTGCACTGTATCTAGGTACAATTTCTCCTAATTGTCACAAGTTTGCAGGACATTTATAGAGATACATAATATAGCAAAAAGTATCCATCCTGAAAATGAACTTTTACTTCATGTCTCCATGAATTCCATGTCTTCTGAGATACAAAGAAGCAGATAAATGTGGGACTGTATTTTATTTATTCTTCTGTATTAATTATATTTATATGTCACCTTTTTTAAGGAACCCAAGGGGGCTTACATAATCCTCCTGCTCATCTCTATTTTTCCTCACAACAACCCTGTGAGGTAGGTCAGGCTGATAACGAGGGACTGTTCCAAAGTCACCCAGTGAGCATCACAGCTGAATAGAAACTAGAATCTGGCTCTTCTAAGTCCCTGACCAACACACTAAATATGATGCCACACTGGGTCTCCAAGTATGAACAGCAAACATGTTTGGCTGAGCTTCTAACATGACGACAAATTACAACTGTTACCCAGTTTTTTCCAGAATTAATATGTATGCCTCCACATATATATCTCACTGTCAGATCAATAGCAATAATTCTCTGGTCAATTACTAAACTGACAGAGGTATTAATGATTAGTTAGGATTTGCAAGGTTATTAAAACACTTCCTCAAATTAGGCTCCATGGAATAACAGAGTAAAATAATGAAACCAGTGCTGGTTTGAGAAGGAACATTACAAACAACTGAACAAGAATCTGTTAAACACTCCAGTACTGACAGAAAAAGAATTCCCTCTCCAAGACTGTCCTATTTAAGTAAACTTGATATATTTGAAAAAAGAGTTTTTTCTCTTGCTTCTCTGCCCCTTCACAGTTAATGCAGAATCCTAATAACCAGGAAGAACCACAAGCAGAAGTAGCCAAAAGGTCACCTGGACAGAGCTGTAGCTGTGTGGTGTGTGATGCAATTTTCAACCCATTCCTGTGAAGTTAGCAAGGATTCCACGAGTGGCTGCACACAATGCAATAAAGACATTCATGTGCCTTTAACCAGAAAACTTTTGAAACTAATGAGAAAAGAAAAATTTAAAAAACCTAGCTATAACTAAGACAAAGCATACTGGGTATTAATTAAACAATATGTCAGAGTCTCAGGATTACTGATTACCTGCCCATTACAATTTATATGTTCACTGACAGGTGTTTCGAGCAATTCAGGATACTTATTCCTACCACGAAGAATCCTAATTTGCTTTCCAATTTAACCTTCCATACTGTTGTACTACAACACACTTAAATTAAAATGCTGCCTCACAAAATTAAACTATTTTATTGCTCTCTGAAAAGCAAGTGACTCACTTGTAAGCCAACTACATGGAAGTAAATATATCCATACAAACAGACAAAATTATTGCAGTATCAATTGACATCTTAAAGTTATAAGGAATTATATTTTTGTCTTATAATGCCTAACACAACAGATATATGATTTCCCAGAGTCAAATGCTAGTATATTTCTGTTAATCTTATTCCTTCTATTTTAGCGGTAATTGAACCTTTCTCTGGCTTAAAATGACATCAGCTAAATCTCTACATTCTGAATATCAAAAAGCTAATAAAATTTCTTAAAATGATTTTGTCAGTTTCACTGTAGCTTGGATCAACATACCATGTTGCACAATGTAATATGTGACTAAGTAAAGAAGACATGTTATTTTTATGATTTTAAACTAACCCAAGGGCATTTCTCAGTTAGTAGTGGCAGAGAAAACATCACTAATTTAAGATATGCAGAAGATACCATTCTACTGGCAGAAAGCAGCAACAACTTGAAATGACTCCTGATAAAAGCAAACAAGAAAGTACAAAAGCAGAACTTCAGCTGCATTTTAAGAAAACAAAAATCATGACCACAGAAAAATTATAGAACATTAGTGTTAGTAGGGAAGAAACTGAAATTGTGAAAGATTTCATATCAATTCAAAGTCATCAATTCAAAGGGAGACTGCAGCCAAGACATTTGAAGAAAGAGACTGGGAAGGGCAGCAATGACGGACCTAGAAAAGATTATCAAATACAGGGATATTTTACTGGAGACCAAGGTCAAGATCACCCAAACTATTGTTTTTCCAATTACAAAGTATAGGTGTGAAAGCTGGACATTGAATAAAGCTGATAGGAAGAAAACTGATGCATTAGTAATTTGTGTTGAAGAACTTCGCAAATACCCTCTACTGCCAGAAAGATAAACAAATGGGTCCCAGATCAAATCAACCCAGAGCTTTCCCTAGAAGCAAAAATGACAAAATTGAGGTTGTCCTACTTTGGACATATCATGTGAAGACAAGACTCATTGGAGAAGACAAGCATGTTAGGGAAAGTTGAAGGCAGAAGATGAAAGGGAAGACCAAATATGAGATGGGCTGAATCCCTAAAGGAAGCCACAACCTTGAACATGGAAGAGCTGAACAGAGCTTCATAGACTGGACATTTTGGAGGGCTTCCATTCATAGGGTAACCCTAAGTCAAAGACAACTTGATGGCACTGAACAACAACAATGGTGATTTACACATTTAATAAAGAGAGGTAGGAAGAGTTCACCTAAAAGAGGACACAGGCAAGGAAATGGAGTGTAGGATTGAGATTCAGGAGATCTGGGTACTACTCCCCACTCACCCATGGAGCTCACTAAGTAACTTTGGGCCAGTCACAGAATCTTAGCTCAAACTACCTCACAGGACTCTTGTTGTGAGGATAAAATAGAAAGAGAACAATGCAAGTTTGGGTTCCTTGCAAGAGGAAGAAATGGGGGATAGAAATGTGCTATATGATGATTATGATTTGCAGTTGTACACTGATTCAGTCTGTCAGACCCAGCATATCACTGGTGAACACAAAAGTACCTTCAGCACCCTTGAACCAAATTATTCTCTTGCCCTTCTGGTATCACTAAAAAATGCAGGGCTTCCCTGTACAAGCCATTTATTGCGTTCTCGTGACCCCTGACTCATGGGAAGTTTGCACAGCCTTCTCACAATGTCCTTATTATCCAGGGCATCTTCCAAAGTTTCCAGTCATTTAGGGGTTTTTAGAGTGATGCTGTGTTCCTAGATGTCGTTACAGAAGCCTAGTGTAGTTTTGAAATTCCAGTCTATACCACAGCACCAACTTATGCTGTACAATGAATCATATAGAAGGTTAAAGATGGCACCCACCCACTCCACCCATGAGAAGGACACTCTAAAACAGAAGCAGAAGCCTTGGAGAAGCACCAGTTGATATGCATCATGTAGACAAGCTCACACAGGCTTATCTCATAAGGCCTAGGTCAGTGACGGTGAACCTTTTAGAGACCGAGTGCCCAAACTGCAACCCAAAACCCACTAATTTATTGCAAAGTGCCAACACTACAATAAAACCTGAAAAGTGCAGTTTTAGTTTAGAAAAAACAACTCACAGCCAGTCCAAGCAAATCAATCTTTCTCTCTCTCTCTCTTTCTCTCCCCCGACCCCGCTTGGCAGTACACTGACCGGCCATGTGAAAGCATGGACGAGTTGCAGCTAATGAGTCACAGCTCATGACATCATCGCCTGGCACCACTACTCCTTTCCGAGAGTGCGCATTGCCCCTGTGTGCGCTGTTATCTGATGCTCGGCTGCTGGGGCAATGCTGGCACGACTTGGCTTGCATGCCGACAGAGAGGGCTCTGCATGCCTGCTTCGGCAAGCATGTCATAGGCTCACCACCACTGCCCTAACCTTACCCTGGTGCACTCCCCTAGCCCTATTATAGGGTACATACTATTGAAAGGGGTGATTTTGAAAAAGCCTTCCTTGAATAGCTTTTTCTGCACTGCTCATCATTTCTTCCCCTTCGAAACACATTCCAACCATCAAAATCATGCCAGGACACCTCGTTTTTCTAACCCTAACCCTACCCTGGTTCATACCCCTAACCCTAATATAGGGCTAAAGTTCCACAGAAGAGAGGACGATTTTGAAAGGACCTTCCTTGAGTAGCTTTTTCTGCACAACTCATCATTTCTGCCCATTCTAAACACAATAAAACCTGAAAACAGAGGTTTTAGTTTACAAAAAACACCCCACAGCCCTTGGCAGTGCACCAACTGGCCATGCAAAAGTTCGGGTGAGTTGCGGCTAATGAGTCATGGCTTATGACATCATCACCTGGCACCACTACTCCTTTCCAAGGATGCACATGGCCCCTATTTGTGCTCTTATCCTATGCTCAGCTGCTGGGGCGATGCTGGGGCGACTTGGCTCGCGTGCCAACAGAGAGGGCCCTGCGTGCCCACTGTGGCACATATGCCATACTTTCGCCACCACTGGCCTAGGTATTCTTCTCCACTCTGTCCCTCTGGACAATAGAGATGGATTTTTAGGTCCCTAACTGTTACAAATGGCAGTCAGCTCTGTTCTATCTATTTATGGTCCAAATCACCAAAAATACATTTCCTTTTACTCTTTATGGGAGATGATGCTCAACTCCAGTGATTCTTATTTGACAATTAGTTTACATGATACCACCAATTCCTGCCCTACTTGTGAAAAATCATTACTTTAACCTAACACTGAAAAATGTTTGTCAGCTAATATACTATGCCCTTACTGACTCCAACTCATTTCTGTTGTTGTTGTTGTTGTTTAAATAATGATAACAATTGAATTATGTTTAATTAAATTTTGATCACAGAAAGAACCTCTACAACAGGGGTCTCAAACTCACGGCCCGCGGGCCAATTGCCAAGACGGGCGAGGCACAGTGGAGGGGCCCTGCGGCCTTCAAAGCGCCGGCTGCGGGATGAGCGGCCCACCCCCACTGTGGTGGTGGAACACTTGATGCGGCCCAGCCTCACCCAGACTCTACTTCCAGCGGCCCCCAGGTAAGTTGAGTTTGAGACCCCTGCTCTACGTTAAATACCTATCAAGGAGCAGTTTGTTCAAACTAGGACTGATGTGGGGAGCAACAGTAGTGGGCTTGCTCACACACAGTATGTGTAGCTCCACATATGCAAAGGCCAAGCACTCTCAAAACCCTGTTTGTAAGCATAACATAATATATGCACCAGGAAATTCACAAATCTGGGCTACAGTCACAGAGACTCTGTCAGCCTCCATTGAGATTGTGAGAACTGCTGCTGGTGCCTTATGTTAATTCATCCATAAGTGAAGTCAAGGATGACCTGGATGGCAAGTCTGTAAAAGAAAGTATATTATGTGAACTGACTCTTATCTTCGTCCATATCCCAACTAGCCCACACGAATCATATGTGCAAAACAAAACTAAAATAAAACAAATACTATACCAACAGCAAGGATGCAGACAGAATTTTAAATCAGATATGTTAACTGAAAAAGCAGAGCAGTAACAATTTCCTTACAGTTTTATCATACCCAAAATAAGACGGATAAACACTAGATAGACATGTTTTTGCTTAAGATGCAGCTTAACAGATAATTTCTATGCAGAAAGAAAAAGTTACACTTTGCTAAACCTTCTTTTATTATACTCTATTCAGTGATTAACCGTCTAATCCACAACCCAGTAATGGATAATTGATTTAGATAGAATTATATTCCAATCCTTCATGCGTCACTTGGAATTAAGTCCTAAGTCCTATGAACCAAGTAAACCTATTTTAAAACATTATATTAAATATTTCTAACATAACATTCTTTTTTGTATCTCATGATGGTCTGGATACATGCATTTATTCTGAAATGAATTATGCTTATTTTCGTAATTAGAATATTCCATACAAAACTGGTAGGAAATTACATATAAATGCAAACAGCTATGTTCAGGGGATTTACACCAGGGTGGATAAAAATCAATATTTAAAAATGTTTTTAAAAAGTAAATAGATTTTTAACCTTCAAATTATTTTCTTATTTTTCAAAATATCATAAAATATTAAATTTCTCTCAAATGTAAAAGCATACTTGCAATGGAAACATGCAAAATCTGCACTTAATAACTCATATGCTGTAGTGCATACCAGCCTGTGCAGGACAAGATCTGAATATTCAATGCCTAGGCACTGCTTATCATGTTGAGGGTTAAACTATCCTTGCATAATCCACAGTCCCTGAGTTTGCATGATTAAAGAAGATACGATTTCTTGTTTGATGGTAAGGACCCAGCCCAGTGTCTCATAAAAAGGAAGTCACCTACCAATCAAATATGAACATTAATTTCAGTTTTTCATCTGATGAAATTGGCTCTGTCTAACCTAACAGCTCTTGCATCTGCACTTTCAGTTTCAGCCTTGATGGGATCAATGTTGCATGCTTATGTGATGCTGGAAATAGGCCAAGAAGGGCAAAGAGGTAGTTAAGGGTGGATAAAAATCAATGCTTAAGCAAAATCCTCCCCCTGGAAAAAAAGTTTTTAAAACCTTACACTGGATATTTTTCAACTCAAAAACTATCAAATCTTGCTTCGATCTGCATGCACAGGCATTTCATTTGTTTGCATCATTGATTTTTGTGAAGGTAAAATTGGACCAAGACACAGTAAAGAATTCTCTCTCCTAGAATTCTCATCCCAAGGCTGCAATCTTATATCCATGTGTGGACAACAGGCTCCACTGAACTCAATGAGAAGATATGCATAGTGTGTTAACCTCAAACTGTCATGGTTGTTGGTCATAAGAAAGGCTGTACACATTATTTCTTTCTTAAAATCTATGTCTTTATTGAATGGAGCTGGTCTTAGACCATAATAAAGTTTTTATCTATCTACACAGGAATACAGACATTCATTTATTGCCAAAAAGGAAAGCATGCACTGCACTCCAAGTGCATGTGGGTGCGTGTGTGTGTATGAGAGGGAGAGGGAGAGGGAAAGAGATGCAAAACCTTTGAAAGAATGAGACAGAGTAAATAAAACTCTTTTTTACTTGTACATGAACATGGCTTTGAGATCAGATAAGCACCACTGTTCAATTTAATTTTAATCAATTCACCCTTCTTTGCACATCTGTTCCTTTAGCAAGCATCTCCTTCCTTCCAGCCTTGAACAGTAAATTTCCATATGGAAAGGGTCACCAGTTTATCACAAGTTACCATTCACAGGAAACCTCAAGACTGGGTAATGGGCCTGGGTAATGGGAAACTGCCCTTGCAGCTGTTTTAGACATACATAAAGGGCTAGGCAACTTTATGCCCATTTACCAGAAAGAGCATATATAGAAAGACCACTGCAATCTTCCGGGTGGTCTTTTTGTCTATACCACATCTTGCAGAGTTGTCTGGCAGCAAGATGTCAATAGTCCTTTTCTGTGGTAACATCTACTTTCTAGAATCACTTCTCTATGATACATTAGGCACCAGTGTTTATGTGCTTTCAATGCTTATTAACAACCTGCCTGATTACCCTGGTTTTCCCAATCATTAACTGAATAAGGGCACGATCCTACGGGACATTCCTGTTTGCCTTACTCCAGAGCTTCAGGGTTCTCCATCTCCCTTTCCATCAGCATGCCTTCTCCTCTCCCTCTCCAACTTCTCTTAATAGGTCACAGCTGTGACCTCCTAAGAATAGCTTCCCATGGTAGCTGGGAGGGGGTGAGAGAACAGATGCACAATCAGATCTTTTCCTCTGCAGTCACTGCTTTGTTTCTAGCTGGGGAGAAGATCTGCGCTATCCTATGGCTCCCTGGGTGCTATCTAAGACCCACAGGATAGCTCTGTGAATCATTTTCAACCTTTCCTTACACAGACTTGCAATTTGTATGCTTTGTCATGCTTACTGTTTTATCATTTACTGTAATCCACTTGAATAATTTTAAAATGAAAAGCACTATATAAATATTTCAAATACAGTAATGAGTAAGTTATGAACTAAAATGTAAGACAAATGTACACACTGTATAAACTTGAAAGTACTGTGCTTCCATACTGAGGCCCATCTGAGTATAGGGTACAAAAAGACAATGAATCTCTTACCATTGAGTCTTTGGCTGGTGGCTATCTACCAAGGACTGAAAGGGGATGGGGTTGTAGACCCCAAAGCCACTGTATAGACCCCCCGCTGGTCCACTTTCAGCTTCTGGACCATAGACAGTTTCAAGAGCACTGTGTGATCTGGCTATAACTCAACCATAAGGGCTGCCTTGGTCTAACTATCCATGCTACTAGGTACTTGGTCATTTCTGTAAAGTACTGCTATATAGTAGAATAGAGGTGAGGCAGGCACGTAGCATTAGGATGTTAATGTCACATCTTTCTGTTAGAATTACATTCATCTTTCTAATATTTTCTATTTAACTGTTAAGGTTGAGAAACCCTTCAAACATTCTACAGTCTAATAGCTGAACAAGATGGGATTTATTTGAAACATGGGCTTCAGGGGTGGCAGTATTGCAACTACAGCATTAGTAAGGCAGATTCTCCATTTTCCTGATGGAGAATGACCCAATTCTTCCCACCAGATATGCATCCCATTAGAGAAAATATGTGTATACCTCTAATTGTTCACATTTACATACCCATAACATTCCCCTTACAGGGCAAAAAGCAGAGTGAGGAGAGAATTTACTTCAGGAAAATGGTAGAGAAGAATCAATCCTCTTTTCCCACATGCCATGGTCTCAAATTAATTCTTTTCAACTCAAACAGCTACTTTTTACAAGAAACAGAAAATAGAAACAGGATATCCAGACAGGGATGTCCAACACCTGGTCTAATTTGGTTCTAACTGAAACTTTTAATATCAGATCCATTTTTACCTCCTTTCTCCCATCAGAATCCAAAGAACCGTTAAACTAGTTCTGATGGTCAACAGGGGTGCTTCCCCCCCTCCCCAAAAATACTGCAGGGCAAGTTGCTTTACAGCTGTAGTGAGTTTCAAGAGCACTGTGTAATCTGGCTTGAGGTGCTACTCTTTAAAGCAAAAAAAGGCAACACTTCCACCAGGCTAGCACAGCCCCCGCATATGAGCCTAAGCAATTATCTGGGCTGAGCCCATCTTCTGGGGTAAAATCACAACCATTAAGAATGTCAACATCACTAGGTGCCACATTCTTCATCCAATGATAGCACAAGTATGCCCGGTGGGGCCATGTTCAGCAGCAAGAACAGATGTGAAGGCCCGCGTTACTTAGGAATACTGTTGCTTCAGCCAGCAGTCTAATGCAGGCATGCTTTTACATTTGAATTTAAAGCCGAACTCAACACAAAGGCACGGACTGAACAGATTCTTCAGTCGTCGTTAACTGTAATATAAGGCTGGGAATCCTTACTAAAGCATTTTGGTTTCTTTCAAGACTGCAGAGATGGTATGTATGTATGTATGTATGTATGTATGTATGTATTTATTTATTTAGGAGACTTCTATGCCGCCCCATTCGCCGAAGCCTCGGGGCAGCATAGAACAATTACAACTGTTATGAAACACACCAAGGAGCTGTATATGGTTAACAAAAGAACTGTTCTGTAAATGGGCTCAGAAAAAACAGCAGTACTCATACCCTAAAACGCGGATAGCTTTTCCAAACTACACAGAACCAAAAAAGAGGGGGGGAAATCTGTTAATCTAGCACATTACCTACGGGTCAAACTCAATGACTGGATTTGGACAACATCTTGCTGAGTGTCACAGGGTATTTAACCCATGTGTACCACAAATTCAAGGTTGATTATGCAACTTCCACTCAGGGGTTCTCATGTCATGAAAACCAAGTGAATATGGTTTATGTGAGGGTTAAACAACCCTTGCATAACCCATGCTGACCAAGTTCCTTGAATGGGACTGTCATTGCACTTGCACCACACAAATCATGCAAACAGTCCAATCGCTTTTAATTGCCGTGGAAACACTGTTCCATACCATGATAGATATAAACCAAATAGATGGGTAGGAAGAAAGATCTTCAAAAACATATTCCCCCAGGTTCATTCTTCAGTATCTATTTTGCTTCAAAGGTTTTGCACTGGTGCAGTCCAAGTTTCAGACTGTTCTATTTATTCTTTCTTTGAAAAAACAAACATTCAACATATAACTTACTCATTAAAGACTAAATCAGGTGCAAAGTAGAGGAACTGGCTGTTTGTATGTCTGTATGATCTCCAGCTCAAGGCGAATGATGATAGACACATCCAAGAATACTGGATTAAAGTAATTTGGTCCTCGAGAGGTAAGTTTCTAAAACCTGAAAAACACAATACATCATAAACAACATTTCCTGTCACCTACTTCAGCATGCTTTAAGTCTGGAAAAATTGCACTATTTCCCCCCACTGACTAAAGAGTAAAAACACAAGGGTGCACTTTTTAAAAACACACTTTAAAAACATACACCTTTATTTTGTTTTTAAATGTGCATTTTCAAAAGTAAACATTTTGTGTTTACAAGCATGTTTAGAGAACAGACACTCTCATTTACATTGCATTCAGGGCTTTGAATGGGTCATGTCTAGGTGACTTATGAACTGAAACAAAATTCTTTTGTATCGCTAAATGCAACCTTACCTGGAAGTATCTTTGCCCATTTTACCACCTGAATCATCTGCTTCCCAGCGAGACGGTTTAAAGTGGAGAGCAGGTGTTCAGCTGTATCTGGCTTGGAACTATCATATCCTGCATATACAATTTCAGGTTCAATGTTCTCCAGGACCATAACAGGGGAGGGAGTAAGTGCTGGTGAAACTGGAGCCAAGTGAGGAACAAGTGCTGTGTTTACAGAAGGTTCTTTTGCTGGAGCAATATACGTAGTCCCTTCCTCTGGACTTTGTGGGGGTGGCTGCTGCTGCTGCTGCGGTTCTTCGTGGATTCCTTTTAACTTGCCCAGCTTCTTTGATTTCCGAGCTATGAAAAAAAACAGAAAGAGTATAAAAAGCATATGTACGGTGTTGGAGACAAAAAGTTATTAGCCTTCACTGTATTTTTTAGTCATAGCTAAAATAGAGTATATGGATGCTCTCTTAGGGAAACATAACCTGGTCAGTCTTGGACCACAATAAAGTTTAGTTTATTATTTGGTTAGGATTCAAGAAAGGAAAAAATGCAAGTTTTAAACCAATAACTTGTACCTAGAAGAAAGCAAGTTGTACTGTACCTCCTAATATTACATTTTAAATTAGTTTCTCCAGTTCACACAGATTTATAGAATTTTTTATTTCCTAAAACACACTCCATCATAAGCCACTGAATTATCTCTTGGATCACATTTTGAACTGTTTGGCTATATTACCAATATTCTCTTCCAACTTAGTCTCTGAGTAGCTTTTTAATTCAACTGTATGCTTTTCTCTAAGACAATTAACAGAAATATAGTGGGTGTGGCAACAATGGTAACCTGGACTCTCCAGCCAATGTGTTGTTTGCACAAACTAAATCATATGGACAACTCTATTTTTACAGTGTGTCTGCATTTTACACTGAAACCACCTGTGGGAAGTCTGAATATAAAAACAAAACAGAAATTCTGCTGACAAGATCTGTTGACAAGATTTTAAATGTGAGGCTCCTGCAAAGGACGGCATATAAATGTTTTAATTAAATTAAAATTTATTTATTTTAATGGGTTATGTTCTATTTTTGGAGTGTCTCTGTGTGTGTGTGTGTGTGTGTGTGTGTGTGTGAGAGAGAGAGAGAG